>NC_135802.1:30693751-31300130 GCF_964213995.1 Mustelus asterias
CCCAAATGCATTTCGGTCATGCGTTCACAAGGGGTGTGTTTTATCTGGTTTCCTTTGTTAATATAAATATGAACTTTGTTCTTGGCAATATTATTGTTTATCTTTCAATCCTGTTCTTAAGATGTTGGTCCAGCTCCTCTTTAAGAATTGGTCAACAGATCATTTCCTGCTTTACAATTCAATTCTGCTTCTTCTGTCTGAGGGGAATTGCTGTGTATTCTTATTTGAAGCTGAATTATTATTGGTTCTGTGACTCTTGCTTAAAAGCTGCTTGCAGTCTCCATATCTGAGCATTTGAAATAACTCTATTCCTTCAGTTTTATCCATGCTGTATTTGTTCAGTTACGGTGGGTTGCTGGCGTTTCTCCTCCTCTCTGGTCGCGTTCATTTCTTATCCATTTTCTTTCCACAGTGCAATAACGTTTACATTTGCTGTACCAGGATTCTTCTTATAGTATGATTCTCAGAAATTGGGGAAACATTGCTGCGAAATCTTACTCAACTTGGAAAAAATGATAGGAATGAACGAATTCTTCATCCTGTCCAAATTAGTGCCAGCTAGTGGTGGATAGAAAGATGAGCAACAATAAAAAGCAAAAATGCGACTGTAAGAATACTTCTTTGTTAATTATTGGCAGCGAAAGCTTTATATATTTACAGGTCGTCAAAGTTTCGGTAGGGGAACATGTGGCAAATAGTGACCACAACTCTGTTAACTTTAGGATAGTAATGGACAAGGATGAGTGCTGTCCTACGGGCAGGGTGCTAAATTGGGGGAAGGCTAACTATAGCCGGATTAGGCAGGAATTGGTGGATGTTGATTGGGAGAGGATGTTCGAGGGTAAGTCCGCGTCTGGCATGTGGGAGTCTTTTAAGGAGCTATTGATAAGGCTGCAGGATAGGCATGTGCCTGTAAAAAGGAAAGATAGGAAAGGTAGGATTCGAGAGCCGTGGATAACCAGGGAAATTGAGGATCTGATTAAAATGAAAAGGGAGGCGTACGTTAAGTCCAGGCAACTGAAAACAGATGGAGCTCTGGAGGAATACAGAGAGAGTAGGAAATAACTCAAACGGGGAGTTAAAAGGGCAAAAAGAGGTCACGAGATGTTCTTGGCAGGCAGGATTAAGGAGAATCCTAAGGCATTCTATTCATACGTTAGGAACAAAAGAGTTGTCAGGGAGAAAATCGGACCTCTCAGGGACAAAGGAGGGGAATTATGCTTGGAACCCAAGGGAATAGGGGAGATCCTAAATGAATACTTTGCATCGGTATTCACGAAGGAGAGGGGCGTGTTAACCGGGAGTGTCTCGGAGGGAGGTGTTGACCCGTTAGAGAAAATCTCCATTACAAGAGAGGAAGTGTTAGGTTTTTTAGGGAACATTAAAACTGTCAAAGCCCCATGGCCTGGTGGCATCTATCCTCGACTGCTCAGGGAGACGAGAGATGAAATTGCTGGGCCTCTGACGGAAATCTTTGTCGCTTCTTTGGACACGGGTGAGGTCCCTGAGGATTGGAGGATAGCGAATGTGGTTCCGTTGTTTAAGAAGGGTAGCAGGGATAACCCAGGAAATTATAGGCCGGTGAGCTTGACGTCTGTGGTAGGGAAGTTGTTGGAGAGGATTCTTAGAGACAGGATGTATGTGCATTTAGAACGGAACAATCTCATTAGTGACAGACAGCATGGTTTTGTAAGAGGGAGGTCGTGCCTTACAAATTTGGTGGAGTTTTTTGAGGAAGTGACAAAAACGGTTGATGAAGGGCCGTGGATGTCGTCTATATGGATTTCAGTAAGGCATTTGACAAAGTCCCACATGGCAGGTTGGTTAAGAAGGTTAAGGCTCATGGGATACAAGGAGAAGTGGCTAGATGGGTGGAGAACTGGCTTGGCCATAGGAGACAGAGGGTAGTGGTCGAAGGGTCTTTTTCCGGCTGGAGGTCTGTGACCAGTGGTGTTCCGCAGGGCTCTGTACTGGGACCTCTGCTATTTGTGATATATATAAATGATTTGGAAGAAGGTGTAACTGGTGTAATCAGCAAGTTTGCGGATGACACGAAGATGGCTGGACTTGCGGATAGCGAAGAGCATTGTCGGGCAATACAGCAGGATATAGATAGGCTGGAAAATTGGGCGGAGAGGTGGCAGATGGAGTTTAATCCGGATAAATGCGAAGTGATGCATTTTGGAAGAACTAATGTAGGGGGAAGTTATACAATAAATGGCAGAGTCATCAGGAGTATAGAAACACAGAGGGACCTTGAAGGTGGCAACACAGGTGGAGAAGGTGGTGAAGAAGGCATATGGTATGCTTGCCTTTATAGGACGGGGTATAGAGTATAAAAGCTGGAGTCTGATGATGCAGCTGTATAGAACGCTGGCTAGGCCACATTTGGAGTACTGCGTCCAGTTCTGGTCGCCGCACTACCAGAAGGACGTGGAGGCGTTAGAGAGAGTGCAGAGAAGGTTTACCAGGATGTTGCCTGGTATGGAGGGTCTTAGCTATGAGGAGAGATTGGGTAAACTGGGGTTGTTCTCCCTGGAAAGACGGAGAATGAGGGGAGATCTAATAGAGGTGTACAAGATTATGAAGGGTATAGATAGGGTGAACAGTGGGAAGCTTTTTCCCAGGTCGGAGGTGACGATCACGAGAGGTCACGGGCTCAAGGTGAGAGGGGTGAAGTATAACTCCGATATCAGAGGGACGTTTTTTACACAGAGGGTGGTGGGGGCCTGGAATGCGCTGCCAAGTAGGGTGGTGGAGGCAGGCACGCTGACATCGTTTAAGGCTTACCTGGATAGTCACATGAGCAGCCTGGGAATGGAGGGATACAAACGATTGGTCTAGTTGGACCATGGAGCGGCACAGGCTTGGAGGGCCGAAGGGCCTGTTTCCTGTGCTGTACTGTTCTTTGTTTTTTGTACAGTATCAATTCATTCGAAGATTCTAACATTACTTCTAAGTGGATTATATAAGCTTCATTGCTAAAAGAATCCTTAGACTCCCAGCACATCCAGGATATGATTACCATGGCCTGAATGATATTGCAAGTTATCTTAAGACACTGAAACAAGCACTGTTGTGAGTGAAAGGCACTGACATTAGGTGTGGCTTTTATTATGGTAATAATCCGAGAAAACATAACATTTAAAAAAGGCATTTTATTTTACATTTATCCCCCATCACATTTTTGGACTTATTCTTTACCATTCAAATGAAAATAATAGTAAAGTCCTCTTAACATTATGCCATTTACATTTTTTTATGGGATGTGGGTATCACTGGTTCGGCCAGCATTTATTGTCTAATCCTAGCTGTGTTTGAGAGGGTGATGATGAGCTGCCTTTTTGGTATAGGTGCACCCACAGTAGTGTTAAGGAGTTCCAGATTTTGACCCAGCGACAGTGAAGAGACAGCAATTTTGTTCCAAGTCAGGATGATGTAAGACGTGGAGGATGAACTTGTGGTTGCATCTGCTGCTCTTGTCCTTCTAGATGGTAGAGATCATGGGTTGGAAAGGTACTATTGAAGGTGCATTGGTAAGTTGTTGTAATGAATCTTGTAGATGCACACTTCTGTCCACACAAACATACAGTGGCAGAATAAATATTTGAATGCTTAAGGTGGTGGATGAGGTGCCAGCCAAGTGGGTTGCTTTGTCCTGGATGGTGGTGTTCTTCATGAGTGTTGTTGGAGGTTGCTTTTCCAGGCAAGAGGAGAGAATTCCATTACACTCCTGACTTGTCTTGTAGATGGTGGACAGGCTTTGGGAGTCAGGTGGTGATTTACTTACTGCAGAATTCCCAATCTCTGACCTGCTGTTGTAGCCACATTATTTATATGGCTAATCCAGTTCAGTTTCTGGTCAATAGTAACCCCCCAGGCTATTGATTGTGGGGGATTGATTGATGGCAATGCCATCAAAGGGTGACAGTTAGATTCTCTCTTGTTATAGATACTCATAGGCTGAAATGAATATTACCTGCCACTTATCAGCCCAAATGTTGTCCATGTCTTGCTGCATGTGGACATGGACTGCTTCAATATCTGAGGAGTTGCAAAATGTGCTTAACATGTGTAATCACCAGCAAACATCCCCACTTCTGACCATATGATGGCTGGAAGGTCATTGATGAAGCAACTGAAGATGGCTGGATCCAGGACACTACCTTGATAGTTCATAATTTCATAAACTCTTTCAAGCAAAGCTGTGAGGTACATATGGAATTATGTAACCTGCAATTGAGGGGTTTTGACATAATAGATAAACTGTATTCACGGACAGAGGGGTCAATAACCAAAAGAGACAGTTTTAAGGTCATTAGTAAAAAAAACTGGAGGGATAATAGGGTATTTTGTATTTGTGGTGAGCTATTCTGATTTCAAACGCACTGCCTGATGCGACAGTAACTTTAAATAGAGAATTGCAACAGGCGTTTGAAAGGAAGAAATTTACGAGGTTATGTGTAAAGAATAGGGAGGGGGACAAATTCAGTAACTCTTCAAAGACTCGGTATAGATACAATGGACCATATGGCGGCATCATCATCATCATCATCATCATCAACCTGAACTGCTAACTGTCCATCTCCACAGATTACTGCCTGACCTGCTAATGGCTTCCAGCATTTTCTGTTTATATTTCCAGTTACTCGCATCTGCGGTATTGACTTTTGTATTAAGTTTCATTGTTGCTTTAACAAGATCCTCCTTGTAATGATTGCAAACCACTTAAAGCTTATAGAATACATGCTGCTTTCCAAGGCTCAGACAAGTCTGACTTTCCATTGATGGGCAGATGATGATGGTGAATTTGCAACTTGTGCTAGGCAAATTGTGATCATTAACATAGCAGTATTCTTGGTGTTTCTCTACTGTGCTATTGCCCTGATTTCGTGCTGGTCACAGTCTAAGAATATGGGGGAAACCTTTAGTACTGAGACGAGGAGACATTTCTTCACCCAAAGAGTGGAAGCCTGTGGAATCCTCTACCACAGAAAGCAGTTGAGGCCAAAACATTGTGCTTTTAAGAGGACTTAGATTTAGCTCTTAGGGTGAAGGGAATTAAAGGATATGTGGGGAAGGCAGGATCAAGCTGTTGAGTTGAATGATCAGCCGTAATAATGAATGGCGGAGCTCCTATTTTCTTTGTTTCTAAGCATTGGAGAGAGTGCAAAAAAGATGCATGAGAATGATTCCAGGGATGAAGAACTTCAATTGTGAAGATAGATTGGGGAAACTGGGACTGTTTTTCTTGGGAGATGGGAAGGATAAGAGAAGATTTGATAGTGGTAATCAAAAATCATGAGGAGTCAGGTTAGAGTTGTGAAAAGATCGAGAATGGCACAGATTTAAAGTTATTCACAAAAAGAAACAGACAACATGAGGAAAAGCTTATTGACGCAGCAAGTGGTTTGGTCTGGAAGGCACAACCTGAGAGTGTGGTAAAAGCAGGTCAAGTGAGGCATTCAAGAGGGAATTAGACAGTTATCTGAAAGGGAAAAGTGTGCAAGAATATAAGAAATAGGAGCAAGAATAGGCCATCTAGCCCCTCGAGCCTGCCCCGCCATTCAATAAGATCATGGCTGATCTAATAGTGGTTTAGTTCCACTTACCCGCCCGCTCCCCATAACCCTTAACCCTTCTCTCCACAGTTGCTTCCAGATCTGTTGCGCATTTCTGGCATTAATTAGTCATTGTTTAATGCTTACATTCTTTGGGAAAGGCATTTGACGCCTATCCAAATTTTGTGAATACACGTTACTTTAGACAATATTAAGTGACTTCCAATTACTCTTTGTGAAAAAGTGCTGAAAATAATATAAAAGCTGACCTTTGTCTTATGCGCATTAACATCTTGTTTTTCAGAGCAATGTGGAACATCTGACAGGAAAGATGAAGACGACTGTCCAACGGGGTTTGGTGCTCAGGTGAGAATTGCGCAACAGTTGTGTGCAAAATAGCACAACATTTAACATGTGAAACATTATTAATGTATCAATCTTCCAGCAATTCTTGGCGAGGAAGACACAGTTCCTGCTGGCCTCTTTATCCTGTTTTTTATTCCTCGTACCTTTTGATACTTTTATTCCACCCAAAATACCCAATGCAAATTGAACCCAAATCATGGTCGCCACGTGAAGGACAAACCAGATCCAAGATGAGTCTTTGTACCTCATCTTGGGCTTGATCAAACAAGATCCAAGTTGACTGGATGAGGCATTGCACCCCCTCCCCAGGCTTGATCTGATGCTTCACCTTAGCCAAGAGGCTGAGATGGCTTTGAAAACGTTAGATTAAGCCTCGGTTTAACTTTATCCGCTACACTGATTCTATGATTCTAAAATAGGTGGGAAAGCAGGCTGTGAAGAGGATATAAAGGTTTTACTGATGGATATAGATAGGCTAGGAGAATGGGCCACAACTTGGCAGATGGAGTTTCATGTGGAAAGTGTGAGGTCGAAAAAATAGTAAGGCAACTTATTACCTAAGCAGATTCAAAATGCATCCGGGCAGAGGGATCTGAGTGTCTATGTTCATGAATCACAGAAAGTCGGTATGCAGGTGCAGCATGTTTTAAAAAAGGCAAATGGGATGTTGCATTCATTGCAAAAGGACTGCAGTATAAAAGTAGAGAAGTGTTGTTGCAATTGTATAGGGTGTTGGTGAGACCACATAGAATCATAGAAACCCTACAGTACAGAAAGAGGCCATTCGGCCCATCGAGTCTGCACCGACCACAATCCTACCCAGGCCCTATCCCAATATCCCTACATATTTTACCCGCTAATCCCTCTAATCTACGCATCTCAGGACACCTAAGGGCAATTTTAGCATGGCCAATCAACCTAACCAGCACATCTTTGGACTGTGGGAGGAAACCGGAGCACCCGGAGGAAATCCATGCAGACACGAGGAGAATGTGCAAACTCCACACAGACAGTGACCCAAGCCGGGAATCGAACCCAGGTCCCTGGAGCTGTGAAGCAGCAGCGCTAACATCTGGAGTATTGTGTCTAGTTTTGGTCTCTTTATTTGAAGAAGGATGTGGTAGCATTGGAGTCAGTTCGGAGGAGGTTCACCAGATTGATTCCGGGGATGAATGGGTTGATATACGAAGAGAGATTTAACAGTTTGCGCTTACGCTCGCTGGAGCTTTAAAGGATTAGAGGGGATCTGATCAAGGTATATAAAATTTTTAAAGGGATTGATGAAGTAAATGTAGACCAAATGTTTACTCTTGGGGAAATCTCGAACTAGAGGTCACAGGTATAGGTTGAGAGGCGGTAGATTTAAAACTAAGATGAGGAGGAACCACTTCTCGCAGAGGGTGGTGAATTTGTGGAACTCGCTGCCCCACAGCGCGGTGGAGTCTGAATCATTGAATGGTTCAAGAAGGAGATAGATATATTTCTAATTAAAAAGGGGGGATATGGGGAAGAGGTGGATTTTGAGACCAGGGAGAGATCAGCCATGATCTAATTGAATGGCAGAGCAGGCTCGAAGGGCTGAATTTGCCTACTTCTGCTCCTAATTCCAATGTTCCTATATTTACTCTATCCTAGCCTGGGCAAACCACCATCGCAGACATCAGCACAGCCCAAGTGCAATGGGCTAGCCTCGTCACATGATCGTGGTTTATACTGTTTGGCCATGAGTTTCACAAAACGGCAGTTTGCCAAGAGTTTCAGGAAATTGCTGCTTTTGTGTGTTAATTACCTTTTAAGCTAACCAGTTTGGAATGGTTAGGTACTTGGCAGTGTAAGTACACTTTTAATGTGTATTGTGTTCTTGTAATGCCATTCAACCACTCTGGCTCAGGGAGGGAACAGTTAAAACTGAGGAGACCCTTTTCTTCAGGTGTTCAACTGTTCATAGAATTCTTTTATTTCTTTTCCTGGCTCTCTTTCAATCCAGTTTTTCTTCCCTTCTCAGTTCTTTATAGTTTCTCTTTCTGTGCCTAATCCGGCTGTAACCTCCCCATTTCCTTCTCTGCCATTCCTGTTTCCTTCTCAATCTTCAAATCCGATTGGGTAAAAGATAGATCATTGGACCCATCATTCACTGTAGTTTCACATACTCCATCGGCCTCACCTTCCTGTTATTAGCTTCCGCTTCCAACAATTTGCAGTGTGTAAGAGATTGAGCTGAAGAGTGCGGGAGACAGTCTTAACTGAGCACTCAGTAAATTCTGGACCAGTGTCTCAAGTTCAGTACTTTTTAAAAATTCAAACTAAATATATTTCTTAAGAAAATTGCTGAGTAGGAAGGTATATTACCAAAGCTTTTCATTTTTCACTCAAGACAAATGCAAGAATGCCACATTTCAAACAATCACAACAATTTATACTAGAGGAGAAAAGGGGTGCCAATCGGTGACTAGGGAAAGCTATGTGGCTCCATTTAATCTCTTGGGCACCACCAAATTACACTGGACTCTCGAATAATGGGTGTCTGTTGGCTCCCACTGCCAACAGGAATCCTGCATCAGCTCCTTTTGCCTTCCTACTTAATTGGGTTGGGGGGAGGGGGGGGAGTTAGGCCAGGAGAATTTCACAGTTACAATTAAGTGTGCCCAGCTACCATCGTCACCCCACTCCGAAGGGCTACATTAACTCCAGCTCAATCTTTCACCTTTTTGCATATGTTGCAGAAATGAAAACTGCAGTGAAAATTACACAACGGACTTCATCTATCAGTTATACAGCGAAGAAGGGAAGGGTGTGTTTGACTGCCGAAAAAATGTCCTGGGCCATATGCAACAGGTAATGATGCATCAGGCTATTGTATTCAATTGTATTATTGTTTTCGGTGAAGTCCTTCATTTTAATTGTGAATTGCAGTTCTGACGAATGATGGGGACAGTTACGTTATTCCACATTTGTTGCTGTGTGACGTTTTGCTTGTTAAGTTGTAATTTCGTGCAGCATTCTACACCGGTTCTAAGAAATCATGCATGGCTTCCCAGTGAAGGCAGGGGAGGAAGCCTGAACATCACTGTGTATTGTAAATTATCCCTTCTGATCTCCCCTTAATAAACCTGTTCAATACAGGTGAGAGAAATCTCAGAATCACAAAATTGTTACAGTGCAGGAGGCCATTTGGTCCATCGTGTCTGCAACGGCTGTCCAAAACGAGCTTCGAGACTCGGTGCCATTCCTCGCCTTTGCCCCGTACCCGTGCATATTGTGACTGAATCATTGTGCGTGGCATTTAGTATGGCATGAAAATGCACCTGTCTCCTTAACAAAGCAAACTAAATGCCCTAAAAGTAAAGAAAAAAAAACAAAGCTTCAGTGGCAAGGTGGGAGACTGAGGCCAGTAGTAAACTTCTAAAAATGCTGCATTCCAACGGGATGAATCAAGGAATTTTATATCCAAACATGGAAATTTTAATTTGGTGTTTGAAAGTTTGCACCTTTCCATTGAGTTTGTGAGATAAGTCGTCATTTCAGATAAAGCTGAACCAGAAGAATTGGGAATATAGGTGGAGCATTTTGGAAAAGAATCAGACAACAAAGTCAAGAACAAAAACAGTGGCCGGAATTTGCCAGCCAATTCACACCCGGTCACTGCAGCCAACTCGAGTGGAGAATTTTGCGCTCAGCTAAATCTACATTCACTGCAGCGGGACTGGAGAATCCCAGCCGCGGGTAAAGTCAGAGAATCCGGCCCCAGTATGTCAGCTAAGTGGACCCATGTCGGCCCAAAGAAATGATGTGGAGATGCCGGCATTCGACTGGGGTGCGCACATAAGAAGGCTCACCTGATGAAGGAGCAGCACTCCTAAAGCTTGTGATTCCAAATAATTCCTCCAAATAAACCTGGTGTTGTGAGACTTTTTACTGGGCCCAAAGAAAGGAAATGGTGGAGATTTTGATGGTTTGAGAAATGATTGATGGGTTTATTTTTGTTGAAGGCACAAACTATTGGGCAAAGCATGAGATTTTGCATAAGCATCTCGGAGTTAAACCAGTAAAATTGATTCAGTTTATAGATAAAACAGGGGACACGGATAAACGCCCTCACAGAACCAAATAAAACCTTGTTTTGCTTGGAATTTTTATGGGGACATTAATAGAGAAAACAAGACACCGCAGAATGGTTACATTGTTCAGCGATTAAATCAATACTAGGATTTAGACTTGGTCTCAAAAGTTGACACACTGGACTCTGGGAGACAGAAGCTCAAAGAACATCAAAATCTTGAGGGAAATAGAAAGACAATGTGTTGTGAAGCTCAGATTAACCTTGTCTCTCCCAAAAAAGCTCCATCAATAAAGTCAAACTGCAGGTTGAGAAAAATGCAGTAAAAGAAAACCCCACTTATGTGGACTATAATACTAGTCCATTTTATTAAATGTTTTTCTTTTATGAAATAAGGAACCATATGCAGGAAAGTGAAGCATGCAAAATAATTGTGGAATACTATTAAAATAACACAACCTAGAGCCCTCGGACCCTGTGAGGAAATACTGCAAAGCATTATAAGAGCTGAAAACTCAAAGCTTGGTTGTTCTGTACTTGTTTAGACAACAGGTTTTGACTTCACAGAGGAATACACCAAGGAATCACAATGTGAAGAGGGAGCCAAGTAATCAGTGTGATGTCCAGGAGTCTGTGAAGTTAATACAGAACTTAGTCAGCAAGTGTGATTCCTACTGCAAATTTCACAAGAGCCTCATAGAATCCAATGGTCAGAGGGTTGCTGAAATACGAGGCACTTCATGCCCACTTCATACAGCAGTTAGCTAGACAAGTTAGCTCAATAAAAACTGAATATCGTAGGAGATCTAGAAGATTTTCACAACCACTGTCTGGAATGGACAGGAAAAGAAAAACCAGAGCCAATTGTCTTCCATAGTAAAGCTACAGGGAGGGTGCAGCATGAATAAGTATATTCCACTAGGCGATGGTCCCCTAGTTCTGAGGACCTGGATTCGAATCCTGCCACAGCAGTTGGTGAAATTTGAATTAAGTAAAAAAAAAAATCTGGAATTAAGATCATTGACCATGAAACCATTGTCGATTGTCAGAAAAACCCATCTGATTCACTAACGTCCTTCAGGGAAGGAAATCTGCCGTCCTTACCTGGTCTGGCCAACATGTGATTCCAGAGATTCCGGGATGGTCTACACCTGAACCAGAGGGGTACCAATATCCTGGAGGGGAAATTTGCTAATGCTCTTTGGGAGGGTTTAAACTAATTCAGCAGGGGGATGGGAACCAGAATTGTAGATCCAGTGTACAGTAGGTTGAGAGTAGTGAGGTCATGGATAAGATTTCAGCGTCACAGGAGTGTACTGGCAGGCAGGAAGGTGGTTTGAAGTGTGTATATTTCAATGCTAGGAGCATCCAGAATAAGGCGTTTGATAAAGTCCCACACGGTCGGCTTATGAAGAAAGTAAGGATGTGTGGGATAGAGGGAAGTTTGGCCGATTGGATAGGTAACTGGCTATCTAACAGAAGACAGAGGGTGGTGTTGGATGGAAAGTTTTCGGACTGGAAACCGGTTACCAGCGGAGTGTCACAGGGATCAGTGCTTGGTCCTCTGCTATTTGTAATTTTTATAAATGACTTGGAGGAGGGGGCTGAAGGGTGGATCAGTAAATTTGCTGATGACACCAAGATTGGTGGAGTAGTGGATGAGGTGGAGGGCTGTTGTAGGCTGCAAAGAGATATAGATAGGATGCAGAGCTGGGCTGAAAAATGGCAAATGGAGTTTAACCCTGACAAATGCGAGGTGATTCATTTTGGTAGGACAAATTTAAATGTGGATTACAGGGTCAAAGGTAGGGTTCTGAAGAGTGTGGAGGAACAGAGAGATCTTGGGGTTCATATCCATAGATCTCTGAAGGTTGCCACTCAAGTGGATAGAGCCGTGAAGAAGGCCTATAGTGTGTTGGCGTTCATTAACAGGGGGTTGGAGTTTAAGAGCCGTGGGGTTATGCTGCAACTGTACAGGACCTTGATGAGACCGCATTTGGAATATTGTGTGCAGTTCTGGTCACCTCACTACAAGAAGGATGTGGAGACACTGGAAAGAGTGCAAAGGAGATTTACCAGGATGCTGCCTGGTTTGGAGGGTAGGTCTTATGAGGAAAGATTGAGGGAACTTGGGCTTTTCTCTTTGGAGCGGAGGAGGTTGAGAGGAGACTTGATAGAGGTTTATAAGATGATGAGGGGGATAGATAGAGTGAACGTTCAAAGACTATTTCCTCGGGTGAATGGAGCGGTAACTAGGGGGCATAACTATAGGGTTCATGGTGGGAGATATAGGAAGGATGTCCGAGGTAGGTTTTTTACTCTGAGAGTGGTTGGGGTGTGGAATGGACTGCCTGCAGGGATAGTGGAGTCAGAAACTTTAGGAACATTTAAGAAGCTATTGAATAGGCACATGGAGTACTTCGGGATGATAGGGAGGAAATAGCTTGATCTGGGTTTCAGACAAAGCTCGGCACAATATCGTGGGCCGAAGGGCCTGTTCTGTGCTGTACTGTTCTATGTTCTATGTAACCTGCAGCATGGGTTGGTACTTGGGACTTCGATGTTGTGGCCATCTCGGAGACATGGATAGAGCAGGGACAGGAATGGTTGTTGCAGGTTCCGGGGTTTAGATGTTTCAGTAAGAGCAGGGAAGGTGGTAAAAGAGGTGGAGGTGTGGCATTGTTGGTCAAGGACAGTATTACGATGGCAGAAAGGACATTTGATGAGGACTCGTCTACTGAGGTAGTATGGGCTGAGGTTCGAAACAGGAAAGGAGGTCACCCTGTTGGGAGTTTTCTATAGGCCTCCGAAAAGTTCCAGAGATGTAGAGGAAAGGATTGCAAAGATGATTCTGGATAGGAGCGAAAGCAACAGGGTAGTTGTTATGGGGGACTTTAACTTTGCAAATATTGACTGGAAAAGTTATAGTTCGAATACTTTAGATGGGTCAGTTTTTGTCCAATGTGTGGAGGAGAGTTTCCTGACACAGTATATAGATAGGCCAACAAGAGGCGAGGCCACATTGGATTTGGAACTGGGTAATGAACCAGACCAGGTGTTAGATTTGGAGGTAGGGGAGCACTTTGGTGATAGTGACCACAATTCGGTTATGTTTACTTTAGCGATGGAAAGGAATAGGTATACACTGAAGGGCAAGAGTTATAGCTGGGGGAAAGGAAATTATGATGCGATTAGGCGAGATTTAGGATGCATAGGTTGGGGAAGGAAACTGCAGGGATGGGCACAATTGAAATGTGGAGCTTGTTCAAGGAACAGCTACTGGGTGTCCTTGATAAGTATGTACCTGTCAGGCAGGGAGGAAGTGGTAGAGTGAGGGAACCGTGGTTTACTAAAGAAGTTGAATCTCTTGTGAAGAGGAAGAAGGAGACTTATGTAAAGATGAGACGTGAAGGCTCAATTAGGGCGCTTGAGAGTTACAAGTTAGCCAGGAAGGACCTAAAGAGAGAGTTAAGAAGAGCCAGGAGGGGACATGAGAAGTCTTTGGCAGGTAGGATCAAGGAAAACCCTAAAGCTTTCTATAGGTATGTCAGGAATAAAAGAATGACTAGGGTAAGATTAGGGCCAGTCAAGGACAGTAGTGGGAAGTTGTGCGTGGAGCCTGAAGAGATAGGAGAGGCGCTAAATGAATATTTTTCGTCAGTATTCACGCAGGAAAAAGACAATGTTGTCGAGGAGAATACTGAGATACAGGCTATTGGACTAGACGGGATTGAGGTTAATAAGGAGGAGGTGTTAGCAATTCTGGAAAGTGTGAAAATAGATAAGTCCCCTGGGCCAGATGGGATTTATCCTAGGATTCTCTGGGAGGCTGGGGGGAGATTGTAGAGTGTTTGGCTTTGATCTTTAGGTCATTGTCTACAGGAATAGTG
This sequence comes from Mustelus asterias, assembly GCF_964213995.1. Classification (NCBI taxonomy): domain Eukaryota; kingdom Metazoa; phylum Chordata; class Chondrichthyes; order Carcharhiniformes; family Triakidae; genus Mustelus; species Mustelus asterias. The sequence continues at coordinate 30,707,626 of NC_135802.1, forward strand.
CCAGAAGACTGGAGGATAGCAAATGTTGTCCCCTTGTTCAAGAAGGGGAGTAGAGACAAACCTGGTCATTATAGACCAGTGAGCCTTACTTCTGTTGTGGGCAAAGTATTGGAAAGGATTATAAGCGATAGGATTTATAATCATCCCGAAAGGAATAATTTGATTAGGGATAGTCAACACGGTTTTGTGAAGGGTAGGTCGTGCTTCACAAACCTTTTTGAGTTCTTTGAGAAGGTGACCAAAGAGGTGGATGAGGGTAAAGCAGTTGATGTGTATATGATTTCAGTAAAGCGTTTGATAAGGTTCCCCACGGTAAGCTATTGCAGAAGATACGGAGGCATGGGACTGAGGGTGATTTAGCGGCTTGGATTAGGAATTGTCTAGCTGTAAGAAGACAGAGGGTGGTGGTTGATGGGAAATGTTCATCCTGGAGTTCAGTTACTAGTGGTGTACCGCAAGGATCTGTTTTGGGGCCACTGCTGTTTGTCATTTTTATAAATGACCTGGATCAGGGTGTAGAAGGATGGGTTAGTAAATTTGCAGATGACACTAAAGTCGGTGCGGAAGGTTGTTGCAGGTTACAGAGGGACATAGATAAGCTGCAGTGCTGGGCTGAGAGGTGGCAAATGGAGTTCAATGCGGGAAAGTGTGAGGTGATTCACTTTGGAAGGAGTAACAGGATTACAGCGTACTGGGCTAATGGTAAGATACTTGGTAATGTGGGTGAACAGAGAGATCTTGGTGTCCAAGTGCATAGATCCCTGAAAGTTGGCACCCAGGTTGATAGGGTTGTTAAGAAGGCGTACGGAGTGTTTGCTTTTATTGGTAGAGGGATTGAGTTTCGGAGTCAGGAGGTCATGTTGCAGCTGTACAAAACTCTGGTGCGGCCGCACTTGGACTATTGCGTACAGTTCTGGTCACCGCATTATAGGAAGGATGTCGAATCATTGGAAAGGGTGCAGAGGAGATTTACTAGGATGTTGCCTGGTATGGTGGGAAGGTCTTATGAGGAAAGGCTGAGGGACTTGAGGTTGTCTTCGTTAGAGAGAAGAAGGTTAAGAGGTGACTTAATAGAGGCATACAAGATGATCAGAGGATTAGATAGGGTGGATAGTGAGAGTCTTTTTCCTCGGATGGTGATAGCTAGCACGAGGGGACATAGCTTTAAATTGAGGGGTGATAAATATAGGACAGATGTCAGAGGTAGGTTCTTCACTCAGAGTAGTAAGGGCGTGGAATGCCCTGCCTGCAGTAGTAGTGGACTCGCCAACATTAAGGGCATTTAAATGGTCATTGGATAAACATATGGATGATATTGGAATAGTGTAAGTTAGATGGGCTTTAGATTGGTTTCAGTGGTCGGCGCAACATCGAGGGCCAAAGGGCCTGTACTGCGCTGTTATGTTTTATGAGCCACAGCAATGTAGTTGACTCTCGACTGTCCTCTGAAATGGCCTGGCAAGCCGCTCAGTTCAAGGGCAATAAATGCTGGCCCAGCTAGCGACGCCTATGTCTCACAAACGAATAAAAAAAACCATATATATTTGAGTGATTTAGTCAGGACCTAGGAATGTTGGTTTGGTGGAGAGAGTTAAAATATCATTGTGTATCATTAGTCATTCTTTATCAAGGTCTTTGTCCTTAAATTCAAAGCAAAGGGAATCCAACTGAGCCCTCATACTCTGCACTGAATTTCTCCACTGAAAAATACTAAGCCTTTTTCCTCTGATGGAGAAATCCAGCACGAGGGGGCATGGCTTTAAATTGAGGGGGGGTAGTTATAGAACCGATGTCAGGGGTAGGTTCTTTACCCAGAGGGTGGTGAGGGATTGGAATGCCCTGCCAGCATCAGTTGTAAATGCGCCTAGTTTGGGGGCGTTTAAGAGATCCGTAGATAGGTTCATGGACGAAAAGAAATTGGTTTAGGTTGGAGGGTCACAGTTTTTTTTTAACTGGTCGGTGCAACATCGTGGGCCGAAGGGCCTGTTCTGCGCTGTAATGTTCTATGTTCTATGTTCTAAGTGGTATTGTATTTTTATAATTGTCAGGGTGGGTCACCATCTCCATTTGATAGAAACTTTGGAACTAAGATTGCTGCCAAAGCCATGCAATGGATTTCAAGGAAACTAAAAGAAACCTACAGAGAAGGTAATGGGGTGTTTGCTTTTAAGACTATTGATTTGTAATTAGTCACCGAAGTTTGTAATGAACGTGAGATTTTATTGTTTCGTTTGCTGTATGGCCAATTTATTAACTGGTAGTTTAAGATTCAGTGTTAAATGGAACTATGATGAATGCAAAATTGGATTTTCTGTTTAATTCACAAATTGACTTTTAAGCAATATATTAAATATTTAGAATTGTAATGCTAAGTGTTAAAGATGCTTCCTTCAAAATGATTTGAGGAAGTCATTATTGTGATCTTGTGGAGAAAATTATCCTTTTCCCTGTTCTGGTCTCCACCATGTCCATTCTCTCTCTCCTGTGCTGTTTTAGTATTGTAACTTTTATTGCTACTGTTATACTCTTCTGAATGTTTTCTTCCTACATATCCATTGTTGAAATTGCCATTTTCTAATTCATCAAAAATGTCTAATTCTTCACCGCTGCCTTTTGTCTCTCTTTGACTGCATTCTTTAATCTTTTGAAGAATGGGGTCACCAACTCAGTACTTTCCTATACTTATTAGGCCAGGGTATCTGATGTTTAAAAGCTGAGCAACACGCTTCATCGCCAAACAGTGCAATTTAAGAAATGTGTCAGAGTTTTTCTTACCCAATATAGAATGCTAGCATCCTCTCTGTAGGAACATAATTCTAAGTCCTGAGGGCTTGTACACAACTTGGGAATAGGCCAGGACTTGTGGGTTTACAGATGTGTGCAGCGATACCTATTGGAGCTTACATAGCTAAAATCATGCATTCTCTCAGCATGTAGCACCGACCAGCTTCCTGCTACTTATTCAACCAGGACCAGCTTATTAAGAAAGAAGTACTTAAACAATTTGTCTACTCTTCCAAATTTCATTTGTAAATCAGGATGGCTTGTCAATTATCAATTGTACTGAGGGCGTAGCAAGTTCGGATCCATAATTTCCATCAGTATGTCATCTTAGAATTATTTCATTGACACCTGGATGAATCAAAGTCTTGGATGTCTGAGGCCTTTACACCATGCAGTTCAGCTGGTTTACCTTGGATTATTTATGCTTCTTTCAGCCTCCTGTGCTTTCCCATTATAGTCCTTAGCCCTTTGTCTCCATTCCCAATTTTGCCGAAAGCTGGAGCAGTTTTTTTTCATTTGGTTATCCCAGAATCAAATTGCAGAGATACACTACTCTTTACAATGTCCAGAACATCTACAATGTGTACAGGCAGGTCTGTACATTTGTCATAACTTCCTTTGAGTTGCCTAACTTCAGGAGGAGATGTGGCATACTGGTAATGACCTGAACTAGTAATCCAGAAGTCCAGGCTAATGCTTGTCTAGGCTAAAGCTGGTGGAATTTAAATTCAGTTAATTAATCTGGATTATAAACGATCATGATTGTCGTAAAGAAGTGATCTGGTTCACCAATGCCCTTTAAGGTAGGGAATCTGCCATCCTTACCTGGTCTGGCCTATCTGTGACTCCAGACCCACAGCAATGACTCTTAACTTCCTCCAGAAATATTCAAATCAAGGGAAGCTGAGGATGGGCAACAGATGCAACCTTTGCCAGTGATGCGCACACCCCATGAAAGAATAAAAACCTGAAAACTGTTAATAGAGACATTTCTGGCAATATTGGTGACTAAAGGGAAAAATAAATTGACATATGTGGGTTGGTCAGACTTTGAAGGAATGTAGATCTTGTTGACTTGGAATATCAGAAGATTGTTCTCTGAATCTGTGATAACAAAGAACATTACAGCACAGGAACAGACCATTCAGCCCATCAAGACTGTGCCGATCACATTGTCCTACCTAGACCAACCACCTGTATCCCTCTATACCTCGCCTGCTCATGTCCCTATCCAGATAGGTTGATACTTGGTCATTTAGCATAATCAGGTATGCAATCCTGTGAAGAAAACATTGTGTAAACCTCTGAATATTTCATTTAGGAGTTGTTTCATACAACAAAATGTTCTTATTTAAAACGCAGCATTTTAAAAAATTAAAGCAAGTTGTTTTCATTTTAAATTCACAAAAGCTGTGTAAGCGTGAGAGTTGGCATAACACACAACACTGCCCAACTGCTTCACACAAATAACAATAACAGTGTGAAAAGAATAGCTCAAGACAAAGAGAGAGAGTTATATCCAATTACTGAATTCCAAAGGACCAGTGTATTAAAGATAACACTGGAATTTAGTCAAATGAACAATGCAGTGTAGCTGACACCAGGGAGCTGTTGTGAAGCCAGATATGTATTAAGGTATTGATTCTGGCAATTGAATGTAATTGGACAGGATGTGTAGTGCAACTGGCTCAAAGATTTGCATGACTATAGTACACTGAGTGGGTAACTGCACTCAGAGTTAGCTGTAGCGCGAGGGAGCATGTTAATGTGCAGGAGTCAAATCCGTGAACAAAAGTTCAGTGGCTGAGAACTAGGTTAGTGTAACTCGAGCAGAAGGGATAAAAGGGTGTGATATGTATGCTGCCAAATTGTGCATTGTAATTAGATCCAAGTAATTAGTGCTTTCACACCTCAACACTGCAATAATAAAAATTCCAGCTTCAGAACTGGATTTTGGACTTTTGGTCTTGTATTGTTGGAAGCTTATATTCTCCATCGTAATGCCAAACTGCTTCCATTGGATTTTGAACAGTGATAGTAATACCAAAATTAAATGACATTTAGCTCAGAAATAACACAAGTGAATGTCTCTGGCTCAGACTTCCCTGAGGTCAGAGGAAGATTGGTACAGAAGTAGGTCTGAGTGCCACATTGCTGGCCTGAATGAGTGGGCTGAGAATTTAGCCAGGTTATAACAAGAACAAAACGATAGTCCCAGCACACTGGCGGTTGCTATACATGTCACCTGGAAACAAAAAACAAGACTACTTAATCAGCTGGTTTGTAGTAGGGAGCCAAGTAAGTGATCACCTTTACATTATGGAAGCCCACTTGCCATCAACTGAGTATGCCAATGTGCTAAGTTACAGCTACATTAATGTGCTTTTTGTTCTGTACTTATGATTGGAAAAATGTGAGAACCCAGAACTGTGGCCTTGATTTGGAATACCTGAGTTACCAATATAACTACAGCATTTATTTTTTGGGGGAAGGCTCTTAATGTTAGTGGGTAAATACATTGTCAGTGAGTCAGAGTGTTGATGGAAGAGAGCAGCATCAGTCTTATACACTCTGGAACGATGTTGAGAGGTTTGTGCTGCACTTTGTTGGGTCACTGTTGGTTGTTAATGTGTTGTTCATGGCAAGCTGAGCAAGTTGGTTTTCTAAACCCCATTGAGGAAAACATTAAAGGATTTTGAGTAATAAGGGGAGGAAAGGGAGGGAATGACTGGTCACTGAGAAAATTTGGGAATTAATTTTAGACAAATTGCATCATTCTGAGAGTGTATTTGTGCACTATGTCATAACATCATACAACTTAGAGGGCAAAATGATCAGAGCTGTGAATTTCCAGGACCTCAACCAATGCCATTTTATTTAGCAGCAAGCGCTATTTGAACTTGGGCTAGAGAATGTGTATATCTCTCTTGTCCTTGAGATGGAAGCACTCATCCTTTAGTAAGGCCGCTCAATTCAACAACATGGCCAGAAACATGTCTAAGTGGGAGTAGCAGTTAAAACTTGCAGCCTTCTATCCGACTGTTGAATTTTAACATTTTATAATCATAGAATCGTACAGTGCAGAAGAGACCCTTTGGCACATTGAGTCTGCACCAACTCATGTGAAACAATTGGCCTCCCACCTAATCCCATTTACCAGCAGTTGCCCCGTGGCCTCGAATGTTATTGACATGTCAAGTGCTCATTCAGGTACTTTTTAAAAGGATGTGAGGCAACCCGCCTCTAACACCCTCCCAGACAGCGCATTCCAGACCGTCACCACCCTCTGGGTTAAAAAGTTTTTCTCAAATCCCCCTGAAACCCCTGTCCCTCACCTTGAACTTATGTCCCCTCATGACTGACCCTTCAACTATGGGGAACAGCTGCTCCTTATCCACTCTGTCCATGCCCCCTCATCATCTTGTACATTTTAACTGCTAGGTTATCGGAAATTATAGCTTTCGTTGTGTTTCCCTTAAACACTAGCTCAAATAGTTGCTGTGTGAACCTCATGTTATTCTCTGGAAAAATTTTTGTATGTCATAAGATAGCTACTCTAACCTATCCCTTGCTTTATCCTGCCTTGCTTCCCTCGCTGACATCGTGGAATGCATAGATGAAGGTAATGCATTTTGCTTGTTACTAAGATAGTGACAGATTTATTAATCCCCTATATTGCCTCAGCTATTGAAAACTGTCAGGCCAAACATGACAGATGTTTTCTTCTCAGTCACTTTCTATTTGAGATGAATGATTCAATATTGGTGGTACTCTAATCACGGTCGCTGTCGAACGAAAATAGCCTGCCCCTTTAAAATTCAAAATCTAGAAGATTTTGGCGACTTGATTTAAAAGAAAACCCTGACCAATATTTATATCTCCAAAGCAACTTAGTGAATGTCTTAGATTACAACATATGTGCAGTTATTTGTCACTAAATAACTTGCATTTTAAAACATTTGTCATGTTCGATAAACACTACTGCTCTGCTCATTAACAGTCCTCAGAGATGATTCAAGTGTAGGCCTGGAACGTTTGAACTGCCGTACATCTGTAGCATAGTTCCTTCCTTTTCAGAGAACCAATGGCTGTGCTTTGTTCTACATTCCCAAATGGGACGGCACAGTGGTTAGCACTGCTGCCTCACAGCGCCAGGGACGTGGGTTCAATTCCCAGCTTGGGTCACCATTGGTGCAGTCTGCACATTCTCCCCGTGTCTGCGTGGGTTTCCTCCAGGTGCTCCGGTTTCCTCCCACAGTCCGAAAGACATGCTGGTTAGGTGCATTGGCCATGCTAAATTCTCCCTCCGTGTACCCGAACAGGCGCCGGAGTGTGGCGACTAGGGGATTTTCACAGTAACTTCATTGCAGCGTTAATGTAAGCCTACTTGTGATATTAATAAAATAAAAATAAATAAAATTAAGGTAACAGCAAAAGAAAGCTTGGGCTACTTTGGGCTGGGGGTTGGTTGTTAGGAATGGAAAAATGACACGAATTGCTTCCTCCTTGGTGGATCGCTTCTTAACATTTAAATTGTTTGTAAAGCTCCAGTCATATCACCGTCCATTGGATGATGTTATACAAGAAGAGATAATAGCAACAGCTTTAAGCAGAGAGATTCTTGATTTGTAACACTTTATCATTCTGCCCCAACTCCATCAGTATCATTCAATAGTCTTCACAGCAACAAGGCTTCCATTCCCAGTTCAGAAAGACTGTCCTGGTCTAAGAAGCATTTAAAATCTTTTTAAAACAGCGTGGTGAGATGTTATGACATTTAGCTATGCGAGTGAAGAATTGAGAGACAATTCATGAGAGTAATCTTATGAGGAGGCCCTTCTCCAATATCACAGTACTTAGATTTTGGTTTAGTGTGTGAATGAAGACAGGTTTGGTATATGCGCTTTGCTCCCTTGCTTTGTAAAAAAAATAAACTTTGCAAGTATCCTTCCATTTAGAAGCATACACTCTGAACTTCAAATAATACCTGTGTGTAGTTTGTTTGACCAGTTTTGTATTTTTTTGAAAAACATGCAGGGAGAGTATTTGCAAATAGTCCTGACTCTGCCTGCTTACTGGGCATGCGCAGACGGACCCTGGTGTACCAGCCTGTAGCAGAGCTAAAGGACGAGACTGATTTTCAGTAAGTATAACTATCACTTTTGTGAGACTTCAGCTTTGTCGGTGAATCTTGTATAAAATCTTTTTTTCTGCCTCTGTAAAATCATCTGATTCCGGCTCTGTCTCATCTGCTGTTGAAATCCGCATCCATGCCTTTGATTCCTCAACTTGACTATTCCAGAGCTCTCCTGGCTGGCCACCAGTCTCCAGTTTTCCACCCTGTCTAAACTTAAAGCTCACCCCAAGCTCTGCTGCCTCTGTCTTAGCAAGCATCAAATCCCATTAACCCCTCCGGCTCCCGGTACAACAATACTCAACTTTTAAAATGTTCTTCGTTGTTTCCAAATCTCCGGGCGGAAGGGCCTGTTTCCATGCTGTAAGCCTCTATGACTCTCCCCATCTCTAATCCATTCCAGGACCTCTGTGCTTCCCCAGTTATTCTACGGGGAGACAGTGGCACAGCGGTAATGTCACTAGACTAGTAAGCCAGAGGCCCAGGTAAATTCTCTGGGGACATGGGTTCAAATTTAAATTTAATTGAAAAGCTAGTCTCAGTAGCGTCCTTTGGCAAGGAAGTCTGCTGACCTACATGCAACTCCTGACCCACAGCAATGTGGTTGACTCTTAACTGCCCACTGAAATGACCTAACAAGCCACTGAGTTCAAGGGCCATTAGGGATGGGCAATAAATGCTGGCCCAGCCAGTGACACCCACATCCCATGAAACATTAGAGGAAAAGGTTCTAGCCTCTTGAGCGCAGCCCTGCTTTCAATCGCTTCACCACAATGAAGGAATGAAGATATAGTTCCAACTCCAAATGGTGTGTGGCTTGGAGGAGAACTTGCAGTTGGTGTTTCACCTATACACCTGCTGTGATGGTGGACAGGCTTTGGAGAGTCAAGAGGTGAGTTACTTGCCACAAAATTCCCCCAGCCTCTGACCTGCTTTTGCAGCCACAATATTTATATGGCTCGTCAAATTCAGTTTCTGGTCAATGGTAACCCTCAGGATGGTGGTGGTGGTGGGGGGGGGGGGTGGGGGAGGGAATGAATTCAACAATGCCAAGGGATGATGTTTAGATTCTCTCTTGTTGCTGATGGTCATTGTACTTGGCCCAGATCTGAAAGTTGTTAACCTGTTGCTGAGTATGAACATCTTCACTATCTGAGGAGTTGCGAATCGTGTAGTCTTCAGTGAATATACCCACTTCTGACCTTATGACTGAGGAAAAGTGATTAAAGCAGCTGAAAATGGTTGGACCTAGGACAACTACCCCGAGGGACTTCTGCAGCGAAGTTCTTGGACTGACTTGACACAATCTTTGTGCCAGTTATGATTCTAACCAGTGGATAGGTTTTGCATCCGATTCCTATTGATTTCACTTTTACTCAGGCTCCTCGATCCATCTTGATCCTTGATGGGATAAAATGCTGCCTTGATGTCAAGAGCTGAGACTCTCACCTTACTTCTTGAGTTCAGCTCTTTTGTCCATGTTTGGATCAAGACTATATTGCGATCAGAAGCCGAGTGCCCCTGGCAAAACGCAAACTGGGTGAGCAATAGTGAGCAAGTTATTGCTGTGTAAAATGCCACTTGACAACAGTGCCAAAAACGCCTTCAATCACTTGGCTGATGGTCGAGAGGAGGCTGATGGGGTTGTAGTTGGCCAGATTGGATTTGTCCAATTTGTGGATAGGGCATATATGGGTAATTGTCCACAATGTTTTTTTTAATTTATGCTTACTCTACTCTTAAAGTTACAAAGCCAATGTGCAGAGTGGACCGGGGCAAGCCCGAATCCATCTCCTTAACTTTCTCCAAAAAACAAATTCAAATTGAATCCAATTTATGTTCCCCACAAGAGACACGCACAAGATTCAAGCTGACAAGACAGGTGTTACACCTGATCTTGAGCTTGTTCTGACACTAGATCATCGCCAAAAGGCTGAGAAGGTGTAGATGGACAATTGTCATAATGTTGTGCAGAAGCCAGAGTCGCAGCTGTACTGGAACAGCTTGGCTACGGGTGCAGCTATTTCTAGAACACAAGTCCATGATAGGATCACCATAATGCTGTCACGGATAGACCTTTGGACTGAATAATCCGTTTTTTTTTGTTGCTGCAACTACTTTGTAATTACTCTGTAACAAGGGATGGCATGGTTGGGAGCGGGGCGGGGGAGAAGCTTTGAAGTTCAATACTTAATTGCTGAGCCTCACCGGGGAACAGTATGGGTTGAAGTTTGAGCTTCTGGTTTGCATTTTCAGACATCGAATTCCAAAAGAGCAGTGGTGGTTGAAGCTCCGTCCACTGATGAAGATTCTAGCCAAATATAAGATCAGCTACGACGTATCAGACGCTGGTCAAATGGAGCACGTGCCCCGACTCCACACCCAGGATTCACAACAGAGCATCACTATTTAAAAGTGGGCCTGTTAAAAGCCTTCACGTGTGTGTGTGTCTGGCTCAAGTTGTGTGAGAGCCGCGGTGTTTATATTGTCCAGCAGCGGAGAATTGTAACTTCCAATTTGTTCTGTAACGGTTAAGTATCTTGTACCATCATTTTGTGTTGAAATAAAAGAAGAGCGGCAACCCCATAACCTTTCCTGCATATGTGTTCTAGCTACCCTTCCCCCAGCTACCAGCACCAAGTGGAACAATTGGTTTGTCAACATTCTGTCAGTTCGTATGAAATAAATCATCACGCTTGCATGGAGTAAAGAAAGTGTAAGACATAACGTGTTGCTTTTCTTGCACAGCCATCCATAATGTATTTATTGCGTAGATCACCTGTCGAAGAGAGACAGGATAATTTTATGAGAAAGCTGAAGACATTTTTATGTGACCGATGCAGTAAATGTATTGCGGTGAAGTGAATATATTGTTTATTTTTCCTCCAGCTTTAAATAAAACTGCTATGGCTGGTCCTACACAGACTTGTATCCATTGACTTTATCACAGTCTGTACACACACCAACGAGACAACACACCACCAACGTAAGACTGCACAGAATGGTCTAGACGATTAGAACAAAGAAAAGTCCAGTACAGGAACAGGCCCTTCAGCCCTCCAAGCCTGTGCCGATCATAATGCCTTAACTAAACTAAAAAAAACCCGTCTGCCCTTACTCGGTCCGTATCTCTCTATTCACTCCCTATTCATATACTCATCCAGTTGCCTCTCAAATGTTGCTAATGCGCCTGCTTCCACCACCTCCTCTGGCAACGTGTTCCAGGCACCCACCATTCTCTGCATGAAAAACTTCCCACACACATCTCCCTTAAACATTTCCCCCCCCTCACCTTGAACCTGTGCCCCCTTGTAATTGACACTTCCACCCTGGGAAAAAGCCTCTGACTGTCCACCCTGTCGATGGGCCTCATAATTTTGTAGATCTCTATCAGGTCTCCCCTCAGTCTCCGTCTCTCCAGTGAAAACAACCCTGGTTTATTCAATCTCTCCTCATAACCAACACCCTCGATACCAGGCAACGTCCTGTGAACCTTCTTTGCACTCTCTCCAAAGTTTCCACGTCCTTCTGCTAGTGTGGCGATTATTATTGCAAGGGCAGGTTGTATAAAATTTAGCTTGTAGTCCATGGGTACAGAGGATGAAGGGGTGATCTAATCATGGTATTTAAAACAGTAAAAGGATTTTTGATAGTTTCTCTATATCTACCCTATTTCCTTTGATTGGGTAGTGGGGGGGGGGGGGGGGGGAGAATATCAAAGAACATGGAGCGGATCTTCCTGGCCCTATCACAGCAGGTTCCTCCTGCGGCGGAAGATCCCGCTGGGAAGCGGGGCTAGAAGATTTCGGCCAAAGAGTCAATTGGGATAGAATCGACTCAACCCATGGATCAGACACTGTCCCAAAACTGATCATGGGCATACATCAAAATTGCAACATTCTGTTAACTGACAGAGCTCCTTGAAACTGTCCATTTTCTAAGGCACACAGACGACTACAAATGTTGTAAAAGATTTTCATGTCAACCATTATGTAACTTATTAAGAAATTGATTAGTGTACATCAGTGACATTTAGCTATTTTACAATCAAGTTACTCAGGTGGAGGACCGAAATACTATTTTTCTGTGAAACATCTTTTGCCTGTGGCACAGTGATTAGCACTGCTGCCTCACAGCATCAGGGACCTGGGTTCAATTCCAGCCTCAGACAGGTCTCTGGCTGCTTGGGTTTCGTCCCACAGTCCAAAGATGTACAGGTTCGGTTGACTGGCCATGCAAAATTGCCCCTTAGTGTGAGGGAGATTAACAGGGTAAATACGTGGGGTTACAGGGATAGGGCCTGGGTGGGATTGTGGTCAGTGCAGACTCGATAGGCCGAATGGCCGCCTCCTGCACTAGGGATTCTATGAAAACTTGGCATGAAGTTACCACTTATAAATAAATCTGTTAAGTATTACATGTGAAAAACAGAACAATTGCATTCCATTGCACTAGATTTTATGTTTCTGATAAAATGAATTTGCATAATCACAAATTTTAATTTTTCCCAAACCAGCATAATTTTGGTGTCATTATGCTTGTGTACAAAATGGCAACTCTCACCCTTAATATCCACATTTTATAGTATTCAGTGTAGCCTTAAAAGGCACATTTGGAATTAATGGTATCATTGCGTTACAAGCGAAACCCAAAAACCAGAAAGACCCCAAAAACCGTTCCTGCTCAACCATGCACCCTGTGGAGCAATTTGAAATTGATGTATAGATTACTTCATTGAGCTCCCACTTCACTCAGTGGTGCCACCAATTCCCTTGTCACTTACCTTTACACGTATTTTGAACAAGTGCCTCTGTAATTCTAGCCTTTATGATCCCTGGTTTCATGCTGAAAAGACAGCAGATATTCTGTGGCTGGCAGGAGTACCAAGAGGAAACATTTGTCACTGGGTATTGAGCAGAGAGTGGAGCTGCTCAGATGTCTGGACTGAGGCACCTCAGTGGAAAGATTAAGTGAAGAGTATGGTGATGGTACATTGACCATTTATGATTTGGAGAAGTTACTCACATTTTATGCTGACGGTGATGTGCCCAAATTAACGGATAATAGAAAATGCTTCATCAGTCAAAGGCTACCCATGTAGACAAGTGTGTGAGATCGGCCCTCAGGGAGTGTCAAGAGTGAGAAATACCTATTGGATTTCTTAATTATCGTGCAAAAGTGTTCCATGAAGAGCCAGGTCCAACAACACCATGAGAATATTCCTTAGAATAGCAAAATTTATAGTCAAACCACGAACAAAGCTCACAATATTTAAGAATGATTGGGCAAAGCTAATTTGCACGTCCCTCTTGCAGACTGAATTTTATAACAAGTCAGAACAAAAATCAATAATGTTACAGAATTCTATAGCTGGAAGCTACTTCGTTCAGTCAAAGCTCACTCTGAGGGCTATCCACATTATCCCTTTTTTAACTGTTTCCTTTTTTCAAATACTTGCCCCACTTTCCCAGCAATGAATGGCTTTAGTTATGAGTAAAGTCGAGTGCCTTTAATTATAAGTAAAGCAGAATGTTTTAACTACTTAAACATTCATTTGCTCCACCAGCAGTGTGTACCATTTACTAGATGTGGGTGGCACGGGAGCACAGTGGTTAGCACTGCTGCTTCACAGCTCCAGGGACCTGGGTTCGATTCCCGGCTTGGGTCACTGTCTGTGTGGAGTTTGCACATTCTCCTAGTGTCTGCGTGGGTTTCCTCCGGGTGCTCTGGTTTCCTCCCACAGTCCAAAGATGTGCAGGTTAGGTTGATTGGCCATGCTAAAATTGCCCCTTAGTGTCCTGAGATGCATAGGTTAGAGGGATTAAGTGGGTAAAATATGTAGGGATATGGGGGTAGGGCCTGGGTGGGATTGTGGTCGGTGCAGACTCGATGGGCCGAATGGCCTCTTTCTGTACTGTAGGGTTTCTATGATATCTATGAAGATGCACCACAGTAACCTGCTGGGGATTCCTGTATGCTGGGAGGTGGTGGGAGCAGGTACAATAGCGGCATTTAAGGGGCAACTAGACGAATACAAGAATAGAATGGGAATGGAAAGATATAGAACCAATAAGTGAATATGGTTTTAGTTTGGACAGGCATCATGATAGGTGCAGGCTTTGTGGGGCAGAGGACCTGTTCTTGTGTTCTTGTATGTTCTTTGTTCTTTGTTCCTTTTTAACAGTTACTGTAAATTGCTTCATTTTCTGGCAAGATAATCCAAGTCCTAATGCTGCTATAAACATGTTTTTAAAAAAATCTCAACCCTTCGTTTCACATTATTTACCTACACATAAACACTCTTTCAATTCACTTTTGTCACTTAGGGTCAAGACTATCCTGAGCTGGCTCTGCCGCATTCTCCTTCCCATTGCCCATTGAGTCAAATGGTCTTTCTTAAACACTGCCCTAGCCCTGAATCAGTGCTTTCTAACTTCTCACCTTCGTCCCCTCAAAAGTTCATCTTGTCCATGAGACCCACCTCCTGTTCTCTTGACTTCATTCCACTATTCTTAACCTTCTGTGGTTTCCTGAAAAAGAGCCCTTACTCACAACTAAAGCCTGTATGTAGACTTTACTCACAACTAAAGCCTCTCATTGCTGGAATTAGAAAATACCTTTTCAATCCTTTTGATCTTTCTGAAGGAGCTTGAAACTAAACAGGATATTCTAATTACAGACTAATCAAGGACAGAGGGAGGCGTTGGCATAGTTGTACTGTCACTGAACTATTAATTCAGAGACTAAGGGTAATGCTCTGGGGACCCGAGTTTTAATTCCCCCAATGCAGACGGTGAAATTTAAGGGGTGGCACAATGGTTAGCACCGTTGCCACTCAGCACCAGGGACACTCAGGTGACCGTGTGGAGTCTGCACGTTCTCCTCGTGTCTGCGTGGGTTTCCTCCCACAGTCCAAAGGTGTGCGGGTTTGGTTGATTGGCTATGCTAAATTGACCCTTAATGTCAGGGGAATTAGCAAAGTAAATATGTGGGGTTACAGGGAACAGAGTCTGGATGAGATTGTTGTCGGAGCAGATTTGATGGGCCGAATGGCCACCTTCTGCATTGTAGGGATTTTATGTTTCCAGCACAAACCATTTATTTTTGTGCCCTGTTTAGGAAAACTGAGGTCCCCAATACTTTTGCCATAGTTTTATTTGTCCTCTTAGCTTTATATTTCTTTTAAAATCTCACAATGATACACCAACAAAGGCTTAAGGTGATTAGTAAGTTTGAGTTGTGATCTGACCCAGAATGGTGCTGCCACCCAATGGATTCCCTCTGGAGCTGCAGTTTCAAAGATCTATTTTCAGAATATTGTTAAATTGAATAAACTAAAGGTTGAAAAATTGAGTCCCCCAAGTGTTCTCCATCTTGACTTATATCGGGGTTGAAAACCAATCAATGGCTAGTTTTCCCCTTTAGTTGCTGAGCAATGTGATTGGGTCAGGTGACCAAGAGGCAGATGAAACAGTCACACAAGCTCATCCATCTCGGCAATGTTTCTCAGCATCACACTTAATACTTGCAGCCTCTACTGCCCATAACAGAGCAACAGGACTAACAATCGTAAAGTGATTACATTTACTGCACTCTATTCACTGTTCAAGATGTAGTTTCCCCTCCATTAGGAAGGTCAAGTGCAGGCAGGTCCCCTATTTTTATTTTAGAAGTGTGACCCTGAACTTCTGGATAAGGGTGGCACAGTGGTTAGGATTGCTGCCCCACGGCGCCAGGGACTTGGGTTCAATTCCCGGCTTGGGACACTGTGTGGAGTTTGCACATTCTCCCTGTGTTTGTGCGGGTTTCCTCCAGATGCTCCAGTTTCCTCCCACAGTCCAAAGATGTGCGGATTAAGTGGATTGACTGTGCTAAATTGCCCCTTAGTGTCAGGGGCACTAGCTAGGGTAAATGCATGGGGTTATGGGGATCGGGCCTGGGTGGGATTGTGGTCAGTGCAGACTCGATGGGCCGAATGGCCTCCTTCTGCACTGTAGGATTCTATGCTTAATTGCAATTGCCTGCCCTACTTGCACTCTGATCTCAGTCTACAGCCTCTTAATAAATGTACTTAAATGACAATGTAATTAGAAGCAAATAAAAATAAATTGTTGGTTTATCCAGGAGTGCTTGGGGTTCTGGATGATGGGGAGAGGTCTTGTATTAGCATGAGCGGGTGTGAGAAGATTGTTGGGGGCAATTTAGGAGCGGACCAGTATTTTGACAGGTAAGGCCCCTTCAAAATGCTGAAAGATGGGAGAAGTAGATGTATTTTTGGTGGCATTTTTCTGTAAGTGGTCTTGGCCGGGGATTCCCAGGTGACAGTGGTGATCATAGAATCCTACAGTACAGAAGGAGGCCATTTGGCCTATCGAGTCTGCACCAACCCAATCCCACCCAGACCCTATCCCCATAACCCCACATATTTAGCCTGCTAATCCCCCGACACTAAGGGGCAATTTAGCATGGCCAATCAACCTAACCCACACGTCTTTGGATTGTGGGAGTTAACTGGAGCACTGAGAGGAAACACACGCAAACACGGGGAGAAAATGCAAACTCCACACAGTGACCAAGACTGGAATTGAACCGGGGTCCCTGGCGCTGAGGCTGTAGTGCTAACCAATGTGCCGCCCAACAACATTGTATGACCGGCCGGCATCTCCTCTCTCCTTTCTTCCTCCCCTCCCCTTGTGGCGGTGAAATAAAGTCGCCCAATCAAATACCATTGGTCCCGCAGGAAATGATAGCTCTTGCACTTTTGTTAATTTTCCACTATCGATTGTATGGGGGCAATTTTCAGCTATGTGGTTGTAAGGAGATGCCACTTAAAAAGCAGCATGATAATATGCCTTGACTTGGCAAAGGTGCAGGAGGGTGTTGGGATGACGCTTAGAGCTGATGCATTATTCCAAAGTGTGCCGATGATTCATTCCTATTCGTCACGAATGGACTATCTTTCTCCACCCACTAAATATGCATACTCTGAACAGAAATGCTTCAGTAAATATAGTGTATGCGGAACCAATGTTTAGCTTCCCCCTGGTGGACATGTTCCCTAACAAGCGAAGGCGAATCTCTCATACTTCCTCATGGAAATCGCCAGGAGTTGTTTGTTAGTCTCAAAATGCCGGTGGTTTATGAATGTGCCTTTTGTTTTATTTCAGTTAAACTTCGGCTGATCGGGTTGTCAAGTGTCTTTTTGTGGTTATGCACTTTACATCCGATACAAATTCATTCTATTGGGTCTACATGTAAAGGATGGCAGATGGTTGAGACACTCAATCAATTTTAAATCTGAAATAGTTTCAGCTGAAACTATATGGGGGGGGGGGGGAGAGCAGGGTCACAATCAGCCATGATCTCACTGAATGGCAAAACAGTCTTGAAGGGTTGAGGTTAAAGTAGAGGCTCAAATGGTAATAATTAGATGATGCTAGGTGATGATGCACTTTTTCCAAAGAGGCTTTGAGGGTGTCCTTGCTATGCTTCCACTGCCCCCCTGGGAAGAGCACTTGTTTCAGGAGTCTCAACTCAGCATTTAAGATGTACAAAATTAAGGGATCTGGACAGAGTGGATGGTAAGGGTCTATTTACTTTAGCAGAGCAGTCAGTGACAAGGGGGCAGAGATTTAAAGTGATTTGTAGAATAATTAGAGGGGGGATGAAGAATGATCTTTTCAACTCATTTGAGAGGTATCTTGATGCACACCTGAAAGTACCGTACCCTGCAGGACTGTGGGATAAGGCTGGATGGTTCATTTTACATGCTGCAGACATAATGTGCCATAATCTTCCTATAATTCTACATGATTGAGGGGTAGAAAGTGGGAAAATTGATTACACTTGCTGTCAGGACTGTATTCTAAGTAACCGTTGGGATCAGTAACTCCTTTCATTTATTTTTCATTTCCCTCATGCATTATATCATCATCCCTATTGTCAGCTAAGTCTGTCTGCCTTCTATCCCATCATCAACTTTCCCTTTTTGTTTGCTGCCTTTGAACTTGCTTCACACCTAGAAACACCAGAATTGGAAAACAAAATCAAGCGATATAAAATTATTTAACCTGAAACATTAACTGTTTCTCTCTCCAAGAATACTGCCAGACCTGCATAGTATTTCCAGTATTTTCTGTTTTTATTTCTGATTTCCAGCATCTGTGTTGGAGTATACAAACTTGGTCACCAGCCGATAGTGGGCACGATGGGATCCATGTAAATGCAATGCACTGAGAATGTTGACCACGGCTAGGCATCCACGTAGTTGTACAAAAGAAATCCCACTGCAACTCAAGACTACTGAATACAAGAGCAAAGCATTGTTCAGCAGCTTTTATCCTTACAGCCCATTGTGTAAAAGTTTTAATTTGGATCAGTAAAAATACAGACAAAGGTTCTGAAACACAAGTTTTGGCAATCACCAATTCGAATGGTTCATGCAGACCAGCTGTCTCATTGGAAACAGAATGCTTTGTACAAAATGTTCCAGTAACTCCTCCGGTGTCAAAATCTATTTAAATAGATGCATATTGTGTGCGTGTGTGTGTATGTTTATGAGTGAGTGTGTGTTTCTTGCAATAATGTGGAGATGCCGGCGTTGGACTGGGGTAAACACAGTAAGGAGTCTAACAACACCAGGTTAAAGTCCAACAGGTTTATATGCCCTGTTCGTGAACAGAACTCCCACTCACCTGACGAAGGAGCAGCGCTCCGAAAGCTAGTGGCGTTTGCTACCAAATAAACCTGTTGGACTTTAACCTGGTGTTGTTAGACTCCTTACTTTCTTGCAATAGACATGGTACAAAATTAACTTTTCACATCATAATTGCAGGAGAAAAAATATCAGCATGATTTGTCTTTTCAAAGCCACATGTAAAATAATATGCTCCCTATATTGCTTCAAGCGTTGGGCACCAATGTTTGGTCAAGCATGGAATCCGTATTTACTCTGGTATAGTACTATTGAGGTAACAAGGATTTTCTACTTAAATTGCCTCATTCACAAAAGTATTGCGCTAGTTTTCAGATCATGGAACACTCCAACTTCACCTCCTCCAGCATCGGGATATGGAGACATTAACATTATGGCTGAATCTATCCGGATTCTGCCTTTAGCATTATTTCAGACAAATGGGAGGTTAACATCCTTCACATTAGCTCCCTCTTTACTTTGGAGTATTATCTCTGCACCCAAGTTGGATCTCTGGTGATACATTCATTTTCAGGCCCTAAAATAGCAGCTCCCCACGTGCTGTGTCCAGCCGACAAATACCTGATGTATTCAAAACAAAAACCCATTAGACACAGAAACATCAATTCAAGTTATTTCTATTAACAGCATTAGGAAAAAAAAGAAAGATTTCTTAGGTTAAAAATCAGAGTACACCATTGTTACCATGATTTTGGACTCCCTCATTCTCGGTGTTTTTTCAGATAGAAACAGAGACATCGCTTCAATCCTGGTCTGCCTCTTTAAGAATTCATTTTGAAACATGTGGTTTGCTTGCTTAATTCTTCTGATCAAAGGAGTTGGAAACAGGGGAATCCTGAACATTGCTGCACAGTTGTCATCCAAAGATGTGCGGGTTAGGTTAATTGGCCATGCTAAATTGCCCCTTAGCATTAGGGGGATTCACAGGGTAAACACGTGGGTTACAGAGATAGGGCCTGGGTGGGATTGTTGTCGGTGCAGGCTTGATGGGCCGAATAGCCTCCTTCTGCACTGTAGGGATTCTATGAAGCTGTAGCAGGGCTGAATGAGAACGGAGAGACTAAAAGCTGAGCGCCAGATTTTTCTCTCAGGGGAGAAGCACTAGCATTTTGTTTCTGAAACTCCATACTTTGCTTGTAGTTTGCAGGGAAAACTTCCTCTTCTTCCTGCAGCAGATCCCACTGCAAGGCAGCAGTGAGGGCTTCCAGGGTGGCCAGTGATCAGGGGATGTGGGTGTTGCTATCCCATCCCTAATTGCCCTTGATCAGAATGGCTTGCCACATCGTTTCAGGGGATATTTAACACTCGACCATGTTGCTGTGCCTCTGGAGTCACATGTAGGCCAGACCAGGTCAGGATGGCATTTTCTTCCCTCATGTACATTAGTGAACCAGATAGGTTTTTTTTAAACAATAACTGGCAATGGTCACATGGTCATTAAGATTTCTAAATCTAGATTCTTTAATGGAATTCAAATCTCATCATCTGCCGAATCCCCAGATCGTTACTCTGGGTTACTGGTCCAGAGACAATATCACTATGCCACTGCTTCACCATATGATGCAGCCACCTCTGGTAACTCCTGGCTCCTTGACTCTACGCACCACCCCCCTCCCCCACCCTCGACATTCTCTTCCCCCCCGCACCCCCCCCCCCTCCCCCTCCCCCCCCCCCCCAAGCTCTCTTGCACCCATCTTGCTGGCTCATTTGCCATTTCAATTTCCCCCCCCATTTTCCATCCCATCACAGGCTCCCCCTTTTGTTCTTTCCCCCCTCCCTGCACTAACTGCTACTGAACTTGCTTATAACCCGTTTCATCTCAACCTTTCTCAGCTCTGATGAAAGGTCAATGACTTGAAGCATTAACTTGTTTTCCTCTCCACCAGGTACACCCGACCTTACTGACTAGGTGAAGCATTTTCTGTTTTTATTTCAGAGTTCTAACATCGACAGCATGTTACTTTCGTATGAGCTGAAGCGAAAGCTCAACTCCAGTGAACCCATCAAAACAAATCTATACAAAATCTGCTTGAATTGACTTTTGGAACACAAGTCTTACAGGGTGTTCAACATCTGTTCCAGAAAGGTAGTCACATTTGAACACAGTTTTGTGCCTATCCTTGTATCTTGGGATGGCTTTTATGTGGAAAATACTCACTTGTTAGCTGTTCTGACCAAACTATCACGATCAACAGCAAAAAGCTGCTCCCTGTGTTCCTGCTTCATTTCATCTGAAATACCGTACAAAAAACGGTCCATCCCTGTTGATCAAAGCAGAATTGGTGTCAAAATTGAGTACATTTTCAGTGACCAAATGCCCTTTTTGCCAATGTGATTGCTTCTCATGTTTGCTAAAAAGGTTTTTGGTAATTTAAAGATACATTCTTTAGAACCATTCATCCAAATTTGGCAAATATTTCCCGTTTTCCTATTCACTAACTATGAAGAGGAGTTTGGAACTGTACCTATATTTAATTCTATGATGTACACACTGTGAAAGCAAAAGCTCTCTAAGGCAGACACATTGTACTCGAGGGCAAATTTGTTTCTTTTTGTGTCAAAGATTTGTTAGACGCATTGAGGGCACAACCTCAGGCTAAGGGGACGATCCTTTAAAACAGAGATGAGGAGGAATTTCTTCAACCAGAGAGTGGTGAATCTGTGGAACTCTTTGCCGCAGAAGGCTGTGGAGGCCAGGTCATTGAGTGTCTTTAAGACAGAGATAGATAGGTTCTTGATTAATAAGGGGACCAGGGGTTATGGAGAAAAGGCAGGACAATGGGGATGAGAAAAATATCAGCCATGATTGACTGGCGGTGCAGACTTGATGGGCCAAATGGCCTAATTCTGCTCCTATGTCTTATGGTCTTACAGCAAATGTGTAGTAGTATCGGTTTTTAGGCAACTTTCATTCACACATTCCTGTCTCCAAATTCAAAATGTCACAGATCATTTCAGCTTAAGAAAAGCTCCTCACTACAGTCAACGTGATCGCTGTTCCACTTCTCTCCACATCCCCAAATATCTGCAACTTACAACATTCAAGGTAACAATTCATCTTTACCTTTGTCTGATGGGGCTACAGGAGCATCCACACTTGAAAATACAGACAGTTTAGCTTCATCAATATCTTCTTGTGTAAACTTTCCTGCTTTCGCCCACTCCACACTCCTCCGGAATGCAGATATCGTGTCAACAGAATTTGGATCTCTAGAAGATTTCATTCAGGAGGAATAAATCCATGTATTCATAATGCATTTTAACAATTGCTTCTATTTCTCATTATGCTTCATATCCTTAAACCGAACAATACTTCATTGATAAAACGCTAAACGCATCACAAGCAGACAATTTGTAGTTTCAGATGTTCTTACACGCAAAAGTAAGATGACCAGGAACTTGTGGCATTTGAAGGCTGAAGTATAGATTTAGAAGACAGAGTATAATCTAATCTGCCACTGCAAATTGTATTTCATAACTAGAATATTGTACTCAAATTAGCAGTACCAAAAAAAACATACGGACATGTGAATCAGGAGCAGGAGTAGGCTACTCTGCCCATCAAGCCTGCTCTGCCATTCAATAAAATCATGGCTGACCTGATTATAACTTCAAACCCACATCAGTGCCTACCCCCGAAAACCTTTCATGCCTTTGCTTATCAAGAATCTACCTAGCTCTGCCTTAAAAATATTCAACAACTCTGCTTCCACTGCCTTTTGAGGAAGATAATTCAAAAGACGGACGATTCTCAGAAAAAATTCTCCCTATCTGTCTTAAATGGGCGACCCCTTTTTAAACACTGAAGCCCTAGTTCTAGATTCTCCAAGAGGAAACATCCTTTCTACATCCACCCTGTCAAGTCCCCTCAGGATCTTATATTTTCAGTCAAGTCATCTCCTACTCTTGTAAACTCCTGTGGATGCAGTCTAGCCTGTCCAACCTTTCTTTATAAGGCACCTCCCTATTCCAGGTATTAGTCTAGTGAACCTCGTCAGGTATACTTCCAATGCACTTACATCCTTCCCTAAATAAGGAAACCAATTCTGTATGCAGTACTCCAGATGTGGTCTCACCAGTACTCTGTATAACTGATGCAGAACCTCCCTACTTCTGAATTAAATTCCCCATACAATAAATGATAACCTTCTATTATATTTTGCACATTCTCCTCGTGTCTGCGTGGGTTTCCTCCGGGTGCTCCGGTTTCCTCCCACAGTCCAAAGATGTGCGGGTTAGGTTGATTGGCCAGGTTAAAAATTGCCCCTTAGAGTCCTGGGATGCATAGGTTAGAGGGATTAGTGGGTAAATATGTGGGGGTAGGGCCTGGGTGAGATTGTGGTCGGTGCAGACTCGATGGGCCAAATGGCCTCCTTCTGCACTGTAGGGTTTTTATGTTTCTATATTAGCTTTCATAATTACTTCATGTACCTGCATACTAACCTTTTGTGATTCATGCACTCGGACACTCAAATCCCTCTGCACTTCAGAGCTCTGCAAAATCTAACCGTTTAGATAATATGCTTGCTTCCTGCCAAAATGGATAATTTCATATTTTTTCATGTAATACTCCATCTGCCAGATCTTTGCCCACTCACTTAGCATATCTATATCCCTTTGTCACCTCATGTCCTCTTCACAACTTACGTTTCTACCTATGTGTCATTTGCAAATTTAACAACCATATCTTACGTCCCATCATCCAAGTCATTTACATAACACTGATCCCTGTGGCACACCAGTCGTTACATCATATCAACCAGAAAATGACTTATTTATGCTTATGCTCTGTTTCCTGTTAGCTAGCCAAATCTTCTTTCCCTGTTACCCCTACACCACGAGTTTTTATTTTCTGCAAAAACCACTGATGTGGCACCTTATTACATCATGCATTCTGGAAATCTAAGGGCAGTACATCCACCAGTTCCTCTTTATCCACGGCACAGGTGGAATTTTACGAGAAAAAATTTAAGTGTCCAGCTCGCAGAAAACAGGAGAGTTTCGGATCTGGGCGATCTGATTTATGGGCGAGTCTTTACTCCCAATCTTATGCACTTGATGCATGAAATAATGGGCTGGACCGTTTCCAGCCACTAGATGCAGTGGGCGGGGCTGAATTCACCAGCCAGCTTGCTCTAGCAGCAGAGAGATACTGCGCTTGTGCAGACCTCTGTGGCCTGGAAATATCGCCCCCACTGCCCAGACCGATCACAGCCCCTTCCCCCACCGATGGCGTGCAGAACAACAGCCCCCCCCACCCCGCCCGCCGACTGCATGCAGAGCAGACTAAGTCCATATGCACCCTGCCATGTGGGCAGTGCTAAGGTGGACAGTGTCATGGTGCCAGGCTGGCACTGTCCAAGGGGCACCTCCCCAGGAGGTCTCAATGGCCTCCAGTTCTACAGGCGAGGCCAACACAACTGCTCCCCATTCGTGGAGACCACGCGTCTTCCTCATTGCAGAGAACCTCTCCCGGCGAGACTACAAAGGCAAGTGAGTCCAGACGATTGAGCACGAGACTCGCTAATCACATGTTAATGAGAATTAAAATTAATCTACATAATATATTCAGCCTTTTGCCAGAAATGGGCGAAAGGCTGATTATGTTGGAAATCTAGTGCCGATAAGATTGCAAAAGCAGAGAAATCGGACACGATCCTGATTTCTCGGCTCTCGCACGTTTTTACCGGCTCAACTGACTCGCCCTCAACTGAGTCTTGGGAATGAAGTTTGATCCAATTGTGGGTTTAAGGGCATAGGTTTAAGGTGAGAGGGGAGAGATACAAAAGTGTCCAGAGGGGCAATTTTTTTCAGAGGGTGGCGAGTGTCTGGAACAAGCTGCCAGAGATAGTAGCAGAGGCGGGTACAATTTTGTCTTTTAAAAAAGCATTTAGTTAGTTACATGGGTACGATGGGTATAGAGGGATATGGGCCAAAAGCAGACAATTGGAATTAGCTTAGGGGTTTTAAAAAAAAAAGGGCGGCATGGACAAGTTGGGCCGAAGGGCCTGTTTCCATGCTGTAAACCTCTATGACTCTATGATAGAGGTTAACCTAACTGGCCTGTAGTTTCCTGTTTTCTGTCTCCCTATCTTCATGAATTAATACATTTGCTATTTTAAAATGTAACGGGCAAATCTAGGGAACTTTGGAAGATAAAAATTAATGCATCAACTATCTCACCAGCAGTTTCTTTTAAGACCCTAGGATGGAGTCCAAAAAACGATTAACTTTTGGATTCAAAACAGTTTTAATCCCATAAAATTAAACTTGTGTGCTGCTGTAAAATTTCAATTTCCCCAGGCCAGCCACATTTTTATTTGGCAATTTCAGCTCACGCTGAGACAAGCAATGGTGAAGTTACTTGTATATTGCGACTTGCTTCATTACTCTATAATCCCAAAATACTAACAGAAAATAAATCAATTTGACTTATAATACCTGGCACCACTGCTTTCACTTATGTTTCCATTGTTCTCTAATATTTTCTCTCCATTATAAACTTAGTTTTATACAATCTAGTCTACCAGGGCAATCCTCCCAGTGCACCTTTGGAGCTGGGAGCCCAGACTAAAGGCACTCAGGTTTGGTAACAGTAGGTGCACAGGCAACAGGGTGTTTCCCTGAGTGCAGCATACTCACTCGAGTGGACACTGTAACCAATTCTGTGCATTTTGTTCAAATTAGATTTTAAATATTTCACCTTAATTTCTGTATTAATAACTGAAATATAAGAAATAATTAGCCCAGTTTGACCAACTGGCTTTTAACCCACTTGAGTGCATTTCACATGACCAAGTGAATCTTATGATGATTTATAATGTATCAGGTACCTGTGCTTCAAGGTAAGGTCTACACAGCATGGGATGGGCATGTTTTAAATTCTTGAGGTTCAGACTTTTGTTTAAAGAAACATTTCATTTAGTGTGGAGCCTACTAATTTGATACTTATATCAATTTATAAAGGACAAATTAATACTTCATTTAGGAATGGAAAATGGGATGGGCATGTTTTAAATTCTTGAGGCTCAGACTTTTGTTTAAAGAAACATTTTATTTAGTGTGGAGCCTACTAATTTGATACTTATATCAATTTATAAAGAACAAATTAATACTTCATTTAGGAATGGAAAATTGCTCCAGCAAAGTGGTAATGATGACAATGGGGGTGAACTGTCCCATTCTTTATAAAGTTTTTAAAAGTTTATTCATTAGTATCACAAGTAGGTTTACATTAACACTGCAATTAAATTACCATGAAAATTCCCTAGTTGCCACACTCCGGCACCTGTTCAGGGACACGGAGGGGGAATGTAACACGGCCAATGCACCAACCTGAACATCTTCGGACTGTGGGAGGAAACCAGAGCACCGACAGACACAGGGAGAATGTGCAAACTCCACACAGTCATTTGAGGCTGGAATTGAACTCGGGTCCCTGGAGCTGTGATGCAGCAGTGCTAACTACTGTGCCACCGCTGTGGACTTCAATGGTTCCAAGTTAATTTTACACTTGCAAAATGTAACAGGGAACAGATCAAAATTTTTGTCAATACTCAACAGGTCAATTTGAAGTTAAAAAAGTGAAGAGGGATCATGTACTTTTTAAAACAAAAAAGAAATGTTTCCAACAGCTGATAAAAGTTTGGAGAAGGACTTTTTATCTGTTTCTTTTCCTACTCATCAAATTGTCAATTGCAATTGATGTACGTACCTGTAAGAATAGAAAGTAAACAGGCCACTGTGGCTTAGGTTGACTCCTCCTCCATACGCACCACCTTTCTCTCGAATTTCCCGATGCAGGAACTTAGACGTCAATAGTCGTGCAAGAACATGAAGACTATAAATAAAAAATAGTTAATAGCACATGAATTCAAATGCAAATGTGAAATAATGGCCAACAATACCCGATCAAGAATATAGTATTCACGAGGTGCTTACTCACAAAGACTGAAAATAATGGAGATACTCTGGTACAGCTAATTTGTATATTAATCAGCATCCTGTAGCAAGGAGCAGTAGGACAATTTTTTTTCCCCTTCCTTGCCCCTGGCCTCTCAAATGGAATAAGTTAGGTCATCAGAGATCCCCAGGGACCCTGACAGCATACAATAGGTAGGTTCAAGAGTGCATTTCTAGATAAAGAAGGGATTACGCGTATGGTTAGAAGACAGGTTTGATCTTTAAATAAACCTGCTTCTTCTGTTCTTAGATCCTCAGACACAACAGAAGTGATGGTGGCAACCAGCTCCATTTGGAAATGCACGTTAGAATTTCCCTCATCTGACTTATTTATCATCACCATTAAAATCTATAGAGACCTATAAGATAATGAAGGGGCTGGATAGGGTAGAGGTGGAGAGATTCTTTCCACTCAGAAAGGAAGCTAGAACTAGAGGGCAGAGCCTCAAAATAAAGGGGGGTCAGTTTAGGACAGAGTTGAGGAGGAACTTCTTCTCTCAGAGGATGGTGAATCTCTGGAATTCTCTGCCCACTGAAGTGGTGGAGGCTACCTCGTTGAATATGTTTAAATCACGGATAGATGGATTTCTGATCGATAAGGGAATTAGGGGTTATAGGGATCAGGCGGGTAAGTGGAACTGATCCACTTCAGATCAGCCATGATCTTATTGAATGGCTCGAGGGGCTAGATGGCCTACTCCTGCTCCTATTTCTTATGTTCTTATGAGTCTAGGCAGGATAGAACAACTCAAAAAACAGTCATAAATTTCTATTTGTGTGTGTTTTTAATTTTTCTCCTAAAGGGCTGATTCATGTTGGGATATAGCTGTTTAGGAGTACTTTACTTTGCATGACGTCTATTCTCCAAGTCGATAGCAATCCGGTTGGTTCTATTCTTCTCCCAAGTCTAATCTAATTTTACATTCCTATCGTCTGGCTGATATTGGTCAATTCAGCATTGAGCAGGAATTGGTCCAGAGATTTCCATTTCATTAGATGGAGAATTCAGAGGGTGAATTTATCTCAGGAGCCACCAGGAGGTGGTGTTGTTCATTTTACTCTCATCCCAGAAGGTACTCAAACCATGGGAGGCTAATGTTAATTTCACTCCCTACCTCGAAATAACTAATTGACTTCCAAAACCCTAGGAGAACTGATGTTGTTAATTTCAACCCCTTTGCTGAACATACTAATTTACTTACTGAACCAGAGGGAGC
Source organism: Mustelus asterias (assembly GCF_964213995.1). NCBI lineage: Eukaryota > Metazoa > Chordata > Chondrichthyes > Carcharhiniformes > Triakidae > Mustelus > Mustelus asterias. The sequence goes on from NC_135802.1 coordinate 30,735,437, forward strand.
TGACACTAACATTATTCCCTTCCCTGAGTGTATCAGAGTCTGGTAGCTCGCGTTCAGTGGAAAGCTTTGTATAGACACAAGATCAAACATTTATTTTTCATCTCCTTCGCTGTGCCCTAGTCCTTAATTTATTCCATGTTCAAAGCTAATTATGAAACTACTGTTTGAAGTTTAAGACAAATGGATGTTCTCTCATTTCAATGCAATGTACCTGGTAAAGTCTGGATTCGTGTAGGGAACAGTGCGAACGCACTCACTCACATAATTCACAGGGAAGGGAAGCTGGAAATGGGTCTTCATTTGACAAGCTTTGAAAGTGGGTTCCTAAGAGAGAAGAAAACCAATAAAGCTTTAATTAAACATTCACGAATGGTTGCAAATGTTATCAAAGTGGGACTCGAGCATTTCGCTGACAAACAGCTACATCATCCTTTATCTTTACCCTATGGAAAATGTGTCACAAGAAAGTACACAAAATAAAAATATCACATTTTCATAACTAGTTTTCTACTGGGCTAGATCTTTAAAGTATCAATTTAACTTACGAATTAGGAGCGGGAGAAGGCCACTTGGCCCTTCGAGCCTGCTCCGCCATTCAAGAAGATAATGGTTGAGCTGATTGAAACTTCAATGCCACATTCCTGTCTCACCCCAAGAACCTTTCATCCCCTTGTTAATCAACAATCATAGAATCCCTACAGTGCAGGAGGCCACCACTTGGCCCATCGAATTTGCACCGACTTTCCAACAACAATCCCACCCAGGCTCTATCCCCATAACACATTTACCCCAATAAACCCCATAACCTACACATCTTGGGACATTAAGGGGCAATTTAGCATGGCCAGTCTATGGAGGTTGGCAAATAGGAAGCACAGAGTGGGAATAGACAGTTCCTTTTCAGAGTGGCAGGCAGTGACTAGTGGGGTACCGCAGGGTTCGCGCTGCAACCTCAGCTATTCACAAGATGCATTAATAATTTGAACGAAAGAATTGAATGTAATATGTCCAAATTAGCAGACAAAACTAAGCTGGGTGGCAGCATGTGCTGCGAGGAGAATGCTAAGAGGCTGCAGGGTGACTTGGACAGGCTGACTGAGTGGACAAATACTTGTGGATATATATGAGGTTATCCACTTTGGTGGCAAAAATAGGAAGATTATTATCTGAATGGTGGCAGTTTCGGAAAAGGGGAAGTGGAACAGTCGCTGAAGGTTGGCATGCAGGTACAGCAGGTGGTGGAGAAGGCTAATGGCGTTTTGGCCTTCATTGTGAGAGGATTTAAGCATAGGAGTAATGATGGCTTGCTGCAGTTATACAGTGAGGGCACACCTTGAGTATTGTGTGCAGTTTTGGTCTCCTAGTCTGAGAAAGGACATTGATATTGAGGGAGTCCAGCGAAGGTTCACCAGACTGATTCCTGGAATGGCAGGACTGACATATGAAGAGAGACTGGATCGACTGGGCTTGTACTCACTGGAATTTAGAAAAATGAGGGGGGAATCTCATAGAAACATATAAAATTCTGATGGGACTGGACAGGCTTGATGTGAGAAGAATATTCCCAATGTTGGGGAAGTGCAGAATTAGGGGTCACAGTCTAAGAATAAGGGGTAAGCCATTCAGGACTGAGATGAGGAAGAACTTCTTCAGAGTTGTGAACCTGTGGAATTCTCTACCACAGAAAGCTGTTGGGGCCAGTTTGTTAGATATATTCAAGAGGGAGCTGGACGTGGCCCTTGCTCCTAAAAGAATCAAGGGGTATGGAGAGAAACCGGGAATGGGATACTGAGAGTGCAAGATCATATTGAATGGTGGTGCAGGCTCGAAGGGCCTAAAGGCCTACTCCTGCACCTATTTTCTATGTTATCCACCAAACCTGCACATCTTTGGCATGTGGGAGGAAACTGGAGCACCTGGAGGAAACCCATGCAGACACGGGGGGGAACGTCACCTAAAGCCGGAATTGAACCCAGGTCCCTGTGTTACCATGCCACTCCTATAACAAAATCTCAGATTTGGCACTGCAACAAAGGTCTGTATCGTACTCAGCAAACAGGCAGTGAAACCTTCTGCCATGGTACAGATAATCTCGAATACTCATCAAAAGCAGGGCATTTCCACTGACCCCAACTAAAGCTTGATTAATGCTACCATCTCAATTGCACATATATTAGTTATGTAGACTATATTTATGCAAAATTTTCCATTTTTTTGTTGTGGTTTTATAATACATGCAAAATTATAGATTAAAAAACTCTCAAGCAAATGTGCGTCTAATTCTGGATTAGTTCACATGCCAATATCAAAAAAGTACCTATTTTGTCTTCCACTGATCACCTTTGTACAGCATTCTAATACAGATCAATTTCATTAAAATTAATGAAATTAAGTTAACTGTGCTCGATCCAACTCAAGATGAAGGGGAGTAATGTAATCAGTTTTCCCAATAACAAATTACCAAAAATATTTGGTAATTTCTACTGAAAGATAGGTAGATAATGGGTTGAAACCTCAGAATAATCCACGACATTGTGCATTGAATTCACACATGGGCATAGGTCAACTTTCTCAGAAAGTTCATTAGTTACTCTGATTATCAATACTATATTACTCTTACAAACACTAGCTTTTTGGTAGCTCGTGAGCCTCCAGATACTTCACCCCCAGCTTCTTCAGGATTGAGTGGTTTCTGTAATTAAATAAATAAAGTTGAATTAAAATTTAATTTTTCGAACTGAACTCTGAAATAGACACATGCTGACTACAGATTGGAGAATGTGTATACTTTACAAGCCTGGTGATAAATCAATACTTGGGAAAGAATGGAGTTCTACATTCAAAAAAAGTTAATCTAAAATTCAATAGAACCAATTCACCAGTAGTGTTTAAATAAAACCCCAGTGAAGACGCTGTTAAATTCACAAACTGTGAAGTGAACTAAGAAGTTAAATAGAGCACGAACGCATTCTCTGAATTAGACCATTCAGTGGGCTTGTACGTACAAAGTCCATTGATTGCATTAGCAGTGATATTAGTCAATGCTCACTTCTCAATAATTAAGATCTGATTACAAACATAACAGCCAATTATCCAATTTCCTCAAAATGATAACCATTAAATTACAATTTCTTATCAAAATTCTGCTGCAGATAAAAGGTGTATAAGAACATGACTGGCACTTTCACAAGAACAAAGTCAGTGCATCAGGCAAAACGTGGATCTTTTGAATAATACTTTAGCTGGGTGGTTTTTACACCTTTTTGGTTTTACACTCAATGTTGATCCACTAACTTGATTAGAATTGCAATTGTTGATATGGGATTAAAATCGCTCTGCTGGAATCAAGATTGCAGCACACATGATGTTTCCAAGGAAACTATGAGGATCCTCATCGTGGAGCCATTCCAGTATTTGCAGCAGCCACTGGCAGTCCTCCAACCTCCTGCCGAGAGGCTGCGTCCGATTCTCCAGTTTCCACCCACAGTCCGAAAGACGTGCTGGTTTGGTGGATTGGCCATGTTAAATTCTCCCTCAGTGTACCCAAACAGGTGCCAGGGTGTGGCGACGAGGGGATTTTCACAGTAGGCTTACATTAACACTGCAATAGCAAATTTATTTCAAATTGAACTTTGAAATAAACACATGCTGACTACAGATTGGAGAATGCGTATACTTTGCAAGCCAATAGAACCTACAGTGTCTTCACTGGGATTTTATTTAAACACCACTGGTGAATTGGTTCTATTGAATTTTAGATTTTTTTTTAAATGTAGAACTCCATTCTTTCCCAAGTATTGATTTATCACCAGGCTTGCAAAGTATACACATTCTCCAAATTGTAGTCAGCATGCGTTTATTTCAAAGTTCAATTTGAAATAAATTTGCCATTGCAGTGTTAATGTAAGCCTACTTGTGACACTAATAAAATTAAACTTAAAATGGTTCTTAATTAACGCCTTAATTCTCTCCCTGCCTTCTGCTGATTCCAGGGTAACTTGCCAGAGGCAGGGTATCATATCGGGGAGCTGAGCCGACAGGATTTTGTGCCACTCTCCTGATCTTCCAACTCCCAAACACATCTTCATGGGGCCAGTAAAATTACCCCCAATGTCACCACATTCTTAGCCACCATGGGTGGCCGGACATACAGGGGCTTCTACAAATTTACAATCTTGATACATTAGAAGCGCCATTGTCTATTAAAATGAAAGAGCCATTTGGTGAACAAATGGAATTATCCTCTAGACTGTTTCATATGGCAAAGTACACAAAGCACAAAAAATGATTTGAAATGCTCTGTGGACTACGCAAGGAGATGGCATTTCACATTGAGTTTTTCCTCTGCAAGAAACGATAGGCAATTGAGATGTTGGCTAATCAAGTGTGAGTAATCAAGGAGAGGAGTGTATCGACGCACATTCCCGAATGAAGCAAGTTATTGGACTTCACTATCAAAACATAGAACTAGAAGGCACAAGTAAACATTCAAGTCATAAGCTAACCTAAAATCCGTCCCCCACCATACAAGTCAGTACATTATTCTAACGTAAAACTCGAAGCTGATGGACTTTTAAATCTCGTACCTCAGTAATATTTGAACGGACAAGTTTCTTGTCTTTCTTTTTCTTTCCAAATCCAGGAATATTTCTAATGAATTTTTCAACTTCCTTTGATGCTTCTGGAAGTGCTTGAGGAGTAGCATTCACCGCACATCTTATAACAAGACAGTATCAGCCATTGAAATACTCACAATAATCTCTTATCCATATAAAAATACACTTAATGTGAACTAGCATGATTAAAATGACTAGGAAATCCTGGCCGGGGCTTTCTAAAACTCATGGCCCCGGTCTTTGATGCTTTTAAAAGTAGCATTCACTACCAATCCAGGAACAAGATAAACTTCTTTACAGGACAGATTTTTTTTTAAAACATAAACTAAGAAAGAATACATCATCCACATAATTTTTAAAAATATATCAGCATGAATTTAAGAGTATATTCCCCCAACACTCCCTCCCTAATTGTCAACAGTTTTGGAAAAAGTAAAATATCTATAGGATAACCACATTTTCACTGCTATTACAACTGTGAACGAATTGCATGGTTCAAATTGTTGCAATTTTTACTGTCAGTCATTATGGCACAGAAAGAGGCCATTCAGCCCATTTATTTTATGATGGCTCTCCATACAGGAATTCAGTCAGTCCCATTCCACTCCTACACCCTACAACCCTGAAAGTTCATGTTCCTCAAGTGCCCATCCAATTTCCTTTTGAAATTAATTGTTACTGCTTCCACGACCTACTAAGAGTAGGGATAAATTGGTCATTTGCAAGTTGGTAAGATGTAAGAAAGTTGTCAAGAAGAGGAAGAAAATCTGCAAAAGGAATTTAGATAGGTTAAGAGAGTGGTCAAAAATTTGACATTTGAGAGTATAATGTGGAAGAATAAACAATATAGCATTTCAATGAAGAAAGACTGCAGAAATCAACGGTACGGGGGAGGGAGAGGGACAAATCTAGGTGCCCTGGTGCATGAATCACAAAGTTAGTATGTAGGTAAAGATCAAGGAGGCAAATTAAATGTTGGGTAAGGGATGGTTAGCTAAGAGGAAGCAGAAAGTATGGGTAAATTTGCCATTTTCAGGTTATTAAGATGTAGGAAAGTTTATTGTATGGTGAATCGTGCATAAAAATAGGGAAGCATTACTATAACCGTACAGGGTCTTGGTGAGACTGCATCTGGAATACTATGTACAGTTTTGATTGCTTTACTTATGAAAGGATATGATTGCATCGGCAGTTCCGAGAAGGTTCCCTCGAAGGATTCCTGAAGGGGTGAGCTTATGAATGAAGGTTGAACAGGTTGGGAATGAGAGATGATCTTATTGAAACATACAAGATCCTGAAAGGACTTGACAGGTTGGATGATGAGAGGATGTTTCCCTGGAGTCTAGAACTCAGGGACACAGCTTAAAAATTAGTGGTCTCCCATTTAAGACGGAGATAGATAGTTTTTTTTGAGGGCCATTTTAGTCTGTGGTATTCTCTTCCTCCAGCAAGAGAGGTTAGTCACTGGATATGTCCAATTCTGATTTAGGTGGAGTTTTGTTGGAAAAAAGTATCAAGTGGGGCAGACAGGAAAGACTACAATCAAATCAGCCACGATCTTATTGAGTAGCACAGCAGGCTCGAAGTGCTGAATGGCTATTCCTAACTTTTGCGTTCTTGTAGCTCAAGTCTCTTATCACTGGAACCATTTTGGTAGATCTCCTATGTGCTGTCTCAAAGTCCTTCAATTGCTAGTGTGGTGACCAGAATTAGATGTAATGCTCTAGTTGTGGTCTAACCAGAGCTTTATACAGGTTCAGGATAATTTCATCTGTATATTTCTAAACTTCCTACTGTGCTGCCCAATCTGCGCTCGCTCCGTGTCCGTCCCTCAGGGTCTGGCACCATCTCAACATCTCACTGGGTCTGTTTGCCCAGAAACAGGCATCCGGGTGAGTATCTTTTCTTCAGGACTTCAATTAAAAACGGATATTCACAGATTGACTGTGTCATCAGAATCCATTTTATTCTCATTGCTAATGTCATGATGCATGCTACAGACTTCGCCAGGAATATAAAAGGTATTTATTGACAAGGAAAAACATATACAGAGGCTCTCAGCCTTATGGCCGCTTTAGAGCAGCCCACCGGCTGTCTCAGTCCTTGTATGTCTCCTACATGTCTCCTAGATGTATTCTGCCCAAGAGCGAGCTCCATCCCCTGGGGTGATTACCCACTCAGTCCCAATTGGTCCCTCAAGTCAGCTGACCCTTTTCCGCCATGTTGTCCTTAAAGGGACAATCGCCACACCATCAGACACTGTCTATCAGAACAACCCAGAGAATGGCACATTTAAAGTTAACTGCGCTTCATTTCATTTGGCTAACGTGTTTTTAAATATTAGAAACTTACCTCATATTCTCACTGCTCAGTAAGTGCATTTTTATTCGAGGCAGCTTGCGGAGAACAGTCAAGAGTTCTGGCTTTTCTGCAATTCTTTTCATGTGTTGCACCTTTGGGGGAAGAATATTTTTCACATGGTCAAGACTTTTAGGAAACCTCTCACTAATCAAGAGGCGTTTCTGGAAATTCCCAATTTATTATTTGTATATAGGATAAGTAAGGAAGGGTATGAAAAAATATTGGCAAGTGCAATTAAGGAAAATCCAAATATGTTTTATACGATGAGGAAAGAGTAAAACAGCACATGTGAAGGTGCACTGCTCTTACAGAATATTTTGCGCTTGTTTTCAGAAAACAGAAGGACAAATCAAATATTATAGTTAAGGAGTGGTGTTCCACAGGGATCAGTGCAGGGTCCCTTGTTTGCAGCCTACATTAATGATCTCGACATGAATAAGGAGATATCAGTAAATTTGCAGGTAATAAAAATTTGTGGTGTGGTAAATAGCGAGGAGGAAAGCCTTACAGGACGATAGATGGGCTAGTTAGATGGGCAGAACAGTGTCAAGTGGAATTTAACCCTGAAAAGTGTGAAGTGAAGCATTTTGGGAGTACTAACAAGGCAAAGGAGTATACAATGAATGGTCAGACCCCAGGAAGTACAAAGGATCAGAGGGACCTTGGTGTGCATGCCCTTAGATGTCTAAAGACAGCAGGACAGGTAGATTAGGTGGTTAAAGAGGGATATAGGATACTTGCCTTTATTAACCAAGGCATTGAATACAAGAGCAGGGGGGAGGGTTATGATGCAGCTGTGTAAAACATTGGTTAGGCCACAGCTGGAGTACTGTGTACAGTTCTGGTTGACACTATAAAAAAAAAATGATTGCATGCAGAAGGTGTGCAGAGGAGTTTTAGCAGGATGGTGCCTGGGCTGGAGCGTTTCAGCTATCAAGAGAGACTGGATAGGCTGGTGTTGTTTTCTTGGAGAAGGGGAGGTGGCCATTTGGCATGTTGAACCCACACCAGCTCTCTGCAAAAGCAATTGATCTGACTCCTTTCCCCATAGTCTTGAAAATTAAGGTGCTTAGCCTTCTTTTGAAAATCATGATCAAATCTGCCTCCACCATCCTCTCAGACATGCACTCCTGATTCTAACCGCTCTCTACGTAAAAATGTTTCCTTATAGTAGCTTTAGTTCTTCACCAAATACCTTAGGTTGATGTTCTGTCGTTCTCCACCCTTCCACCAAAGGGAAAAATTTCACCCTATCTGCAGTATCTAAACCCCTCGTGGTTCAAACACCACATAACCCTGCACTGATCCCTGTGGAACACCACTCCTTAACAAACAATCTTTCCACATAACTTAAAGTCCCTATCCTTGTTACCAGTCTTGTATATTTTGCACCCCCTGTAAAACCCTCCGATCTTTCTTAAAGTGCAGAACCCAGAATTAGACACTATACTCTTGTTGAGGCCAAACTAGTGTCATAAAAAGGTTAAATGCTTTGACTTGGCCAATGAAGAAAAATACGCTCTATATCTTCTTTACCTGTCCTCCTGCCTTCTGTGGATGTGCACTCAAAAGACCTCTGCTCTCCTACACTTCTCAGAATCTTATGTATTTTGTATTCCCTTGCATTTGTTTGTCCTCCTCAAATGTTTATCCTCGCCCTTTTCTGGATTGAATTCCATTCGTACTGTTCTGTCTACGTGACTAGTCAGAGAATCCTAAAATAGTTACAGCACCAGAGGAGATGTACTGGCCCGCCATGTAAGTACTGGCTCTCTGTCAGAGCAATCCCGAATCTTGCCTTTTCCCCACAGCCCTGCAATTCTGGTCAGATAGTTAGCCAATTCTCTTTTGAAGTCCTTGACTGTGTGCACCTCCACCACACTGCCAGGTCAGTGCCTTCCACTACTGCACAAGAAAGGTTTTTCTCAGTGCCGTTGCTTTTTTTGCCAATCAACTTAAATTGGTGTACTCTGGTTCTCGATCTTTCTGCCAATAGGAACAGTGGCGCCCTATCTACTCTTTTTAGATCCTTCACGATGTTGAACGCCTCTATCAAAGCTGCTCGTAATCTTCTCAGCCCGAGCTTCTCCAATTTATCTACTTAAATGATCCCTGGAACCATCCTTGTGAATCTTTTCTGCATCCTCTGCGCCGTCACATCCTTCCAAAAGTATGGTGCTCAGAACTGGATACAACTCCAGTTAAGGCCAAACCGGCCTTTTATACAGGTTTATCATAGCTTCCTTTGTTTTTCTACCTCATGTTCCTATTTAAAAAGCTTAGGATCCTATATGCTTTACAACTCACTTTCTCAACCAGCTATCTTTAATGATTTGTACAAGTATATCCCCAAGTCACTCTACTCTTGCATCCCCTTAAGTTCATCGATATCTTCCTGCACTCTTCAGCTTTCTTCATCACCAACCTCGGACATAACCCTTACATTCAAGTTCAAATCACTAATATATACAATAAGTAAGGGAACTAGCAGTCAGCCCTGCGGAGCCTCACTGAAACAGCCTTCCAGTCACAAATACACACAATCATTATCCTTCGCTTCTTGCCTCCCAGCTAAATTTGGATTCTTCTATCCTCGACATTGCTTGGCAGGACAAGGTCACCAAGCTAATTGCTTCAGCATACAATTATTGTTAAACAATGCACATGAGCTGGCTCTGTCAAGTTCATCAGATGGACGATGGCCACATACCGAAAGACCATCTGTGCGGGGACTTGGCCTGTTGGTCATAACCTCCTGGGTACTCATAGCTCCACAAAAAGGACACCTAAAGCGAGGTATGAAGATGGCAGACATTGACACTGACAACTGGGAGTCAGTTGTGACCTCTGGAGGCTGATTGTTCAAAGGGCATTGGAAGAGGCGGATACAAAAATCTCAGCTGGCTGAGATTATAGGAAGGATGTGAATGCATTGGAAAGGGTGCAGAGGAGATTTACTAGGATGTTGCCTGATATGGTGGGAAGGTCTTATGAGGAAAGGCTGAGGGACTTGAGGTTGTTTTCGTTAGAGAGAAGGTTAAGAGGTGACTTAATAGAGGCATACAAGATGATCAGAGGATTAGATAGGGTGGATAGTGAGAGCCTTTTTCCTCAGATGGTGATAGCTGGCACGAGGGGACATGGCTTTAAATTGAGGGGTGATAGATATAGGACAGATGTCAGAGGTGGGTTCTTCACTCAGAGTGGTAAGGACGTGGAATGCCCTGCCTGCAGCAGTAGTGGACTCATTAAGTAGCCAACATTAAAGGCATTTAAATGGTCATTGGATAAACATATGGATGATATTGGAATAGTGTAGGTTAGATGGGCTTTAGATTGGTTTCACTGGTCGGCACAACATCGAGGGCCGAAGGGCCTGTACTGCGCTGTAATGTTCTATGTTCTATAAGAGTGGCCAGAGAAAACAGAAGTCAATGAATTACGCACCCCCTCGGCCCACGTCCTTCCTTTGCAGCAAACGTGGCAGAGACTGCCATGTCCATGAGAGGCTCCTGAGCTACACCAGACAATGCTTAACATAAACATAAACCATCGTCTTGAGGTGGAAGGCTGCCACCAGAAGCATAAAGTTGGCTGAGCAACAAACCTACAGGTTAAGCAGTTTCTGCTTGCTAAATTCACATGAAAATTTTCAGTATCATTAGGTAATAAATCTCAATACTGAAAACTTGTTAACAATTATGATATACCATTCAAAAACAAAAAGAATAAATTGCTCTATTCCAGCCAATTATTTACCAATCATGCATTGAACAGGGAGGGGGAAAAGGGAATGGGGTAAGGAGGAATCACTCATTTGAATAGTTATCATTCTACCTGGCTTAGTCCATTAAACATTTCTTGCAGTCTTCCTGCTGGTGTTAGAGTCTTGCCGGCTCGAACTGCCGCATATTGGTGTCCAGAATCAGGAACTCCACTGGATAGTTCCTGGGCCATCATCATGACTAACACTCTTAAATGTTCCTCATCATCAAAACGCGGACTGCAAAATGCAAGCGTGTTATTTACTCAGAAATCAATCGAATCACAGAAAGTTTTTACAATTTAAAAATCCAGGTTTTAACAGCAATCTTTTATGCGTTAGCTTATGATTGCAGAAAAGCAAATTACTGCGGATGCTGGAATCTGAAACCAAAATAGAAAATGCTGGAATAGCAGGTCTGGCAGCATCTGTAAGGAGAGAAAAGAGCTGACGTTTCGGGTCCAGATGACCCTTTGACCAAACCCCTCAGAGCCCATACTGTGCCCAGTTGTACCATTTTTCTTTGACAAAGGATCATCTGGACTCGAAACATCAACTCTTTTCTCTCCTTACAGATGCTGCCAGACCTGCTGAGATTTTCCAGCATTTTCTCTTTTGATAGCTTATAACTGACATTGTGCAAAAGGAGTGCTTAAGATCTTTGATTGCATCGCATAAGCATAATCCTAACTTAAAAAACTACTTTAGTTATTCTACCTCGCCCAAGCTTTTTATACTTTTAGCACTCGGATATATTCTACATCCAGTCTGCCCACTATGCAAATCTGCCCATCATCAGCATCTGTCAGACTACAATAAAAAAAACATTAATACAATCTTCCCATCTCCACCCATTTTAAAATTACTTTCCTTCATTTTAAGGATCCACATTGAACAGAATTTCACAAAAGAAAAAGATGCACAACTTACTCTTTGGCTTCCACCCCAAGGCTTTCTTTGACACATCAAAATCAGAATATTTGCAGCTGTGCTGCAGATCAATTCATTTAACTATCCTTCTGCTTTGGGATTAGCCAATGACCAGCTCACTAAATGCATGCTCCAGAGAATTAACAATGTGGTTAAATGGTGAAAGCATGCTTAGTTACAAAACAACTTACATTTAGACGAGATGAGTGAAGAAATGGATCCCAGGACTAGCAACACGTCAGAAATGCTACCACAGCAATTAACCATACTGACTCAGGAGTCTTAAAAATGTGAACTATTTACATTTCCAACATTTATGCTGAACAATACTGGCAAGTACATCATCCATTAGATCAAATGCAATGATGTATCGATCTTTAGTGTAAGCTAATTTTTAGTAGACCAGTTACGTCAGCAGAAAAGCGAATGCTACTGGAACTGATTCAGGTACATTAAGGTTCTTCCAATAACATGGCCCCTGGCTAACAACGTCAATAACATAATAACTTGGATAGCAAGCAATAGTTCAGAACAACAAAAATGCACACAAGCTTGGAACATAAAAGTGTTGATCAGGCTTCACCTGTTAAAAATGTCCACCCAGAGCTGCATCATGTTAGGCAAGTTTCTGTCCAAACACAGCGAAGTAAATAGCACTCCCTATTGTGAAGGAAAAAAATAAAGTTTGAAAAAATACAGCAAATGTTTTCGATCTGCAAGAAAAGAGATATCAATTTTTAAAAACAATAAAAGACTAAAACCAGTACAAGGCAGCCAAGATGGCACTATAAAAACATCATGAAAAAGAAACAGAATAGCAGCAGAACATTCTTCAGTTATGCTCTGAGGCAAACAATCCCTGGAAGGATGTGTCAGGGCATGTTATTAAAGAGGTTACGCAAGTGGCAAAAATTAATTATTATTTTTAGTGCCGACCAAAAAATGCATTTATGTTGCACTGGCAACACAGGTGGCCAAGGGGGTTAAGGTGGCATATGGCATGCTTGCCTTCATCAGCCGGGGCATCCAAGTACAACAGTTGTGAAATCATGTTGCAGCTATACAAAACCTTGGTTAGGCCGTATTTGGAGTATTATGTGCATTTCAGAAAGACGTGGAAATTTGGAGACAGTGCAAAGAAGGTTCACCATGATGCTGCCTGGTCTCGAGGGCATTGACCATGAGGTTGAATAAACTAGGATCATTTTCACTGGAAAGACGGACGCTGAGAGGAGATCTGATAGAAGTCTACAAAATTATGAGAAGCATAGACAGGTGGATAGTCAGAGGCTTTTTCCCAGGGTGGAAGTGTCAATTACAAGAGGGCACAGGTTCAAGGTGAGAGGGGCAAAGTTTAAGGGAGATGTGCGGGGGAAGTTTTTCCACGCCGAGAGTGGTGGGTGCCTGGTACACACTGCCAGAGGTGGTGGTGGAAGCAGGCAAATTAGCAACACAAAAGAGACATCTGGGTGGGTACATGAATAAGGAGGGAATAGCGGGTTATGGTCCAAGTAAGGGCAGAAGTTTTTTTTTTACTTTAGTTACAGCATCATGATCGGCGGATCGGGCCAGAAGACGGTAAAGTGGGATTTGGCGGTAGAGTTGGGCGCGCGATTCATTAAGTCGATTTAAATGCATGCAAATGCATTTAAATCGTCGGGCCGCCCGATTCGGGTGCACGCCGGACCCGCGCCCGAATCGGGTGTCGGTAAAGCTGCGATCTGCTCGGAATCGGGTGCAGATCGCGGTATAGGCCCGACGCCCAACTTTACCGAGAGTTCGCGCCCGTTGGTAAAATCAGGCCTAATATCTTTTCCCAAAGGTAGGGGAGTCTAAAACTAGACGGCATAGATTTAAGGTGAGAGGGGAGAGATACATAAATGTCCAGAGGGGCAATTTTTTCACACAGAGGGTGGTGGGTGTCTGGAACAAGCTGCCAGAGGTAGTAGTAAAGGCGGGAACAATTTTATCTTTTAAAAATAAAATAGATAGTTACATGGGTACGGCGGGTATAGAGGGATATGGGCCAAATGCGGGCAATTGGGATTAGCTTAGGGGTTTTAAAAAAGAAAGGGCAGCATGGACAAGTTGGGCCGAAGGGCCTGTTTCCATGCTGTAAACCTCTATGACTCTATGAATGCCTAGTTCTGCTCCTATATCTTATGAACTTATGAATATGCTTCAGAATACAGTGCTCAAAATTAGGCTCAGCAGTATAATCAATTACAAACATACAATAACCATTCTTTGCCTTATAATCGATGCGGCTCTCTTTAAATGGAATCAATCTCCCTTATGCTCATCATTTGATCACAAGTCACATCTTATTTTACAACCAAACTCTCACAAGATATCTATGAACTTGGATATTAGGGGACAAACACCATCCCTTCCATCATTCTTTTCCTAATTTATCATCTTCCTCTTGCAACTGGCCTCAAATTTCATGAGCCTCAAGTCTTCTTTAAAAGACATATTTTGTTCACAGCACAGACCGACTTCATTAGGTTTATGAAATGTTCCTGCAGGTGGATATATAAAGTATTGCCTGTTTATTTTAAAGGAGAGGAGAGATCTTTCCTTTCAAGTACAACTGAAATATTAACTAGCTCAAGTGCTGCCTTTGGCTATGATTTCTTCACTAAAATACATTAAATGCTGTACCTGTTCATACATATCTAGATTATCATTATCATGGAGAATCTTGGGTGAAGCAGCCATTCCTCCAGTCTTCAGTTCAATCTGTTGATCCTGCTGTCGGTAATCAAGGTTTCCACAGCCCATTCTAAATGGAGAAAACACATTTTCTGAAATAAAGAGGCTGTTATTTCTTTAAATGCATTATCTATTGAAAAATTCAAGTAACAAACCACATATCAACAGATACACTTTGTGTATTTGCTTCACTAACCTACCTTGTGATTACATTGCAGAACAGTGGCACATATGGCTTCAGCTCCTCAGGCAATGTGTTAAGACTAGTGAAAGCCTTGAAATAAACAATTCCATTGGTTGGTTGACTACAATACTGAACAGGCACCTCGTCTTCTGAAAGGAAATACAGCAGAATCAAGACTCTGTCTATGGCCAAAGCACCTCAGGTTTCAAAGATACATTTGATGTGGTCCTACAATAGCTGACTAAGGGACGGAATCAACTTTACTACTTGTTAAAGTTTTTTTAAAGCTTATTTATTAGTCACAAGTAGGCTTACATTAACATTGCAATGAAGTTACTGTGAAAATCCTCTAGTCGCCACACTTCAGCACCTGTTCAGGTACATGGAAGAGAATTTAGCATGGCCAATGAGCCTAACCAGCGGTTTCTGGGATGATTTTTCATGCAGCATGTTTATTTTAATAAATGAATTAAAATTACAAGATTGCAATCAACTATTCTTCAAAGATGTTATCTAAAAACCTGTACATGCTGATGACTGCAGCCTCATCCATTCTACAGAGAAACTTCAGATGGTAGCTGGATTTGTAGCTTCCCCTTACTACTGGTCTGAAGCAACACATTAACCAGCTCCTGGGCAGTGATGTTAGACCGTCTGTCACCATTGGTAAAATGGAACTGGATGTGATTAACAAGTTCATCAATGTTGAAAGTTAACTATAAAAGGATCGATAAAAAATTAATGGCTCACATTAAGAGCGCAAGTATGGCCTTTTGGAAGCCTGTCCAAATATGCTTTGAATTTGCATAGTACAAGATTTGCACTAAGATGCAGGTTCAAAAGATGAGTGTTCTTGTACGATAGTCCTAATCCAGTTATTAACAGTCATACCTATATACGCCATCTCGACAGCTGTCAATGGAAATGTCTGCTGAATATCAGAAACCTTGAGTGCTGGGAGACTGGATGCATCCTGAGGTTTGTTCTGTGCATCTATCAGTTCCAGCCCTAAGGAAATAGAATAACTTGTGCAGCAATTCAATGTGAATATATAGAATGAACAGTAATGTATTTACAAATATCAGCTCTGTGAAATGAGAGAACAAAATAGCATTTAACTATAGTAATAATCTCAAACTATACTGCTGGAATAATGCTTCAGAATATGACAGTTTTTAAGACCATTATTGCATCCTTCATTCTCTACATTATGAAATATGCATGTTTTAAAACCTTGTAGGCAAATTGCCTGCCAATCAGTCAATATTTCTCAATGAGAAGCAAGTCTTTTTAAAAAGTATTTTTTGCATAAGCAATAAAGCAGGTCCCAACATGGAAATAAGAGCTGAGATTGTGCTAGAACTGTGTAAAATATTCATTAGGTCACAGCTAGAGTATTGTAAACAGTTTGAGTCATGGTAAGAAGTCTCACAACACCAGGTTAAAGTCCAACAGATTTATCTGGTATCATGAGCTTTCGGAGTGCTGCTCCTTCATCAGGTGAGTCACCTGATGAAGGAGCAGCGCTCCAAAAGCTCATGATACCAAATAAATCTGTTGGACTTTAACCTGGTGTTGTGAGACTTCTTACTGTGTCCACCTCAGTCTAACACCGGCATCTCCACATCACGGTTGGAGTTATGCCATTACAGGGAGGATGTGATACCAGAGAGGGTATACAGGAGATTTACGAGGATGTTGTGAAAAATGGAGAGTTTTAGCAAGAGGAAAAACTGGATAGACTGTGGTTGTTTTCTTGGAAGGCGGTTGAGATTAGATTTAATTGAGATATTCAAGGTTATGAGGGGCCTACATAACGTGAATTGGGAAGACATATCGACCCATGTTCCAAGGGAAATAATTGGGGATTGGAGGGGAGTTGAGGAGCATTTTTTTTTTAATAAACATGTCGGATGCTGGAAATTATGCCTGAAAAAGTGAGACACAGAAACACTCAATCCTAAAAAAAAGTTTGAGTATGCAACTGAAAAAGCCTACGGAGAAGAGCTGGAAAGTAGGATTAGGGTAGATAGATCTTTTTAAGCAAGCACAGGTATGATGGGCTGAGCAGCCTTCTTCTTTGCCATAAATTTGCTACGTTTCTGTAATTCCTATGTGTCACTTCAATCTCCAGCAACACTACAATTAAACACAGATTTTGATCATGATCCTTACAGCAGTACATTTAATTCAGAATTGCTGATTGATCGAAGGAAAATGCAAAGACAACATTTTGAGCACTTGAAGAGCTTCTGCAGCAGCCTATGCCAATGTCTCCCTTGTCCCCAAGGACAATCTAAAATCTGAATTCAACCCTACAGTATGGAATGTATTCTAAATCTGTGATGAATTATCTGCTGCACATACAATTTTTTATTGAAAAAAAAATCCCCCCCAGAATTTTCCCCCAAATGGCCTGGTGGATAAAGGCACAACTGGTTTAACACTTAACCTTACAGATTGATAGACAACATGTTTGACTACTGGCATGCAGCAGCTAGAGCTCTCAGCGCCAATCATCAGTGACTTTTGCTGAAAGTGCATATGCATGTATGACAGCTGGTAACACAACTACAGTGCCCTCCCTTCAAGATGAAACAGCTGGCTGATACACAGAATAGACCAGCACAAAGATTGGCCACTTGAGGAGTGAGAGACTATGGCGCTCTTGGTGTCCAAGAACTGTACACCATTACAAGTGAACACCACCTTTTTTAAAAATCTGGTCCTGCAATGTTTCATTCAGTAAAATTAAAATGCAGTTTTTTTTGAAGAAGTAAACTATGAATGAATTTGGCAACATTATCCCAGCCTCAATAAAAAAAATACCTTTTTTATGTATCTCTTGCCTTTCTTCCAATGAAAGAGAATTGATCTTCTCCTGCAGTTTCTCTTTCTCAAACTTGGCTTGGTTCTCCAAATAACCTTCATCTGGACTCATCGACAAGGCCAACCGGTGTGAGTTTTCCTGAAATGCAATAAACATCACAAATTATGACTATTATAACCTTAGCATTAAGTATGGCCTCTAATTAAAAATATGGTTCACAATGAGCCGATGGTCTACTTTGAAAATAATAGGATTTAATGGTTTACATCCAAGGATTCCAAAGGAAACCAGGGATAATTAGCAAGGGCCTAAACTCTAATTTCTTTTAATATGCCTTTTGAAAGAAAAGCTGGACCAGAGGATTCAAGGGTGTCAAATTCCCCCTTCTAAAGTAGGAGATAAAAGAACCAGGAAATTCTGGGATGGAGTGAGCTTACGAAGCAATCTGAGAAACATTAAGCAGCATTGATATCAAAATTAATTGGCAGATTGTGCTTGACCAACTTGACAGCAATCTTTGAAGAAATGGCAGATAACGGTAATGTTTGCACGTGTTTCAAACCCTACTACACAAGAAACCAAACAGTGGTGCAGTCTCTGTGGTACTGTATTTCGCAATCTGGACATAGCAATTTCAAATCCCATTAGGTTAAGTTGGTGAAAATTAATTCAATAAATCTGGCCATTTGTGGACTACCAACAGAAAACAAAAGTTACCATTGAAGCTGCCAGCTTTGTCATTAAAATAAAAACTAGTAACAACCTTCATCAGAGAGAGCCTGCTACTCCTGTCTAGACAGGTCAACATGCGACTCCAGCAGGATACAGTGCGATTGACTCTGAAGTAGTTGAGTAACCATAAGTTGTAAAAACAAAATCACCTCACAAGAAGGACTCCAATGCCTTTTTTGGGGCAATAAATGCAGCCTTGCTTGCGTCATCCACCCCCTCCGAATAAAAATCTTCAGAGTCAATTGTTAAAATGTAATGTTTAATGTGCAAATGAAAACAAACAACTTGAAAGTGACAATTTCCCTAGTTTATATAGGTGGCCTTCAGTATTGGAAAACTAGCTGAGCAGAACACTTGTGTAAGTGAACCGAATACACAGTTGAAACCAAAACGGATTAATAGCAGAGGCCAAAAATCCCAAATCAGCTCTCAGTAATTTTGATGCATTTACCTTGAAATACTGCTTTACTTTATCTTGTAGGAAGTGTGGATTATCTTTCAATGATTGTCTAAACCTAGCCACTTTTTCACTGATCTGCAGCAACTCTACAGGATCGCCATCATGATTCCAGTGTGCAGCAACATACTAGGTACCAGAAACACACAAAGTAAAACTCATAATTACAGGCATGTTCAATCAGAATAGTCAGATCCATAAAGACAAGACACCATTTCAATTAAACAAAAACAAGCAATTATATAACTTTAACAGATGCATTGTGTAATCCAGTATGACAATTTGATATTTAGGTTTAAAAAATTTTTTTTCACAGGGGTGTAGGCATTGTTGGTGAGACCAGCATTTATATTGCCTATCCCTAATTGCCCTCGAGATGGTGGTGGTGCCTTCTTGAACTACTGCAGTCCATGTGGTGTAGGTAAACACACAGTACTGTTAGGGAAGGAATTCCAGGACCTTGACCCAGTGACAATGAAGGAACGGTGATATATTTCCAAGTCAGGATGATGTGTGGCTTGGAGGGGAACTTCCAGGTGGTGGTGTTTTCATGTTTCTACCCTATTTTGATATACGATTTTCATGAGGGCCACTAGAGTTTGAGATTTACTTATACAGCACAACCCAGATCAGCTTACCTTGCGTGTCAATTTTTGTATCCACATTGCTGCTAAACATCACGTGTAGCTGAATAATCTAATTCCAGATACTTTAAAATGCGGTCTTGGAACACTTTACAATTAACACTTTAGATCGCACTGAGCACAGCGTACTTTGGATTAGTTAGATTATAACACCATCTTGTGGTACACTGACTGAGAATATTCTCAATACGCAGTTAAACAGTAATCTGGTTAGAATGCCATCTTGTGGCTGAAGTAAACAAGGACACTTACTGTTGTCAATGCAAGCCCAAAATGGGTGGTCTGGTGTTTCAATTGAATTTCAATCTTGTGAAGGAGCGCTTCTATTCTCTCCTCCTCAAAGCCTTTCCTTTTATTTAACAAAAAAGAGAAGACATTTATTTTTAAAATTTTTAATTTTAATCATCTGCAAGTCGAGCAAATCCTTATAATAATAATAATTTAAGTTTTTGACAAATATGCCAAATCTATATCAGGACAAACTATCAAGTCTATCCAATGATTGGCAGGTGGTTGCTTCTTCCTCATTTACTTAAGCTAATAAATTTAGTTGCATGGCCTACCATCACTTTCTGGCTATGGGAAACAGTCCTGTGCCAAATGGACAGACCAAAGTTGAATGCACCCAATATTGGACTTGAGCCTGGTTGGTAAATTAGTATGATTTTCTCACTCCAATTTCCAGGATTTCTTTGGCAACACATCAACATATTGGACTTGAGCCTGGTTGGTAAATTAGTATGATTTTCTCACTCCAATTTCCAGGATTTCTTTGGCAACACATCAACAACATACCTGATGGCAAATTTCCATCTGTAATATTTGAGCCAATCAGGAGGAAGTGCAGATTGTCTTTGCTCGAGTGAGAAAGCCAAATGGCTTCACCTCAGCAATACCCCACAGCAGGGAAATTGAGATCTGAGACAGGGAAGGAACATATTGTGTACCCAAATGTGTGATATCTCTACGTGACCACACGTTGTAACTCCAATATGCCGTGCTGCTGCAATGAAACCATTAACTCTAAGTTTATAGAAGAGGTTACATACTCAATTACTTCATCTATTATTTTGGCGATGATCTGCTTCACAGTTTTAATATCTTGTTCTGCAATGCCCTGCAGCCCCACACTAAAGCAAGCCTCTCTTGTGCTGCCATCATACCTGGAAAACAAAACACATTTACTACAGGTGACCACAGAAACCACTCAAGGCACTTTATTTGGCAATTACTTTTGAAATTGAACTTTTCCTCCATTCTGCAAGCTGTTTCATATCAAATTATCTTTTGTATTAATTATAATTTTATAAACCTTAGATCACAGCAGATAAGTCGACCTTTGAAGCCTTGAAATTCTTCCAAAAACAGGGTTCGACATATACATTGAGTACAAAATATGAACTGCTGGTGGCGGCATCAGTGGCCACCATTTTGGAAAAATAACACTGGTAATTCAAACTAAAGCATTGGGATATGTTTAATTGAATAAATTAATTATGCAAGGATCCCTTTAACCACAATCAAAACATTTTATAAACCATCAAGTTCATTGTCTTTCGCATTCGAGGCAAGGGGTTCAAATAAATTCAATCACTTTGGGGAAAAGGTAGCATAGTCACAATGTCACGGGACTAGTAATCCAGAGGCCCAGACTCTGGGGACAAGGGTTCAAATCCCACCATGGCAGTTGGTGGAATTTAAATTCAATTAATAAATCTGGGATATAAAGCTAGTCTCAGTAATAGTGACCATGAAACTATCGATTGTCGTGAAAAACCTATCCGGTTCACTAATGAAGGTCCTTTTCCCCTTCATTTAGGGAAGGAATCCTTATCTGGTCCGGCCAACATGCAACTCCAGATCCATAGCAATGACCTAATCAAGGATCCAATAGTCTAAAGATGTGCGGGTCAGGTTGATTGGCCATGCTAAAATTTCCCTTAGTGTCCTGAGATGTGTAGGTTAGAGGGATTAGTGGGTAAATATATGGGGGTAGGGCCTGGGTGGGATTGTGGTCGGTGCAGACTCGATGGGCCAAAGGGCCTCTTTCTGTACTGTAGGGTTTCTATGATTCTATGAAAAAAAAACACCTTTATTAGCTTGCCTTGCCACCTTGTGCATATGTGAACTGCTTTGTTCCTGCACCACCCTTAAAATTGCACAATTTATTTTGTACCATCTTTTCTCATCTCCTCTTTCAAATTACATCATTTCATACTTTCCTGTACCCATTACATATCTGCCCATTTCACTAGTCCGTCATGTCCTTCTGAAGTCTGTTATTGTACTCATTATATATAACATCTCCCTCTGAAAATGGCCGAAGCAAGCCACTTCAATTCGAGGGCATTTGGGGATGGGCAACAAATGCTTGCCAAGTCAATGATGCCCACATCCCATGAAAGAATAAAAATTTTAGATATGCCATTATCTTAAGGAACCCCACTAAATATCAGATGTGGCACTTTTGGTTTCTGAATCACCCATCCACAACAAATCATCTTCCTCTCCATCCAGTGAATTGGATGTTCTGTACATTTTGAATGATATGATAGCTGGTGCATTGATAGCATTTCAGGATGTGTTAACAAAACCATCCTACAATTTGTTAGCAAAACCAGAGGAAAAAAAAATCCAAGCAGGACAGCACGCATATTTCTGCTCTGTGAAACTTTCTTTCTCCATCAACATATTCCATTTGGCATGACCCTGATCTTTGAATGGTCTGTCGAGACATACAAAGGTTAAACTACGGACGTTAGACCCTGTGCTTTAACTGCAATTTGTGCATTATTTCTTCACAGGTGCTACTTGATTTCATCGGTTATATGGGATCTGAATATGTCCCACACAAAGTCACTGTATTCTTTGCCCATTTTACAGATTATCAAGCGCAGCTTCACTCCATCCATTAGCTCCCTCGGCGCCTGATCAGGCTGGCTGGTGAATTAAGCAGTGCCCACTGCCTGTAGCAGCAAGAAACAGTCTAGTCCAGTTTTTCAAGCACTATGGGAGTAAAAAGTCAGCCAAAAAACAGATCTGCAACTCTCCCATTTTCATGCTAGCTGGACACTTTGAACTTTTCTCGTAAAATTCCACTCTGACTCTAAAACCAGAAACAACAAAAAACACATCAAAATTAATCACTTACCCAACAGCGGGAGCAAAGTCGGTGCCAATCCTTGCGTCAATCAAAGCTTTGTAAAAGGGAGAATTGGGTCCCGATACGAGCAGAGATGACAAAAGACTCAGTGTGAATGCTTCAAAGCTATCGGTGATGCTGTAGGAAAACATTTCAGTAAGACATACATTTGGAATAATAAATCATTTCCCCCCAAACATTCCTCAGCCACATGGAAATGGCCTTCTTAACGTATTAGTGCCATAGAACTGACTGAAAACACCACCAACTGAATCAGGTCATGGATTCAAGCTCCATTCCCAAAACTTCAGCATATAGTTCATAGAATTCTACAGCCCAGGAGGCGGCCATTTGGCCCATCGAGTCTGCACCAACCACAATTCCACCCAGGCCCTATCCCCATAACCCCATGTATTTACCCTAGCTAATCCCCCTGATACTAAGCGGCAATTTAGCATGGCCATCCACCTAACCCGCACATCTTTAGACTGTGGGAGGAAACCCACATAGACACGGGGAGAACGTGCGAACTCCACACAGACAGTGACCCAAGCCGGGAATCGAATCCAGGTCCCTGGCGCTGTGAGGCAGCAATGCTAACCACTGTGCCACCCCACATAATCCAGACAGGCACTTCAATATGTATTGATGATGCACTGCACTGATCTCGCATGCGAAAGGGAGCACATAAATCCCTGTCTAATCTCTCAGATGGTCAAAAAAGGTCTCATGAAACTATTCAAAGATGAGCAGGGGAATTCTCTGAGCAATCTTTCTTCATCAACCGTCACAAATACATTTTTTTCCCCATCTCAGTGTTGCTTGTTCAATTATATCGTGGACAAAATATAATTGAACAAGCAACAATGAGATGGGAAAAACCATTTTTGGCTACATTACAGGAAAAGCATCCATGGTGTTGGTTAGAAGCAACGAATAAACAACAGGTGTGAAAGGTGATGACATATTGAAGTTCTTAAATTTGGGAAAATACAAAAATATATCCACAATGCATGAATCTCAGAACAAAAATGCGAAGGAAATGCCTGGGTTAGGTTTGAAACTGGCGGAAAAAACAGTCACATGAAGTACAGACATTGCTCACGCCACATGAATGTGGGAATGGCAAAGGGCCATGCAGTCCCCTTCATAACAAAATTAACAAAAAGGAATTCTGAAAATCTTGGGCTATTGTGATGAGAATCGATATATAAATGACAGCCAGGAAGTTTGGAAGAACTCCAAAGCCATTTGTCCAGATCATACAAGAGTTAAGGGCTACGTTGCAAACATACCCCAATTACTCAATTTAAAATAGGATATGAATAATTCTTTGTCACAGTTTTTGGTGAATTACTGGAAGTTTGACAAATAATTTAAGTTATTTCCAAGAAATTCACTGATCGCAGTTGGCAGAAAGTTGAATGGATTTGAACTTTAAATTGTGACACTCCTTTGAAGAAAGGAGATTGATTAAATCGACGAAACTGCACATCAATCTTAAAGAAAAATAGCTCCAGAATACAAGTCTCCTTTCAATACTTTGAATAATGCTACTGAAACTGCAGAATGTATTTATGGAAATGTTCTAAATGCTCTGCACAATTTAATGTAATTAGAGTACAGACTTCAGTCCCTGTGTCATATGACAAAGGGTAAAAGGGTGATTATGATAATTGGAGTAAGATAATAGCATGTTTAACATAATGTACATTTTTGCACCAATCAAGAAAGAAATAGGAACAGAATTATAAATATGCTTACTCGCCCAATAAGAAGCTCACACTGTATGTGGTTTGTTTGGCAGGGTCAGGAGCCAGTGAATCAGGCCCACACGTAACATGACATTCCCTCTAGGAAAACAAAAATCAAAAAATACACTGCATGTTTCTTTTTAATGTTTAGCACTTTTGGTGAGATTAATATTCTATTTCTACCACGGTATGACCAAATGGAAATTCACATTCCTTCATTATATTACAAGCCAGAAGTTAAAGAGAAAGAACAAGGCAATACTGCAGGATAGTGATAATCCAGAGGGTGACGGGAAAAGACGGAACGTACAAACGTCAGAGTGCAGCAAGCAAGTAGGGAAAATGGAGAAGACGACAGAATACAATCTGAATGCAATCAGCATTCATAAGATAGAACCACAGAATCCCCACAGTGCAGGAGGCCATTCGGCCCATCCAGTCTGCACAGACTCTCCGGAAGATCAAAATGTAGAATCAGTTTGGGTGCACGTAAGAAATACCAAAGAAAAAAGTCACTGGTGACAATAGTTTTTAGACCCTCCCCCAAACAGCAGTTACACAGCAGGACAGAGTATACATCAAGAAATAAGGAAGCTTGTAAGAATGACACTGCAATAATCGTGGCCGTTTTCATATGGTTAGGACAAATCCAAACACGCTCTCTAACAGCACTGTGAATGAGTGTAGCAATTCAAATAGGCTGCTCACAACCACCTTCTCAAGAGCAATTAGGGATGGGCTAGCCACGAAGTCCACATCCCTTGAATGAATTTTTTAAAAATACAAAGCCTGGAGGATGTGTGTATTAACGACAGTTTCTTAGAACAATGTATTCTGCAACCGATCAGAAAGCAGTCTAATATAAACCGAGTAATGTGTAATGAGACAGGGCCTCGCAATAGTAGTGACCTCACAGTAAAGGATCCTCTAGGCAAGAGTGATCGTAACTTCATAGAATTTCACATTCTGTTGGGGATGAGAAACACAGATCTCAGATGTAAAAAATTGCTTAAAGCAGAGTTTTCAAGTTATTAGATCAAAATCAATTGAGGGGATCAAAACGTCTGAATCGATGATTTGATATCCCATTTACATGGGAAAGTGAGCTGTCCCACTAGACAACTTTCATTTTTAGCGCGAGTCAACAATAAACTCTATGCCAAAGGCCTATAAATACTTTAGACTACCAATCTTCTCAGATAGGATTGATGTGCAGAAGACTCAACATTACACATTAAGTTAACAACCAACGCCTGCCATTTTCTCCATAGAAAACTTGTCTAAAACAGATATGCAATTATTTCCTATTGCTTGCCCTCCCAGCAAGGTAAAGAGGCACAGAATGGTAATTCTGGCCATTCTCCTTGATGTGGAGTTGCCGGCGTTGGACTGGGGTAAACACAGTAAGAAGTCACACAACACCTGGTTAAAATCCAACAGGTTTATTTGGTAGCACAAACCACAAGCTTTTGGAGCGTTGCTCCTTCATCAGGTGAGTGGGATTTCAGTTCACAAACAGGGCATATAAAGACACAAACTCAATTTACAAAAATAATGGTTGGAATGCGAGTCTTTACAGGTAATCAAGTCTTAAAGATACAGACAATGTGAGTGGAGAGAGGGTTAAGCACAGGTTAAAGAAATGTGTATTGTCTTCAGCCAGGACAGTTAGTGAGTCACTTTACCTTTACGACTTGATTACCTGTAAAGACTCGCATTCCAACCATTATTTTGTAAATTGAGTTTGTGTCTTTATGTGCCCTGTTTGTGAACTGAAATCCCATTCACCTGATGAAGAAGCAGCGCTCCGAAAGCTAGTGGCTTGTGCTACCAAATAAACCTGTTGGGACTTTAACCTGGTGTTGTGAGACTTCTTACTGCATTCTCCTTGAACCACTGCAAGGCCTTGTGCTGATTCCACAATGACACTAGATGGGAAATTCCAGGTCATTGATGCAGCAATCATAAAGAGAGTGACTGATCAATGTTGCATTTTTTTAAAAAAGCATCTTTTTTGGACACAAAACTGACACTTGTATCAAAAACTGAATAATTAATATTATGTTCAATTAGAATCACAGAATCAGAGTGCAGAAGTAGCCCTTCAACCAATCGAGTCCACATTAGAAACACCTGAATTCTCACCTAATTCCATCTGCCCGCACTTGGCCATAGCCCTGAATGTTAGGACATGCCAGGTACTTCATAGAATCATAGAAACGCTACAGTGCAGAAAAAGGCCATTTGGCCCATCGAGTCTGCACCGACCACAATCCCACCCAGGCCCTACCCCCCATATCCCTACATATTTACCCGCTAATCCCTCTAACCTATGCATCTCAGGACACTAAGGGGCAATTTTAGCATGGCCAATCAACCTAACCCGCACATCTTTGGACGGAAGCAATGCCATCATCGCTACCATCGAGAAAGGAGGTAAAGTGGACCTTGGGAGCCACCGAGGAATCAGATGTGGTCTCACCAGAACCTTGTACAGTTGCAGCAAGACTTCCCTATTCTCATACTGCAACCCCCTTGAAATAAGGGCTAACATTCCATTAGCCTTCCTGATTACCTGCTGTACCTGTGTGCTGGCTTTCTGTGTTTCGTGCACAAGTCCCCCCCGAGTCCCTTTGTGTTGCAGCTTTCTGCAGTTTTTCTCCATTTAAATAACACTCTGTTCTTTTGTTCTCCCTTCCAAAATGAACAGTTTCACATTTTTCACATTATACTCCATTTGCCAACTTGTTGCCCATTTACTTACCCGATCAATATCTCTGTAAACTGTTTGTATCTCTCTCACAACTTGCCTTTCCACTTATTTTTATCATCTGTAAATTTGTCTACAGTGCATTCATTTCCTTCCTCCAACTTATTAATATATATTGTAAACAGTTGCAGTCCCAACACTGATCCCTGTGGTTACAGGTCACCAACCTGAAAAAGAACCCATTATTCCCACTTGCTGTTTCCAGCCCATTAGCCAATTCTCTCTCCGTGCCAATTCACTACATCCAACACCATGGGCTCTTATCTCATGACTTAACCTTTTGTGAGGTATCTTGTCTAGGAAGTTCAAATACAACACATCTACTGGTTCCTCTCTATTCATTCTGGTTGAGGCTTCCTCAAAAAAACTCTAATAAAAGGTACTTTTTAAAGGATGTGAAGCAACCCACCTCTACCACCCTCCCAGTCAGCGCATTCCAGACCATCACCACCCTCCGGGGAAAAAAGAATTTCCTCACATCCCCCCTAAACCTTCTGCTCCTCACCTTGAATCTATGTCCCCTTGTGACTGAACTTTCAACTAAGGGGAACAGCTGCTCCTTATCCACTCCGTCCATGTCCTTCATAATCTTGTACACCTCAACTGGTCACCCCCTCAGTCTTCTCTGCTCCAACAAAAGCACCCCAAGACTATCCAACTTCTCTTCATAACTTAAATGTCCCATCCCAGGCAGCATCCTCGTGAATCTTGTATGTTACTTGCATTTATATAGGACCTTTCACATCCTCAGTAAATCACCACAGCCAATGAATTACTTGGAAATTTAACCAGCTTTGCTGCAAAGCAAATGCAAACATTAACCCAGAAACAGTAGGACCATGTCTTTACTTACCGGTTCACTCCAGCGTGGCTGTATGGGAACCGAGGTGCCAGGTTCGATGTTGTGGAATTTGCAAAGTGCCTCTTCCTGGATTTGTTGAAGGTGTTGCTCCAGTGGCAGATCACCATAAGTGAAGAATCTGGAAAGGATAGATTTGCAAGAATGAAACTATTCAATCAGTGCATTGGCAGAGTCCAGATTTTAATTGAACAAAACTTTTGACATTGGCGCCCACAATAGTTCAGCGACTACAGCCAAACCGACCAGGAAGATTACAAAGACAATCTGAAATTCATGCTAAGAAAACCAACCTCAGCCAGAGAGCAGGTAAGGGTAACATATACCACTACCACCAGTGTCTCAATTAGGGAGTGGGACGAGGGAGGAGAAATCTGAATGTAAATATGGATATCAGTGATTCAGGATTTGGTTTAGCTATGATGCCCCAGTCAAACAGCCTTGGTAGTTTTGTTTGAACTTTGACACAAAGTATTTCCACTAATGAGCAAGGTACAAGATTATAATCAGTATTGACGTAGCCAAGAGACAATGCCTTCGGGGGAGGAAAAGGTAAAGAATTAAGGTTAAGCCATTTAAAGATGTTAACTACTTTCCTACGTATTGCCGGAGAAGTGTTGTGCATAATAGTGAAAACCATGCCAAGAATGTTCACACATGTTCTTTAGATATTACAGGGCACTAGATATTGGAATATGAGCAGTAACCTCAGCAAAGCATTCGCAAGTATGTCAAATAAAAAAAGGACTGATCAATGCCTTTGATAGATTTTCTGGGGAACCTCACGTGCTGATTTATACCATGCACACTTAAAAACTTGACAGTACTGATTTAACTAGTCAATAATCAGCAATTCAGTAAAACTTGCTATTCAGATATAGCCCTTAATGTCTTTCCATTTTATTCTTATGGCATTTTTTCAGTTGCATTTGTAACCACCAATAATTTTGATACATACTATAGTCAGCATAGGTTCTTCATAATGGGTCTACGGCAAGTAAAATTCTGTACTTTAAAAATATTATTTACAAAAGAGATTTTTATTCATGCAGGGAAAGTGCTGTCAATTGTTTAACAATGAGAGAGAACACGTTACAGTTGTGTGAGCAATTGTTTATTTGAACTGAAATGGTGCAAACAAAATCAGGCAAAGCCATTGGGTTAAATTTGCCTAACTTGTATGATTGAATAATTCAAATTTCTTTCCAACAAAAAAAACCATGAATTAGATTGTGTTCACATTAGCATACTCCTTATCTCTGCTCCCAAGAGTTACAACTGCTTTTTACATGGCAACTTAATTAGAAATGAATTGAAAGCCCCAATTCAGGATCCAGAAACCATAAAAATGCCCTTTAGTTGGCTAGAAGCACTGAAAGTTAATGTAGAATGGATGATCGACAATGACAAATTCTCACAAAAATACAAGGTTCAAATTTAAATAAGATCCAGCCAGCAAAGTAAAATGTCTGTGAATAATTTTACGTTCAAGTCAGGCAGGTGTGGAGGTAGTCAGATTTAAAAGTTTCCCTGCTGCATTCATCTCCTCCTCTGAAAGGTGGTAAAGCTGTTGTTTACAAGTAATTTTGGAACTCCCCTAAAGTGAAGGATTCACATCACTCAATCCAGTGGCAGAACTGTACCTGGCATTGCTAGGGTGATAGTGTGTAGCATGAAAGCGTTTCAATTCTTCCCAAGTAAGCTTGGGTATATGTAGTGGGTCACCGCCAGATATTACAGAGTAGGTATGGTCCGGAAGAAGCTTGTTCTGTAGATGCTGAGCATAGAGGTTCTCATTGTTTGCCTGAAATGAAACACAATTACTTCTGACTAAATGCAAAACAGAAGCTGTTTTTCTGCAAATTCTCACAGATTTGAAAGAAACATACAAGATAGGGGTAGGCCATTCAGCTGTCAAGCTTGCTCCACCATTCAACATGATCATGGCTGATCCTCCTCTATCACCCACCATACTACCGCACGCTCCCCATACCCCTTGACACCATTGGAGTCTAGAAATCTATTTCCTTCTCAAATATATTCAATGCCTTGGCCTCCACAACCTTCTGTGGCACAGAATTCTACACATTCACCACCGAGTGAAGAAGTTTCCCCTCATCTCAATCCTAAATGGCCTACCCTGTATCCCGAGACTCTGAACCATTGTTCTAGACCCTCCAGCCAGAGGAAACAACATCCCTGCATTTAGTCTGTCCGGCATTGTCAAGAGTTTTATACGTTTCAATTAGATCCCCTCTCATTATTCTAAATTCCAGTGAACATAGGTCCGGTCAACCTTATCTCATGGCAATCCTGCCTTCCCAGAAACAGTCTGCTGAACTTTTGCTGCACTCCCTCAACGGCAAGTACATCCTTTCTTAGATAAGATCATCAAAACTGCACACAATACTTCAAGTGTACTCTCACTTAAGGCCCTGTACAGCTGCAGTAAGATATCCTTGCTCCTGTACTCAGGTCCTCTTGCAATGAAGGCAAACAAACAATTGGCCTTCCTAACTGCTTGCTATACCTGCATGCTTGCTTTTAGTGAGTGGTGTACTAGGACATCCAAGTCTCTTTGCATGTCAACATTTCCCAATCATCATTTAAATAATACTCTGCCATTCTGCTTCTACATCTAAAGTGGATGACTTCACATTTATTCTCCATGTTATGCTGCTTCTGCCATGCATTTGTCCACTCACTCAACTTGTCTAAATCACCTTGAAGCCTCTGCATATCCTCCTCACCACTCACACTCCAAATGGTGTCAGCAAACTTGAAAATATTACTTTTGGTTCCCTCATCTAAATCTACAATGTATATTGTGAATAGCTGGGGCCAAGTACTGATCCCTGCAGGACCCTATTACTACCTGAACTTCCAAAAAAGACAGATTTATTCCTACTCTGTTTCCTGTCTGCTAACCAATTCTCAACCCATGCCAATATATTACCCCCAATCCCATGCACACTAACCTCTTACGTGGGGCCTTAGAGAAAGCTTTCTGAAAATCCAAATACACCACATCCACTGGTTCTCCCTTATCTAAACTACCAATGTCATCAAAAAACTCCATTGGTTTGTCAAACATGATTTTCCTTTCAAAAATCTATTGTCTAATCCCATTGATATTTTCTAGGTGCCCTGTTATCGCATCCTTTATAATATACTGAAATATTTTCTCTAATACTGATGTTAGGCTAACCGATCTGCAATTCCATGTTTTCTCTCTCCCTCCTTTTCTAAACAGCAGGGTTACACTTGCGATCCTCCAATCTTCTGGGACTATTCCGGAATCTTAAGAATTTTGGAAGATGACAACCAAAGCTTCCACTATCCCCATGGTCACCTCCTTTAGTACCCTGGAATGTCGTTTACCAGGCCCTGGGGATTTATCAGCTTTCAGATCCGTTCATTTACCCAGCATTTTTTTTAGCAATACCAATTTCATAGAATCATAGAAACCCTACAGTGCAGAAGGAAGCCATTCGCCCCATCGAACCTGCGCCGACAACAATCCCACCCAGGCCCTATCCCTGTAACCCCATGTATTTACCCTAGCTAGTCCCTCTGACACTAAGGGGCAATTTATCATGGCCAATCCACCTAACCTGCACATCTCTGGAGCGTGGGAGGAAACCGGAGCACCCGGAGGAAATCCACGCAGACACGGGGAGAACGTGCAAACTCCACATAGACAGTGACCCGAGGCCGGAATTGAACCCAGGTCCCTGGCGCTGTGAGACAGCAGTGCCAACCACTGTGTCACCGTGCCGCCCTGAGTTGGGTATCCCTAATACCAGAGTTTGGTGTCACAAATTGGGTGCACCCACATGATGTGATGGTGTGCTTCAGCACAGTTTAAAGTTTTTCTTTTAAAACACAAGAATTTCACCAACAGGTTTAAGCTGGAGACCGAAAGGCTGCAGTCTACAGTTATTTTGAAATGGCCAAGAGAGGTTTGCAGCCTTGTTTGCTGGTGTCAGATTGTCAAAACAGATAGAGGTCTTACAGGAGAAGCTAGGTGGATATTATACCACAGCATAAGGCGCACATCTGTCAACTGAGTGGGACCAGCAGCAGTTTACAAACAAAACAAATTGAATTGCATTCAATTCCTATTATTTTGTACTGAAAAATGCATTCAACCAAAATATGTTTAATAACAGTTGGAACTATTGTATAAATTTTCACTTAAAGGCTACCTACCTGTGCTTATCTAAAAAAAAACTATCTGTTTAAGCCGCATTTTCCTATCTGACTTTCTATAAATGATTGGCTAACTAGGCCTAAAATGAGTGGTTTCCATAATAAAACATCTATTAACAAAATCAAGTAGCTCAAATAAACTCCAACTTAATTCCACAAGATACCCTTGCAAATATTTTGAGACTGTATTGCAAAGCTTTAATTTGACAATGCTTGCAACAGTGCCATGTTTCAACAAAATTACATCTTGCATTACAATACCATAAATATACAAGAATGTGTTCATGTCAAATTAAATCTTTTGCAAAAACACTTACAAATACACCCTTCATTTCATTGAACACGACTCCTTTGAAGACAAGTGGCGAACCTGGGTCATCAGGGATTTCATGTTCCAGCCTCCACCCTTCTTGCCTGTTAGAGAAGATAAGGTGAAATTCAAGTCGCATTACAAGATATTGTCTTATGCATTTTGTAGATACATGTTAAAGATTCAGCTTACCAGAAGTCCAATTCCCTTAGGCATGGAAAAAAGACAGCATCCAGGTAAACAGAGAGAAGATTTTGAAAATCCTTCGAATTTTGGGTGGAAAATGGATACATTGTGTAGTCACTAGCTATAAAGATGAAAAAAAAACCCAAGACAACTATTAGTTTGCCTTGCTGCTGTTGAGTTATCCACATGGTATTCACAATTAACCTCAAAAAGCTGCCCTGCTTTTTAGGCAAGATCAGTAACTTAATATACTATTAATCACAGCATAGGTGTTATGTACCACCTGAAATTATTTTACAGAAATTCAGGAGCATTCAGTGGTTATGGGAGTTTGATTACTCAAGAATACCAATCGGTAGATTGTCAATGTAAGTAAATGTAAGGTGGTACATTTTGGTTAAAAAGAAGAACTTTGAATGGAAGGGATGAGGTTGAAGTAATACTTAACTGGATGAGGCAATAACAACGAGTGAAAGGAAGACTGGGTTTCATTTTGGGTATAAAAGTAATGGGAAGTCTGTATAAAATCCTCACATGACCATAGTTGGACTACTTTACGTGGTGTTGGACTCCACACTATATAAAGCTGCATTTTTCGGCAAGTCAGAATTTAATCAAATGGAAGAACAGGCTCAAGGGGCTGAATGGTCTATGCCTGTCCCCATGAAGGACAGTGAATTAATACAGAAGCCCAATGGAGAGTCACTATGATGCTCCCTGATACTAGGGATTACAAATATGAAGAAAGACTTGAAGAATTATGACTGCTTTCATTAGAAGAAAGGAGATTACTGGTGGTTTCAGAGGTATTTAAAATTAAGGAACAGATCGTTCTCAACTGTTGAAGAAACTTAATATTTTTTTTTAAAAATGAAGGGGGCTGAGGTTGTGGACTGTACGATGCAATCCCAGTAAATAATTAAAACAGATCCATTGACATTTGACAATACGGTAGACAGATAGTTGAAGGATAAGTATATGAGGGATATGAGAAAGGAGTCAGTATAAAGGATTAGAAACAATGCTTTTGCACAGGATAAATACTAGCATGGACAGATTAGGCTGAGGAGCGTAATAATGCAGAATTTTAATACTTCCTTTCAAAAATATATAGAGACTACAGTCCAACTGAACATAAAATCACAAACGTTATTCAGTCAAATCGGTTCACTGGATTAATTGTAAAACAAGCCAACAAACTCACCCCTCCACCCCCCCCCCTCCCCCAACTACATGCCCACACAATGTGGCAGTCCTGACCTGTGAAGGCATTCATGAAGGTAGCAAGTGATCGGGTCAACATTTTGAAGAAGGGGTCTCTACATTGGTACTTCTCAGAGCCACAGAGTACCACATGCTCCAGAATATGAGGAACACCAGTACTGTTGCGTGGGGTAGTACGAAACTGAACACTGAAAATACAAATATGTCAATATTAGTTAAGTATGTGACTACACCACAAAAAAGTAGGATACCATATAATCTCATGAAAAGTCTAATTTGAATCGTTTTTACTCATTTGCAAATGATGTAAACCACAAAAACCCTACAATGCAGAAGGAGGCCATTCGGCCCATCAAGCCTGCACCGACAACAATCCCACCCAGGCCCTATCCCCATCACCCCACATATTTATCCCGCTAATCCCTCTAACCTACACATCCCGGGACAATAAGGGGCAATGTAGTGGAGACATGAAGAGAAAGGGCTTTTTTTTTAACGCAATGAGTGGTTAGGATCTGGAATTCACTGCCTGAGAGTGCGGTGGGGGGTTGTCACAGTAACTTCACTGCAGTGATAACGTAAGCCTACTTGCGACACTAATGAATAAACTTTAAAACTTTTAAACTGGAGGCAGGTACAATCGAGGCATTCAAGAGGAAATTGTATTATTATCTGAATGAAGAATGTACAAGGTTACAGAGGGCAGGTGAGGGGAAATGCTCATTCAGGCAGCCAGTGCTGATACGATGCGCTGAATGGTTTTCTGTGCTGCAACAATGATGTAATTTACCATCACTCTCAGTTTGGATTACATCAACTTCAATTTTCACAGATTAACAAAAACCAAACTGCGAATCTTCCATATTGAATCATAGAAGGTTATAGCATAGGAGACCATTCAGTCCACTGTCCATGCTGGTTACTTGCAAGATCCATACCTTTTCCCCTTAACCTTGCAATTTATTTCTCATGAGAATATCCAATAATCTTTTAAAAGCTACAATTGACCCTGCCTCCACCACATACTCAGGCAATATATTCCAGATCATATACTGTGTAAACAAAGTTTCCTTATGACACAGTTATTTCTTCTGTCAATCACCTTAAATTGGTATCCCCTGGTTCTTGATCCTTCAGCCAAGGGGAATTATCTCTCCCTCTCTAGGCCCCTCATGATTCTGAACACCTCTATCAAATCTCATCTTTGGCATCTCCTCTCTGGAAGAACAGACTAAGCTATTTACGTATCTGATGTTCCCCATCCCCTGAACCATTCTGGTGAATCTTCCATGTATCCTCTCTAATGACTTCACATCCTTCCTCAATAGCGGTACCCAGAAATGGACCAAACACTAGGCTGAGCCAGTGTTTTATTCAGGTTTATCATAACTTCCACGTTTTTATCCCTTATGCCCTTCCTTGTAAATCCCAGGATCCCGTATGCTTTATTAACTGCTTTCTGCCACCTTCAGTGCTTTGGGCCCATCTATCCTCAGGTTCCTTTGCTCCTGCACCCACTTTTAGAATTTAATCTTTGGCTTTATATTGCCTCTCTTCATTCTTCCCACTAAAATTTAAGGTTAGGTGTATTGACCCAAACAGGTGCCGGAGTGTGGCGACTAGAGGAACTTCACAGTAACTTAATTGCAGTGTTAATGTAAGCCTTACTTGTGACTAATAAATAAAATTAGTCACTTCGCACTTATTTGTGAATCAAATATCACCTGCCTCTTGTCCACCCATCAACAAGCTTGTCACTGATTATCACTATCCTCCTCACACTTCACAATAGAACATAAAACAGTATAGCACAGAACAGGCCCTTCGGCCCACGATGTTGTGCCGAGCTTTATCTGAAACCAAGATCAAGCTATCCCACTCCCTATCATCCTGGTGTGCTCCATGTGCCTATCCAATAACCGCTTAAATGTTCCTCAAGTGTCTGACTCCACTATCACTGCAGGCAGTCCATTCCACACCCCAACCACTCTCTGCGTAAAGAAACTACCTCTGATATCCTTCCTGTATCTCCCACCACGAACCCTATAGTTATGCCCCCTTGTAATAGCTCCATCCACCCGAGGAAATAGTCTTTGAACGTTCACTCTATCTATCCCCTTCATCATTTTATAAACCTCTATTAAGTCTCCCCTCAGCCTCCTCCGCTCCAGAGAGAACAGCCCCAGCTCCCGCAACCTTTCCTCATAAGACCGACACTCCAAACCAGGCAGCATCCTGGTAAATCTCCTCTGCACTCTTTCCAGCGCTTCCACATCCTTCTTATAGTGAGGTGACCAGAACTGCACACAATATTCCACATGTGGTCTCACCAAGGTCCTGTACAGTTGCAGCATAACCCCACGGCTCTTAAACTCCAACCCCCTGTTAATAAAAGCTAACACACTATAGGCCTTCTTCACAGCTCTATCCACTTGAGTGGCAACCTTTAGAGATCTGTGGATATGGACCCCAAGATCTCTCTGTTCCTCCACAGTCTTCAGAACCCTACCTTTGACCCTGTAATCCACATTTAAATTTGTCCTACCAAAATGAATCACCTCACATTTATCAGGGTTAAACTCCATTTGCCATTTTTCAGCCCAGCTTTGCATCCTATCTATGTCTCTTTGCAGCCTACAACAGCCCTCCACCTCATCCACTACTCCACCAATCTTGGTGTCATCAGCAAATTTACTGATCCACCCTTCAGCCCCCTCCTCTAAGTCATTAATAAAAATCACAAAGAGCAGAGGACCAAGCACTGATCCCTGCGGCACTCCTCTAGCAACCTGCCTCCAATCCGAAAATTTTCCATCGAGCACCACCCTCTGTCTTCGATCAGACAGCCAGTTACCTATCCAATCGGCCAACTTTCCCTCTATCCCACACCTCCTTACTTTCATCATAAGCCGACCATGGGGGACCTTATCAAACGCCTTACGAAAATCCATGTATATGACATCAATTGCCCTACCTTCATCAACACACTTAGTTACCTCCTCAAAAAATTCAATCAAATTTGTGAGGCACGACTTGCCCTTCACGAATCCGTGCTGACTATCCCGGATTAATCCGCATCTTTCTAAATGGTCGTAAATCCCATCCCTAAGGACCTTTTCCATCAATTTACCAACCACCGAAGTAAGACTAACCGGTCTATAATTACCAGGGTCATTTCTATTCCCTTTCTTAAACAGAGGAACAACATTCGCCACTCTCCAGTCCTCTGGCACCATCCCCGTGGACAGTGAGGACCCAAAGATCAAAGCCAAAGGCTTTCAACCTTTGTGTCATCCAGATTTTTAAATTTGCCCTGTGACCAAGTCTAGGTAATTAAATTATATCAGGAAAAACAAGGGTGTTAACACTATCCGCTGAGGAACATATTGCATACCTTCCTCCAGTCTATGGAATAACTGCTCACCACTTCCTTCTGCTTATTGTCATTCAACCAATTTTGCATCCATGCTACTACTGTTCCTTTTGTTTCATCAGCACACATCTTTTAAATACTACTTGTAGCAAAATCAATTATTAAAATTTTAACCATGTAGGGTTCTGTGGAGAATATCTGCATTCTTTTGACATTTTACTTTTCAAACACTGGACTGTCCAGAAAGAGGAACTGCTGGAAATACTCAGTAGGTCCAGCAGCATCTGTGGAGAGGGAGACAGCATTAATGTTTCAGGTGTGCGCCCTTTCACCAGCTCATTATGTCCTGTTTCTCGCTTCACAGATGCTGCCAGATCGAATATGCTCAACATTTTTTATTTTATTTCATATTCCCAGCATAGGGAATATATTACATTTATACTGAATTGTCTAGTTTGATTTAAAAAAAACAAGTGCATGAGGTTTATTAATAAAGAGTATATAATCAAGCATACTAAATGAGCCATTACAATGAATGATAAATAAATACCTGAACAGATTGTTTGGATCATCCCTTGCTATATGCAAGTACTGAGCTCCTGTATTATCATGGTTAAGTTTAATAGCTGTCAGGAAGAGATCAGGAACAGCAGTCACCTGAGGGAAGGAAAGATTATGATAAAAATGCAGTAATTCCTTTACGATAAGTTTCAGACATAGCACCCAAAAGTGCCCAGCCCTTCAGAATTTTCTGTTTTAATGAGATTTCCTCTCATCCTTCTAAACTCCAAAGAATATGGACACAATTTACTTAGCCTCCATCACAGTACAACCCCCCGCCCCTCTCAAAACACATCCCAAGGACCTAACTAGTGAACTTTTCTTGTACCAAGTATATCCTTCCTTAACTGTGGAGACCAAAGTTAGACAGTTTTCTAGATGTGGTCTCACCAAAGCCCTGTACAATTATAGCAAGACTCCTTTATTCTTGTACTCCAATCCCCTTACAATAGAGGCCAACATGCCATACACTTTCCTTATTGTTTGTTCTGCCTTCACGATAACTTTTTCTGTTTCTTGTACTAGTACATTCAAGTCCCTCTGAACATCAACATTTGCAAGTTTCATGTCTTTTAGAAAGATATTCTGCTTTTCTATTCTTATAACCAATGAGTAACCTCACACTTCCCCACATTATAATCTATCTGCCACCTTGATGCCCACTCTTTAACCTGTTATTCTTTTAAAATTTGGCATGCTTGC
The DNA here is from genome assembly GCF_964213995.1 of Mustelus asterias. NCBI lineage: Eukaryota > Metazoa > Chordata > Chondrichthyes > Carcharhiniformes > Triakidae > Mustelus > Mustelus asterias. The sequence continues at coordinate 30,773,762 of NC_135802.1, forward strand.
ATTTGCCCTGAAGACAGCAAGATGAAAAGCTCTGAAAACATGTATTTTATCAACAATACGACTTGTATTTTATACAGTGCCTGTCGTGACCTCGGGAAATCCTACAGTGCTTTAACTGTCAAAGATTGCATGACTTTTTTTTTTTAAAAGAAAAGTACGGAGTTATCCTAATCTCCAGCCCATCATTTATCCCTCAAATACCATCACCAAAACTGATTTAACCAGTCATTCATTGCTAGACTTTGTTCTGCACAAACTGGCTGCTCAGCTTGTGTCTACAAAGGCAATAGTGATTACACTTTTAAGGTACAGTGGCTGTGAAGTGCTTTGAATTGTCTCAAAGACATGAAAATCATTATATTAATACATGACTGTTGCTTTCAAGTAGCACAGTGCCTAACATTCTAAATAATGTTTTTTTTTACATGCAGCCAACTGCACAGAAACTAACTGGTCTAGTCTCAAAATAGTTCTGCATTTGGTACAACTCCATTGTTAAGAGTGAATAACTACCTGGTTTACAGTGAAGCCATGAATTTTCTTCCCAATTGTGTACTGTCTGGCTCTCTCTCTCACAGAACTGCTGTTCCATCGGCAAGTACAGTGGCTCACAGGTCTGTCAAAAGGGATATTGGAATAACAACAAAAGTTATCTCAATACATAAAAGCACTACTTAAGTGTAAATTGGGAATATTTAATGGAGTTGATCACAAAAGTTTCAAAAGGAATAAGTGATAGCAGGCATATTTTTAAATTAAAACCAGAGGTTGGAACAATCCTATAGAAAAGAGAAGTTAGGAAATGTTTCTATCCAGTCTTAAACCAGGGATCTTTCACATGTGAGGTGAATGTGATAAGCACTACACTACAGAAACATCGGACATGCAGAAAACAGAGGTAAATCCCATAATCATAAGCTGGACCCACCCCACTGGCACCAATTCTCATATGTCAGCATCTGCAAGTAACTAGCTTTTATTTTATTGACACTAATTCTCACACCTGAAGTGAAAGCATGTTTAGGGTGGGCATCAGCCAAGGACATAGAAGGGGTGGGATTTTCCAGCTGCACTCGCTCTGAAACCAGAAAATCCCACCCGAGGTCAATGGATCTTTGCACGGTCCATGTCCCACCTGCTACGATTCCCATGGCAGGCGGGACAGGAAAATTCCTCCCAAGAACTCATTCTGGAGAAGCACCAACATACTGAGTGCAAAACCACCTCCAGGTTCCAGTCAGACAGTGGAGAGAGAATAGAATCAACTTTTCAAGTCAAAAGGTCATCCTGACTCAAAACATTGCATCTATTCTCTCCACAGATGCTGTCAGACCGGCTGAGATTTTCCAGTGTTTTCTGTTTTTGTTTCAGATTACAGCATCCACAATATTTTGCCTTTATCCAGCCAGACAGTACAGGGCTCTGAGATCTCTGGTGTATCTCAACAGACACACACACTGCTTGTGTGAGCCCAAACGGTCCAGCTTACATAGAACATTACAGTGCAGTACAGGCCCTTCGACCCTCGATGTTGCACCAACCTGTGAAACCAATCTAAAGCCCCTCTAATCTACACTATTCCAATATCATCCATATGTTTATCCAATGACCATTTAAATGCCCTTAATCCCATTGTAAAACCATGGCACCCCTCCCCTCTCCTGGTTAAGCTGTCCTCCTGGGATCAGGACAGACAGAGAGTGGCCAAGCCAAGCTGTAGCGCTGAGGGCCGCCCTGTAGTGGAAGCCCACAGCTGGCCCATGATGTGTGGAGCAGATGAGGGCCAGGCTGCACCCACTGACTGAGCTCAGGCTGTATACCTCGAGCCTGGGCAGTCACCCCTCTGAATGCAGCGGGGAGTGGGGGGGCGGTAAATCAGTCCCAGTGTCAGCCTGACGGAGCAGCAGCCTCACCTCCAGCGCTGAAGCAGAGCCCGCAAACCCGCTGCCCTCTGCATGCTCCCCCCGCCACCCCAGGCACCGGCTCGCAACCTGCACACCCGCTAACACCGCCAGCCCTCATTGGCCAGGGCCTCCCCATACAACAGCGGCGGGGATTGGCGGAACGCCGGAGCGAATGTGGTGACGTCATCAGTGGAGGGGCGTGGCCTATTGAGAACAAGAGGTGCTGGAGCACGCATGCGCAGAGGGAGGCTGAGCTGAGGACAGGAGCACGTGGAGCTGGAATCCAGACGGAAAATGCTGCAAAATCTCAGCAGCTCTGACAGTGTCTGTGGAGAGAGAGAATAGAGCGCTGCAGAAGGGTCACTCAGACTCGAAACGTTGCCTCTATTCCCTCTCCATAGATGCTGTCAGACCCACTGAGAGTTTCCAGCATTTTCTGTTGTTGTTGCAGGTGCTTATACCTTTGGCTGCCCAAGCTGCAGGTCTTTATGCCCTTGGGTATCCAAGCTGCAGGTCCTAATGCCCTTGGTTACCCAAGCTGCAGGTCCTAATGCCCTTGGTTACCCAAGCTGCAGGTCCTAATGCCCTTGGTTACCCAAGCTGCAGGTCCTAATGCCCTTGGTTACCCAAGCTGCAGGTCCTAATGCCCTTGGTTACCCAAGCTGCAGGTCCTAATGCCCTTGGTTACCCAAGCTGCAGGTCCTAATGCCCTTGGTTACCCAAGCTGCAGGTCCTAATGCCCTTGGTTACCCAAGCTGCAGGTCCTAATGCCCTTGGTTACCCAAGCTGCAGGGCCTTATGCCTTTGGCTACCCAAGCTGCAGATCCTTATGGCTTTGATTGCCGAAGCTCCAGATCATTATGGCTTTGATTGCCGAAGCTCCAGATCATTATGGCTTTGACTGCCCAAGGTGTAGGTCTTTATGCCTTTGTCTACATCATTATGGACTCTCCTTAATGACTTAAAACTGAGAGGGAGGTGATTGCTTTGGGGTATTATCACTAGACTATTAATCCAGAAACTCAGCTCATGTTTTGGAGGACCTGGATTCAAATCCCGCCACGGCAGATGGTGGAATTTGAATTCAACAAAATATATCTGGAACTGGGAATCTACTGATGACCATGAATTGTTGGAAAAACCCATCTAGTTCACTAAGGTCCTTCAGAGAAGGAAATCTGCTGTCTTTACCTGGTCTGGCCTACATGTGACTCCAGGCACACAGCAATGGGGTTGACTCTTAAATGCCCTTTGAAATGGAGGACAGTTAGGCGTGGGCAATAAATGTTTGTCCAGCTAACGATGCCCTCATCCTGTAATTTAAAAAAAAATTCTTTTTTAAGCCAGAGTTTGACTTTCATACAGTCATTCTCATGAAACGGCCAGTGAATTTCCATTTACTGGAATGGAGTGGGGTCAGGGAATGGGCGAAGTAATTCCTGGTGGACAAATCTGCAAATAAAGTTTGAAAGCAAGCATCACATCCTAGCTATTGTAGAATATGATAACGGAACCAGCTAGGTCTGCAGTATTCCAGGGCAGTGCCAATGCTTGACCTGTCAGCCTGTTTCATTAATGTACCCAATCACGAGGGAACTGAATTATCATGGTTTGGCTTGCCAATGTTATTTGCTCCTGGCCAGTGCAGTTTTATTGGTCAAACTCCAGCAATATTATGTAGTTTGGGATCCCTGAAAGTCAGTCTAGGGCATTAAGTAAATTGGGGTTATCCCTATCATTATATAAAAAGTTGGTTAGGCCACATTTGGAATACTGTGCCAATTCTGGTCACCACACTACCAGAAGGACGTGGAGGCTTTGGAGAGAATACAGAAAAAGTTTACCAGGATGTTGCTTGATATGGAGGTTATTATTATGAGGAGAGATTGAATAAACTGGGATTGTTCTCCCTGGAAAGACGGAGACTGAGGGGTGATAGAAGTTCATAAAATTATGAGGGGTATACTTAGGGTGAACAGTTGGAAGCTTTTTCCCAGGGCAGAAATGACAATTACACAGGGCCACAAGTTCAAGGTAAGGGAGGAAAGGTTCAGTGGAGATGTGCGGGGGAAGTTTTTTACACAGAAAGTGGTGGGAGCCTGGAATGCACTGCCAAGTGAGGTGGTTGAGGCAGACATGTTAGCGACATTTAAAATTTATCTGGATAGACATTTGAACAGACAGAGAATGGAGGGATACAGGCAGTTGGTCTGGATAGGACAACGTGATCGGCGCAGGCTTGGAGGGCCGAAGGGCCTGTTCCTCTGCTGTACTGTTCTTTGATCTTTGTTCTTTGTAAGAAGAAAAGGTGGATATGAGATACAATGAGCTAATACAATACATGAGCATCGCACTGCAAATTCTGGAATCTGAAATAAAAGCAGAAAACGGTGAAAATACTTAGCAGATCTGGCAGAGAAACAAAAGGCTGGATCACCACAGAGGCAGAAAGCAGGAGTCATACCTGTTGTGGGTATCAGAAAGTCTTCTTTGGTGGGAAGCTGATTACTGTGTGGCATGCTTTGAATTGGTATGGAGGCAAGTTTCTCAGGCTCCCATGCACACACAGGTGCATAATGAAGTTGATCAATGCCTTTTGCCTTTATGCAAATTAATTCATCAAATTCTCCATACAGATGACAGCTAGGCGGCAAGGGCATTGGACTTTGGGACTATCGCTCATTCCCCTCTCATGTAAACAGTCATCAATTGAAAGAGCATCTTACCCAGGCCCAAATCCCGTCCTACCCCCTTAACCCCATGCATTTACCAATGCTAATCCACCTAACCTACACATCTTTGGAAACTAAGGGGCAATTTAGCACGGCCAATCCGGTTAAACTGCACAGCCTTGGCACTAAGAGGCAATTTAGCATGGCCAATCCACCTATCTTGCGTATCTTTTGACTTTGGGAGGAAACCCACGCAGACACAGGGAGGACAGTCACCCTAGGCCGGAATTGAACCTGGGCCACTGGCACTGTGATGCATCAGTGCTAACCACTGTGCCATTGTGTCACATAGTTATGAGTTACCAATAAACACTTCTCGAGCACTTCCATCACTGCCCAGCTGCCTGGTGGAGAATCTGCAAGGAGGCGTTGCCAAACCGGGCAGCACGGTAGCACAGTGGTTAGCACTGCTGCTTCACAGCTCCAGGGACCTGGGTTCGATTCCCGGCTTGGGTCACTGTCTGTGTGGAGTTTGCACATTCTCCTCGTGTCTGCGTGGGTTTCCTCCGGGTGCTCTGGTTTCCTCCCACAGTCCAAAGATGTGCAGGTTAGGTTGATTGGCCATGCTAAAAATTGCCCTTAGTGTCCTGAGATGCGTAGGTTAGAGGGATTAGTGGGTAAATATGTAGGGATATGGGGATAGGGCCTGGGTGGGTTTGTGGTTGGTGCAGACTCGATGGGTCGAATGGCCTCTTTCTGTACTGTAGGGTTTCTATGATTCTATGAAACCAGCCTCCATCATGGCTTAGACATAGGTGCGGTTGCAGGGAGGCTCGGATGTGATAGGGGAGAGATCAGGACACAAAAGAGGGAGTGATGGCAGAGTAGTTTGACAGAGTGAGAGCAATGAAGGGTTGCAACAAGAAACTGAACAAAGCACTGATAGAATGGAGGTGGACAAGAAAGATGTGGCCTTGATGCAGAGCCTTCCTAGGAGGCCCTTTCATAGCCTACTCTTACCTTCTGCATTGTCACCTGATGCCGAGATCCTGTTGCAATGAATACCTGCTCTTTCTGCTTAATCTTCATTCCTTCTGGTTGTATCATAGCTTGGTATGGCTCCTGCTCTGCCCAAGACTGCAAGAAACTACAAAGGGTCATGAACAAAGCCCAGTCCATCACTCAAACCAGCCTCCCATCCATTTATCCTGCCTACAATTCCCGCTGCCTCAGAAAAGCCGCCAGCATAATTAAGGACCCCACGCAGCCCAGGCATACTCTCTTCCACCTTCTTCCATCAGGAAAAAGATACAAAAGTCTGAGTTCACGTACCAACCGACTCAAGAACAGCTTCTTCCCTGCTGCCATCAGACTTTTGAATGGACCTGCCTCGCATTAAGTTGATCTTTCTCTAGCTATGACTGTAACACTACATTCTGCACCCTCTCCTTTCCTTCTCTACGAATGGTATACTTTGTATAGCGCGCAAGAAACAATATTTTTCATTGTATACTAATACATGTGACAATAATAAGTCAAATCAAATCAAAAATCACATGAGTCTCCTGTGCCTGCCACTAGCCCTTTTAAATTTTAATTATAATTATGTGTCTGCTGCCTCCTGAGGCAAGCAAATGTGGCGCCACCTGTGGTTGTCTTTGGAGTCCGCGTACCTCTTATTAAATTCCGCCCATGGTGTGGGATTTAGTCATGCGGTAACCCATGTCAATACAGATCCTTTTTCTACAAAAAGGTGGGATAAAAATTTACTTTTGCAAGTTAGCTTTGTTTATTTGTTAAACAGTTGAAGCTGGGCTGATACTTTGGCAATAACGTGGAAAGTTTACAACTATGGATTGTGACTGATACCTGATCGTATGGATTTGTGGGTCAGCTCCATTCACAGCACGGTGGTACAGTGGTTGGCACTGCTGCCAGGGACCTGGGTTCAATTCCGGCCTCAGGTAAATGTGTGGAGTTTGCACGTTCTCCCCGCGCCTGCATGGATTTCCTCCGGTTTCTCTGGTTTCCCCCTACACTCCAAAGATGTGCGGGTTAGGTTGATTGGCTTTGCTAAATTGCCACTTAGCGTCGAGGGGATTAGCAGGGTAAATACGAGGGGTTATGGGGATAGGGCCTGGGTGGGATTGTCAGTAAGAAGTCTCACAACATACTGTGTTTACCCCAGTCCAACGCTGGCATCTCCGCATCATGGGATTGTCAGTGCAGGCCTGATGGGCCGAATAGCCTCCGGTTGATACCGGAGATGAGGGGTTTGGATTATGAGGAGAGGCTGAGGAGATTGGGTTTGTACTCGTTGGAGTTTAGAAGGATGAGGGGGAATCTTATGGAGACTTATAAGATAATGCGGGGGCTGGATAGGGTGGAGGCGGAGAGATTCTTTCCACTTAGTAAGGAAGATAAAACTAGAGGACACAGCCTCAAAATAAAGGGGGGTCGGTTTAAGACAGAGTTGAGGAGGAACTTCTTCTCCCAGAGGGTGGTGAATCTCTGGAATTCTCTGCCCACTGAGGTGGTGGAGGCTACCTCGCTGAATATGTTTAAAGCGCGGATGGATGGATTCCTGATCGGTAAGGGAATTAAGGGTTATGGGGATCAGGCGGGTAAGTGGTACTGATCCACGTCAGATCAGCCATGATCTTATTGAATGGCGGGGCAGGCTCGAGGGGCTAGATGGCCCACTCCTGCTCCTATTTCTTATGTTCTTATGTTCTTATGTTCTGCACTGTAGGGACCCTATGATTTTATAAAATGCAAATTATTATTGACATGCACTCCATGTGTCTGCACGCATAGGACTTAAAGCCTTTGCATTCAAAATATGGAAACTAAAACCTATTCGAAATCCTTACTTGTAAGATTGCTTTCCCCTGAGGCAGCCAAAGCATTTGGGGTGCCCTCAGCTGGTTGGGTTATGTGCTGTTAGGATAGTGTCGCTTCGCAGCATTCTGACGCAAGCAAGGGACACCCATGTGGGCATCATTTCACTGGTAGAACATCACACTCTATAACTTTTTAAGGCTCATTGGGGTCACGCATTAAGAAGGTGTAAACATAAAATAAACGTGATATACGGCCAGAGATCACAGCTTCGTGAATCAAAGCCAGTCAGTGAACAGCTCTTTCACAGCCACGTCCATTGTAAGCATTCTGTCTTCTGGCCTGCTAGTACATCTGGGATGTGAGGAATTTTAATCAGATTGGACACCAATGACAAAAAAATTGGGGTTAATGAAAGGAAGAATTTGGAATTGTAATTTTTATCTTTACACTTGAATTGATCAGACAGCCTGGGAGTGGTGGAGTTGTGATCAGCACTTGGGCTTAGAATAATAATCACTGACAAGATAATTCAGGTCTCTGCTTCCAACAGATTCGGACATATGCTCCTTTTGAATCAAGTTGTTAAAAATAGCCACTACAGGTAACCTTTATTTTGTATTTACAATCTCCAAGGAAATTCCGAACATTTCCCAGGCCTGCACAACTATTTTGAATTCCATTCACTTCCTCCAAACTAAAACTATTGTTTCATTAGAATCCATAGTTTACAGCTGTACCTCTTGTTTTGCACAATATGAACGAGTTTGATTCTTACCACTGATTGCTTCTTCCACCAGACTAATTTTGCCCTTCCTTCACATTTTCACCCGTCCTTCATCTTCCATAGCAATGTGGTTGACTCTTAACTGCTCTCTGAAATGTCCCAGCAAGCCACTCAGTTCAAGGGCAACGAGGGGTGGGCAATAACTGGTGGTGGGAAGCACATCTGCACTTAAACTGATTGACATTTTTAGCAGCTGCAGCTGGATACCTCACCCACCATGTGGGGAGACCACCAGGTGTACCCTGGAGATTTTCCTGTGGACTTGGGAGTGGGATGGTGCCCTCCTGACCAATCAGGCAGCACATGCAGGACCCTCTTCCCACAGCAGCAAGTCCCATCGCTTCTGGATGACCATTCTCCCCCCCGCCGTCCCCTCCGCCAAACCATGTCTATATCCTGCCCCTTGGTCTCCCTGTATCTGCATGGACTTCCTCCCACAGTCCAGTTGTCTGGTTTCTTCCCACAGTCTGAAAAACGTTGGGTGGGATTCTCCCAAAAAAATTCGACATGTCGAACTTGCATAAAATTTGGAGTGAATCCTGCTTTTTTTTCAGTTGGAGTTTTAAAATGAATCTCCCACACACTGCGCATTGCGGAATGCACTAGCGCGAATCACGCTAAAATTCAGGGGGCGCTGACCAACCCCGTGGTCCCACATCGCTGCCCCTCTGACCACCCCACGGCTCGACTGATGGCCCCCAGACATGTCCGTGCCAGCCCTCCCCACCCTGGACTGCCTCAATCCCCTACCCACCCCCCGGAAATCCCGATCTTCACCCCATTCCCCACAGTCCTGATCTCCTAATCCCCCCCAACCATCAGCCCCGACATACCCCACCGCCCCCCCACCTCCCCCCCCCCCCCCCCCCCCCCACCCACCCCCCTGCAGTCCCAACCGCCCGGCAGGCTGACCCTCCCCCACCTTGATGCCTCGACCCGATCGCTGGCCTCCCTACCTTCCTCTGTCACTACGAAGTACAGAGTGGCACCGGGACCACCCACTCCACCAATCTCCCCCTCCCATCCCCACAGAGACCCCACTCCCATTAGGTCCCAACTTCTTGGTGTGGCCCGATGACCGGTGAGCAATACCAGGGGGCCAGGCTGGCACTGCCAAGCTGGCAATGCCCAAGGGGTACCACCCCTCCCCTCCTTACCCCCGACCTCCTGAGGGGCCTCGATGGGCCCCCTTCACTCCAACAAGACAGGACCGCCAGCTCCCCGCTAGTGGGGAGCTATTGCAAATCCCACGTGAGTGAACCACTTCATGAGGGGAGGGGATGGGATACTCTAGCGGGCCTACTAATGCAATGATAATTATATGGAAATGCTGCTTTGAATGATTTATATAGCTCCATGACAGAAATCGGCGCAGAGCTGACGGCGTCAGAAATCCGGCGGCCGGAGACTCGCGGAGGCCGTGGTGCCCAGCTGGGAGAATCGCCCCTGTGCTGGTTAGGTGCATTGGCCATGCTAAATTCTCCCTCAGTGTACCTGAACAGGCGCTGGAGTGTGGCAACTATTGCAGTGTTAATGTAAGCCAACTTGTGACACTAATAAATAAAATAAATGAAGATTCACCAAACTTGTTACTGGAATGAGGAGATTGTTCTATGAGGAGAGGTTGAGTAGACCATGCCATTATTGCCTCGAGTTTAGATGAATGCAAGGTGATCTCATTGAAGCATATAAATTCTGGAGGGGCTTGATGGGGCACTGTTTCTGCTGACTGAGGAGTACAGAACTAAGGGATCACCATCTCAAGGTAAGTGCCAGCTCTTTAGGATTGAGGTAAGGAGAAATGTCTTCACTCAAAGGGTTGTGGATCTTTGGAATTCTCTTCCTCAGAGAACTGTGGCTGCTCAATTGTTGAGTACGTTCAAAACAGAGATTGATAGATGTTATGGGTACTAAGAAAATCAACGGATATGAGGATGGTGAAGGAAGATGGAGCTAAGGTTAATAAGGTTCAAAAAGATCAGCCTGATCTTATTGAATGGCAGAGTAGGTTCAAAATGTCGACAGGCCTGTCGCTGCTCCTATTTGTTATGTTCTTATGGGATTTGAATTCATAGTTTCCTGATTACTAGTCTAGTAGCATAGGACATAACTTAATACCCTCCTCCAGGGCGCATTTAGTGTCCGGGCCACGCAAATGTCCATTGACCTCGGGCAGTATTCTCCAGTTTCGGTGCGGCTGGAGAATCCCACCCCAAGCTTTTCAGTATTTCTGATCCCCTGCATGTTTATTGAGTGCTTCTGTTTCCTGGAATTTTCTTTTTGCTGCGATTTCTTGGTAACCTTTAGTAGTTGGACTGAACAGCTGCCAGAGGCCTACGCTGCTGGAGTGCCAGGGCAGTTCTGGCATTGATTTTTACAGCTTGGCTCTATGCCCCAGAATTAGTGAAGGCTGCTTCTAAATCTTATTATCTTTTTCAAACTTGCCAATGGATTCTGGTCATTTTCTCTCTTTTAGGTATTGTTCAAGTTTGAAAGAGGTTAAAATGAACTAAGTGCCCAACATTAAAGGGACAGCGCTAAACTTCTGACAAAGCCATGGGATGGAGCGGAAGAAACTCAGAGAAGAAAAATTCAACCAACGAAGTATTTTTGGAATTGGAAAGTGTCAAAAGGCCCAGTCTATTCTCTGTTTTGTCAAATTAACTGCATCTCTGAATCTCCTCTCCTGTTCCAGAAATACCTACCTATAGTTGCCTCCTTACACTATTCAAACCAGGCTCTAATGGCCTTTACTCATGACTTGCCCCAATATTCATTGGCCTTTTATGTTTTGCAGACAAATAAAGACAGTTCGACTCTACAAACACAGCCATGTTGATGGATCTGTAGAGGCTTCTGAAACTTGAAAGCTTCTGCAGTCTTCAAATCTTTCTCAGAAATAAGTTTTTATATCTAAGATAATTTATCAAATATTAACTGATTACTCATGCATTGCTCATGAGCAGCAGTCTTCTAAATGCGAAAAAATTTTTCCTTTGTTCCTTAACTCTAAGCATTAGTTCCAGTCAATTAATTATTCTAATCAAATATAAAAAAAACACTTGGCAATGTACTTTCTCCAGCCTGTGGAGAAATAAATGAACTTCCCAGCACCAAGCTTCAGATTCTGGTCTTATGTGCTGGTGCTTCCCGAAAATATAAATCAGTACTTGGTTTAAACAATGCAACATCAATTGTACCACACAGACGTGCACAGTAGCACAGTGGGTTAGCACTGCTGCCTCACAGCGCCAGGGACCTGGGCTCAATTCCGGCCTCGGTTGACTGTGCGGAGTCTGCACGTTCTCCCCGTGTCCGCGTGGGCTTCCTCCGGGTGCTTCGGTTTCCTCCCACAGTCCAAAAATGCGCTGGTTAGGTTGATTGGCCATGCTAAATTGACCATAGTGTCAGGAGGTTAGCAGGGTAAATATGTGGGGTTACGGGAATAGGGCCTGGGTTGGGATTGTGGTCGGTGCAGACTTGATGGGCCAAATGGCCTCCTTCTGCACTGGGGATTCTATGATTCTATGAAAAGAAGACAGTGGGGATCATGGAGAAATCATTAGATATCTGACACAATGTTTAATATAAAGTGGAGTGGTGCTGTGTAAAGCAAGAGAGATGTGTTTGCTGTTTTAAACAGGCTATTTGCAGAGTAAATGGAAGCTGCAATTTTCAAAGCAGCCCCTGATTCGCTGGAGAAATTGCTTCAATGACCTGCTTCCCATTTGCTCCAATCATTGGATTACCCAAAGTAGCTCTCTTTGAATTGTATGGCAAGGACAGTGAATGTAGCCCAGCAGCGGAGTAAGCCACCGAGACAGGGTTTATGGGAGAAGGAAACTCAGACCAAGTAATCTAGAAATGGGAGCAGGGCCCAGAAATGGGAGCGAGCTGTCAGGAGCAGGAAGGCAGGATATTGGCAGCAGAACCAAGGGTGGCTTGCAAGGTGGAATGCAATTGGCAAGGCAGAAACGCAACTGAGAGTGCGAACAGATGATTGGAGAAGATAGCAGCAAATTCAGGAATGTCCATGTTAGGCTGACAGAGGTTAGAAAGTGGCCCAAAGTGACATGGGACATAGTGCAGAACCAGGAGTGAGGAGGTCGGTTTAGCTCAGTTGGTTGGACAGCTGGATTTGATGAAGAGCGATGCTAACAGCTGGGGTTCAATTCCCATAGCAGCTGAGATTATTCATGACCTTGCACCTCATGACCTTCTTGACCTTGCACCTCACCTGAGGTGTGGTGATCCTCAGGTTAAAATCACCACCAGTCAGCTCTCCCCGTCAAAGTAGCCATAGTCCTCTGAGACTATGGCTATTTTTCATTATATTTTATGTGAGGGGTTTATCCTGTTTTTGGACCTTTATTGGCTGTCGATTATTGCACTCAGAAAGACATGTCCTGTTCAGAGCTCTTAAAACCTGAACTGTGATCAGTTTGGAATCTCCTGGAATTGATATATCTTTGATAAACAGCATTTAAATTCTGCAAAACATGGCCACCAGGTGTGTTGGATTCAATGTGCCACACAATGTCCTCTCTCGAAAGGACAAAAGGATGCATTCCAAGGACCTGTCAATGCCAATCTCCTTAGACCATTCAGATGAGATTTCCTGACCTGAATAACATTTTCAGAAGCAAAGACACAAATTGTCTTAAACCCCCAAAGGTGAATGGCTGCACACAACACCCTAGGTCGTGGATAATCAAGTAAACCCAACACCAAAAACTACAAAGGGGAACTGAGAAACCACATAGTAAGGCAGCCATGTTGGTCTCAGCTTTTAATCTTTAAGTCTGGTCTCCAAGACATGACAGCAGCAACGGGAATGGCAGAAACATCTATACCTTCAGACCTAGAGACTGCAATATCATAATGTCTCCAAGCCTGTTCCTTTTCAAGTCTCCTCGCAATAAGATTAGAAGTAGCTAACTTCATGCCCTGCAGAAAGGCCACCTCTTTGGAGAATATCTTTGATATACATCTTTGGCTCTTGGTGGGGTTGTGGATAGTGTAGAGGGATGTCAGCAGTTGCAATGAGACATAGATAAGATGCAAGACTGGGCGGAGAAGTGGCAGATGGACTTCAACCCAGATAAGTGTGTGGTGGTTCATTTTGGCCGGTCGAATAGGATGAAAGAATATAATATTAAGGGTAAGACACTTGGCAGTGTGGAAGATCAGAAGGATCTTGGAGTCCAGGTTCAAGGATGCTCAAAGCAGCGTTGCAGGTAGAGGCTGTGGTTAAGAAGGCGTATGGAATACTGGCCTTCATCAATAGAGGATTTGAGTTTAGAAATCGGGAGATAATGCTGCAGCTGTATAGGACCCTGGTCAGACCCCACCTGGAGTACTGTGCCCAGTTCTCGTCACCTCACTACAGAAAGGATGTGGAAGCCATAGAAAGGGTGCAGAGGAGATTTACAAGGATGTTGCCTGGATTAGGTGGCATGCCTTATGAGGATAGGTTGAGAGAGCTAGGTCTTTTCTCCTTGGAGAGGCGAAGGATGAGAGGTGACCTGATAGAGGTGTATACAATGTTGAGGGGTATTGATAGAGTGGATTCTCAGAGGCTTTTACCCAGGGTTGAAATGGTTGCCACAAGAGGTCACAGGTTTAGGGTGCTGGGGAGTAGGTACAGAGAAGATGTTAGGGGTAGGTTTTTCACTCAGAGGGTGGTGGGTGCATGGAATCGGCTGCCGGTAGTGGTGGTGGAGGTGGATTCGATAGGGTCTTTTAAGAGACTTTTGGATAAGTTCATGGAAGTTAGTAAGATAGAGGGTTATAGGTAAGCCTGGTAGGTAGGGACATGTTCGGCGCAACTTGTGGGCCGAAGGGCCTGTTTGTGCTGTAGCTTTTCTGTGCTTTATGTTCTATCTTTGGCTCTTGGGAGGGCCATATTATGGAGAACTCAGCAGACCACCATAATGACTGAAACCCTTGCAATAAGGTATTGCTGGGCACCACCGACTTGTTCAGACACCGGACACATTGCCCACTCAGCCTTCAATGCCACGTCAGCTGTGAACCTGATGTGTTGTCCAGTCTTGGTGAAAAAGGCACCTGTCACCTGGGTGAAGCATCAGAGTGCAGTCGCATGTGAGATGTCACAGAGCTCCTCAGTGATAAAGGCACTGATGCCTTTAACCATAGGCCTGGAAATTCACAGTGTCTTTCAGCGCTCATTCTCAGTCACATCTAGGTGGCATCGCCTCTGCCTTTTATTTTGGAGAAACATGTGTTATGCAGCTTGAATTTAAACACCTTCTAAGCATTCCAGTTTAATGAGACAAACAAGGACAGTAATTCAATTATTTCTTTATTTAACACTTCTACTACCAACTTAAACATAAACAGTGCAACTCATTAAGTCTTTGCTGAACTTTAACTTGAACTAAACATCAACTTTCAACTGGACTTTAACTCTTAATCTGTATATTAACTTTAACTGAGCATCAACTTTAACTAAACATCAACTTTAACTATTTAATTGAAAATAAATAAAAACCTTGGCCAAGAAATATCCTCAATGTAGAATCTATCTTCTTGTTCTCTGAAGCATCCTTCAGGGCACAGGTTTTCTTGTGATGGTTGGTCTCTTCGAGATATCGCTGCAAAATAAAGGACGCACATGTCTTTTTATCCACAATTCTCCACTTGCTTCCGGAAGATTCTCTGTCATCCAGCCAACTGTGTAAGCAGATACTGATCACATGGCTCGAACATCCAATGAAATTACCTGTGAATGACGCCATTACACTTAGTTCAAACTGCATACTCCATACATAGCAGCCATAAAAATCAAAGTCACAATGTCTCAGTTAATGTAAACAACTTCCCTTTTCTGGGAAGTTTCAGATCACAGCTCTCAGACCAGAGCCTCTTTACGACCTGCATCTGGTTTTAATCTAGAAATTGACCAAAATTCCCAGCATGCTTAGCTCTCAGACAGAAACACCATTTTAAAGCCACTGTTGCCATTATTGTTGTTAAATCATTGTTGTAGTCATTCTTTCTCCGTCCACACACGGGATTAGAAAATTATATGAATCAGGGTTTTCAAATGATTTTGGAATAGGACTCAATCTGTTAGATAGGTTATTGAA
Source organism: Mustelus asterias (assembly GCF_964213995.1). Taxonomy (NCBI): domain Eukaryota; kingdom Metazoa; phylum Chordata; class Chondrichthyes; order Carcharhiniformes; family Triakidae; genus Mustelus; species Mustelus asterias. The sequence goes on from NC_135802.1 coordinate 30,789,078, forward strand.
GATAAATGGGGATCATAGCGTGTTATAACCAGGTGAGAAGAAGTGAGCTGTCTCCCCTCAATTCAGCCTCCTCGATTGGTCACAATAAAGGCTTATGTTTCTCTTTCACGAGGAGGTGCCTTTCCAAATCCAAACATATTTAACTATTTAAGCCGTGAGCAATAAGGAGACAAACAAACACGGTTTTCTCGAGTCAAAGAAAGAGCAAATGTATTGGCCACTAAATTCGAGGAAAGTAGTAACAATGCAATATCACACAAGCAGGTATCAGAAATAAGGGAAGTTAGAGTCCAATGAAAAAAATTTAAAGTACATGCTTAAATGTCATTTGATTGTTCTTGATGTGTAGATTTTTGAAACAGTGTGGCTGATTTGAATTTGCTGGTTTCGTGGATGCGGTCACATGTAAAAGATGTTGCAATTAGAGTCATAGAGTCATAGAGTCATAGAGGTTACAGCATGGAAACAGGCGCTTTGGCCCAACCTGTCCATGCCGCCCTTTTTTAAAAAACTCCTAAGCTAATCCCAATTGCCCGCATTTGGCCCATATCCCTCCATACCCATCGTACCCATGTAACTATCTAAATGCTTTTTAAAAGATAAAATTGTACCCGCCTCTACTACTACCTCTGGCAGCTTGTTCCAGACACTCCACCCTCTGTGTGAAAAAATTGCCCCTCTGGACAGCTTTGTATCTCTCCCCTCTCACCTTAAACCTATGTCCTCTAGTTTTGGACTCCCCTATCTTTGGGAAAAGATATTGACTATCTAGCTGATCTGTGCCCCTCATTATTTTATAGACCTCTATAAGGTCACCCCCCAGCCTCCTATGCTCCAGAGAAAAAAGTCGCAGTCTATCCAGCCTCTCCTTATAACTCAATCCATCAAGTCCCGGTAGCATCCTAGTAAATTGTTTCTGCACTCTTTCTAGTTTAATAATATCCTTTCTATAATAGGGCAACCAGAATTGCACACAGTATTCCAAGTGTGGCCTTACCAATGTCTTGTACAACTTCAACAAGACATTCCAACTTCTGTATTCAATGTTCTGGCCGATGAAACCAAGCATGCCGAATGCCTTCTTCACCACTCTGTCCACCTGTGACTCCACTTTCAAGGAGCTATGAACATGTACCCCGAGATCTTTTTGTTCTGTAACTCTCCCCAATGCCCTACCATTAACTGAATAAGTCCTACCCTGGTTCAGTCTACCAATATACATCACCTCGCATTTGTCTAAATTAAACTCCATCTGCCGTTCGTCGGCCCAATTGATCAATGCCCCGTTGTAATTGGAGATAACCTTCTTCACTGTCCACAATGCCACCAATCTTAGTGTCATCTGCAAACCTACTAACCATGCCTCCTATATTCTCATCCAAATCATTAATATAAATGACAAATAACAGTGGACCCTGCACTGATCCCTGAGGCACAGGCATCCAGTTTGAAAAATAACTCTCTACAACCACCCTCTGGCTTCTGTCAAGAAGCCAATTTTGTATCCATTTAGAAACTTCACCCTGGATCCCATGAGATTTAACCTTATGCAACAACCTACCATGCGATACCTTGTCAAAGACCTTGCTAAAGCCCATATAGACAACATCAACTGCACTGCCCTCATCTACCTTCTTGGTTACCCCTTCAAAAAACTCAATCAACTTTGTGAGACATGATTTTCCACTCACAAAGCCATGCTGACTGTTCCTAATCAGTCCTTGCGTCTCTAAATGCCTGTAGATCCTGTCTCTCAAAATACCTTCCAACAATTTACCCACCACAGATGTGAGGCTCACTGGCCTGTAGTTCCCAGGCTTTGCCCTGCAGCCCTTTTTAAACAAAGGCACAACATTTGCCAATCTCCAATCTTCAGGCACCTCACCCGTGACTATCGATGATTCAAATATCTCGGCTAAGAGACCCGCAATTTCCTCCCTAGCCTCCTACAATGTCCTGGTATACACTTCATCAAGTCCTGGGGATTTATCTACCTTGATGCGCTTTAAGACTTCCAGCACCTCCTTCTCTGTAATATGTACACTCCTCAAGACATCACTATTTATTTCCCCAAGTTCCCTAACATCCATGCTTTTCTCAACAGTAAATACTGATGAGAAATATTCATTTAGGATCTCACCCATCTCTTGTGGATCTGCACATAGATGACCTTGTTGATCCTTAAGAGGCCCTACTCTCTCCCTTGTTACTCTTTTGCCCTTTATGTATTTGTCGAAGCTCTTTGGATTCTCCTTTGCCTTATCTGCCAAAACAATCTCGTGTCTCCTTTTTGCCCTCCTGATTTCTCTCTTAACTCTACTCCTACACCCTCTATACTCTTCAAGGGATTCACTTAATCCCAGCTGCCTATGCATGTCATGTGCCTCTTTCTTCTTCTTGACCAGGGCCTCAATATTCCGAGCCATCCAGGGTTCCCTATTTCTGCCAACCTTGCCCTTCACTCTAAGAGGAATGTGTTTACCATGAACCCTGGTTAACACACTTTTGAAAGCGTGCCACTTACCAGATGTCCCTTTGCCTTCCCACAGACTCCCCCAATTAACTTTTGAAAGTTCCTGCCTGATACCATCAAAATTGGCCTTGCCCCAATTTAGAATTTTAACTTTTGGGCCAGACCTATCATCCTCCATAGCTATCTTAAAATGAATGGAATTATGGTCACTGGTCCCAAAGTGATCCCTCACTAACACTTCTGTCACCTGGCCTTCCTTATTTCCCAAGAGGAGGTCAAGTTTTGCCCCCTCTCTAGTCGGGACATCCACATACTGAATGAGAAATTCCTCCTGAATACACAACAAATTTCTCTCCATCCAACCTTCTAATACTATGGCCGTCCCAGTCAATGTTGGGAAAGTTAAAATCTCCGACTATTACCACCCTAATTTTCTTGGAGCTATCTGTAATCTCCTTACATATTGGCTCCTCAATTTCTCACCGACTATTTGGGGGCCTATAGTACAACCCTATCAAAGTGATTTCCCGCTTCTTATTTCTCAGTTCTACCCATATCGGCTCAGTGGCCGAACCCTCGGATATATCCCCTCTCAGTACGGCCATGATGCTTTCCCTAATCAAAAGTGCAACTCTCCCTCCTCTCTCACCTCCTGTTTTATCTTTCCTGTAGCATCTGTACTCTGGAACATTGAGCTGCCAGTCCTGTCCCTCCCTTAGCGACATTTCAGTAATTGCTATAATATCCCAGTCCCACGGACCCATCCATGCCCTGAGTTCATGTGCCTTGCCCGTCAGGCCTCTTGCATTGAAATAAATGCAGTTTAATCTGGACTTCCCTTGCTCTCTGTCTTGCTTTTGCCTGATCTGTCTGGTACTAGGATTGCTGACACTGCCTTTACTACTGTTGTGCCTGCCGCACAGTCTGTTTTAACCCTTATACAATGGACAAAGAACTGCACATCGACATCTTGTTAGTACAACCAGTATTTATTTAAAACACACAATCAATGATCACCCACCCAACGAACAGTAAGTTATCTTACAGAAAATACTAAAGTTCAAGTCCAATACGTGACCTTGACAACTTTGCGTGACTGGCAAGTACCCAAGTAGATATTGGCCTTTATCTGTGCGCTGGTCTCGGTCGTCCTCTGCGTAGTCTGGTCCTTTGTTCTGGTCTGGCACTCTGGCTCTGGTCTTCCTTCCTTCTCGGGTGTGGTGGCTCTCCTCGTGCTGGTCGTCGCTGGTGACAGTCACATTGTTGTAGCTCGTTCGTGGGGTCAGAGAGAGAGAGAGAGCGAGTGAGAGCTTCTTCTGTTGTGCCTCCTTGGTTTTATGTCCTTTTTGGGCGGCCTCCTGATTCTTGTCAATCAATCGATCAGGGCTTGATCACCCTGATCGATAAGAGTCCAATAAGGTGTTGCCACACCAATCTCTGGGTGCGTACCCAACAGCCATGCCTGTAGGTGCTGGAGGCACATAGGTCACATACCTCCCTCCCAAATTAGGGGTTAAGATGCACTTTTGTCTGGTAAACAAGTATGTTTGACCAGAAAGTGTCCATTGTCTTTGGGACGGCCTATTTCCTGTGTATTCAGTCATCTGAGTTGCAGCCTGTTTATCTCTGTCTTTTAGGCTGCAGGCTGTCATTTTAGTTCTTGCCCAATTGTCCCAGAGTGCTTTACAAATCACCATTTTAGGCGGCCTGTTTGGCCAATTAATGTGCTCTCTTTAACTTCTGTGCTGCCCTCAAACTTCTCTTCTGTCTCCCTACTGCTTTGGATCCCACCCCCCTGCCAAACTAGTTTAAACCCTCCCGAGTGGCTCGAGCAAATCTCCCTGCCAGGATGTTAGTCCCCCTCCAGTTCAGATGTAATCCATCCCTCTTGAACAGGTCAGCCCTTCCCCAGAAAAGATCCCAATGATCCAAAAATCTAAATCCCTGTTCCCTGCACCAGCTCTCAAACCGGACATTCATCTGCCTAATCCTCCTATTCATACTTTCACTAGCACGTGGCAGCGATAGTAGTCCTGAAATTACTACCTTCGAGGTTCTGCACTTTAGCCTTCTGCCTAGCTCTCTATATTCACATTTCAGGACCTCATCCCTTTTCCTAGCTGTGTCGTTGATACCAATGTGTACAACGACCTCTGGCTGCTCCCCCTCCCCCTTAAGAATGTCCTTCAATCGCTCGAGACGTCTTTGACCCATTATTACAGGATTTTGGTTCGCTGGTAGATTTATAGTACAGTTGACTTCCAAATTGGGTAATACACTTGTTCTAAGGGAGAGAGAAAGAGATCTCAGTTTTTAGCCTGTTTCCTTTTCTGGAAACTTTCTTGCAATCTCACTGCAGTGGTTGCATCCTGGTCTGATATACTTCACCCAATGTGTATTTCCATGGAGTTTTGTACGTTTCTCTCTGTGGCCAGTACTTTGCATTTTAATGTCTCCTCCTTAGACAGTGATGAGTTTAGATGGATCTCTGAATTATAGGAAATATCTCTCTTCACACTCTTGAGGATGGTTTGTTGGTTTATCACCTTGATCTTGAAAGGTGACCTTGCATTTTTAAGTAGTTTGTTCTTTCTCATTTCAAATTGCAAAATTTCCAGTCAGCTGAAAGTTGAAAGGTCGTATTTTCAAAAATAAAAGGATATAGCGATGTGACAAGGGCCAGAGATTACATGTAAAATCCAGTAAAAAGTTCGGGTAGATGACTGATCTTCTTTTTAGGGAAGATCAGAGGTCATACAACACCAGGTTACAGTCTAACATGTTATAGTCTTTTAAGGAGCAACGCTCCAAAAGCTTGTGATTTCAAATAAACCTGTTGGACTATAACCTGGTGTCGTGTGACCTCTCATCTTGTCCACCCCAGTCCAAAGCCGGCATCTTCACTTGTTTAGGGAAAGTGTTCGCTGTATGAAACAGCTAAACTATACAGTGGGGAAGGAATTGGTATAATTCCTCTATAAAGAAAATTGATGGTCTCCTGAGTTAAGGGAACATAGAACATAGAACAGTACAGCACAGAACAGGCCCTTCGGCCCACGATGTTGTGCCGAGCTTTATCTGAAACCGAGATCAAGCTATCCCACTCCCTATCATCCTGGTGTGCTCCATGTGCCTATCCAATAACCGCTTAAATGTTCCTAAAGTGTCTGACTCCACTATCACTGCAGGCAGTCCATTCCACACCCCAACCACTCTCTGCGTAAAGAACCTACCTCTGATATCCTTCCTATATCTCCCACCACGAACCCTATAGTTATGCCCCCTTGTAATAGCTCCATCCACCCAAGGAAATAGTCTTTGAACGTTCACTCTATCTATCCCCTTCATCAATTTATAAACCTCTATTAAGTCTCCCCTCAGCCTCCTCCGCTCCAGAGAGAACATTTTCAATCCTATAAGAAATTTTGCTGTGAAGAGTTATGATATACCATCGTCTCTTATAGTCACTCGCTTGCCTTGAGGAGTTGTAGAGAACTTGTCCAAGAGTTAGTCTTGAATAGGACATTGTTTTTTTTTTCTCCCCTTGTTTTGCTTTTCCCCATCTCCCTCAAGAGATAGGATGGGCGAGTGACTGGGTGACTGGTATAAGTGATTGCACTGCTGCCTGAATGGGATAGGGCCAATGGTGTTTTCCTGCCCTCTTTGCATCTTGTGCACATGAGTTTGTGACTAATTACTGGACAGCTGGATGGGTTTGCAATAAATTTAAACATATTTTATTCATGGTTAATTTCTAATTCCACATAAAATTTAATTTCACCACGCAAATTCCCATTCAGTGAACATTTAACTGCAACAAAACTGACTCGTAGATTCCGATTGTAGAACAAATGAAACATCTGTTTGGCAGGCCAGCATGTAATTGGCTTCGTATAAGAATTACTTTGTGACATGACACTGATAGTTTTTGCACTGGATTGATAACTGTCTTGAGAATTCGTGAAATGCAGCAACAGGATGCAATTACTGGGCAATAAAGCAAAGAGTTACTGATCAAATATCCCATTTTAATGGGAAGTGTGTTTTCAAAAAAGCACAAGACTATAGCAGTTCCTGTTGCAAACCTAATAATGTCATTGTAAACTGAAATAATAGTTGCATATTTATCATGGCTGATCATATAAAATATTTCTCAGCGCTTCTACTTTCTCAGAAGACTAAGGAAATTTGGCATGTCCACGACGACTCTCACCAACCTTACCTCAGAAAACATTCTTTCTGGTTGTTTCACAGCTTCATATGGCTCCTGCTCTGCCCAAGACCGCAAGGAACTACAAAGGGTTGTGAATGAAGTCCATCACGCAAACCAGCCTCCCATTCATTGACTCTGTCTACACTTCCCACTGCCTCGGAAAAGCCAGCATAATTAAGGACCCCACGCACCCAGGGCCTACTCTCTTCCATCTTCTTCCATCGGGAGAAAGATACAAAAGTCTGAGGTCACGTACCAACCGACTCAAGAGCAGCTTCTTCCCTGTTGTCATCAGGCTTTTGAATGGATCTACCTCGCACTAAGTTGATCTTTCTCTACATCCTAGCTATGACTGTAACATTACATTCTGCATTCTTTCATTTCCTTCTCTATGAACGGTATGTTTTGTCTGCATAGTGCGCAAGAAACAATACTTTTCACTGTAGATGTGACAATAATAAATCAAATCTAATAAAATCAAAAAGTAATTGGGTAACTATCCTCCACCAGCCACACCCCAGAAAAGCAGAGTGTGGGACCAATAAATCTGTTTTTGATTGTGTTAGTTAAGGGAGTTACCTGGGCAGGGAGCCTGCTTTTCTTTGCAAAGGAAAGAAAAGCTTGCAATTATATTGCAGAATCACACAATTTTTACAGTGCACAAAGAAGATATTCAGCCCATCAAGTTTGCACTGGCTTGCTGAAAAAGCATGTTTCTTCATCCCACTCCCCTGCTTTAAACTTGAACATTCTTTGTTTTCAGATAGAAATCCAATTCTCTTTTGGATACCTCGATCGAACCTGCCTCCGCCTGCCTTTCAGAAAGTCAGTCCCAGACTCCAAAGACCCTTTGGATGAAAATGTTTTTCCTCACGTCACTTTTACTCCTTTTGTCCATTATTTTCAATCTGTGTCCTCTAGTTATTGATGTGCTAGGATGCTACCAGGACTTGGTCGCTTGAGTTATAAAGGGAGACTGGATAGACTGGGACTTTTTCCCCTGGAGCATAGAAGACTTAGGGGTGATCTTATAGAAGGCTATAAAATAATGAGGGGCATAGATCAGCTAGATAATCAACATCTTTTCCCAAAGGTTGGGGAGTCTAAAACTGGAGGGCATAGGTTTAAGGCGAGAGGGGAGAGATACAAAAGGGTCTAGAGGGGCAATTTTTCATACAGAGGGTGGTAAGTGTCTGGAACTAGCTGCCAGAGGTAGTAGTAGAGGCGGGTACAATTTTGTCTTTTAAAAAGCATTTAGACAGTTACATGGATAAGATGTGTATGGAGGGATATGGGCCAAATGTGGGCAATTGGGACTAGCTTAATTGTTACAAAAATGGGCGGCATGGACAAGTTGGGCCGAAGGACCTGTTTCAGTGCTATAAATCTCTATGACTCTATGACTCTACTCATGAGAGGGAACAGTATTTATCCTATATATACCCCTCAGGATCTTGAATATCTCTGTCAAATCTAATCTTAGCCTTCTTTTCTCCAGGGAAAAGAGTCCCAGTTTCTCTAATCTATCCTCAGAGCTCCAGTTGTTTATCCCTGGATTCATTCAGGGGATTCTATGTTTCTACTGGGGAGAAGGCGGGATCAGGATATTAAATTTGATGGTCAGCCATGATCAAAATGAATGGTGGAGCAGGCTCGAAGGGCCAAATGGCCTACTCCTGCTTCTGGTTTCTATATTTTCTATGTTTCTAATCTCCACTGTACTCTCTACACGTCCTCCCTCAGGCACATAATGCCTTTCATAACTTCAAAGAGTAGCAAGGGTACTTCACAGCATCTGAAGAACATTTGAAGTATGGTCACGGTTGGCAAACGTGGCAGCCAATTTGAGCACAGCAATGCCACACATACAGCAATGAGATAAATGATCAGATAGTTGGTTTGCAGTGATAGTGGACGATAGAGGAGTGATCAAAGTTGGCCAGAAGACCAAATAATCTCCTCTGTTCTTCATTGAATAGTGTCATGATGGGGAGTGGGATGAAATTGCACCAGCAGTGTGAAACAGGCTCAAATTCCAGGCAGTATTTCACTGTGCTAATTTTTATTTAATATTGGCTTGGAAAATGCTGCCAATGTTGTTCAAACCAAGCAGAAGTGGCAGCGAGACCAGCAAAAAAGGCTCCAAGAAGAATCTGACCAATTGATTTTAAACCCCAGTGGGAAGAAGTGAGATTGTTTTGCATGCTCATGTAAACTAATTCCATCTCCAGGATCTTTTACTTTGGTTTAACATTTGAACCGAAATAAGTACCTCTGACAATACAGCAGCACCTTAGATTTGCACTGAAGTATTAAGCACTTAAGTCTTTGGTGTGGAATCCAACACTCCGCACTCCAACCTTCTCATTAAGAAGTGACAGCTATCACTAGCCGAAGGCTAACACTTCAATGATAATGTGAGTTCATTAAAAACCACCTTAACTATTAGGACTACTGCAGTGGTATAAGGTAATGTCGTCATTGTCCCAGATGACCATAGGCTGCTCTCTCCTTTGAGCAGGAGAGCTGACTGATGGTGATTTTAACCTGAGGATCACAACAGCTCAGACTAGGGGCAAGGTTGAGAAGGCAGGGCCTTCTGTATCCATCGAGCCAGCCCACCCCGAATCCTGTGTGATTTTAGTTTTTGTACCAGTCTGCCATGTGGGACCATGTCAAACGCAATGCGTGTGTTGATTTCAGTATCAAGTGACAAATTGCTGGTGATTTTGGAACCTAGATATGTGAAGCTACAACTACCTCCAGCATTTTCTATGTTTCTATTACAGCCTTGGTCCAAATATGGTCAAAAGAGCTGAATTCCAGAAATAAGTTAGCAAGGACTGACCTTGTAATCAGGCAGCATGTAACTGAGAACAACATCCAGGAACACAGGCAAAATTGAAGCCGTTATCTGGAGTCTTCCCTAATCCACAGGAAAGAGATTGGGGTTATTGGAGGCCATCAACTCAGCCCCAGGAGTTCCTCAGGGTAGTGTCCTTGATCCTGCCCTCTTCAACTGCTTCATCAATGACCTTCACTTCATCATTAGGTAGAGATGTTCACTGATAATCGTGCTGTATTCAGTTCCAACCGCAACTCCTTAGATAATGAAACAGACTGTACTTGCATGCAGCAGACATCTGCGCTCGGGCTGAAAGGTGGCAAGTAACATTCATACCTCACAGATTCCAGGCATTGAGCATTTCCAACAGGGGAGATCTAACCACCATGCCATGACATTCAATGGCATTACCATCTCTGAAATCCCTACCACCAACATATTGGAGTAACTATATAAATGATGGCAGATATCCATCTCGTAAGATGGTGGATTGTAGTGTAGTGGTCATATCTGCATTGAGCATCATCTTGTATGGCTCAGGAACATCACTGGCATGGTAGTCTCTGACATATTTTTGAGAGGAAGAGAGAAAGAGGCGCACAATTTGTTGGCCCCTGTTTTCTCTCAGCCCCTTTCTCAGCCTGCTGAGCTTTTCCTTTCTACTCAAATCTCCCAATGACCTTTCAAACAGTCAGCCTCCAAAGGTCACAACCACCAGCATGTGTTGCCCAGTTGTCAGTGTCTGCTATTTTCATAGCTCGCTTGCAGATGTCCATGTAGCGGAGGTCATGAAAGTGGCTAATTCATCGTACAGAAGGGCTTTGGTGTGAACAAGTTGGGCTGAAAGGCCTGTTTCCATGCTGTAAACCTCTATGTAAACTTCTAAGGCTGTTATCAATGTGATGAGTGTGGCCAAACCATCACAGACCTTGTTTGGTTAATAATGAGTGTATGCTTTTGGAATTAGCACTCTCTCGGATCTCTGAGTTGCTGACCTTGTCCTGCCAAGAGATGTTGAGGACATGACTGAGACAGTGAAGATGGACAATGTTCAGCCTTTTCTCCTAACTAACGTATGTTGTCTGGGTCTCACTCATATAGCGTGCAAGGACCCAGGCTTGATAGACTTGTAGTTCGGTGTTCGCAGTCAGGTTGCTGTTGTTCCACACTCTCTTATTCAGCCTGGACTAAACAACTGCTGCTCTCGCAATGTGCATGTTGATTTCAGTATCAAGTGACAAATTGCTGGTGATTTTGGAACCGGGATATGTGAAGCTATCAACTACCTCCAGCGTCATATTGTCAATGCTGATTGATAGTGGTATGGAAACATTCTGGACAATGACATTTATCTTCCTGATGTTGATGGTCAGACAAAACTCTTTACAGGCACGGGAGAGTTTGCCCATATGCTGCCTCATTTGTTTCTCTTCTCCCTTTGGCACTGGGGGCAATTGGTATAGACCCTTTCAGTGGGCTGGGGCAATTGATTGGTGATGGAAGCTCACATGCATAGGTATGCTGAAGTCCAAGGATGAATTTATTTTGATCTACAAGCCTCAAATACCAAAATAAAGCCAATTAACTTTGTTTCTCTCTCCGCAGATGCTGCCAGACCCACTGAGTATTTCCAGCATTTTCAGTCTATTATTTAAAAAATGCATATATGGTTCATAATATCCTAGAGTAGGATTTCATGTAATTTAGGTAATGAAAACAGTCTCTATAATAGACATGAACAGTGTGAAACTCAGATACATCATTGTCTGGGTATTATTGTTGGCATTTGGCGTTCAAAGTGGCATCTGTGTCATGCGCACAATCATCCAGAATGCAATATTGGGCATGAATGTGCATCTGTGCAAAGTTAAGAATGGGCGTCATTAAACTTATCTGCCAATGCCAATATTGTTAGCATGGTTGCATAGTGGCACAGTTAGGTGGGAGGTCAGGTGTTTCTGTCATGCCAGTGGAGACTCGATGGGCCAAAGGGCCTCTTCTGCACTGGATGATTCTATGACTTAAGAGTCCCCAACCTCTGTTCCTGACAAGCAGATAAGTTTAATGACGCCCGTTCTTAACTTTGCACAGACGCACATTCAGCAGAGGTAACACCATACTACTCACACCCGTGGAAAGGGAGAGTTTGAAGCTCTGTACAAAGCCCTGTGCCAGGTTTTCACTGGATTTCTCCGTACTCCTTGACATTGAATAGAGATTTCCTGGCAAGTTTCCCAATGCATGGTTGTGCTAGCCCATCAGCTGTTGTCTATACGCTGGCCTATCAAATTGCACATCTGAATCCTCTGTAGCAGAACTGGTGAACCGGCACTGGCACTACACTTGCCCCTTTCTCTGACTGCAAACCAATTGTGCCCAGTAACTCAGGTGCAGAATGTGCCACTACGCAATCCTTAACATTAAACACAGTGGCAGTGCCAGAGCTGGTGACTGCGAGAATGAGAGTGAGTGAAGCTGTTTCTTCTTATCGCTGTTCCTCCACTGCCTGGGCAGGTTGTACTCTTAGGTAGCTGAATGGAGAAAGTCAGGAGGATAAGGTTGTGGTGAGGGATATAGAGACAGTCAAAGGAACATGGTCACACCATCTGCTGCATCTCAGTCACGGAACTGAAAAAAACCAACTGTTGCACTAATGTCCATCAGGGAAGATATCTGCTGTCCTTACCTGGTCAGATCTACATGTGACTCTGGATCCAAATCAATGTTTTTGTGTCTTAAGATGATTAGAGGTTTAGATAGGGTGGATAGTGATAGCCTTTTTCCTCTGATGGAGAAATCCAGCACGAGGGGGCATGGCTTTAAATTGAGGGGGGGTAGTTATAGAACCGATGTCAGGGGTAGGTTCTTTACCCAGAGGGTGGTGAGGGATTGGAATGCCCTGCCAGCATCAGTAGTAAATGCGCCTAGTTTGGGGGCGTTTAAGAGATCCGTAGATAGGTTCATGGACGAAAAGAAATTGGTTTAGGTTGGAGGGTCACAGTTTTTTTTTTACTGGTCGGTGCAACATCGTGGGCCGAAGGGCCTGTTCTGCGCTGTAATGTTCTATGTTCTATGTTCTATGTTCTCTGGAATTACCTAGCAATCCATTCAATTGTAGGTCGTTCAATGACTTAAGGGCAATTAGGGACCGGCAATTAATGCTGGTCTTACCAGCCATGCCCACATCCCAAGAATAAATCCAAGAAAAATTTCAAATCAGAAGAGAATGGGGGGATGAGTGACAAGTGGGATATGAAGAGCAGGATTAGGTTTGAGGAGTCCAAAGATGTGCGGATTAGTTTAATTGGCCATGCTAAATTGATCCTAGTGTCAGGGGGATGAGCAGGGTAAAATGTATAGGGCCTGGGTGGGATTGCGGTTGGTGCAGACTCAATGGACCAAATGGCTTCCTTCTATACTGTAGGGATTCTATGATTCTATGATGCCTCCATCTATGCTTTAGCAGTGGTCTTCTTATTAGTGCCAATAGTGTCTCCTTGGTGTGAGTCGGGACATGCTGACATGCCTGTTTCCCTTCGGTTAGCCTCCTGCCGTGTGCCACCTTGTCCTGTACGAGAAGGGAGTGTGGCCGTGAGCGTTGCGCAATCTGTTTTGCTGCTGTAGCTATCATGGTAGAATAGTTGATAGTGGGTGTAACCTTTGAGATGTGTGCGTGAGGCTTGCAGCAGTGTGTGAGGATGAGGTGAAGCATATGAAAGTTAAGTCTGTTGATACTTTTGGTTGGTAGTTCCATAATGCGGTGCAGTGACTGATGCTAGTGGTGCAATTGGTTGGATCTGGCATTTGAAGCTGCATTCACTCAACCACTCATGCGAGACCATCAAACCTCTCTTGGCACTATATCCACGTCCTTGGGAGTCAACTCCCAACATTGATTTCCATTGCTATCTGGCCCACTTCTTTCTGAATGTGCTTGTGGCGGGTTCTCTCTGGATGTAGGACTTTTCCAGCATCTCCACCAAGTCTCTCCATGGAAAGTCCAAACCCCTCAGAGCCTATACTCTGCCCAGTTGTATCATTCTTCTGTCTTTTCCAAGGTCAGACTCAGCTCTCATGGGACAGACAGCACTAGCTCCAGCCACACTATACCTCCAGTTTGAGAAGTGCAGACTGGCGCTAAGTGGTGCAGGCTGGCTTTAACGGGTGCTAGCTACTCACTATATTGGCCTGTTGCTCAGGCCTCTAGGTAATTCGCAGCACCATTCACCAGGGTTGGATGCTGAAGCAATTGTAAACAGCAGGCAGCGTTGCAATCAACTGGTTTGGGTTAATCAGAATCTCTGCACCAATTTTCAGGAGCTATTGAATTTAGTCCCCAAAGAATGTTAACAGCAGCATTTATCAATTGATTTGCAGATACAAATAATTAAGTTTAACAGTAGCAGCATATCTGTTGCTTAACAGTAGATGGCAGCACATAATCAGTAAGCAAAACTAATTCTATTTCTTACACATTCAGGTTTCGAAGCTTTTTGGTGTGATACATTGCAGAGAGTGTGAGCTAATAATGATTGGGCAACAAGGGAAGCAGGGACTCAGCAAGCAATTGTGTATCTCCTTGGTCAATTAGATTCCCCAACCGGAAACCATGGATGAACAGGGATATCCACTGAGGTGTTCAAATCAGGCGACACTGACCTGTACAAGAAACCTGTTGGACTTTAACCTGGTGTTGTGAGACTTCTTACTGTGCTTACCCCAGTCCAACGCCGGCATCTCCACATCATGACTGTACAAGAAAGCCAGATACGATTTAAGGAGATCCATCAAAAATGCCAAAAGACAGCACCAGACCAAGCTAGAGTCCCAGGCTAGCCACACCGACCCCCGCCCACTATGGCAAGGTCTTCAAGACATAACAGGCTACAAGATGAAGGCATGTAAAATCGCCGGCTCCAACGCACCTCTCTCCCTGATGAGCTTAATGCATCCTATGCCCGTTTTGAGCAAGATGTCAATGAGAGCATGCCCTCCATCCTGGAAGCCCTGGATGAACCTGTATCTGGGGTCACCATTGCAGATGTCAGAGCAGCTTTCTTGAAGGTCAAACCACAGAAAGCGACTGGCCCGGATGGGGTACACGGATGAGCACTCAGATCCTGCGTGGATCAGCGTGCGGGGGTATTCACAGACATCTTGAACCTCTCTTTACAAGAATTCTAGGTCCCTATCTGCTTTAAGAAGACAACCATCATCCTGGTACCTAAGAAAAACCAAGCAACATGTCTTAATGACTATCGGCCGGTGCTCTGACATCCATCATTATGAAGTGCTTCAAAAAGCTAGTCATGGCACGAATCAATTCCAGCCTCCCAGACTACCTGGACCCACTACAGTTTGCCTACTGCCACAACAGGTCCACAGCAGACGCCATCTCCCTGGCCTTGCACTCAACCCTGGAACACTTAGATAGCAAAGACACCTATGTCAGCCTCCTATTTATTGACTACAGCTCAACATTCAACACCATTATTCCCACGAAACTCATTTCCAAACTCCGTGGCCTGGGGTTCGGCACCTCCCTCTGCGCCTGGATCCTGAACTTCCTAACTCACAGACCACAATCAGTAAGGATAGGCAACAACGCCTCCTCCATGACCATCCTCAACATCGGTGCCTCACAAGGCTGTGTTCTCAGCCCCCTACTATAATCCTTATACACCTACGACTGTGTGGCCAAATTCTCCTCCAATTCAATTTTCAAGTTTTCAGATGACACCAGCGTAGTGGGTCAGATCTCAAACAATGACAAGACAGAGTACAGGAATGAGATAGAGAATCTGGTGAACTGGTGCGGCAACAATAATCTCTCCCTCAATGTCAACAAAATGAAGGAGAATATCATCGACTTCAGGAAGCGTAAAAGAGAACATGCCCCTGTCTGCATCAATGGGGACGAAGTAGAAAAGGCCGAGAGCTTCAGGTTTTTAGGTGTCCAGATCACCAACAACCTGTCTTGGTCCCCCCATGCCGACACTATAGTTAAGAAAGCCGAACAACGCCTCTACTTTCTCAGAAGACTAAGGAAATCTGGCATGTCAACTACGACTCTCACCAACATTTACAGATGCACCATAGAAAGCATTCTTTCTGGTTGTATCATAGGTTGGTATGGCTCCTGCTCTGCCCAAGACCACAAGAAACTACAAAAGGTTGTGAATGTAGCCCAATCCATCACACAAACCATCCATTGACTCTGTCGACACTTCCCGCTGCCTTGGCAAAGCAGCCAGCATAACTAAGGATCCCATGCACCCTGGACATTCTCTCTTCCACCTTCTCCTTCGGGACATAGAGACATTGGAGAGGATGTTGAAGGGGCTAACAGGCTGCTATAAAATCATCAAAAACTTAAATATTACGACAGACTATGAAAGTTGGCTGTTACCCTTTCAGCCATCACCCATGTGTTCATTGACTTAGATATTTTTTATTCAAGTTTTTATTTTTATTAGTGTCACAATTAGGTGTACATTAACACCGCAATGAAGTTACATTGTAAATCCCCTAGTCGCCACACTCCGGCGCCTGTTTGGGTACACTGAGGGAGAATTTAGCATGGCCAATAAAGAACAAAGAACAAAGAACAGTACAGCACAGGAAACAGGCCCTTCGGTCCTCCAAGCCTGTGCCGCTCCTTGGTCCAACTAGACCAATCGTTTATATCCCTCCATTCCCAGGCTGCTCATGTGACTATCCAGGTAAGTCTTAAACGATGTCAGCGTGCCTGCCTCCACCACCCTACTTGGCAGCGCATTCCAGGCCCCCACCACCCTCTGTGTAAAAAACATCCCTCTAATATCTGAGTTATACTTCGCCCCTCTCACCTTGAGCCCGTGACCCCTCGTGAACGTCACTTCTGATCTGGGAAATCCAGCCAATGCACCTAACCAGCATGTCTTTCGAACTTAGATGGATCTTCTTCAAAATGGAGCTTAAAATTCTTAAATATTGGCCAGATTACACTGCTCGTCTTACCATCGTCAAGGTTAACCATTGTGAGCAGTGGTATTGTTTAGGAAACAAAGGCGAAATACGGCTGGAGGTTTTTGTTTAAGGCTGGAGGTTTATGTTTACAACAAATTTGTGTCGATCAGAATGTCAAGGAAAACTGAAATGCCGAGTATAAAAGTTAATGGGGACAAAATCAGAACACGCTAATTGTCCAAAGTGAATGGGCAGCTGAGTTTATATTGGAACAGATTGTAGACTCACTATCAATTAGTTTTGCATTACTGCCAAAGATCACTTTTCCGTCCAATGTTCCTGCGGATCTAAGATTTGATGAGCTGCAGGCTTCCTCTGACAGTTAAGGTGCGATGCTCGGAACAGAAGACTTTTACTTATTAATTTATCCATTCACGGGCTGTGGATGACACCGCTAAAACCAGCATTTATTGCCTGTCCCTATTAACCGCTGAGCAGTTGGTTATGAGCCACCTTCTCGGATGCTGCAGGTTCCGACTTTGCTGCTTTTGATGAATTCAAACCCTATCCAGGAACTCAAAAGTCCCAATCTGCAATGTTATTAAGCCAAAGGAACCGGTGCCTGCTGAAGGTGACATTGGGCTAGCAGAACTAAGTTATACGGCTTGCTGTGAATAACTCGCTGACGAGGGGAGGAAATCTCTGTGCAATCTGTGGAAGCTAGCATGTGCAGAGCTCCACTTAGAAGCAGGGAAATACTGGTTAAATGTTTATGTTAGCAGATGGCTTAATGTCCCATCAAGCTCTCTGTTAATTTAACTAATTTTCAAAATTAATTTTAAAAAGTACCCAGATGCCACTTTAACCATCTGGAAACTTTTTAATTTTAGGTTGTACTGGCTGTGTTATAGTGTAGCAGATGTGAAGCCAATGTGGTGAAAGACTACTGCTGGAGCATTTTCCCACCCCTCGACTAAGTACCCAGCACAGTAGCACAGTGGTTAGCACTGTTGCCTCAAAGCGCCAGGGACGTGAGCTCGATTCCCAGCTTGGTTCACTGTCTGTGTGGAATTTGCATGTTCTCCCCGTGTCTGCATGGGTTTCCTCTGGGTGCTCCGGTTTCATCCTACAGTCCAAAAGATGTGCTGGTTAGATGCTATGGCCATGCTAAATTCTCCCTCGTGTAACTGAACAGGTGCCGGCGACGAGGGGATTTTCACAGTAACATCATTGCAGTGTTAATGTAAGCCGATTTGTGACCATAAAATAAATAAACTTTTAAAACTTCAGTTCTTCATACTTGCACTGGATATGTTTTCCTGTAAGTGCAGATGTTAATCCAAAGTCACTGAAAGAGGAAGCCACAAGACAAAAAGGAACCTGAAAATCTCTGGTTGCCAAAGCAAATAAACGGTGTTAGCTTATGACTAATAAATCCATACTGCAAAATGCTTACTGAGAAATTATGATGTTCAGCATATGACAGTATTTGACTCTGCAAACGACAGGGAGCATTTTGTTACTATGGTGACATTCAGCTGTACAAATTTAATGATATATCTAAGAGTGTAAGGTCACCAAAATGCAACAATGAATAAACCTCAGCTCCCGATTTATTGGAGTAAGTGGCTGTAGTAGAGTATTGGATACATTCAGTAGGCCTTAATGAACTCTTCATAGTCTTAAGTAGGTTAACCGCATGTATTTATCTATGTACAAATTCCGAGGTTCAACCATCTTCCGTTGCTTCACCATTGACCGTACTTCCATCATAAAGTCAGAAGTGGGGACGTTAGCTGATGATTGCACAATGTTCAGCACCAGTCGCGACTCATCAGATACTGAAGCAAACCATGTCCAAATGCAGCTAGACCCAGACAATGTCCACTCATGGGTTGAAAA
This sequence comes from Mustelus asterias, assembly GCF_964213995.1. Taxonomy (NCBI): domain Eukaryota; kingdom Metazoa; phylum Chordata; class Chondrichthyes; order Carcharhiniformes; family Triakidae; genus Mustelus; species Mustelus asterias. Next base: position 30,807,459 of record NC_135802.1, read on the forward strand.
GTGGCAAGTGACATTTGTGCGATTCCACAAACAAATCAAATCTAAGCTCTGCACAACCATTCATGAATGATGGTGGACAATTAAACAAAGATTTGGATGAGAATATAGGAGGCATGGTTAGTCAGTTTGCAGATGACAGCAGGATTGGTGGCATACTGGACAGTGAAGAAAGTTATCTCCAATTGCAACGGGATCTTGATCAATTGGGCCAGTGGGCTGACAAATGGCAAATGGAGTTTAATTTAGACAAATGTGAGGTGATGCATTTTGGTAGATTGAACCAGGGCAGGACTTACTCAGTTAATGGTAGGGAATTGGGGAGAGTTACAGAACAGAGAGAGATCTAGGGGTACATGTTCATAGCTTCTTGAAAGTGGAGTCACAGGTGGACAGAATGGTGAAGAAGGCATTCGGCATGCTTGGTTTCATCGGTCAGAACATTGAATATAGGAGTTGGAATGTCTTGTTGAAGTTGTACAAGACATTGGTAGGGCCACACTTGGAATACTGTGTGCAATTCTGGTCACCCTATTATAGAAAGGATATTATTAAACTAGAAAGAGTGCAGAAAAGATTTACTAGGATGCTACCGGGACTTGATGGATTGAGTTATAAGGAGAGGCTGGATAGACTGGGACTTTTTTCTCTGGAGCATAGGAGGCTGAGGGATGATCTTATAGAGGTCTATAAAATAATGAGGGGCATATATCAGCTAGATAGTCAATATCTTTTCCCAAAGGTAGGGGAGTCTAAAACTAGAGGACATAGGTTTAAGATGAGAGGGGAGAGATAAGGAAGTGTCCAGAGGGGCAATTTTTTCACACAGAGGGTGGTGAGTGTCTGGAACAAGCTGCCAGAGGTAGTAGTAGAGGTGGGTACAATTCTGTCTTTTAAAAAGCATTTAGTTACATGGGTACGATGGGTATAGAGGGATATGGGCCAAATGCGGCAATTGGGATTAGTTTAGGGGTTTTAAAAAAAGAAAGGGCAGCATGGACAAGTTGGGCTGAAGAGCCTGTTTCCATGCTGTAAACCTCCTCTAAAAAAAAACTAATTGAAGAAGGAGGCTCCACAAATACCTCCATCCTTAATGTGGGGGAACCCAGCAGATCAGTGCAAAAGATGAGGCTGAAGCATTTGCATCAACCTTCAATCAGAAATGCTGAGTGGATGATCCATCTCGGCCTCCTCCGGAGGTCCCTACCATCGCAGATGCCAGTCTTCGGCCAATTTACTTCACTCCATGTGATATCAAGAAATGGCTGAAGGCATTGGATACTGCAAAGGCTACGGGCCCTGACATTATTCCAACAATAGTACTGAAGGCTTGTGCTCCAGAACTTGTTGTGTCCTTAGCCAAGCTGTTTCAGTACAGCTACAACACTGGGATCTTCCTGGCAATGTGGATAATTGCCCAGGTATGTCCTATACACAAAAACTGGCCAAATCCAACCCAACAAACTACTGCTCCATCAGTCTACTCTAGATCATCAGCAAACTAATTGAAGAGACCATCAACAGTGGTACCAAGTGGCACGTACTTAGCAATAATCTGCTCAATGAAGTTCAGTTTGTGCTCTGCCAGAGTCACACAGTTCCACACCTCATCACAGTCTTATCAAACATGGACAAAAGAGCTCAACTCCAGTGGTACGGTGGAAGTGAATGCCCTTGACATCAAGGCAATATTTGCTTGAGTGTGACATCAAGAAGCCATAGTAAAACTTGGAGTCAATGGGAATCATGGAGAAAACTCTCCACTGGTTGGAGTCATACCTAACACAAAGGAAAATGGCTGTGGTTGTTGGTAGCCTGTAATCTTAGTCCCTAAACATCACTGCAGGAGTAGTGCCTGAGGTCCAATCATCTTTAGCTGCTTCTTCAATGACCTTCCTTCTATCATAAGGTCAGAAGTTGTGTGTTTGCTGATGACTGCACAATGTTCAGTATCATTTGTGGCTCATCAGATACTAAAGAAGTTGATGTCCAAATTCATCAAGGCCTGGAAAACATCTAGACTTGGGCTGGCAAGTGGCAAATAACATTTGTGCTACACAAGTGCCAAGCAATGACCATCTCCAACAAGAGAGGTTCCAACCATCATCCCTGGACATTCAATGGTATTCCATCACTGGGTTCCCCACTATCAACATCCTGGGGGTTACCATTGACCAGAAACTGAACTGGATAGCGATGAGGACCATCAGAGGATACAGCTGGATATAGATCAGTTGGAGACTTGGGCGGAGAGATGGCAGATGGAGTTTAATCCGGACAAATGTGAGGTAATGCATTTTGGAAGGTCTAATACAGATAGGAAGTATACAGTAAATGGCAGAGCACTTAAGAGTATTGATAGGCAAAGGGTTCTGGGTGTACAGGTACACAGGTCACTGAAAGTGGCAATGCAGGTGGAGAAGGTAGTCAAGAAGGCATGCGGCATGTTTGCCTTCATCGACCGGGGCATTGAGTTTAAAAATTGGCAAGTCATGTTGCAGCTTTATAGAACCTGAGTTAGGCTGTACTTGGAATATAGTGTTCAATTCTGGTTGCCACACTGCCAGGAAGATGTGGAGGCTTTGGATGGGGTGCAGAAAAGATTTACCAGGATGTTGCCTGGTATGGAGGGCATTAGCTATGAGGAGAGGTTGGAGAAACTTGGTTTATTCTCACTGGAGCGACGGAGGTTGAGGGGAGACCTGCTAGAAGTCTACAAGATTATGAGAGGCATGGACAGAGTGGATAGTCAGAAGCTTTTTCCCAGGGTGGAAGATTTTACTAGGGGGCATAGGTTTAAGATGCGAGGGACAAGGTTTAAAGGAGAGGTACGAGGCAGATTTTTACAGCCTCGTAGTGGGAGAGAGTAGTGGGTGCCTGGAACTCGTTGCCGGGGGAAGTAGTGGAAGCGGATACGATAGTGACTTTTAAGGGGTGTCTGGACAAGTACATGAATAGGATGGGAATAGAGGGATATGGTCCCCGGAAGAGTAGGGAGTTTTAGTTAAGTTGGGCAGCATGGTCGGTGCAGGCTTGGAGGGCCGAAGGGCCTGTTCCTGTGCTGTAATTTTCTTTGTTCTTTGTTCTTTGGACTAGCTTTATAAATACTGTGGCTACCAGAGCAAGTCAGAGCTATACTGATGAAGAAATGAAAAAAAAACCTGTGCCTTGGTCAATAGGAAACAACCCTGATGTGGAGATGCCGGCATTGGACTGGGGTGGACACAGTAAGAAGTCATAGAGTCATAGTCACAGAGGTTTACAGCATGGAAACAGGCCCTTCAGCCCACTTTGTCCATGCCGCCCCTTTTTTTGAACCTTAAGCTAGTCTCAATTGCCCGCGTTTGGCCCATATCTCTCGATACCCATCTTACCCATGTAACTGTCTAAATGCTTTTTAAAAGACAGAATTGTACCCACCTCTACTACTACCTCTGGCAGCTTATTCCAGACACTCATCACCCTCTGTGCGAAACATTTGCCGCTCTGGTCACTTTTGTATCTCTCCCTTCTCACCTTAAACCTATGCCTTCTAGTTTTAGACTCCCCTACCTTTGGGAAAGATATTGATTATCTGGCAGAACTATGCCCCGCATTATTTTATAGACCTCGATAAGATCACTCCTAAGCCTCCTATGCTCCAGAGGAAAATAAAACCCAGTCTATCCAGCCTCTCCTTATAACTCAAACTATCAAGTTCCAGAAGCATCCTAGTAAATCTTTTCTGCACTCTTTCTAGTTTAATAATATCCTTTCTATAATAGGGTGACCAGAACTGTACACAGTATTCCAAGTGTGGCCTTACCAATTTTTTGTAAAACTTCAACAAGACGTCCCAACTCCTGTATTCAATGTTCTGACCAATGAAAAGAAGCATGCCGAATGCCTTCTTCACACGTCTGTCCACCTGTGACTCCACTTTCATGGAGCTATGAACATGTACCCCTAGATCTCTTTGTTCTGTAACTCTCCCAATGCCCTACCATTAATTGAATAAGTCCTGCCCTGGTTCGATCAACCAAAATGCATCACCTCGCATTTATCTAACTTAAACTCCATCTGCCATTCGTCAGCCCACTGCCTAATTGATCAAGTTCCCGTTGCAATCCCAGATAACATTCTTCACTGTCCACTATGCCACCAATCTTGGTGCCATCTGCAAACTTCCTAACCATGCCTCCTATATTCTCATCCAAATCATTAATATAAATGACAAATAACAGTGGACCCAGCACTGATCCCTGAGGCACACCGCTGGTCACAGGCCTCCAGTTTGAAAAACAACCCTGTACAACCACCCTCTATCTTCTGTCATCAAACCAATTTTGTATCCATTTGGCTACCTCACCCTGGATCCCGTGAGATTTAACCTTATGCAACAACCTACCATGTGGTACCTTGTCAAAGGCCTTCCTAAAGTCCATGTAGGCAAATTCAGCTGCACTTCCCTTATCGACCTTCTTGGTTACCCCTTCAAAAAACTCAATCAAATTTATGAGACATGATTTTCCACTCACAAAACCATGCTGACTGTCCCTAATCAATCCTTGCATCTCTAAATGCCTGTTGATCCTGTCTCTCAAAATACCTTCTAACAATTTACCCACTACAGATGTGAGGCTCACCAGCCTGTAGTTCCCAGGCTTTTCCCTGCAGCCCTTTTTAAACAAAGGCACAACATTTGCCACCCTCCAATCTTCAGGCACCTCACCTGTGACTATCGATGATTCAAAGATCCCTGCTAGGGGACCCACAATTTCCTCCCTCGCCTCCCATACTGTCCTGGGATACACGTCATCAGGTCCTGGGGATTTATCTACCTGGATGCGCTTTAAGATTTCCAGCACCTCCTTCTCTGTTATATGTACCCTCCTCAAGACATCACTATTTATTTCCCCAAGTTCCCTGACATCTATGCTTTTCTCGACAGTGAATACTAATGAGATATATTCATTTAGGATCTCACCCATTTCTTGTGGATCCGTACATAGATGACCTTGTTGATCCTTAAGAGGTCCTACTCTCTCCCTAGTTACTCTTTTGACCTTTATGTATTTGTAGAAACTCTTTGGATTCTCCTTTGCCTTGTCTGCCAAAACAATCTTGTCCCCTTTGTGCCCTCCTGATTTCTCTCTTAACTCTACTCCTATACCCTCTATACTCTTCAAGGGATCCACTTGATACCAGCTGCCTATGCATGCCATGTGCCTCCTTCTTCTTCTTGACCAGGGCTCAATAGCTCGAGCCATCCAGGGTTCCCTACTTCTACCAGTCTTGCCCTTCGCTTTAAGAGGAATGTGCTTACCCTGAACCCTGGTTAACACACTTTTGAAAGCCTCCCACTTACCAGACGTCCCTTTGCCTTCCCACAGACTCCCCCAATTAACTTTTGAAAGTTCCTGCCTGATACCATCAAAATTGGCCTTGCCCCAATTTAGAAATTTTAACTTTTGGGCCTGACCTATCATTCTCCATAGCTATCTTAAAATGAATGGAATTATGGTCACTGGTCCCAAAGTGATCCCTCACTAACACTTCTGTCACCTGCCCTTCTTATTTCCCAAGAGGAGGTCAAGTTTTGCCCGCTCTCTAGTCAAGCCATCCACATACTGAATGAAAAATTCCCCCTGCATCCACTCAACAAATTTCTCTCTATCCAACCGTCTAATACTATGGCTGTCCCAGTCAATGTTGGGAAAGTTAAAATCCCCCACTATTACCACCCTGTTTTTCTTGGGGGTATCTATAATCTCCTTACATATTTGCTGCTCAATTTCCCGCCGACTATTTGGGGGCCGATAGTACAACCCTATCAAAGTGATTTCCCCCTTCTTATTTCTCAGTTCAATCCATATAGACTCAGTGGGCGAACCCTTGGATATATTTCTTCTCAGTAGAATCATAGAAATCATAGAAACCCTACAGTACAGAAAGAGGCCATTCGGCCCATCGAGTCTGCACCGACCACAATCCCACCCAGGCCCTAACACCATATCCCTACATACTTTACCCACTAATCCCTCTAACCTACGCATCTCAGGACACTAAGGGGCAATTTTAGCCTGGCCAATCAACCTAACCTGCACATCTTTGGACTGTGGGAGGAAACCGGAGCACCCGGAGGAAACCCACGCAAACACGAGGAGAATGTGCAAACTCCACACAGACAGTGACCCAAGCCGGGAATCGAACCAGGTCCCTGGAGCTGTGAAGCAGCAGTGCTAGCCACTGTGCTACCGTACTGCGTGATGTTGTCCTGAATCAAAAGTGCAACTCCCCCTCCTCTCTTACCTCCTGTTCTATCTTTCCTATGGGATCTGTACCCTGGAACATTGAGCTGCCAGTCCTGTCCTTCCCTTAGCTATGTTTCAGTAATTGCTATAATATCCCAGTCCCATGTACCCATCCATGCCCTCACTGAACATTTCACCCACCTGATGAAGGGGCAGCACTCCGAAAGTTCGTGTTTCCAAATGAACCTGTTGGACTTTAACCTGATGTTGTGAGACTTCTTAATAGGAAACAACAGCAAAGGACTGTCCGTGATTTGAATTTAGGACCTCTCGCAAATTCTCTGATTGCAACAACCAAAGTGAGAATCATGCCCCTAGACCAATGACTGGCAGTAAATAGATCATGATATAATAAGTGGACTGCCATTCCATTTCCATTTCCCACTTCCACATTCTTTGCTTAGGTGACCTTAGTCTTCAAATAATATGAATTGCACATATTTAAAATTAATGATTTCATATGCTAGTATATGAATGTATAATAATATATATTCACAGCTCATACATATGTATATATGAATTATGTTGCACCATTCAGCTTTGCCACTTGAGTTCTGTCCTGTTTGTCACCACTATCTGCCTGATTTCAAGCAGGATGAAATTGGCATTCCTTAGTTGACGCGGCTCTGCATTGAAGCGCCTCTGGTTGAGGCGGCTGAGGGACTTCACTGGTGCATTCTGGGAGAAGTCAGCCCGGCAACATCTACCAAGAAGTGGGAAGCGGAAGATCTGGTGTTAAGGAGCGGTAAGCTCGAAACACTACATTCGTGTTTCCCTCCCTCCCTCCAGCTCTGAACAAAAAAAAAGCCACTGTGAGAAGGTAAAGATGAAGGTAAGAGGTTTATAAATTTTCTTAAATAATTTAATTGGTGCTCAAAATGTCGGTCAGTGGGGTTAAGTGCTGCACTTGTGAGATGTGGGAGATCCGTGACGCTTCCAACGTCTCGGACAACTACATCTGCAGGAAGTGCACCCAATTGCAGCTCCTTATGGACCACATGGATAGGTTGGAGCAGCAGTTGGATGCACTTAGGAGCTTTAGAGACGTGGTCACACCCAAGATGCAGCCAGATAGATAGGTGACCGCTAAAAGGGGCAGGCAGTCAGTGCAGGAATCCCTGTGGTCGTCCCCCTCTCTAACAAGTATACCGTTTTGGATACTGTTGGGGGAGATGGCCTATCAGGGGATAACAGCAGCAGCAGCCAGAGCATTGGCACCATGGCTGGCTCTGTTGTTAAGCAGGGAAAGACAAAGAGCACTAGAGCAATAGTTATAGGGGACTCTATAGTGAGGAGTGCAGATAGGTGCTTTTGTGGACATGAAAGAGACTTCGGGATGGTATGTTGCCTCCCTGGTGCCAGGGTCCAGGATATCTCCGAATGGGCAGAAAGCATTCTGAAGAGAGAGGATGAACAGCCAGAGGTCGTGGTACATATTGGCATTAATGACATAGGCAGGAAGAGTGATGAGGTCCTGCAACAGCAATTTAGGGAGTTAGGAAGGAAGTTAAAAAGCAGGACTTTGAGGGTTGTAATCTCAGGATGACTCCCTGTGCCGCGTGCCAGTGAGGCTAGGAATAGAAAGATAGTGCAGCTAGTGTAGAAGTGAGGGTTTCAGATATTTGGACTATTGTGATCTCTTCAGGGGCAGGTGGGACCTGTACAAGAAGGGTGGGTTGCATCTAAACTGGAAGGGCATAAATATCCTGGCTGGGAGGTTTGCTAGTGTCACACGGGAAGATTTAAACTAGTTCGGCAGGGGCTGGGCAACCAAAGCAAAGGTGAATTAACTGAAGGGGAACCAGAGAGTAGGGCCAGTAAGACTCAGAGAAAGAGCAGGCAGGCTGTAGTTGCTAATCAGAGAGGGTCTGGTGGACTGAAGTGCATTTGTTTCAATGCGAGAAATGTACCAGGTAAGGCAGATGAACTTAGAGCTTGGATTGGTACTTGGAACTATGATATTTTTGCTATTACAGAGACTTGGTTAAGGGAAGGACAGGATTGGCAGCTTAATATTCCAGGATACAGATGTTTCAGGCGGGATAGAGGGGGATGTAAAAGGGATGGGGGAGTTGCACTACTGATTAAAGAGAATACCACAGCTGTACTGTGGGAGGACACCTCGGAGCGTTCATACAACGAGGCAAAATGGGTAGAGCTCAGGAATAGGAAGGGTGCAGTCACAATGTTGGGCGTTTACTATAGGCCGCCCAACAGCCAGCGAGAGATAGAGGAACAGATATGTAGGCAGATTTTGGCAAGGTGTAAAAGTAACAGAGTTGTTGTGGTGGGAGATTTTAACTTCCCCTATATTGACTGGGACTCACTTAGTGCTAGGGGCATGTATGGGGCAGAGTTTATAAGGAGCATCCAGGAGGGCTTCTTGAAACAGTATGTAGATAGTCCAACTAGGGAAGGGGCCATACTGGACCTGGTATTGGGAATGAGCCCGGCCAGGTGGTCGACGTTTCAGTAGGGGAACAGCTCGGGAATAGTGACCACAATTCAGTAAGCTTTAAGATACTGATGGATAAGGAAAAGTGGAGTTCTCAAGTTAAGGTGCTAAATGGGGGGAAGGCTAATTACAACAATATTAGGCTGGAACTGAAGAATGTAGATTGGGGGCAGATGTTCAAGGCCAAATCAACATCTGGCATGTGGGAGTCTTTCAAGTGTAAGTTGATAGGGATTCAAGACCGGCACATTCCTGTAAGGATGAAGGACAAGTATGGCAAGTTTTGGGAACCTTGGATAATGAAAGATATTGTGAGCCTAGTCAAAGAGAAAAAGGAAGCATTTGTCAAGGCTAGGAGGCTGAGAACACATGAAGCAAGTGTGGAATACAAGGAAAGTTGAAAGAAACTTAAGCAAGGAGTAAGGAGGGTGAAAAGGGGTCTTGGAAAATCAGCAGGGTTAAGGAAATTCCCAAGGCTTTTTATACATATATAAAGAGCAAGAGGGTAGCCAGGGAGAGGGTTAGCCCACTAAGGATAGGGGAGGGAATCTATGCATGGAGCCAGAGGAAATGAGTACTTTACTTCAGTATTCACCAAAGAGAAGGACTTGGTGGATGATGAATCTGGGAAAGGGTGTGTAGATAGTTTGAGTCATGTTGAGATCAAAAAGGAGGAGATATTGGAGTTCTTGAGAAACCTTAAGGTGGACAAGTCCCCTGGGCCTGATGGGATATAACCCAAAATACTGAAAGAGGCAAGGGAGGAAATTGCTGGGGCCTTGAGAGAAACCTTTGTATCCTTTCTGGCTACAGGGGAGGTCCCAGAGGATTGGAGAATAGCCAATGTTTATCCTTTGTTTAAGAAGCGAGAATAATCCAGGTAATTACAGGCCGGTGAGCCTTACATCAGTGGTAGGGAAATTATTGGAGAGAATTCTTCGAGACAGGATTTACTCCTACTTGGAAATAAGTGGACATATTAGTGAGAGGCAACATGGTTTTGTAAACGGGAGGTTATGTCTCACTAACTTGATCGGGTTTTTTGAGGAAGTGACGAAGGTGATTGATGAGGGTAGGGCAGTGGAAGTTGTCTGCATGGATTTCAGTAAGGGCTTTGACAAGGTCCCTCATGGCAGACTGGTGCAGAAAGTGAAGTCGCATGGGATCAGAGGTGAGCTGGCAAGGTGGATATAGAACTGGCTCTGTCATAGAAGTGGAGAAACCGCACCGACACCCTCAGAAGACAAACACGGGACCACGGCGGACAGAGTACCCTTTGTCGTCCAGTACTTCCCCGGAGTGGAGAAGCTACGACATCTTCTCCGGAGCCTCCAGCATGTCATTGATGAAGACGAACATCTCGCCAAGACCATCCCCACACCTCCACTTCTTGCCTTCAAACAACCGCACAACCTCAAACAGACCATTGTCTGCAGCAAACTACCCAGCCTTCAGGAGAACAGTGACCATGACACCACACAACCCTACCACAGCAACCTCTGCAAGATGTGCTGGATCATCGACATGGATGCCATCATCTCACGTTGCAAGAGTATGTACACGGTACATACTCTTGCAACTCGGCCAACGTTGTCTACCTGATACGCTGCAGGAAAGGATGTCCCGAGGCATGGTACATTGGGGAGACCATGCAGACGCTATGACAACGGATGAATGAATGCCACTTGACAATCACCAGGCAAGAGTGTTCTCTTCCTGTTGGGGAACACTTCAGCGGGTCACGGGCATTCGGCCTCTGATCTTCGGGTAAGCATTCTCCAAGGTGGCCTTCACGACACACGACAACGCAGAGTCGCTGAGCAGAGACTGATAGCCAAGTTCTGCACACATGTGGACGGCCTCAACTGGGATCTTGGGTTCATGTCACACTATCTGTAACCCTCACGACTTGCCTGGGCTTGTAAAATCTCACTAACTGTCCTGGCTGGAGACAATACACATCTCTTTAACCTGTGCTTAACCCTCTCTCCACTCACATTGCCTGTACCTTTAAGACTTGCTTACCTGTAAAGACTCGCATTCCAACCATTATTTTGTAAATTGAGTTTGTGTCTTTATATGCCCTGTTTGTGAACACAACTCCCACTTACCTGACGAAGGAGCAGCGCTCCGAAAGCTAGTGGCTTTTGCTATCAAATAAACCTGTTGGACTTTAACCTGGTGTTGTGAGACTTCTTAGTCTCTCATAGAAGACAGAGGGTAGCAGTGGAAGGGTGTGTTTCTGAATGGAGGGCTGTGACAAGTGGCGTTCCTCAGGGATCAGTGCTGGGACCTTTGCTGTTTGTAATATATATAAATGTTTTGGAAGAAAATGTAACTGGTTTGATTAGTAAGTTTGCAGGTGACACAAAGATTGGTGGATTTCCAGATAGCGATGAGGACCATCAGAGGATACAGCAAGATACAGATCGGTTGGAGGCTTGGGTGGAAAGATGGCAGATGGAGTTTAATCCGGACAAATGTGAGGTAATGCATTTTGGAAGGTCTAATAAAGATAGGAAATATACAGTAAATGAGAGAACCCTTAAGAGTATTGATAGGCAGAGGGATCTGGGTGTACAGGTACACAGGTCACTGAAAGTGGCAATGCAGATGGAGAAGGTAGTCAAGAAGGCATATGGCATGCTTGCCTTCATTGGCCAGGGCATTGAGTTTAAAAATTGGCAAGTCATGTTGCAGCTTTATAGAACCTTAGTTAGGCAGCACTTGAAATATAGTGTTCAATTCTGGTTGCCACACTACCAGAAAGATGTGGAGGCTTTGGATGGGGTGCAGAAAGGATTTACCAGGATGTTGCCTGGTATGGAGGGCATTAGCTATGAGGAGAGGTTGGAGAAACTTGGTTTGTTCTCACTGGAATGACGGAGGTTGAGGGGTGACCTGATAGAAGTCTACAAGATTATGAGGGGCATGGACAGAGTTGATAGTCAGAAGCTTTTTCCCAGGGTGGAAGAGTCAATTACTAGGGGGCACAGGTTTAAGGTGCGAGGGGCAAGATTTAAAGGAGATGTACGAGGCAAGTTTTTTTACACAGAGGGTGGTAGGTGTCTGGAACTCACTGCTGGGCGTGGTAGTGGAAGTTGATACGATAGTGACCTTTAAGGGGCATCTCGACAAATACATGAATAGGATGGGAATAGAGGGATATGGTCCCCGGAAGGGTGGAGGGTTTTAGTTCAGTCGGGCAGCATGGTTGGTGCAGGCTTGGAGGGCCAAAGGGCCTGTTCCTGTGTTGTAATTTTCTTTGTTCTTTGTTCTTAGTTACCATCGAATTTAACCCATGTCTGTAGATTATTAATCCAGGCGTCTTGTTTACAAATCCTGTAACTCGACCACGATAAGGAAGGGGGTTTTAGGTCAACTAGCAGATCCACAGGCAGATCTTCAGTTTTCAGTGACAGTGTAGTGGGAAAGAGTTAAAATGATTCTACCTAACAAGATAATGTTAACAGCTTGCTCAGATGTGAATGCAATAACAGTATTCAAATAATTGAGACATGATTTTGAAGTGTATATTGGAATATTAAGTGATTCTGTATTTTAACATATTAAATGCATTTTTAATATATAACATATATATTTGTTCATCTCAGTCAAAATGCAAGTGCTGCAGAAATAATGATAGGGTTCAAGAGTTCAACAGTTAGAAGTCCTTAGTCAGCAGAATGAATATTATATGTTTCAAAATCCCAGGACAGTTATTAAACTATAATGTATTAAATGGAGACATCTTTTGTCCAGACATGAAAAAGGGTCTTTCTTACGGTCCTGGGGAGGATGCTTATCCAGTTGTCTTGGCAATACGCCTGTGGGAAATGAATTGCAGAAGAAGCACCCTTAACAACATGGCAAACAGGAAGTGGGCTTTGCCAAAGGGAAGATGTCCAGTATTAAACGGACAAATAGAATATCATTATATCACGTTGCATATTGCAATTGGCTGAGGTAATCTGTCTTGTACTGGATGACATGTTAACACAGAATGAAATTGTATCTAAGCTAATTAGAAGGTGTATCTCAGATAACAGTACTATATTCTGGCTTAGAGCCTCAGATCTTCGGAGGGGTCTTGTAGCGCTGAACCAGAGCTATTTGACCATCAGGAAGCCTCCCATAGCCATAAGTCATTGTTTTGTTAGTTTTTTATGTTTTTTGTGTTTAAATAAATTTTGGTTAAATTTTTTGAAAAGAGACCTTGCCTTTGCGAGTTTTTTAGTAATCTTAAGTTTTTCAAGATGTTTGGCCGCCGTCATAAAGAAATCTCTACTTCACACAGCACGACTATTCCCCATGCAAAAGCCTGACATCAGATTTTATGGTGGGAGTTCTCCCCAAAAAATTTGGAGTGTCAAATTTGCATTAAAACTGGAGTAATTCACGCTGGTTTTCAGTGGGAGTTCAGAGAAGAATCTCCCACGCCCTGTGCACTGCAGAGACCACCACCATGAATATCAAATATCATTGAATTTCAGTGGGCAGAGCTTATTCCCACTGGAGAGGCTGAAATCAGCGTGCTGAGCGCGCCACTGCGCACGCGCCGATCTGTCAGTGCCGAGATCGACTCACGTGTAGTGGCCCCACACTGAAGGCCTCCCGATTGCTGGCCAGTCTGATTTCTGGCCAGCCCTGCAACCCCTGCAATGCTGGCTCTCCGCCTCTCTGTGGCCCGATCGCTGGCCTCCGACCATTCCCGGGCCCAGCACCCGACTCACTCCTGGCCTGCCGCGATCTCCAGCAATCCTCCGTGCCAGTAACCTATCTCCCCCCCGCAGTCCCGACCCCTACCCAACAGGCTGACCACACTCCCTCCCGGCTGACTGCCCACCGCCCCCCCACCCCCATGTGCCCCGATCGGTGCCCTGCCTCCTTCCTTCACTGATCCCTATGCAGAGTGGTAGCAGAACCCCCTTACCCCCACTGATTGCCCCCTAGGCCCTGTCCCCATCAGGTCCTGCCCCCATTAGTCCCTGCCCCCTTGGCACTGCCTGATGCCCGATGGGCAGTACCAAGGTACCCCGGGCATTGGCATTTTGTCCCTTGGGCAATGCCAGGAGGCACAGGCTGGCACTGCCAAGATGCCAACGCATGGGGCGGCACTCCGCAGCTGCCTGATCCTCTGGGGGGCCCCCAATTGTTCCCCCCCTTCACTCCAGTGGGGTTGAGCCACTAGCTCCCGAAAAGTAGGGAGCTACTGTTGGGAGGTCCCAGAGGATTGGAGAATAGCCAATGTTGTTCCTTTGTTTAAGAAGGGTAGCCAGGATAATCCAGGTAATTGCAGGCCAGTGAGCCTTACGTCAGTGGTAGGGAAATTATTGGAGATGATTCTTCGAGACAGGATTTACTCCCACTTGGAAATAAATGGACGTATTGGCGAGAGGCAACATGGTTTTGTGAAAGGGAGGTCGTATCTCACTAACTTGGTCGAGTTTTTCGAGGAAGTGATGATGTTGTCTACATGGACTTCAGTAAGGCCCTTGACAAGGTCCTTCATGGCAGACTGGTGCCGAAGGTGAAGTCGCATGGGATCAGAGATGAGCTGGCAAGATGGATACAGAACTGGCTCGGTCATAGAAGACAGAGGGTTCCAGTGGAATGAGAGATTGTGACAAGTGGCGTTCCTCAGGGATCAGTGCTGAGACCTTTGCTATTTGTAATATATATAAATGATTTGGAGGAAAATGTAACTGGTTTGATTAGTAAGATTGCGATGACACAAAGATTGGTGGATTTGCGGATGGTGATGAGGACCATCAGAGGATACAGTAGGATATAGATCGGTTGGAAGCTTAGGCGGAGAGATGGCAGATGGAGTTTAATCCGGGCAAATGTGAGGTCAAATAAAGATAGGAAATATACAGTAAATGGCAGAACCCTAAAGAGTATTGATAGGCAGAGGGATCTGGGTGTACAGGTACACAGGTCACTGAAAGTGGCAATGCAGGTGGAGAAGGTAGTCAAGAAGGCATACGGCATGCTTGCCTTCATTGGCCAGGGCATTGAGTTTAAAAATTGGCAAGTCATGTTGCAACTTTATAGAACCTGAGTTAGGCCGTACTTGGAATATAGTGTTCAAATTTGGTCGCCACACTACCAGAAGGATGTGGAGGCTTTGGAGAAAAGATTTACCAGGATGTTGCCTGGTATGGAGGGCATTAGCTATGAGGAGAGGTTGGAGAAACTTGGTTTGTTCTCACTGGAATGATGGAGGTTGTGGGGCAATCTGATAGAAGTTTACAAGATTATGAGGAACATGGAGAGAGTGGATAGTCAGGAGCTTTTTCCCAGGGTGGTAGAGTCAATTACTAGGGGGCATAGGTTTAAGGTGCGAGGGGCAAGGTTTAAAGGAGATGTACGAGGCAGATGTTTTACACAGAGAGGAGTGAGTGCCTGGAACTCGCTGCTGGGGGAGGTAGTGGAAGTGGGGAGGGAGTGGAAGTGGATACGGTAGTGACTTTTAAGGGGCGTCTGGACAAATACATGAATAGGATGGGAATAGAGGGATATGGTCCCCGGAAGGGTCGGGGACTTTAGTTCAGTTGGGCAGCATGGTCAGTGCAGACTTGGAGGACTAAGGGACCTGTTCTTGTGCTGTAATTTTCTTTGTCTTTTGTTCTTTGTAATCCCCGCTGGAGTGAAATACTCTGGCAGGGTGGGAGATGCAAGTGGCCCAGAGGCTTCAGTCCCGGACCCACTAATCATATTTAAATTATACTACAATGACCATGTAAATTGTCTTTATGCCTCTCCGCCAATTTCCGGCGAGGAGCAGGTGCCAGCGGAAATCCAGCACTGGGAGACACAAGCGGGAATGCTCGCACGGACTTCGCAAATTGGCTGGTGCGAGAATCTCCCGGCTCGCTGCACTAAAATATTAGCGCAATAGGATGGGAGAATTGCGGCCTGTATCTATGTTGATGACACCCTCATCACAACCTTTCTCAATTCTTCCACTGTTTATGACTTTTTTTGTCTAACATACAGCATTGAATGCGCAAAACTTTCTCCAATTAGATATAAGAAAGATAGAAACTAGAAGCAGGAGTAGACCATTTGGCCATTTGACCTGGTCCGCCGCCATTCATTATGATCATGGCTGATCATCGAACTCAATACCCTGATCCCGCCTTCCCCCCATATCCCTTGGTCCCTGCAGCCCCAAGAGCTATATCTAATTTCTTCTTGAAATCACACAACATTTTGGTCTCAATTACTTTCTGTGGTAGTGAATTCCACACATTCACCATCCTCTGGGTGAAGAAATTTCTCCTCACCTCAATCCTCAAAGGTTTACCCCTAGTTCCGCACTCTCCCACTATTGGGAACATTCTTTCTGAATCTACCCTGTCTAAGCCTGTTAGAATTTTATAGGTTTCTATGAGATCTCCTCTCACTCTTGGAAAACCAAAGCCATTGCTTATGGCCTCTGCCACGAACTGAGTCTGACGGATGGTTGATTCTATCCACCTCCATGACCATTGTTTGAACTGAGCTATTATCAAGTCCAAACAATAGCTTGTTTCTGCCCCTGCCTGAGCCTGGCTGCTGAAACCCTCATCAAGAGTCATCCGGACCAGAAACGTTAGTTCTGTTCTCTCTATTCTCTCTCTGTAGACGCTGTCTGACCTGCTGAGATTTTCCAGCATTTTCTGTTTTTGTTTCAGATTCTAGCATCAACAATAATTCAATTTAATCATCTATATTTTTGTTCCAGCTAGACTTAATTATTCACCATTGCACCCTCTGAATTACAGCTGATCCAAAACTCTGCTGTCTGTTTCCTAATTTGCACCAATTTCTGCTCACCATTCCCATTGGAGGTGCGGGAAGAGAACTGGAATGGAATTATCACTGTGCTCACTGACCGACATTGGCACCCAGTCCATCAATGCCTCACGTTTTAAATTTTCAAATCCCTCCATGGCCTTGCCCCTTTTCACCTGAAAGCTCCCCTCAACCTTGAAATCTACTCCAAGAACTGGATGGCATGGTGGCACAGTGATTAGCACTGCTGCCTCACAGCACCATGAACCCGGGTTCGATTCCAGCCTCACTGTCTGTGAGGAGTTTGCACGTTCTCCCCGTGTCTGCATGGGTTTCCTCCCACACTCTGAAGATGTGCAAGTTCGGTGGATTGGCCATGCTAAATTGACACTTAGGGCCTGATTTTACCATTTTCATTCTGAGTGCTGAATCTGGGCGCAATTCAGAAGCGACTTGGAAATCTGCTTTCAGACACCCCCATACACACATAGCCTGAAAAAAAAAATTGCGAGTCTGAATCGCGCTGTGGGCGGGACTTAGCGCGCCTGAAACAATCGGAGCTCTGAACATGCACAGTAAGAAAAAATGGAAAATCCCGCTGCTGTCACATTGCTCCCGGGCTACAAAAAGCAGATAAAGCGGCCTGAGAGCGATGGCCCCCACAGACATCACCTCCACCCCTACAACATAACTTCCCCCCTTATCCACCCACCCTCCCCACTACCCAGACCAATTGTGACCCTCTGCCTCTTTTCCCCCCTACCCATCATCCGCAGAGTGGCAGTGGTCCCCCCTTCCCCTCACCCCCCGCCCCCACCCCCCTCAAGATCCATCTGGCCTCCCTCCCCCCCACCACCCCCACCACCAGAGATGCACCTGGCTTCCCCCACCCCCCACGCCCTCAGAGAATGATCGGGCTTCCCCCATCCTCCCCCCCCCTCCACCAAACAACGATCCGGTCTCCCTCCTCCCTCCCCTTCCATCAGAGAATGACTGGGACTGCCTCCCCTCCCCCAGCAGATGACAATCTGGCCTCCCTTTACCCTCCCCCCACCAGAGAGCGATCTGTCCTCCCTCCCCCCCCATCCACCAGAGATACATCTGACCCACCTCCTCCTCCCCCCCCTGCCCTCACCAGAGAATGATCTGATCTGCCTCGCGCACCCGCCCCCCGCGTCACCACCAATCTGAGGCAAAGAGACGTTGGAAGCTCTGAACTTACCTCTTCAGCAGCTGGAGCACCCGAAAGAGACTTTTGCCGAGTATGTCTATTTTGCGCCAAATCTGGACAGGCAAACGCGATGGTAAAGGGGGAAATGCTGATAAAGTTGGGCGGGCAGTTCATTAGTTTAATTTAAATGTATGCGAATCGGATTGCGGCCATTCCCGGGCCTCGGTAAAGTGGGCATCTGCGCAGTCGCGGGCGCGGATCGCGTTAATGGCCTCACGCCCGACTTTACCATGTTTCCGCGCCCAAAAACGGGCACGACGCAATGGTAAAATCGGGCCCTTGGTGTCAGGGGGATTAGCAGGGTAAATACGTGAGGTTATGGGGATAGGGCCTGGGTGGGATTATTGTCAGTGTCGGCTTGATGGACCGAATGACCTCCTTCTGCACTATAGGGACTCTATGATTCTAACTGTGCTAAACTCTCAGTCATGCCTCTTATGCATCCCCTGTGCCTCCAGCCATCTCTGCACTAAGCTCTGGAATTCAATTCCTAAGCGTGTCTGACTTCTCAACTCTGCTTTAAGATGGCCCTTGTCCAAGCTTTTGCTTATCTGTCCAAATATCGCCTTGTGTGGCATAGTGTTAAATTTTGTCTGATAATGCTCCTGTTTAGCACCTTGAGACACTTTGTTACGTTAATGGTTTTATACAAGTGCCAGTTGTTATTGATGTATAAATATTGTTGGGTTGTCAGATTGCATCCTCTGTACTAAATGATGTAGTTCATAATGTGCTCATTTATTCTCAATAAAGATGTGCATTTATATAGGACATTATCACACCTCTCAGAAGCATTTCATGTACCATAAATTACTTGGAAGTTAAGTGATTGTTGCACAAGTAAATATGGCAAGATCCCACAAATAGTAAATTGATTAATGACTATCGTCTGCTTTCTGTGGTGTTTGTTGAATTTTAGGGAGAGGACAGGGAACTCCCTGCTCTCCTTTGTGCCATTTTAAAGCATCTCCCTGAACCAACTAAGCCAGCTTGAGCTGGCATATGGCACAGGTTCACCTGCTCACAAAGCAATGGAAGTTCTTCCCCTTAATTGAATGGACTGTTGGAACCTGAAAATGCCCTGATCACGGAGGCGATTCTCCCAAAAAAATTCTAAGTGTCGAATTCGCGTAAAAATTGGAGTAAATCACGTTGGTATTTTCAGTGGGAGTTTCAAAATGAATCTCCCTCACTCTGTGCACTGCAGAGTGCACTAGCGTGAGTCACTCCAGAAATCAGGGGGCAGGGCCTATTCCCACTGGAAAGACCGGCAGCACAGTGCTGAGTGGGCCACTGCATATGCGCCGATCTGTCAGTGCCGAGGTCGACGCATGTGCAGTGGCCCCTGTCTGCTGGCCTCCAGATTGCTGGCCAACTTGATCGCTGGCCAACCACGTGGCCCCCGCATCACCGGCTGCGTGACCTCCCCCCCCCCCCACCCCCGCACCCCCCCCCCCCCCCCCCCCCCCCCCGCAACAGCCCATTCGCTGACCTCCACAAACATGCCCAGGCCCAGCCCTGAAACCCCCTCCTGGTCCGTCCCGATCTCCTGCACCCCCCGCTGACCCCCCCAGCAGCTCCGCCGCCAGCCCCACTTGCTGGCCTCCCTCCCTCCCTCTGTCACTCAGCCCGAAAGCAGAGTGGCAGTGGGAACCTCCACCCCCACAGCTCACCCCCCGGATGCTCCACCTCCATCAGGCCCTGCGTCATCAGGGTCCCTGGGAAACTGCCTCCACTTGATTATCCCAACCTGCTGCGCTAAAAAGCAATGCAGCGGGATGGGAGCATCGACACTCACCACCACCACCCCCCCCCCCCACACCCCCCCCCCCCCCCCCCCCCGCCAATATTTATTGCCTGTCACTAGTGATCGTTTTACAATTACTTGACTCCGAGGGTTGCCAACTGTGATTAAATGTATTCTTGGAGCTTTGATCACATGACACCACACGGTCCAGCCATTTGTCGGACATCACATCAATCCTTGTGATGCCTTGTCTTCCTATGTCAACTAGAAAGCACAAAGGTTCATTATCAAATTGGGTGATGCTTGACTATCAAATAGCCTTTCTTTCCCCCGTTTGTATATCTTTTTTATCTAGTAAGAAAAAATGTACAAGCAAAATGAAAAGTATATAACCTTTTTCTGAATAGACTGTGTACAACTTTCATGGAATCATAGAATCCCTATAGTGTAAAAGGAGACTCTTTGCACCAACTTTCTGACAGAGCATCTTACCCAGGTCCTATCTACATACATACCCAGCTAATCCCACTGACCTACACATTTTAGGACAATAGGGGCAATTTAGCATGGCCAGTCCAGCTAACCTGCACATCTTTGGGCTGTGGGAGGAAACCGGAGCACCCAGAGGAAACTCACACAGACACAGGGAGGATGTGCAAACTCCACACAGACAGTGACCCAAGGTCAAAATTGAATTCAATGTGGAGAAGTGTGTGGTGATGCATTTTGGGAGAAAGAACATGGAGAGACAATATAAAATATCGGGTAAAATTCTTAAAGGTGGTGGAGGAGCAGAGGGACCTGGGTGTACCTGTGCACAGATCATTGAAGGTGGCAGGACAGATAGAGAGAGCAGTTAAAGCATATAGCATCCTGGGCTTTATTAATAGATGCATAGAGTACAAGAACAAGGAAGCTATGCTGAACTTATACAAGACACTAATTAGACCTCAGCTGGCATATTATGTACAGCTCTGGGCACCACACCATAGGAAGGATGTGAATGTGTTGGAGAGAGTGCGAAGGGGTTTACAAGAATGGTTGGCATGGTGGCAAATGGTTAGCACTGCTGCCTCACAGCTTCAGGGACCTGGGTTCGATTCCTGGCTTGGGTCACTGTCTGTGTGGAGTTTGCACATTCTCCCTGTGTCTGCATGGGTTTCCTCTGGGTGCTCCGGTTTCCTCCCACAGTCTGAAAGTTGTGCTGGTTAGGTGCTTTAACCATGCAAAATTCTCCCTCAGTGTACCCGAGCAGGCACCAGAGTGTGACGACACAGGGATTTTCACAGTAACTTCACTGCCATGGTAACGTAAGCCTACTTGTGACAATAGATAAACTTTACTCTCGTTGCGGTACTGGGTTGTCTACTAGGAGACTTTTTATTGTTCCTTGGGCGGTTTAAATGGGGATTGTTTATTTTTACTTTGGGAATTAGTTTTATGACCCTGTATTGTCAAGAGGAAGCGTGTTTGCATGTCAGGTGATAGGACCCTTTTCATTTTCAGTTCTGAGCTGCAGGTTTTGGATTTTTTTGGAAGGGAGTGGACATCAAACTGAAAGCAATGTCTCTCTCCCTCTCTCTCCTTGGTTTTGCGAAATTCTGCTGGTTAGCCGAAAGCCTTTCTGGAGTAGAAAGTCTGCTGTTGGTGGTTTGACCAGAGTCTCTCCCTGGTGTTCTGGGAAGCTGTTCTGACTTCAAACTGTCTGAGCTTTTCAAGAGAACTCCAGCATTCATCCAAAAGACTCCGTTCCAGTATCACGTGAGCATTAGCCTTTGCTGTGTTAAACCTGTGGAAAGGTTTTGTCAAAAGGAAGTTTTTTGTTTGATTGGAACAACTTAGATATATTTGTTATTCATTATTTGTGTTGTTTTGTTTTTGTTTGTGAGTGATAAAAGTTATGGCTAATTTTCTTTCCATACATATTAACTATATTCTTAAATAAACGTTGTTTGATAAAAGTTCCCTGTGGGACATTTGAATCATACCTGAGGTGAAACATATCATGCTTATCCTAGCCAAATCCAAGGTGCAAAACGTAGGGGTTCCAGGTGGGCTTCATAAAACACTTAGGAGTTTCTGACCTGAACAGGCTTGACAGAGTAGATAGGTTGAAGCTGTTCCTGGTTGTAAAAGGACCAAAAATGAGAGGGCACAGATTTAAAGGGATTTGCAAAAGAAGTAAATGTGAGATGAGAAAAAGACTTTTTCACACAACAAATTGCTTGGGTTGGAATGCACTGTTTGGAAGTGTGGTGGAGACAGGTTCAATCGAGGCATTCAAGAGGGCATTAGATGATTAATTGAATAGAGACAATGTGCAGGGGCACAGGGAAAAGGCAGGGGAATGGCATTAAGTCCTACTGCTCATTTGAAGAGCTGGGGCAGGCATGGTGGGCCAAATGGCCTCCTTCTGTGCCGTAACAGCTCTGTAGTTCTCTGTGATTCTGTGACTGTCCCCATGTTTTTTTCTCCAGGAGTGTTCACAGTAGTGTCCTGGAGATTAATCTTAATTTCCTGAAGGCTGCAGGCTAATTCTGGAGGGTTAGCAATGGTGGCAGACTGGTCAGTACTGCTGCCTCACAGCACCACGGACACAGGTTCAATTCCGGCCTCAGGTCAATGTCTGTGTGGAGTTTGTACGTTCTCCTGGAGTCTGTGTGAATTTCCTCCGGTTTCCTCCCACACTCCAAAGATGTGTGGGTTAGGTTGATTGGCCATGTTAACTTGATCCTTTGTGGGAGGGAGGGGAGCACGATTTGGGGGGTGGGGGAGGCGATTTCTGGGGGAGTGACAATCTTCCAGTGCACTGTGTACTATTGTAAATAGTTCATTGGGAGATCAGGTGCATGCGCATTAGCATCCTGTAGCAGTCAACAGCTGGCTTTTCAGCGTGAATAGACTCAGTTCACTCCCTCTACTGGTGAGGATCACACCTTGCCTCATGTTTTTCTCTTAGTGGCATAAGATAGCATCTGAGAGCCTGCCAACAAAAGAGTGTGATTCCCTCCCATTTTCATGCCCGTTCTGATAGATCCCTTTTCACGTATCCAGGCATATGTTGATCTTTGAGTCGTGGCAGGGATATACAGCACACCTCAGCTGTTGTTGTTGCATTTCTACTCTTTGTCCTCTCACAAACTGGTCTTCCTCATTTGCAGTGTTGTGCGAAATTCCAAAAGGAATTCCCACCCTCACTACTCAGCGAGGAGGTGAGATTTAATTGGTGGCAGTCTGCTTTCGAAATATCAGGAAATAAAAACCCTGTTAAAAATGGAAGACTATGTCGCAAAATTATTAAATACAAGGAACACATTGTTACTGCAAGAGATGTTTGACAGCTTGGTATGGCTCCTGCTCTGACCAAGACCACAAGAAACTACAAAGGGTTGTGAATGTAACCTAGTCCATCACGCATACCAGCCTCCCATCCATTGACTCAGTCTACACTTTCCACTGCCTCAGAAAAGCAGTCAGCACAATCAAGGACCCCATGCATCCTGGACATTCTCTCTTCCACCTTCTTCTGTCGGGAAAAAGATACAAAAGTCTGAGAACATATACCAACCGACTCAAGAACAGTTTCTTCCCTGCTGCCATCAGCCTTTGAATGGATCTACCATATGGAATCATAGCATCCCTACAGTGCAGAAAGAGGCCATTCAGTCCCTTGAGTCTGCACTGACCACAATCCCACCCAGGCCCTATTCCCGCAACCTCTGCCAATCCCCCTGACACTAGGATCAATTTAACATGGCCAATCAACCTAACCCGCACATCTTTGGACTGTGAGAGGAAACAGGAGCACCCGGAGGAAACCCCCGCAGACACGGGGAGAATGTGCAAACTCCACACAGACAGTGACCCGAGGCCGGAATTGAACACAGGTCTCTGGCATTGTGAGGCAGCAGTGCTAATCATTGTGCCACTGTGCCACCGTATTAAGCTGACCTCGCTCTACATCCACAGGGGGCAACAAGGGTTGGACGTGAGCCGAAAGAAAAATGGTAGAGCACGAAGAATAGAGGACATGTCCTCTCTCTGTCCAATCCCCAAAACCTATCTGTAACTGCAACACTACATTCTGCACCCTCTCCTTTCTTTCCTTCTCCACTATGTTCTCCATGAACTGTATGTTTTAGCTGCATTGCGCACAAGAAATGACACTTTTCACTGTATCCCAATACATGCGACAATAATAAACCAACTCAAATCAAATTTCTTTTTAAATTGATACCTCAGACTTCCATCTCCTTTTAATAATCCAGGTTTAGCAATCTGGGGTTTAGGATTGACAATGTACCCATTTTACACAAACCAGGTGCATAAGAACATAAGAAATAGGAGCAGGAGTAGGCCATCTGGCCCTTCAAGCCTGCCCCGCCATTCAACAAGATCATGGCTGATCTGAAGCGAATCAGTTCCACTTACCCGCCTGCTCCCCATATCCCCTAATTCCCTTATCGATCAGAAAACTATCTACCCGTGATTTAAACATATTCAACGAGGAAGCCTCCACCACTTCAATGGGCAGAGAATTCCAGAGATTCACTACCCTCTGAGAGAAGAAGTTCCCCCTCAACTCTGTTCTGAACCGGCCCCCCCTTATTTTGAGGCTGTGCCCTCTAGTTCTGGTTTCCCTTCTAAGTGGAAAGAATCTCTCCACCTCTACCCTATCCAGCCCCTTCATTATCTTATATGTCTCTATAAGATCACCCCTCATCCTTCTAAACTCCAACGAGTACAGACCCAATCTGTTTAATCTCTCCTCATAAACCACACCCCTCATCTCCGGTATCAACCTGGTGAACCTTCTCTGCACTCCCTCCAAGGCCAATATATCCTTTCGCAAATAAGGGGACCAAAACTGCACACAGTACTCCAGTTGCGGCCTCACCAGTGCCTAGTACAGTTGCAGCAAGACCTCCCTGCTTTTATATTCTATCCCCCTTGCGATAAAGGCCAACATTCCATTCGCCTTCTTGATCACCTGCTGCACCTGCAGACTGAGTTTTTGCGATTCGTGCACAAGGACCCCCAGGTCCCTCTGCACAGTCGCACAATGTAATTTTTCTCCATTTAAATAATATTCCAATTTATTATTATTTCTTCCAAAGTGGATAACCTCACATTTGCTAACGTTATATTCCATCTGCCAGATCCTCGCCCACTCGCTCAGCCTATCCAAATCTCTCTGCAGACTTTCCGCGTCCTCCACGCAATTCGCTTTCCCACTCACCTTCGTGTCATCAGCAAACTTGAATACCCTACATTCAGTCCCCTCCTCCAGATCATCTATGTAAATGGTAAACAATTGAGGCCCCAGCACCGATCCCTGCGGCACGCCACTGGTCACCAACTGCCAACCAGAAAAGCACCCATTTATCCCAACTCTCTGCTTCCTGTTAGATAGCCAATCCCCAATCCACGCCAACACCTTACCCCTAACTCCGTGTACCCCAATCTTCTGCAGCAACCTTTTGTGAGGCATGCTGTAGATAGGAACTTGCCCAAAGTCATGGATTCAATATGCTGCCTCATTTTAAAAGCTAGGTTGAAATGAGGTTTGTGCATTGCTTCCTGGAACTAAAAGTAAGAGATTGCATTCCCAGTTTTCTGGCCAGTGCCCAAAACCTATGGGGATATACACAGCAGACTCTTCGCCTCAGTCCTGCATCAGAGAACCAGCTTGAATTATGGTCATAAGGTATGGAGTGGAATATAAACCCATAACTTCCAGCCACAGTCAGACTGGCACTTGGTGACAAAAGAGGGGTGCAGTTAAATAAAGATGGAGCAATTTGGAATATAGTTGAAGCCTTTCAGTGGCCCACGAAGGTACTCATCAATGCATAAGATTGCTAATGTGGTGCTGGCTCTTACTCTCCATAATCATCAAGCCATAAATTCATCCAGTCAAGCAAAAATGCAGTGAAATTAGAGGCAATTATCTCTAGAGTGACAATAACATTTCATAAGGATTAAGGCTCATTGCGTGGAAATAAAATGCTCTCTGTTCGACAGGGCACATAACAGGAACATCTCCACTCAATGCAGCACCATTGTATAATGAAGCATATTCTTGCTCAGTTTTCCGATAGGTGGCATTGTCTTCTCAATTGATGGGGAGGTGGGAAGGGAGCAAGGTCCGGTAATCGGGCCTCTCAGGGTTAAGAAATCTGGGATTGTGGGTAACACAAAAATCCTGCAAATTGAACCTCTGTTAAAATAGCTATGAGAAGAGTGTCATATGACTGGTATCCAATTGATTATTCCAATTCTGTCCTGGTTGGCCTCTGTCCTCTATTCCTAGTCAGGTGCTACACCCCTCTTACTGAAGTTATTGGGTGAGATTCTCTGGCCTCCCGGCCATGTGTTTCCTGCTGGCGGGAGGTGGCATGTTGTTTGCTAGCGACGAGATTTTCTCGTTCCGCTGCTGTCAATGGGAATTCCCATTGACGTCACCCCACGCCAGCGGGATACTCAAAGGCGGGGATGCGCAGCTGGTGGGACCAGAGAATCCCGCCAGTGCAAACAGCTGGAAAATTCCAACCATTGATTCCCAACCCCCAGTGTCTCTAATTTAAAACTTCTGTTTAATACCCTTCATGGTCTAATCCCTCCCTACTCCTCTCTGTAATAATCTCAAATCCTGGCCTGTTGAACCTCACCTCTGGTGACCTTGTCTTCAGTTACCAAGGTGCCATAAATCCATAAGAACTTCCATCCTTACCCATTGCTCGTCTGCTTTAGGAACTTCCTTAAAACCAAACATTCAGATTGAACTTGTGGCACTCATTCCAAAATTTTCTTTAGCTTGTGCATCCATTTTTGTCTGCTTATGCCTCTGTGAAGCATCTTAGGACATTTTTGCTACAAGTCAGTACAAGTAGAAGTTGTCATTGAGTGCATTAAGTATTACCAGTTATTATGACCAGTATTAGCACCAAGCTCAGGCAAGGGGTGGCATCGTGGTATTGTCACTAGACAAGTAATCTATAGACCAAGGGTAATGCTCTGAGGACCCAGGTTCAATCCCACCATGGCAGATGGTGAAATTTGAATTCAATAAAAATCTGGAAATCTTTAAAAAAGTTTGATGATGACCATGAAACCATTGTCAATTGTCATATGCCCTTTGGGGAAAGAAATCTGCCACCATGTGACTCCAGATTTACAGCAATGTGGTTGACTCTTAAAAGGCTTAGCAAAGGCAATTAGGGATGGGCAATAAATTGTGGCCCACCCAGCATAGCCCACATTCCTTGAACAAATTAGCGATGTGTCCAAAGACATGCTGGCTGGGTGGATTGGCCATGCTAAATTGCCCCTTAGTGTCAGGGGGACCAGCAGGGTAAATACGTGGGATTACAGGGGTGGGGTCTGACTGGAATTGTGTTCGGTGCAGACTCGATGGGTCAAATGGCCTGTTTCTGCATTGTAGGGATTCTATGATTCTATGATTCTATGAATAAAATAAAAATTGCATTTGCCTATCAATAACCAGGAGGAATGATTGAAGTGGGGTAGTAGGGTAGAAGGCACTGGGTGACTGTGTCGGGTTTGCAAGTTCTCCTGTATCTGCATGGGTTACTTCTGGGTGCTCTGGTTTCCTCCCACACTCCAAAGATGTGCAGGTTAGATGGGTTGACTATGCTAAATTGTCCCTTAGTGTCTAAAAATGTGTAAATTAAGGGGATGAGCCATGGTAAATGCACAGGATTATGGGGATAGGAAAAAGGGGTGGACCTAGGTAAGAAGCTCTGTCAGAGAGTCAGTGCAGTCTCGATGGGCTGAAAGGCCTCCTTCTGGACTGTAGGGATTCAATGGTAATAAATAAAAATAGCAAAAGAATGAGATTATACTAATTCATCTTCTTTCCTCTGTTTAGGAACCAAAGGCAAAACAACATTTTGGCAGGAAACATAGTGATGGACAAAATGTAGATGAATTTGCATGGATTATTCATGGCTTCATCAGCAGTTTTATGATGAACAAAGGTATGTTATTGTCATCTGTACTACAGAGATTCTCCTAAAGGAGCAATTTGGCTTCATTGATACCAATGTGATGAAGGTAGATCTTTCTGTCCCAGAACCTGACAGGAGCAGCACAACTAAAGCACACTGACAGACTAATGGCTTTGGAGACTGGGAACTTTTGGCTGCTAACAGCGATCGGCAAGCATAAAACCCTTTTACAATGTGATGATTTTGGGGGAGAGAGCTAGGAGGATGGATAAATCTACAGAACTTTAAATTTTAAAGTTTATTTATTATTAGTCACAGGTAGACTTACATTCACACTGTAATGACGATACCGTGAAAATTCATTAGTCGCCACTCTCCGGTGCCTTTTCGGGTACACTAGGAGGCTAGGGAGGAATTGTGGGTCTCCTAGCAGAGATATTGGAAACATATTTGAACATGCCATTAGTCTGTCAGTGTGCTTTAGTTGTGCTGCTCCTGTCAGGTTCTGGGACAGAAAGATCTACCTTCATCACATTGGTATAATGAAGCCAAATTGCTCCTTTAGGAGAATCTCTGTAGTACAGATGACAATAACATACCTTTGTTCATCATAAAACTGCTGATGAAGCCATGAATAATCCATGCAAATTCATCTACATTTTGTCCATCACTATGTTTCCTGCCAAAATGTTGTTTTGCCTTTGGTTTCTAAACAGAGGAAACAGGTGAGCTGCCTGAAGATTGGAGAGTGGCAAATGTTGTGCCTTTGTTTAAAAATGGCTGCAGGGAAAAGCTTGGGAACTACAGGCCAGTGAGCCTCACATCTGTGGTGGGTAAATTGTTGGAAGGTATTTTGAGGGACAGGATCTACAGGCATTTAGAGACGCAAGGACTGATTAGGGACAGTCAGCATGGCTTTGTGAGTGGAAAATCATGTCTCTCAAACTTGATTGAGTTTTTTGAAGGGATAACCAAGAAGGTAGATGAGGGCAGTGCGATTGATGTTGGCTACATGGACTTCAGCAAGGCATTTGACAAGGTACCGCATGGTTGGTTGTTGTCTAAGGTTAAATCCCACAGGATCCAGGATGAGGTATCTAAATGGATACAAAATTGGCTTATTGACAGAAGCCAAAGGGTGGTTGTAGAGAGTTGTTTTTCAAACTGGAGGCCTGAAACCAGCGGTGTGCCTCAGGGATCAGTGCTGTGTCCACTGTTATTTGTCATTTATATTAATGATTTGGATGAGAATATAGGAGGCATGGTTAGTAAGTTTGCAGATGACACCAAGATTGGTGGCATAGTGGACAGTGAAGAAAGTTATCTCAGATTGCAATGAGATTTTGATCATTTGGGCCAGTGGGCTGACGAATGGCAGATGGAGTTTAAGTTAGATAAATGCAAGGTGATGCATTTTGGTAGATTGAACCTGGGCAGGACTTACTCAGTTACTGGTAGAGCGTTGGGAAGAGTTAGAGAACAAAGAGATCTAAGGGTACATGTTCATAGCTCCTTGAAATTGAAGTCACAGGTGGACAGAGTGGTGAAGAAGGCATTCAGCATGCTTAGTTTCATTGGTCAAAACATTGAATACAGGAGTTGGGATGTCTTGTTGAAGTTTACAAGACATTGGTAAGGCCACATTTGGAATACTGTGTACCGTTCTGGTCACCCTATTATAGAAAGGATATTATTAAACTAGAAAAGATTTACTCAGATGCTACCGGTACTTGATGGTATGAGTTGTAAGGAGAGGCTGGATGGACTGGGACTTTTTTCTCTGGAGCGTCGAAGGCTGAGGGGTGATCTTATAGAGGTCTATAAAATAATGAGTGGCACAGATCAGCTAGATAGTCAATATCTTTTCCCAAAGGTAGGGGAGTCTAAAACTAGAGGACATAGGTTTAAGGTGAGAAGGGAGAGATACAAAAGTTTCCAGAGGGGCAATTTTTTCACACAGAGGGTGGTGAGTGTCTGGAACAAGCTGCCAGAGGTAGTAGTAGAGGCGGGTACAATTTTGTCTTTTAAAAAGCATTTAGACAGCTACATGGGTAAGACGGGTATAGAGGGATGTGGGCCAAATGCAGGCAATTGGGATTAGCTTAGGGGTTTAACAAAAAGGGCGGCATGGACAGGTTGGGCCGAAGGGCCTGTTTCCATGCTGTAAACCTTTATGACTCTATGACTAAGGGAGAATTTAACATGGCCAATGCACCTAACCCCACACATCTTTGGATTGTGGGAGGAAACCGGAGCATCTGGAGGAAACCCACGCAGACACGAGGAGAACCTGCAAACTCCACACAGAAAAGTGACCCAAGCTGGGAATCGAACTTAGGTCCCTGGCCACCATGAGGCAGCAGTGCTGACCACTGTGCCACCCTGCCACCCTATCTTGGGCAGTTGTCAGAGGTTTGTAAGGGAAAGGGCGCAGTCATCCATTAAATGAAACAGGAAGCTGGGAAAACTCATCCTGCTTCATTTGGAGGTCTACAATGGACCAGTGCTGATAACAGCTCCAAGCACAATTCTGAAACTCCTTGCAAGTCCTGGGGAAATGTAAATCAGTGGGGTACCAGCAGCCAGGCATTTCTTGAAACAATGGGGATGACTTTAAGCCCATGTTACTTGTGTGCGGGATCCACAGCAATGTGGATCCCGCACACAAGTAACTCTTAAGTGCCCTCTGAAAAGGCCTGGCATGTCAAGAGATGGGCAATAAGTGGCCACATCCCATGGCTGCAACTGAAGGTTTTCCTCGCTCTTGCTCTTCAGTTTTGAAGTTTATATATTAGTGTCACAAGTAGGCTTACATTAACACTGCAATGAAGTTACTGTGAAAATCCCCGAGTTGCCACACTCCGGCTCCTGTTCGGGTACACTGAAGGAGAATTTAGCGTGGCCAATGCGCCTAACCAGCACGTCTTTCAAACTGTGGGAGGAAACTGGAGCACCCGCAGGAAACCCACGCAGACATAGGGAGAACGTGCAGACTCCACACAGACAGTGACCCAAGCCGGGAATTGAACCCAGGTCCCTGGCGCTGTGAGGCAGCAGTGCTAACCAATGTGCCACCGTGCTGCCCCCGGATGTTCTGATATTCATTGTGCCCAAGTGATTGAGTGTGAGTGGGCACAAATCTCCCTAAAGTTATTTTCGCTGTTGATGGCTTTATTGCTGCTCTTCACCCTGTTCTACAATGTAAACCAGGTGAATTCAGAACACACCAAGGTACCCCTCTAGGTAAAGCAGATTCAAAAATTCAATGAGTCCCAGCAGTGTTGACAATTCAATGTGGCAGTGTGTGCTCCGTCAGCCTCCTTTTCGCACACAATGCTTTTACAATAGGGGCTGCAGCTCTCCTTATTCTGCATCAAGCACTGGAGAAGAAAAAGACCAAGACAAAAGGCGAGGTATCTGGGGATGAGCATGATTGACAGCTAGTAACATTGCGGAGCATGTATTGAACAAGGTTCAAAGGCAAGACATTATCAAAAGCTTATCTCCCCCTCTCCTGCTGTGGAGAGAGAACAGAATGCAGGCTGCACATGGCAAACACATCCTGAATCTGAATTTCATGGGGAAAATCCTTCCTGTTAAAAAAACTGAAAACTGATTATTCTTCGAAAGGCAGACAATCCACACTGACCTTGGGGCTTGCCTGAAACTTCTGCACTCGCGCTGATTTCTATGCTAGTCAGCAGAGTTACCTTTTGATGGGGTTGGGGTAGATCTTGAATCGATGCCACAGTGTGAAACAGCTGATGCTGAGTTGACAGCCCCATTGAAGTCAAAGCAGTGGTCAGTACAAAAATGGGAAGAGGTGTAATATGGGCTGTTGATTCACACGACCATACAAAGCCAATGGGCGGGATTTTCCGGACGCACTCGCCTCAAGGCTGGAAAATTCCGCCTGCGGTCAATGGACCTTTGCATGGTCCGTATCCCGCCCACTACAAATACCATGGCGGGCAGGAAGGGAAAATTCCGCCCAATATCTACCTCATAAGGTACAAGACTCTGAGATCATGTACCAACTGACTCAAGGACAGCTTCTTCCCTGCTGCCATCAGACTTTTGAACGGACCTACCTCATATTAAGCTGATCTTTCTCCACACCTTAGCTATGACTGTAACATATTCAGCACCCTGTCCTTTCCTTCTCCCCTATGCATTCTACGAATGGTATGTTTCATCGGCATAGAGTGCAAGAAACAATAGTTTTCACCGGTTCCTAATACACGTGACAACAATAAACCAAATCAAATCAAATATCGTTGTGGTTGGAGGGGTAGCTGCAGACTGGTGTCTATTATTAATTTGCATTTGCTTGAAAATTACATCACATCGTTTAAAGACATTATGAAAGTAGAAAAATCAAAGAAAAAGCAGTCCATTTGTATTCAGGACTCCACTAGAATCTGTTCAGTCTGGAATGCTTGACACCAAGACATTTCTGGAATTTGGAATTTTCTGGATTCTAAAACGACATTAAAAAACCTAATCCCAATGTGTAAACCATAGCTATAAACATTAATCTGAAACATAAAATGGTGATAAAACATTACATAGTTGTAATAAAAAATTCTTTATTTAGCCAAATATTGCACCTTTGCATTCTGCATTAGAGGGAGAAATCAAAGGAGAGGGCGAGAGATAGACTGATATAGAGAGAGGGAGAGAGAGACTGACCAAATGCGATAGAGAAGGAGATTGAGAGCGAGAGTGATATGGAGGAATAGACAGAGTGAGACTGACAGTTGGGCAGATGGCTTACAGAGAAAGAGATCAAGAGATTGGGACAGGAAGAGTTGGAGACAGTATAGCATGGAGAGCAAAATCAAGTTGCTTTGTAACTTTGCATTGCATTTTCCCATGCTACATAGTCACCCTGTGCCCTCAACACTGCTATTTTTATAGTCCATTGGAAGCTCAACGAAGGCTACTTCTCGATTAAGCATGCACAGTTGGGTGTTGAGACCACGAGTTGCTTGAGTCTGTTCAAAACATTTCCAGATAACTTGATGGCACAATGGTTAGCCTCAAAGGCTACCTAGAGGCTTGAGTGACAAATTAAGAGCCTCGTCCAGTCACCACTAGCCTCATACCGGTGGCAGGTAAATCTTCTGCTGCTTGGGGAGGCCACATGATGAACCCTGGTGGCCTCCCTGAGAGCTTAGGAGAGGCCTATAGTAAAATTGCAGCAGGACTGATTGGCACAAGCACTGTGCCACTGCTGTGGCAACCAATTTTTCAGCCCCTTCACTTACCATCCTGCCCTTTGGGCCAGGGTGGGAGCATACGATTCTTGCCCATGATACGCAGTGAACAACAATTTATACTGCATGAGTAAAGAGCCACTGATTGTTTGGCAAGTTAGTTCTGATGGTTGAAAAGTTGGATGGTGAATGCACTGGGGGAGTGATAGTCTCCTCTGTTTTGTTTATTGAAAAGCTGTAATGTCTGGACATGTACCTTTTGCCTTCACTGCATATAAATATATGTAACTCCTAGCAAATGCGAACCTGCCTGAAATCTTAAATTGGTTATTCGTGGAATTCTTGGCAGGCTTGGAAATTTTCAGTAAGTGCTGCCCAATTCAGGAATCACACTGAATGTTGGACATTAAACTCTGAGTTTTACAAGCAGGGGTTGATTGCATTGAAAACAGCCAAATGGAAGTGCTGTTTGACACATTCCACAGTTGTTGGGATGTACGGCCTATGTACCTGGCATCACACTGGCACTGAAATTCATATACCACATGACACATTTGCGTGGTAGGCAGGATTTCATTTTGGCTTGACAGTAGCATTCTATTCGTGGAAAACACCACTTGTGTTGCAACTGTGGTTTGTTGCTCGAGTTTGTTTAAGTACCTTGCCTTTCTAGGGTAATATGAGGTAGATTGGCCACTTTCCATCCCCAAAGTGGTGACCTTAGGCCCATTTGTGAGTATTCATGATACGGGCGGCATGTGACACAGTGGTTAGCACTACTGCTTCACAGCACCAGGTACCTGGGTTCAACTCTGGCCTTGAATCGCTGTTTGCACATTCTCCCATGTCTGCGTGGGTTTCTTCTGGGTGCTCTGTTTCCCTCCCACAGTCCAAAGATGTGCGAGTTAGGTGCTAAATTGCCCCTAGTTTGAGGGGTATTAGCAGAGTAAATACGTGGGGTTACGGGGATATGGGTGGTAGTGTTGTGGGTGCTGGCCTCCTTATGTGCTGTCGGGATTCTAAATAGTGAGCAATGATCTGATTGAGATAGCCATGATATGAAGGGATAGCTTTGATATCCCCAATTTCAGCACCAGGCTTGCACAGTGAGCAAATGGCTTGGAACCTACTTATAAGATTGTCAGTAATGTCAGTCAGGTAGCTTGCAGGGCTGTAGAAATTCCAATGTGCATATTCATTTGATTTGATTTATTATTGTAACATGTATTGGGATACAGTGAAAAGTACTGTTTCTTGCACGCTATACAGACAAAACATGTCATTCAATGAGTGCATAGGGGAGAAGGGAAGGAGAGGGTGCAGAATATAGTCATAGAAAGATCAACTTAATATATGGTAGGTCCATTCTAAAGTCTGATGGCAGCAGGGAAGAAGCTGTTTGCCAGCGGCAGACAGTAGTGGAGAACCCATTTCCTAACTGGTATGTTGCTTGCTGGAAGCTACATATATTCATTTGCAGATGCCCATACTGTGCAGGCAAAAGAAATATGTCCAGACATTGCCCATTTTTTGAGTCAATAATACATGGAGGACAATAATTCCTGAATGCATTTGCCATGGCAATGTTTAAACCAATCAGAACCGACTTCCCAACCAATTAGCACCCCTTTACTTAATTGTTGTTTCCTCTGAAACTTGTCATTCTTGTGTCTATGCTGATGAATGCAAGAGGAAAAGTTTCGACAGCATGTTTCTTTTTCCGCAATATTCAAGTTCTGCAATACTCAGTAATTATTTGCGTACAAGAGTCAAGGTAAATTCAGTGACGGAAAACAGTTAGGTCCAAGGTTGAGCAAGAGAATGAACAGAGACAATGGTTTTAGAAGAGGCAAACTGCATAGGCCTGGAACCTATTTATAAGGTTGTCGATAAGGTCAGGCAGGTAGCTTGTGGAGCTTTAGAAATTCCAACATGTATTTTAATTTGATTTGATTTATAATCGTCACATCTACTGGTATACAGTGAGAAGTATTGTTTCTTGCGTGTGACATGGATAAAGCATACCGTTCATAGAGTACATAGGGGGAGAAGGAGAGGAGGGGGTGCAGAATGTAGTGTTACAGTCATAGAAAGATCAACTTAACACAAGGTATTTAAAGTTTATTTATTATTATCACAAGTGGACTTGCATTCACACTGCAATGAAGTTACTGTGAAAATCCCCGAGTCGCCACACTCTAAAGCCTGTTTGGGTACACTGAGGGAGAATTTAGCATGGCCAATCCACCTAACCAGCATGCCTTTCGGACTGTGGGAGGAAATCAGAGCACGCAGAGGAAACTCACGCAGACACGGGGAGAATGTCCAAACTTTGCACAGACGGTGACCCAAGCCAGGAATCGAACCTGGGTCCCTGGTGCTGTGAAGCAGCAGTGCTAACCACTGTGTCACCGTGCCATAGGTCCATTCAAATTTCTAATGGCAGCAGGGAAGAAGGTGTTTGGGATGGCAATCTGGACCTAGGCTGCACGAAGTGGCACAAAAGGAGTGGGGGCTTTAAAAATAAGAGATTAACTGGTAGGAAGTAGGTGTGGTTATATTGGGCTATGGAGTGAGTCAGACTGGAGTGTGGAGATTGGCTGCAGTAACCACAATGCTAGATAACGGGAGAAAAGATTTCCTCTTTGCGACACGTAACAAAGTCACAAGTCAACCTCTCCTTGCTGAACAACACTTGCAGGAAGCACTTTGAGGTGTCATGGTCACAGAATGAGGAACACTTTGAGGTGTCATGGTCACAGAATGAGGAACTCCAAAAAACAACAAAGCTGCCTGAGTCCTGAAGGACACAGCTGCTGGATGGGGCTTGTGTGAGATGTTGAGAGAAACACCACCATCTTCTGTCATCCGAGCTTGGCATCACCTCAATACTTCTTCTGGAATAAATAAATGTTGTCCTTTTCCAACCTGTTAAACCTGCTGGCATCCATCGCACATTATTGGTTTGACAATTCACCAAGAATTCTCAATAAAGATCCACATCCACTGCTCTGATACCAAACCTCCTCTCTCTAACATGACCTCCATTATTTCATTTATAATATGACTCCCAAAGATAACCTTTACGGAGAGGACCCAGTTATATATATATATATTTCAATAGGGAGTTTTGATATTTATTGCTACTGTGTGACCAAGAATTAATGCAGTACAAATATAAATTCAAGGTTATATAGTGACAAAAATAAGCCCACTCTCCTGCTTTTCTCTCCAGTGCTTTTGCGAGTAATAAATTAAGCCTGTTTTTTTTTGTCAGGTAGCACACTCTGATGGATGCAGCAAAGTATTTGACCTGTGACTTAAGCTTGTACAAAGCACACTGTTAATTTGTTGGTTATTTGACATGTGTGGCCTCCACGGCTAGGAAATAAAGAGATATTTTCAAAGAATACAGATCCTGTTATAAATAAGTATCACAATAGTGCTGATAGTCAGA
Source organism: Mustelus asterias (assembly GCF_964213995.1). Lineage (NCBI taxonomy): Eukaryota > Metazoa > Chordata > Chondrichthyes > Carcharhiniformes > Triakidae > Mustelus > Mustelus asterias. Next base: position 30,843,610 of record NC_135802.1, read on the forward strand.
GTATTTGAAGAGTGTATCAGCAGAAAAGTATAATTGGTCTAGTATTTAGTGAACTCGGCCACCAGGTTGATGACTCCAGAGGGCAAAAGTACCTGCCAACAGTCTATGTCTTAAGTTATTTTGACAAGGTACTGCGATTTTGGTGACTTGCTGTGAAAAGCCCTTTAAAGTTTTAATCCTCCGTGCTCACATATGTCCTTCTGTTGCTCTGAAGGGCAAGTTCCGCTGCATTCAAAACGTAAAGCCTGGTTCGAGCCTGAATTGGTCCACGATCCCAAAGTAGCATTCGTTTGTCACACCCAAGGAGTTCTGCAATAGGACATAGTGACACAAAGGTTAGCACTGCTGCCTCAAGGTGCCACACACGGGTTCAATTCCGGCTTTGGGTAACTGTGTGTGTGGATTTCCTCTGGCTGCCCTGGTTTCCTCCCACAGTCCAAAAATGTGCAGGTTAGGTGGATTGACCATAAATTGCCTCTTCGGGTGGCACGGTGGCACAGTGGTTGGCACTGCTGCCTCACATTGGTGGCATGGTGGACAGTGAGGAAGGCTATCTCCAATTGCAGCGGGATCTTGATCAATTAGGTCAGTGGGCTGACGAATGGCAGATGGAGTTTAATTTAGACAAATGCGAGGTAATGCATTTTGTAGATTGAACCAGGGCAGGACTTACTCAATTAAGGATAGGGCATTGGGGAGAGTTACAGAACAAAGAGATCTAGGGGTACATGTTCATAGCTCCTTGAAAGTGGAGTCACAGGTGGACAGAGTGGTGAAGAAGGCATTCGGCATGCTTGGTTTCATCGGTCAGAACATTGAATACAGGAGTTGGGACGTCTTGTTGAAGTTGTACAAGACATTGGTAAGGCCACACTTGGAATACTGTGTGCAACTCTGGTCACCCTATTATAGAAAGGATATTATTAAACTCGAAAGAGTGCAGAAAAGATTTACTAGGATGCTACCAGGACTTGATGGATTGAGTTATAAGGAGAGGCTGAATAGACTGGGACTTTTTTCTCTGGAGCGTAGGAGGCTGAGGGGTGACCTTATAGAGGTCTATAAAATAATGAGGGGCATAGACAAGGTAGATAGTCAATATCTTTTCCCCAAGGTAAGGGAGTCTGAAACTAGAGGGCATAGGTTTAAGGTGAGAGGGGAGAGATACAAAAGTGTCCAGAGGGGCAATTTTTTCACACAGAGGGTGGTGAGTGTCTGAAACAAGCTGCCAGAGGTAGTAGTAGAGGCGGGTACAATTTTATCTTTTAAAAAGCATTTAGATAGTTAAGAACATAGAACATAGAACAGTACAGCACAGAACAGGCCTTTCGGCCCGTGATGTTGTGCCGAGCTTTATCTGAAACCAAGATCAAGCTATCCCACTCCCTATCATCCTGGTGTGCTCCATGTGCCTATCCAATAACCGCTTAAATGTTCCTAAAGTGCCTGACTCCACTATCACTGCAGGCAGTCCATTCCACACCCCAACCACCTACCTCTGATATCCTTCCTATATCTCCCACCACGAACCCTATAGTTATGCCCCCTTGTAATACCTCCATCCACCCGAGGAAATAGTCTTTGAATGTTCACTCTATATATCCCCTTCATCATTTTATAAACCTCTATTAAGTCTCCCCTCAGCCTCCTCCGCTCCAGAGAGAACAGCCCTAGCTCCCTCATGTTCTCCATGAACTGTATGTTTTATCTGCATAGCGCACAAGAAATGATACTTTTCACTGTATCCCAATACATGCGACAATAATAAACCAACTCAAATCAAATTTCTTTTTAAATTGATACCTCAGACTTCCATCTCCTTTTAATAAACCAGGTTTAGCAATCTGGGGTTTAGGATTGACAATGTACCCATTTTACACAAACCAGGTGCATGCTGTGGATAGGAACTTGCCCAAAGTCATGGATTCAATACGCTGCCTCATTTTAAAAGCTAGGTTGAAATGAGGTTTGTGCATTGCTTCCTGGAACTAAAAGTAAGAGATTGCATTCCCAGTTTTCTGGCCAGTGCCCAAAACCTGCGGGGATCCACACAGCAGACTCTTCGCCTTAGTCCCGAATCAGAGGACCAGCTTGAATTATGGTCACAAGGTATGGAGTGGAATATAAACCCATAACTTCCAGCCACAGTCAGACTGGCACTTGGCGACAAAAGAGGGGCGCAGTTAAATAAAGATGGAGCAATTTGGAATATAGTTGAAGCCTTTCAGTGGCCCACGAAGGTACTCATCAATGCATAAGATTGCTAATGTGGTGCTGGCTCTTACTCTCCATAATCATCAAGCCATAAATTCATCCAGTCAAGCAAAAATGCAGTGAAATTAGAGGCAATTATCTCTAGAGTGACAATAACATTTCATAAGGATTAAGGCTCATTGCGTGGAAATAAAATGCTCTCTGTTCGACAGGGCACATAACAGGAACATCTCCACTCAATGCAGCACCATTGTATAATGAAGCATATTCTTGCTCAGTTTTCCGATAGGTGGCATTGTCTTCTCAATTGATAGGGAGGTGGGAAGGGAGCAAGGTCCGGTAATCGGGCCTCTAACGGTTAAGAAATCTGGGATTGTGGGTAACACAAAAATCCTGCAAATTGAACTTCTGTTAAAATAGCTATGAGAAGAGTGTCATATGACTGGTATCCAATTGATTATTCCAATTCTGTCCTGGTTGGCCTCTGTCCTCTATTCCTAGTCAGGTGCTACACCCCTCTTACTGAAGTTATTGGGTGAGATTCTCTGGCCTCCCGGCCATGTGTTTCCTGCTGGCGGGAGGTGGCATGTTGTTTGCTAGCGACGAGATTTTCTCATCCTGCTGCTGTCAATGGGAATTCCCATTGACGTCCCCTCACGCCAGCGGGATACTCAAAGGCAGGGATGCGCAGCTGGTGGGACCAGAGAATCCCGCCAGTGCAAACAGCTGGAAAATTCCAACCATTGACTCCCAACCCCCAGTGTCTCTAATTTAAAACTTCTGTTTAATACCCTTCATGGTCTAATCCCTCCCTACTCCTCTCTGTAATAATCTCAAATCCTGGCCTGTTGAACCTCACCTCTGGTGACCTTGTCTTCAGTTACCAAGGTGCCATAACGCCATAAGAACTTCCATCCTTACCCCTTGCTCGTCTGCTTTAGGAACTTCCTTAAAACCAAACATTCAGATTGAACTTGTGGCACTCATTCCAAAATTTTCTTTAGCTTGTGCATCCATTTTTGTCTGCTTATGCCTCTGTGAAGCATTTTAGGACATCTTTGCTACAAGTCAGTACAAGTAGAAGTTGTTATTGAATGCATTAAGTATTATCAGCAATATTAGCAACAAGCTCAGGGAAGGGGTGGCATCGTGGTATTGTCACTAGACAAGTAATCTATAGACCAAGGGTAATGCTCTGAGGACCCTATCATCCTGGTGTGCTCCATGTGCCTATCCAATAACCGCTTAAATGTTCCTCAAGTGTCTGACTCCACTATCACTGCAGGCAGTCCATTCCACACCCCAACCACTCTCTGCGCAAAGAAACTACCTCTGATATCCTTCCTATATCTCCCACCATGAACCCTATAGTTATGCCCCCTTGTATTAGCTCCATCCACCCGAGGAAATAGTCTTTGAACGTTCACTCTATCTATCCCCTTCATCATTTTATAAACCTCTATTAAGTCTCCCCTCAGCCTCCGCCGCTCCAGAGAGAACAGCCCTAGCTCCCTCAACCTTTCCTCATAAGACCTACCCTCCAAACCAGGCAGCATCCTGGTAAATCTCCTCTGCACTCTTTCCAGCGCTTCCACATCCTTCTTATAGTGAGGTGACCAGAACTGCACACAATATTCCACATGTGGTCTCACTAAGGTCCTGTACAGTTGCAGCATAACCCCACGGCTCTTAAACTCCAACCCCCTGTTAATAAAAGCTAACACACTATAGGCCTTCTTCACAGCTCTATCCACTTGAGTGGCAACTTTCAGAGATCTGTGGATATGGACCCCAAGATCTCTCTGTTCCTCCACAGTCTTCAGAACCCTACCTTTGACCCTGTAATCCACATTTAAATTAGTCCTACCAAAATGAATCACCTCACATTTATCAGGGTTAAACTCCATTTGCCATTTTTCAGCCCAGCTTTGCATTCTATCTATGTCTCTTTGCAGCCTACAACAGCCCTCCACCTCATCCACTACTCCACCAATCTTGGTGTCATCAGCAAATTTACTGATCCACCCTTCAGCCCCCTCCTCTCAGTCATTAATAAAAATCACAAAGAGCAGAGGACCAAGCACTGATCCCTGCGGCACTCCGCCACCAACCTGCCTCCAATCCGAAAATTTTCCATCGACCACCACCCTCTGTCTTCGATCAGACAGCCAGTTACCTATCCAATCGGCCAACTTTCCCTCTATCCCACACCTCCTCACTTTCATCATAAGATGGATTACATGGGTACGATGGGCATAGAGGGATATGGGCCAAATGCAGGCAATTGGGATTAGTTTAGAGGTTTTAAAAACAAACTGCGACATGGACAAGTTGGGCCAAAGGGCCTGTTTCCATGCTGTAAACCTCTATGACTCTATGACATCGCCAGGGACCCGGGTTCGACTCCCGGCTTGGGCCACTGTCTGTGCGGAGTCTGCACGTTCTCCCCGTGTCTGCGTGGGTTTCCTCCGGGTCTCTGGTTTCCTCCCACACTCTGAAAGATGTGCTGGTTAGGTGGATTGGCCATGCTAAATTCTCTCTCAGTTTACCTGAACAGGCGCCGGAGTGTGCGACTAGGTGATTTCACAGTAACTTCATTGCAGTAAGCCTACTTGTTACCCTAATAAATAAACTTATAAACTTTAAAGTTAGTGTCCAAAGATGTGTGTGTTAGATGGATTGGCCATAGAAACGTGTATGGGGTCACAGGGATAGGGCAAGGGAGAGGGCCTGTGTTACTCTGTCAGAGAGTTGGTGTAGACTTGATGACTCTTCTGAATTGCAGGGATTCTATGACAAATATTGGCTTTGCTATCTTATTGGGAATTATGAGTGGTGGTTGCAGCTGGATTGGCGGGCTTAGATATTGTCTGAGATCTTGATGAGAGTCCAGGAGAGAGGGTGGGGGTAGTGCACGAACAAACAGAGCAGATGGACTGGGGGTGAGCAGTGGCCAGTAGCAGACACAGGTTCAACGTGGAGACAGATGAGCACTCCTATTCCACACATTTTCACAATAAGGTAAGTAATTAAGATGCAACATACATTGTAGCTGTCAGTCTCCACTAGTCTATTTAAGAACTGCCATTTGATTGCCCAGCTGTCGAAGGAACTGACCACACCATGTTGTGAACGTGGACAACTGAGTTTTACAAAAGGTGTCTCAAGGCCTGCTATTTGCATTTGCCAAGAGACTTAATGCCTATTGCAGGTATGCATCTGGACATCTTTACCAATATGGTGTGCAAAGTGCTTTTGGTGTGGAATAAGCATGCACATTCCTCTTGCCAAATTAGGCCCCTAAATTGTAAAATGTGCTTGGGATCCAGTTTCTAGTCCATGTTACTTGTGTTGAAAGTATCCATTTGCTCTTCCGTACTACATATCTTGACTATTATGTTGTTCAGGACCTCAGACCTAGCACCAAGCTCATGCTCTACGGAGCAGTAGTGATATCTGCCCTCTTACATGTTTCAGAGATGTGGACTATGTACCCCAGACACCTCAAAACCCCAGAGAAGTACCACCAGCACTGCCTCCGCAAAATGCTGCAAATCCATTGGCAGGAAAAGCACACCAACATTAATGTTCTCGCTCAGGCCAACATCCCCAGCATTGAAGCATTGACTACACTCGATCAGCTCCGCCGGGCAGGCTCCATCGTCCAGATGCCTGACGTGAGACTCCTAAAATAAGTGCTCTACTCAGGAGATCAGAGGAAAGGCTTCAAGTATATCCTCAACGCCTCCTTAAAAAAGTATAACATTCCCACCAATACCTGGGAATCCCTGGCCCAAGACTGCCCAAAATAGAGGAAAAGCATCCGGGAAGGAGCTAAACACCTCGAGCTTCATTGCCGAGAGCAACCTGAATCTAAGCATTCAACAGCGAATGGAGCATGTGGCCAGCTGGACATCCCACCTGCCCGCTTCTCCAACCACTGTTTGTCTGCCCCACCTGTGACAGGGTTTGTGCGTCACACATTGGACTCCTCAGTAAGCTGAGAACTCATTTTAATTTGGAAGCAAGTCAGCCTTGACTGCCTAGGAAGAATATAAGAAGTGTTCAGGTGGAATCATAGTTTAACAATTTTGTCAGTTTTGGTTATTAATCTGTATTCAAGCAACTGTTCTTCAGCAATTCCTACTCTTGTTCCAGGAATTTCTCACGATGTTGGCTCGAGATGTCTGATGTGTGAAGCACATCAAGTTTTAATTGAATATCTCCATCTCTTGAATTTATTTGTTCAAGTTTATAATGTAAGCATTTCAAGTCCTTTTTTATGTATTCTGCTTCCTGTGACTGACGCTTCACTGCTTTCATCAGATCTCGTTTTTTTCTTATCAAACTAATTTTAAGTTTATTTATCAGTGTGACAAGTAGGCTTACATTAACACTGCAATTAAGTTACTGTGAAAATCCCCTGGTCGCCACACTCCGGCGCCTGTTCGGGTACACTGAGGGAGAATTTAGCTTGGCCAATGCATCTAACCATCACGTCTCTCGGGCTGTGGGAGGAAACCGGAGCACCCTGGGAAACCCACGCAGACATGGGGAGAATGTGCAGAAATCATAGAAATCATAGAAACCCTACAGTACAGAAAGAGGCCATTCGGCCCATCGAGTCTGCACCGACCACAATCCCACCCAGGCCCTACCCCCACATCCCTACATATTTTACCCACTAATCCCTCTAATCTACGCATCCCAGGACACTAAGGGGCAATTTTAGCAGGGCCAATCAACCTAACCCGCACATCTTTGGAGTGTGGGAGGAAACCGGAGCACCCGGAGGAAACCCACGCAGACACGAGGAGAATGTGCAAACTCCACACAGACAGTGACCCAAGCCAGGAATCGAACCCAGGTCCCTGGAGCTGTGAAGCAGCAGTGCTAACCACTGTGCTACCGTGCCGCCAGACTCCACACAGACAGTGACCCAAGCCGGGAATTGAACCCACGTCCCTGGCGCTGTGAGGCAGCAGTGCTAACCACTGTGCCACCATGCTGCCCATGTGAATGCTGACACTGATCAGTTTTTCCTTTGCAGAATATGATTCTTCTGTACTATCCTTCAACCCCTTTCTGCAATTAACCTTCTGCCTGATGCTCCTTGCGTGGAACTTCGAATTTCACCTGCCATTCTGTGTTCTTGATTTTCATTTCTTTGTACACTTCTGTGGAAATTTGACATTTTTCCAATGTTACTTCCAAATTTTCCTTCAGCATTGCTGTTTCTTTCTTGAGGCTCTATGATTCTATAATCTCTGAAAACTGCTTTGTTTGTTCTTTCGGATTGGCATTAAATTCATTTTGTTTCACTTCGCAGGGCGGCACGGTGGCACAGTGGTTAGCACTGCTGCCGCACAGTGCCAGGGACCTGGGTTCGATTCCCCGCTTGGGTCACTGTCTGTGTGGAGTCTGTATGTTCCCCCCGTGTCTGCGTGTGTTTCCTCCAGGTGCTCTAGTTTACCCCCACAGTCCGAAAGACATACTGGTGTTGGGTGCATTGGCAATGCTAAATTCTCCCTCAGTGTATCTGAACAGGAGCCGGAGTGTGGTGACTAACCACCGTGCTTGAGTCAGTGTATGCAGAAGTAATTCAGTCATATATTTAGCCCATGGTTTTATGCAATTTACATTTGATAATATTACTACTTTACATATATTCAAAATCTCACATCTGAGTGCCTTTCCCATCTTTTTTCCACTTGCAAATTCTTTCCCTATATATAAAATTGTTTGTCCACACTTAACGAATTTCTATGTCCATTGATGGGCAAGTTTGATTAAAGACAATCTCCATTATAATTGCTGCCATCGGAACTGATAATAAAAAATGCCTTGAAGAAATGGCAACACATATAAGGTTTCAGATATCTTTTGAAATTACAGACAAGTTTACAAGGCCAAGTGTAATGGAAATCATTGACGTAATTACACCCTTTAAACAATGGTGGCACTCGATGTCACCACTGAAGGAAGGGTACAGTTAAATTGTAAGAAAGTTACATAGTGAGTGTCCATTATAAATGTGTATATTGATTGGAATTTGTAAAGCAACTATTTGACAGGAACCTGGTGGTGGATAAGAGATAATTTAGTCATTAAATCATGAAAGTATACATCACAAAAAGACACCATTCAACCCATTATTCTTAAACCAGCTCTTTGAATGAACTATCCAATTAGTGCCAATCTGCTACTCTTTCCCATAGCACTGCAATTCTTTTTTTCTCTTTTCAAGTTTATCTCCAATTTCCTTTTGAAAGTTAATTTTGATTTTGATTCCACCCCTCTTCCAGACTGGACATTCTGGCTCATTACAACTCACTACATAAAAAGAAAAATCTCCTCCTGTTCTCTCTGTTTTTTTTCTGGCAATTATCTTAACTCTGTCTCCTCCAGTTATTGGCCATCCTAACATTGGAAGTGTTTTTCCTTATTTCTCCTATCAAACCCTCTCTTAATTTTGAACAAGTATTTTAATCACCTCTTAATCTTCTCTGTTCTAAGGAGAACAATCCCAGCTTTTCTGGTCTTTCCACATTAAAGTTTAAGTTTATTTATTAGTCACATTAGCACTGCAATGAAGTTACTGTGAAAGTCCCCAAGTCGCCACACTCCGGCACCTGTTCGGGTACACTGAGGGAGAATTTAGCATGGCCAATGCACCTAACCAGCACGTCTTTCAGATTGTGGGAGGAAACCAGAGCACCCGGAGGAAACCCACACAGACAAGGGGAGAATGTGCAGACTCCGCGCAGACGGTGACCCAGGCCAGGAATTGATCCTGGGTGCCTGGCGTTGTGAGGCAGCGGTGCTAACCACTGAGCCACCGTGCCACCCTACACTGAAGACTCTCATCCCTGGTACCATTCTAGTATCTCCGTTCCCTGTCTAAGGATTCAAATGTGGTGCCCGCAACTGGACCCAGGATTCCTGCTGAGCCCTACCCAGGGATTTGTAAAGGTTCAACATCACTTCCTTGCTTTTGTACTCTGCCTCAACTTATAAAGCCCTCGATCATGTAAGCCTATGATCAACTTATCCTGACACCTTCAATCACTTATGTATGATTTATTAATATAAAAGTATATCACTGAATTAAACACTTCCAAGTTTTCACGGCGGCACGGTGTGCAAACACACAGCCACACTGATGAGGACTGTCTGATCCTGAGTCCTCATTTTCACTGAGTTACAAGTTGACAGCAGAGCTATTATAATAGGTCTTGTTGCCCTGGAGGTGGGAAAGGTAAAACCAGCCAGTGTTCCTATGTCTAATTGCTATCCAGTCACACTGATAGAAGATATGCTTATTATGGGCTTCAAGTGACGACAGGATCAGACTGGATTCTGACACCTCTCACATTATAACTGACTACCTAGCTCACACCTGAGGAGCTATCATTTGAGGCGTTAGCAGACTGACAATACCGAGGAATCCATATCAGTCAAGATGAGTCAGCACCTTCGGGAAAGAGACTGGAGAGAATTGGAAGAAAAAACTATTTTAGTAGAATCCAATGTAAAGTAAACTAAGGAAGTGTCACGTCAGAAATTTTTATTGAGAGCATTTAGAACATCAAAGGTAGAAGTGCAAAATGTTTGTACCATGAAGGAAACTTAAGAATAAATTTTGTTGGCTGGGATTTTATGGGAAGCAGTGACCATGTCTGTCATTTAGAGAGCCAGAAACAACCTTGCCTTTGCCGGTGATGGAAGTCCCAGTGGCATTTTGGACATGGAGAGGATGTTTCCAGTAGTAGGAAAAACTAGAACCAGAGGGTACAACCACAGACTAAAGGGACGATCCTTTAAAACAGAGATGAGGGGGAATTTCTTCAGCCAGAGAATGGTGAATCTGTGGAACTCTTTGGCACAGAAGGCTGTGGAGGCCAGGTTTCTTTAAGACAGAGTTAGATAGGTTCTTGATTGATAAGGGGATCAGGGGTTATGGGGAAAAGGCAGGAGAATGGGGATGAGAAAAATAACAGCCATGATTGAATGGCGGAGCGGACTTGATGGGCCGAGTGGTCTAATTCTGCTCCTATGTCTTATGGTCTCATTTTACGAGTCTCTGACTGTTAACTGCCTGTAGTCAGGGTTTCTGTTCCTTTAAGGAGAATAGCCCTATCCCCAAGACATCCTGGACAATCAGAGAGCTCCCTTGAACCTGCAGGGCGGTCACCAAAATATGGCTGCTGATTTTCCCCTCTGGTGGACTGTCTAACGCCACTGGTAAGATACCGGTGGTGGTGGAAAGAGATCATTCACTGATCACTTTAAGGCTTCAGTTAGCCTAAGGGTAGGATGGCAGTCTGCCTGCCATCTTCCCTGCCGTTGGTGAAATGCTAGTGATGGCGGGAAGGTGACAGACACACTATTCCCTGCTATTCCATCTGATTTTAACCCTCCCCCACTCTGCCACCGCCACCCCCCCCCCCCCACCCCACCCACACACACTGCCTCTGCCAAAGGCCCCGGAGCCCCTTGAGATCCTAATCATTGTTTCATATTGAAACGTCATTTGCTCAGATGCTTAGCATCTGCTACTAATCTGTTACTAATAGTCCCTCTTCCATGCCCTATTATAATCTTTGGGTGAAGAGCACTAGGCGACAAGCTATGTCAAGAAATACCCTTCCTGAGCTTGAATAGTTCAAGAGGTATCGCCATCTTGTGGCATTAACAAGTAACAGCTTAATTAATCAAAATGGACTTCAGCGGCTTTCGGTGCCCTGATAGCACGCCATCTAAAAGCGTAAGGTGAGTGTAAGGCTGCTTTCAACTTATTTGGTATTTGTACCAGAATAGAATATTTTTCTGCTTTCTTTTTGTGAAAACAAAGGGAAAATCTGCTTCTTAAAGTGCTAAACTCTGGAATTAAACCACACATCAATTTAATACTCATTTATGAGTTTAGATGCAGTTGTAAGGTGGAATTTCCATTCTGGAGACAAGGTGCAGAGGCAGGCGGGGACGCTGGCATGATTCCAGCTGGGTGGTGGATCAGATTAACCCACACGATCTTCTGCTTTTCAGTTCATTAATTATGCATCAACTGGGAGCTCATCGATTCTTGTGGTGGAGTGAGCAGGGATTTGCCCACCCAGCAGTTGCCTCATGGGTTCAAAGGTCCTGGCGCCATTTTAAATGGCACCCGGACAGACATTCCCCCATTGCAGGCCAGGTGTGTTGTGTCATTCAGGTTCACGACGGCACCAAAAAGAACCAAATCCTCAACTCCATGGTTCAGTGAAGACTCTCCTGGGGATTCTCTTCCATGCTGGGCTCTTCTTTAAAAGCAAAATACCGCGGACGCTGGAATCTGAAACAAAAACAGAAAATGCTGGAAAATCTCAGCAGGTCTGAGTCCGCCTGCAGTCCTGCCTCCATCTGTCTCCTCCATTTTGTGTTTCACACCTTTTCCCTTTGTCCTGCCTCCATCTCAATCTTCACTGCTGGAATTGCCTCCCACACCCAGGCTTGGTGCAGCCGATATTTCATAGATATGGTCTTAGAGAAAGGGTGAAAGCAGAATCTATTGACCTCCAAACCATGGATGAACTGAAACACGGAAAGTGCATGCCAGTTATATATAGTCATGAAACAAACCATTTTAATTATCTGCTGGTGGGGCACTTAATTTGGAAAGGGATGGTATTTTTAACAGGTTGGCCATTAAATGAGCATTCATGAGGTGCAAATGAATGCTAATGTGCTTCCCGGTATAGATCAACAGGAAACCTCACCCGCCTTGAACTCACCAGTAAAGTCGAGACAGAGTATAGGAATGAGATGGAGAATCTGGTGAACTGGTGAACTGGTGCGGCAACAATAATCTCTCCCTCAATGCCAACAAACGAAGGAGATTGTCATCGACTTCGGGAAGCGTAAAGGAGAACATGCCCTGTCTACATCGACAGGGACGAAGTAGAAAGGGTCCAGAGCTTCAAGTTTTTAGGTGCCCAGATCACCAACAACCTGTCCTGGTCCCCCCCGAGGCCAAAACTATAGTTAAGAAAGCCCATCAATGCCACTACTTTCTCAGAAGACTCAGAAAATTTGGCATGTCAGCTACGACTCTCACCAACTTTTACAGATACACCATAGAAAGCATTCTTTCTGGTTGTATCACAGCTTGGTATGGCTTCTGCTCTGCCCAAGACCGCAAGGAACTACAAAATGGTCCGGGTCCATAGGACTCTAAAATCCGCCCCGCAGGTGGAGGAGGTGGTTAAGAAGGTGTATGGTGTGCTGGCCTTTATCAATCGAGGGATTGAGTTTAGGAGTCCGGGGATAATGATGCAGCTATATAAGACCCTCGTCAGACCCCACTTGGAGTACTGTGCTCAGTTCTGGTTGCCTCATTACAGGAAGGATGTGGAAAAGATTGAAAGGGTGCAGAGGCGATTTACAAGGATGTTGCCTGGATTGAGTGGCATGCCTTATGAGGATAGGCTGAGGGAGCTCGGTCTTTTCTCCTTGGAGAGACGTAGGATGAGAGGAGACCTAATAGAGGTATATAAGATGTTGAGAGGCATAGATCGGGTGGACTCTCAGAGGCTTTTTCCCAGGGTGGAAATGGCTGCTACGAGAGGACACAGGTTTAAGATGCTGGGGTGTAGGTACAGGGGAAACGTTAGGGGGAAGTTTTTCACACAGAGGGTGGTGGGCGAGTGGAATCGGCTGCCGTCAGTGGTGGTGGAGGCAAACTCAATCAGGTCTTTTAAGAGACTCCTGGATGAGTACATGGGACTTAATAGGCTGGAGGGTTATAGGTAGGCCTAAAAGGTAGGGATATGTTCGGCACAACTTGTGGGGCCGATGGGCCTGTTTTGTGCTGTAGTTTTCTATGTTTCTATGTTTCTAAAAGGTCATGAATGTAGCCCAATCCATCACGCAAACCAGCCTCCCATCCATTGACTCTGTCTATACTTACCGCTGCCTCGGAAAAGCAGCCAGCATAACTAAGGGCCCCACGCACCCCAGACATTCTCTCTTCCACCTTCTTCCTTCGGGAAAAAGATACAAAAGTCTGAGGTCATGTACTAACCGACTTAAGAACAGCTTCTTCCCTGCTGCTGTCAGACTTTTGAATGGACTTACCTTGCATTAAGTTGATCTTTCTCTACACCCTAGCTATGACTGTAACACTACGTTCTGCACTCTCTCGTTTCCTTCTCATGAACGGTATGTTTTGACTGTATTGCGCTCAAGAAACAATATTTTTCACTGTATGTTGATACATGTGACAATAATAAATCAAATCAAGTCAAATCAAAATAGAGGCGTTGATGGGCTTTCTTAACTATAGTGTCGGCATGGGGGGACCAGGACAGGTTGCTGGTGATCTGGACACCTACTTGTATAATCCACAGACAACATTTTGTAAGTTTTCCACTTCTACGAGGCAAGACGAAAAATACAGAAATAAATTGCAACTGTCACAAGAGAAAGTGTCATTCAAGCAGTGTGCATCCCTGTTCTCATGCCAACCATCTTGTTAAATGGGATTGACAGGAATTTTTATATGAGGAGAGATTACTTAAGATTATATTCACTGGAGCTTAGAAGAGTGAGAGGGGATCTCATAGAAACTTATAAAATTCTAACAGGTTTAGACAGGGTAGATTCAGAAAGAATGTTCCTGATGGTGGGGTTGTCCCGGACTAGGGGTCATTGTTTGAGAATAAGGGGAAAACCTTTTAGGACTGAGGTGAGGAGAAATTTCTACACCCAGAGAATGGTGAATGTGTGGAATTCACTACCACAGTTGAGTCAAAATGTTGTCTGATTTCAAGAAGAAATTAGATATAGCTGTTGGGACAAAAGTGATCAAGGGATATGGGTGGAAAGCGGGGTCAGGGTATTGAATTTGATGATCAATCGTGATCATAATGAATGGCGGAACAGGCTCGAAGGGCTGAATGGCATACTCCTCCTGCTTCTAGTTTCTTCGTATGTATGTTTCTATGTAAACTGCACACTCAAGGCTAATGATCTTGCTGTGATTGAGGAAAGAAAAGGTCACTCACTTTTCGTTTGAATTTTATTTCATGAATGAACCTCAATATAGATCTGTGGAAAACTCACCTTTATTTACCCAACTAATCCCCTAACCTATATATCTTGGGAACTCAGGGGCAATTTAGCATGGCTAATCCACCTAACCGCCACATCTTTGGACTGTGGGAGGAAATCAAAGCACCTGGACGAAGCCCACCCAGACACGCAGAGAGTGTGCAAACTCCACACATCAGCAGAAAGTGTGACAAAATGGAGTATTTCTGGTGATAAAGCTTGTTCCAAATGTCAGCAATGGAAACTGTGAGCAGGAATAAATTCTGCCAACCCATTTTTTTTTCAAAGCCCGCCCTTTCCTTCCACAACCAAATGGAATTTGAACTGAAGCATGAAAAAGGGTCTTGTTATGGGATGAGAAAATAATGAGCACTGCCGTAAAATAAGTAACATATGAAGATGTGCCAAAAGTATTCACAACAGGACTTTTGTTTGAAGTTTCCTGGGCACTGCTGCAGATAATGCATTCATGGTAAGTTCACCCTCTACATTCTCTAAGAAGGAAAGCATATTGAAGATTCCTGAACATGAGTAATAAAATAACTGGATCTTTAATGCTAATTGCTGTGACTCAATTCGTAGATGATGAATGCCAATGTGTCCCATTTTGCTTAATTACAGTTTTTTTTTTGAAGTTCACGAAGAAAACAAAATCCGCACATGTTTTCCGTTTTGTGCTGACTGGATTCAAATGTGGTAATTGTAAATTTCAAAATGACATTATTTTCTTTTTCGGTTTAACCCCTTCTGACGAGATTGGTCCGAGGACAATAAAATTCTCTCATTCAGAATCCCTATTTCTGGGTGCGTGGGAACCAGCTGAAGGTTCGGTTTAATTCAGGGCTATGAACCACTAACTTGGAAACATTTCATGGCTCTGGAGGTCAAGCAGGATTGCGACAAAGTGCCAGGTTTAGCGTGGCCAAACACGAGACCTCATTAACACACATTGCAACATAGCTCGCCGGTCTTCCACTCCTGTTCCATAGTATTTATTATCCACCAGGCACACTGTGGAGACAAGCTGGCTGGGAACAGATGACAGCTATGCATTAGGCATAAATGCTACTACAAGAGCTGGCATAAGATATGGCTGTGGTAAATATCCATTTCGCATTTACTCAGTCAGCAAGTGGTGCGTTTTAATTGTGTTTTTTCAGAACAAGCATTCCAATTCAGAGAGATTTAATCAGATGGGGCTGCTCCAGTATTGATTTGATTTGGTTTATTATCGTCACATGTACAGTGAAATGTATTGTTTCTCGCTTGCTATATAGACTAAACACATAGCACGGTGCCACAGTGGTTAGCGCTGCTGCCTCACAGCGCCAGGGACCTGGGTTCAATTCCAGACTCGGGTCACTGCCTGTGCGGAGTTTGCACATTCTCCCTGTGTCTACGTGGGTTTCCTCCGGGTGCTCCGGTTTCCTCCCACACTCCAAAGATGTACAGATTGGGTTGATGGGCCATGCTAAATTAACCTTAGCATCACGGGGATTAGCAGGGTAAGTATGAGGGATTACAGGAATCGGGCCTGGGTGGGATTGTGGTCGGTGCAGACTCGATGGGCCAAATGGCCTCCTTCTGCACTGTAGAGGTTCTATGATCTATATGGGAGAAGAAAAGGAGTGGGTGCATAATATAGTGTTACAGTCATAGCTAGGGTGTCGAGGAAGATCAGCTTAATGTAGTGGTCGGTCCATTCAAGAGTCTGATGGCAGCAGGGATGAAGTTGTTCCCGAGTTGGTTGAGTCGTAATCTCAGACTTTTGTATCTTTTTCCCGATGGAAGAAGCTGGAAGAGAGAATGTCCAGGGCGTGTGGAGTCCTTGAATATGCTGGGTGCTTTGCCGAGGCAGCGGGAAGTGTAGTCAGAGTCAATGGATGGGAGGCTGGTTTGTGTGATGGACTGGGCTACATTCACAATTCTTTATAGTTTCTTGCTGTCTTGGTCAGAGCAGAAGCCATACCAAACAGGGGCCCAGTATCATATGGTACCACAGTGGGGCTAATTATGCCAAAAAGCTAGTACACAAGGGTTAATTTTTAACATCAGGGCATTGACGGGAATCTGGTGCAATAGATTATCTATTGGAATACTTGCCCACTTTTTATTCAATTGACTTCAACAAGTTAAACAAAGAAATGGTTCCTCATTCACCACACCACTTCCTCACATCGGGTAGAATTTTACAAGATTTTTTTCTAAGTGTCCATCTAGCGTGAAAATGGGAGAGTTTTTTGGGCGTGTTTTCACTTCCAATTTTATGCACTGACAGTGGAATTTTACGGCCACTTTATGCTTGTTTTGCAGCGGGAGAATGTTGTAAAATAGGCGTAAAGCGGCTAGCGCGGATGGCGTCGATTTTTGCACCTGTCGTGATTTTACGACACCCGGATTTCCGGCGCGGTCAGCCTCTCTCCCGAAATGGGCGAGAGGCTGATTAATTTATTTAAATTTATGGATACGTTGATTTCAATCTGTTTAGCGAGCCCGGTGCTTGACCGTCTGGGCTTGCTTGCCTTTATGGCTTCGCCAGGAGAGGTTCTCTCCGGCGAGGAAAGCACCTGCTCCCAATGAATGGGGAACAGTGGTATTGGCCTCGCTAATGGAACCGGAGGCCATTGAAGCCCCCCCGGGAGGCCGAATGCAAGGTGGGGGTGCCCCTAGGGAAGTGCCACACTGGCATTTGGGAAATGCCAGCCTGGCACCTTGGCAATGCCCACTGGGCAGTGCTAGAGGATGGGTCCAATGGGGGCAGGTCAGAGGGTGTGGGTCAATTGGGGGAGATGCTGCCACTCTGCATGCGATCAGTGGGGGAGGGAGAGGGGGTCCGTGATAGGTTTAGGTGGTGGGGTCGGGATTGGTCTGGATGGGGGGGCCGCGATCGGTCTGGCAATGGGAGGGGTGATGGGGGTCGAGGGGCGGCGGGCAGCAGGGGGTGGTGGGGGCTGCATCTCAGGGCGTGAACCCCCGCAATTGTGGGGGAGAGAGTTATTTGAAGCTGCCTGTTGTAGCAGGGGCCTGACAGCTCTCTCCTTGTCCATCAGAGCCCTGCTACTGTTAATGCACATGTGCACCATCAGAGATCTGCGCATGCGCAATAGCTCCCCTCTGAAAAGTTGAGCCCCACCCACAGCCTCTCTGGCTGGAAACTGACAAACCCATCTTTTTGGAGACAGAGTGCATAAGAATTGGCGTGAAAATCCACACGAAAAATGGACCTGAAACTCTTCCATTTTCAGACTGGCTGGACACTTAGAAAAAATCTCATAAAACCCAGTCTTTGAAAATATTGACTGGCCTGTTTCTAGCCACTGGAGGCAGTGGGCGGGGCCTAGTTGGCCAGACACCCAGCAGTTCAGATCAGAGCAACAAACTGCGCATGCACAGAAAAAGCTCAAAAAAGCAGTTCTGCTGACAGAACACCCCCGGGCCAGATACAGGTGTCCCCCCCAGGGACATCGGAGACCATCCCCCCAGCATTACTGAGCCACTTACCCCCACCCCACCCCACATCCACCGGACACCACCCCCTGGAACACCTGGCCCCCCCTAACCCCCGTTACGTAGGTAAGATGAGTATAGAGGGATATGGGCCAAAGGTGAGCAACTGGGACTATCTTAATGGTTAAAAACTGGACGGCATGGACAGGTCGGGCCAAAGGGCCTGTTTTCATGCTGTAAACCTCTATGAATGAACAAGGCAAGAGGGAAGAATTTCCAAAGTATTTGTCTTCCCAATGGGATTCTCCCTATTGTCAAAGTTCCTGGGAAATTGGGGCAAATATTCATTTTGAACTTTTTTCACCATTTCTCTGATGGTTTTGCCACTCTCCCACCAGAGGATCTGAACCACAATTCCAGGTTCACATGTGTATATTGGTACAATCAAAATTAGTCAAATAAGAAGTATTTGGGAATAGTGTTATGATTCCAGGATTGTTTTCATTTGTTGGAACACAGTTGCCTCCTCTTAATTTCCTTGAATTGCGCAATGCAGATGGTGGCCATTTGGCCTATCTTTGAAAGAATTATCCAATTAGTCCCTGTCCCTGCAATGTTCCCTCTGACATTTGATTGCT
Organism: Mustelus asterias; assembly: GCF_964213995.1. Classification (NCBI taxonomy): domain Eukaryota; kingdom Metazoa; phylum Chordata; class Chondrichthyes; order Carcharhiniformes; family Triakidae; genus Mustelus; species Mustelus asterias. Next base: position 30,861,999 of record NC_135802.1, read on the forward strand.
GTGTCTGGCTGGCTTGTTGGACTGCGCAGTCCCTTTTGGATTGGCATGAGGCCATGCGTGCATGCAGCTTAAAGAGAATGCAACTTGTCCCCTACGTGGCACAATGCCTATTGCTGCCCATGGTGCACCCGTGCAGCTTGTCATTGTTCCCTGCTGTTTCTTGATAAGAATTTGATTTTGATTTGATTTATTATTGTCACATGTATTGGTATACAGTGAAAAGTATTGTTTCTTGCATGCTATACAGACAAAGTGCGAGAAAAGAGAGGGTGATGAATGTATGTTACAGTCATAGCTAGGATGTACAGAAAGATCAGCTTAATATATGGTAGGTCCATTCAAAAGTCAGATGGCAGCAGGGAAGAAGCTGTTCTTGGATCGGTTGGTATGTATCTCAGACTATTGCATTTTTTTCCTGATGGAAGAAGGTGAAAGAGAGTAAGTCTGGGGTATGTGGGGTCCTTGATTATGTTGGCTGCTTTTCCGAGGCAGTGGGAAGTGTAGACGGTGTCAATCGATGGGAGACTGGTTTGCGTAATGGACTGGGTTACGTTCACAACCCTTTGTAATTTCTTGCCGCTTTGGTCAGTGCAGGAGCCATGCCAAGATGTGATACATCCAGAAAAGATCTGTAAAAGTTGGTGAGAGTTGGAGCGGACATGCTGAATTTCCTTAGTCTTCTGAGAAAGTAGAGGCACTGGTGGGCTTTCTTAATGATAGCATTGTCGAGGAGGGACCAGGAACAATTATGGGTGATCTGGACACCGAGAAACTTGAAGCTCTTGACCATTTCCACTTCATCCCCGCAATAGAATGCAATTTTTTTTTGAATTTCAAGCACTTTCCTACTTCCCCTTTTGAGCATTGCCAGTGAATCTGCTTCCACCCCCTTTTCAGGCAGTGCATTCCAAGACAGAATGATTTGCTGCATTTTTCTCGCCTCATCTTGCCTCTGGCTCCTTTGCAAATAACTATGTGTATTTTATCAGACTGTACCTTACTATGCAATTACAACAGACTGCATGTAACTGTAATGAAACGTTTCTGTATGTGTGCAATAATGTCAGTAATGTAGGAGCTGGTGTGAATAGCTGAGATGAATTTCATATCCCTACTGTTGATCTGTGATTTCAGCAGCCGATAAAGGTAGTTTTTTTTCTTATTTGGGCTGGATGTAATAAATGCCACTGATGTTTGATGGTGTGAGTCTGTGGAAGGACTCATCTCTAATTTCCTGTTGATTGAGCTGATAGGGCTGAGGCCTTTGTTTTGCTCTGCTTTCCAGTTCTGACTATCCAAGCCATCTGTTTGTCTTGGGATCGAAAAGCGTTCTCTTTACTGATCTCCAGCCAACGTTATTAACTTAATTCCTTCCAGAGCTTTGATTCCAACCATGGAAATGTCATTGAATCCAAATTCACATTCCGAGGAATTCCTGGAATCCTTCGCCCTTTGTGTGAGAAGCGGTTCTAATGACTCGATGTTCAGAGTCATTATTAACAAAGGATGCTCACATGAGATAGAGATGGGCTTGTGCCATGCAGCGAACAAAAAGAGAGCAGTACCGATCGGGTTGAGGTGACTTTTAGAGGTAAATTATGTTTGAACTTCACTATTCAGGGGAAATGATGGCCTCGTGGTATTAATGTTAGACTATTAATCCAGAAACTCAGCTAATGTTCTGGGGACCCAGGTTCGAATCCCACCATGGCAGAAAGTGGAATTTGAATTCAACAAAAACCCCAGGGAGGGATGTTGGCACAGGTTGTATGGGCTGAATGGCCTCTCACTGAGTTGTGATTCTGGATGGGGAAGTGTCATCTGTGTTGGGCTGGGTGGGATCGTTTGTGCTGGGCTGGGTGGGGGGATGGTCTGTGTCAGGCTTGTGGGGGGGGGGGGGTTCTGTGTTGGACTGGATTGATTAATTGATTGTAAAAGATATCTGGAATTAAGAGTCTACTGATGGCCATTGTCGATTGTCGAAAAAACCCATCTGGTTCACTAATGCCCTTTAGGGAAGGAAATCTGTTGTGCTTACCTGGTCTGGCCTACATGTGACTCCAGAGCCACAAAAATGTGGTTGACTCTCAACTGCCCTCGGGCAAATAGGAATGGGCCATAAATGCTGATGTGGAGATGCCGGCGTTGGACTGGGGTAAACACAGTAAGGAGTTTAACAACACCAGGTTGAAGTCCAACAGGTTTATTTGGTAGCAAAAGCCACACAAGCTTTCGGAGCCTTAAGCCCCTTCCTCAGGTGAGTGGGAATTCTGTTCACAAACAGGGCATATAAAGACACAAGCTCAATTTACATGAATAATGGTTGGAATGCGAATGCCAACAGCGAATCAAGTCTTTAAGATACAAACAATGTAAGTGGAGAGAGCATCAAGACAGGCTAAAGAGATGTGTATTGTCTCCAGACAGGACAGCCAGTGAGACTCTGCAGGTCCAGGCAAGCTGTGGGGATTATAAATAGTGTGACATGAACCCAAGATCCCGGTTTAGGCCGTCCTCATGTGTGCGGAACTTGGCTATCAGTTTCTGCTCAGCGACTCTGCGCCATCGTGTGTTGTGAAGGCCTCCTTGGAGAACGCTTACCCCAATATCAGAGGCGAATGCCCGTGACCGCTGAAGTGCTCCCCAACAGAAAGAGAAAAGTCTTGCCTGGTGATTGTCGAGCGGTGTTCATTCATCCGTTTCCCCAATGTACCATGCCTCGGGACATCCTTTCCTGCAGCGTATCAGGTAGACAACGTTGGCCGAGTTGCAAGAGTATGTACCGTGTACCTGGTGGATGGTGTTCTCACGTGAGATGATGGCATCTGTGTCGATGATCCGGCACGTCTTGCAGAGGCTGCTGTGGCAGGGTTGTGTGGTGTCGTGGTCACTGTTCTCCTGAAGGCTGGGTAGTTTGCTGCGGACAATGGTCTGTTTGAGGTTGTGCGGTTGTTTGAAGGCAATAAGTGGGGGTGTGGGGATGGACTTGGCGAGATGTTCGTCTTCATCAATGACATGTTGAAGGCTCCGGAGGAGATGCCGTAGCTTCTCCGCTCCGGGGAGGTACTGGACGACGAAGGGTACTCTGTCCACCGTGTCCCGTGTTTGTCTTCTGAGGAGGTTGGTGCGGTTTTTCGCTGTGGCGCATCGGAACTGTTGATCGATGAGTCGAGCGCCATATCCTGTTCTTATGAGGGCATCTTTCAGCGTCTGGAGGTGTCTGTTGCGATCCTCCTCATCTGAGCAGATCCTGTGTATACGGAGGACTTGTCCTAACCTTCACCTTCTTGGAGTGTGGGAGGAAACCAGAGCACCCGGAGGAAGACCAGGCAGAAACAGGGAAATGTGCAGACTCTGCACAGGCAGTGACTCAAGGCTGGAATTGAACCCAAGTCCCTGGCGCTATAAGGCAGCAGTGCTAGCCACTGTGCCTGAAATATCTTTTCTTGCCTCTCCCAACTGGTGGGTGGGAGGCTATTAGGGATTAAGACCCAGTGTTGCACTGCAGCAGAATGGGACATGTTCAATGAACCTACAGCTTGTTATTTTCAGATGATCATACATTTTATGGTTACATCAACTCTCTAGACTCATAGAATCATAGAACTGCTACAGTGAAGAAGAGACCATTCGGCCTTTCAAGTCTGCACTGAATCTCTGGCTGTGAATATTATCCAGGGCCTCTTCACCGCCCTATCCCTGAAATCTCACACTTTTACCATGGCTAATCCATCTAATTTACATATCCTGGGACACTAAGGGGCAATTTAGCCTGGCCAGTCCACCTAACCTGCACATCTTTAGAGTGTGTGAGGAAACCGGAGCACCCACAAGAAACCGATGCAGACATATGGAGAATGTGCAAACTCCACACAGCCAGTCACCCGAGGCCGGAATTGAAGCCGGGTCCCTGGCGCAGTGAGGCAGCAGTGCTAACCACTGTGCCACCCTGCCACAGAACAATGTACAGCACAGAAACAAGATATTCAGTCCAACAGGTCTATGCTCGTGCCCCGTTCTATTTTCCTTCATCTCATCCGAGCAATACTGTATATATTTCTATTCCTTTATCCGTCATTTACTTATTATCAATGCCCTTATAGGGTCGGAGAAGAGAAAGAGATTAGCTGCAAAGATTGGACTTCATCAGGCACCAAGTGCTGATTGTGTTAAATGCTGAAGCTTTTTTCCATTCCTTGGACAGTGCCCTGGCTCTGCCCTTGACTTGCCGTCATCCTAATTGCCTCCTCTCTAGCTCTGAATGGCACTTTCCAGGTCCAGGGATGTAAAATGTACCTTTCTCTGCTGGCTGGCTAAATGAGCTCTTGAACGTTTCCCTGCCTTTTTTTTAAGTAACTTATTAGCTGCTTGAGCAATGGCAAAGGATGATCATTACAGCCGTCCTGAGAATGGCTGCATGGCCTTGTCCCAACACCCTTCACCCCTTCAAACCGTGCTGAGATTGTGTTAGCAGGTTTGTGGACTTATTCGGGGAAAACAGACATTCCTTTTGTTTTTATTGAACAATGGAAAATATGTGTCTGTGCGTTCGGCACCTGGGGCTAAATCATGTTTTCTGAAATTACACTCGCAACCCTAGTACTAGATGTATAGACTATAAAATACCATTGAGCCATTTCCTGCCAACCACACTGCAACAAGATTCTGTTACAGTAAATTATTCCATTTGTCATGCACCTGCTCTATATTCAAAATCTGTTAACTCGAACGCACTCTAATGCAACCCCATCGTTCACTCTGGCAGTTAATCACCTTGTCAGTTTTTGGTATCAAAGCTGATAGTACTGAAATATATGACCAATTTTCGCACCCAAATAAAATCAGCAGTTCGATCTTCTGCACGGTAACAATTTAATTTGCCAAGAAGTTCTCAAAGTTAGTAATTTCCCTACTTGGCATGCATCTCGTCATTTTGACAAAACTGTACCAAACCTTGGAATATTCATCACAGCATCTGGTCAACAGAACGCAGAGAGAGGAGCGCATTTGTTACGGCAAACCCGGTGCAGTCAGATCTGAACATGCTTCCAAGTTGCAGTTTTGCCCAGATTCAAGGTCAAGACGCAAGGTCCTGTTTTAGTCCATACTGGTGTATTGACGGTGCCATTTTGCGATTGAGTGCAGCAAAATTACCAGGGTGCATTTTTCAATGCAATGCCAAAATGTGATGCTGAACAGATATTTGAATGATGCCAAAGCTTGACTTCAGGATTAAGAACAAAAAACAAAGAACAGTACAGCACAGAAACAGGCCCTTCGGCCCTCCAAGCCTGCGCTGATCACGTTGTCCTATCAACCACTTATATCCCTCTATTCCCCATTTGTTCATATGCCTATCAAGATAAGTCTTAAATGTGGCTAACATAACCACCTCACTTGGCAGTGCATTACAAGCCCCCACCACCCTCTGTGTAAAAAACTTCCCCTGCGCATCTCCACTGAACCTTTCCCCCCTTATCTTGAACTTGTGCCCCCTTGTAATTGTCATTTCTGCCCTGGGAAAAAGCTCCCAACTGTTCACCCTATCTATATCTTTCAAAATTTTATAAACTTCTATCAGGTTGCCCCTCAGCCTCCGTCTTTCCAGGGAGAACAACCCCAGTTTATTCAATTCAATTACTGAGACACTGCGCAATAGGATTTAAACCCAGTTTATTTTTCTTATTGAGCGGGGAGGCGATGGTCTAGTTGTTATTATTGTTAGACTATTAATCCAGAAACTTAACTAATGTTCTGGGGACCCGGGTTCAAATCCCGTCACGACAGATGGTGGAATTTGAATTCAATAAAAAAATATGGAATTAAGAATCTACTGATGATCATGAAACCATTGTCAATTGTTGGAAAAACCCATCTGGTTTACTTAATGTCCTTTAGGGAAGGAAATCTGCCGCCCCTACCTGGTCTGGCCTACATGTGACTCCAGAGCCACAGCAATGTGGTTGACTCTCAACTGCCCTTGAAGGGTAACTAGGGATAGGCAATAAATGCTGGCCAGCCAGCAACGCCCATGCCCCACAAATGAATGAAAAGAAAAATTATTTGGTCAGCACAGCTGAAAGGTACATCCAAGAATTTCTGAGATTAATACTTTATGCCAAATCTGAACTTTAAGATTACAGTAAATTGTTGGAGAAGTGTCAAAGCACTGTCGCTGAACCAGTACAGATGTTTGAACAGGATCTTTGGACAGGATTTCTCCATCCCCCTCCACTCCCACAGCATGTTTTCTGGTGACAGAGTTGGCTCGTCATGGCTGCTGGCCGGATCTTGGCATCCCGCTAATGTCTGCCATTTTGTATGGCTCACCTGTCCCACCGCCGAGGAACCTGATGCCCAGGGTGGGGGGGGTCTCCATCGGCAGGACCGGAATGTCCTACCACCGGAACGTCCTACCAGAGAATTCAGCCCTTTGCCTTTGATTTAAAAGTAATTTAAAGAAAGACTTGCATTTCTGTAGCAATTCTGACAACCACAGGACAATCCAAAGTGTCTTCAACAAAACAAATGCATTGGCACCGTTAAAATGCAGGAATCACCGCAGCCAATTTGTGCACTGCAATCTTCCACAACCAGATAAACTTTTTCCGTCAAAGATGAGGGCTAAATATGGGGTTGGACACCGGGTAGAACTCCCCTATTCCTTTCTAAAAGTGGTAGAATGCAAATGTTTACACCAGTCCAAGAGGGTAACTAGGGCCTCGGTTTAATATCTCATCCAAAAGTTGGCACTTCTGACAATATCAGAGTAGAATTCATACACAGACCACTGGAGTCTGACTCAAAGTCACAGGCTTCTGACTCAGTTGGGCATGTGATAACATGAGTTTTTCCTAAGTAAATTATTCCATGAGTTCTAATCACCTACAGAGCAAACTTTAGAACCTAATCCCTCCATCATCCATACTATGGCTCATCTGGATTTGGCCAAGGATAAACTTTTGGTCTGATTCGATTTATTATTGTCACATGTATTGGTATACAGTGAAAAGTATTGTTTCTTGTGCTGTAGCATGCCGTTCGTAGAGTACATCGGGGAGAAGGAAAGGAGAGGGTGCAGAATGTCGTGTTACAGTTATAGCTAGGATGTAGAGAAAGATCAACTTAATGTATGGTAGTCCATTCAAAAGTCTGACAACAGCAGGGAAGAAGCGATTCTTGAGTCGGTTGGCATGTGACCTCAGACTTTTGTATCTTTTTCCTGATGGAAGAAGGTGGAAGAGAGTATTGCTGGAATTTTACCGCCTTGCCCACCCGAGGCTTGTAAGATCCCACCAGAGGCCAATGGAGAATGCCATTCTGAGAGCCTCACCCGCCCCGATTTTGGGGTGGGCGAGGTGGTAAAATTCAGGCCTATGTCCGGGATGCGTGGGGTCCTTGATTATGCTGGCTGCTTTTCCAAGGCAGCGGGGAGTGTAGATGAAGTCAGTAGATGGGAGGCTGGCTTTTCGTGATGGTCTGGGCTACGTTCACAACACTTTGCAGTTTCTTGCGGTTTTGGTCGGAAGTTGCATCAACCATTTTCGTTCAGCAATGTTACGAAGAAATGTGGGAGAAAATGGAAGAGAAGGAAGCGATTCATTTCTTTCTTCAAAATGTTCCAACTCCTTTTTTTAATTCTCTAATTACACCTTTCACTTTTCATGATGTGGCCTCTGCGCACAACTGCAGTTCTTCAAGTGATTTGATGAGAAACAGCTTGCTGTATCCATTCACAAATTTAGTCATTGCTGTGGCAACTGGAAAATATTGCTGGACTGTCGGTACCAACATAGCTGAAGAAACAGCCCCACCCTTCCTCCACACACACACACACATAGACCATCACCAATAACTGAGAAATGGAAGCATGTTTGTTCTGCTAAAATTATTTTGCAATTTATATGTGCTTTTCAAAATTCAGACATTGTGGTAAAACATTTGGGAAATGGACTTGTTTCCGCTGGAGTTTAGAAAAGCGAGGGGCGACTTGATTGAAGTGTTTAAGATCCTGAACGGAATTGACAAGGTGGATGTGGAAAAGATATTTCCCCTTGTGGGTGAGTGCAGACCCAGGGGCACTGTTTTAAAATTAGGGGCCACCCCATTAGGACTGAGGTGAAGAGAGGGAGAGTTGTGCAACTTTGGACCTCTCTGCCTCAGAAGTGTCATCATTGAATATTTTTGAGGCAGAGGTAAATAGATTCTTCTTAGGCAAGGAAATCAAAGGTTATCGGGGGTAGATGTGAATGTGGAGTTAGAAACACAAACAGACCAGCCATGATCTCATTGATGGTGTTGCAGGCTTGAGGGGTTGGATGGCCAACTTCTGCTCTTATTTCATAAAAGTAATAATAATATATTCATAAATGTGGTGATTGCACTGTCTGCCTCTTTAAGACAGTACAGCAGAAGAGGGTCACCTGACTTGAAGGACTAATGGGAATCAAGAGTGAGTGATCACCCCAGACAGTGCTGCCCTCATAATAGGAACTCACCACCCCCAATCTCTCCAGATACACACATCCTCAGGATTCCTGTCCTTGCAAATATCACTTCTCTACATATCCACCAACTGGTGAATACCCACAAGCTGGTTGAAACCATCTGCGCTCAACCTCACCTGCCACTCCATGAAAACATTTTCAACCCACCTTCCATCTTGGCACCCCATGTGGAGCACCCTTCCTGGGCAAGATCTACCAGCAGGCACCCTTTGGATCAAGGATTGGGACACGCAGGAAGTTACTGACAAGCTTTTTGTGACAAACCCCGTTTGTCGAATGGTCCTTACTATACCGGTTCAGGACATCCTCTACAACTTGGGGATCAGTACAAACCCCTTTTGCACTTGTGGAGAGGCACAGACATTGCTGCACCTTACCGAGGAGTGTCTGTGTCGTCGGCTCTGGGCACTAACAACACTTAAACTGCAGTCAACTTGGGTACAGACAACACTTAAACCCAGAGTACTCAATTACCAAGCTTTAATAACTTGTACACAAGTGAAAACACAATGCAGCTCCCAGCATTGCAGGGTGTTCTGCTGATTCATACAGAAAGTGCAATCGTTATAGTTAATTACAGCAAATGAGAAATGAGCACCTTTCTAATCTTTCATTTGGATACATAGTCCACCAATCATAGTATAGCCTTTTCCACTTTCATATCCAATAGAAAACTGTCTCCTGCCAATCCTTCATTAGCACAACATTTCTTGGTATTTGATAATTATCATAGTAACTTGTTCTTTGTTTCCGTCCTGTGTCCTAGCCTGGAATGTAGTGTTTATGGAACAAGATTTTAGATTTATTCACTTATCCTGAGTACATAAGCGTTGGCCTTACTAAAGGCCTGACTGAAGGCCTTGTTTGGCTAATAATCGTTTTTCATTACTTGACAACGTTTTTTTTTGATAATAACGGAACTCTAATTTTCACAATTGTTTGTAACCTGACTTCCACATCTGTTCTGTAGACTAAGTGACAGACTAATCACCTTAAACTCAGCAAATGAGAAGGTTATAATTTGGCTTTGGGGATTTGCATTCGCTAAATAAATAAGGTTGAGATTTTCCGACCTGTATTAGGTTTTTAAATTTATATTTTCACGGGATGTGGGCGTCGCTGGCTAGGCCAGCATTTACTATACATCCCTAATTGCCTTTGAGAAGGTGTGGGTGAGCCACCTTCTTCACCTGCTGCGGTCCCTGTGGTGTGTAGGTACATTGTAAGTGCTATTAGAAAAGGAGTTCCAGCAATTTGGCCTAGTAATGGTGAAGTGAATATATTGCTCCAAGTTAGGATGGAGGGGAACTTGCAGGTGGTGGTGTTCCCAGGCATCTGCTACCCTTGCCCTAGGGCACTGAGGCTGTGGGTTTGGAAGGTGCTATCAATGGAGCCTTGGTGAATTGCCACCTTGCATTTGATAAATAATACAAACTGCTGCCACTGTGCATCAGCTGGTGGGGGAGGACGGCATGTTTAAACTGTTGGAAGGGTACCAATCCAGTGGGCTACTTTGTCCTGAATAGTGTCAAGCTTCTTGAGGGTTATTGGAGCTGCACAAGTAGGTTAACATTAACACTGCAATGAAGTTACTGTGATGATCCCTTAGTAGCCACATTCCGGCACCTTTTCGGGTACAATGAGGAAGAATTTAACATGGCCAATGCACCTAACCAGCACATCTTTCAGACTGTGGGAGGAAATCAGAGCACCCGAAGGAAACCCACGCAGACACAGAGAGAACGTACAGACTCCGCACATACAGTGACCCAAGCCGGGAATCTAACCCGGGTCCTGAAGCAGTGAGGCAGCAGTGCTAACCACAGTGCCACCGTGCTGCCTCACTGTACCACTGTGCTGCCCAAGCAAATGGAGGGCATTCCATCGCAATCCTGACTTGTGTTTTGTAGATGATAGACAGGCTTTGGGCAACCAGGAGGTGAGTTATTCCCTGCAGGATTCCCAGCCTCCAATCTGCTCTTGTAGCCACTGCTTTTATATGGCCCAGTTCAGTTTTTGGTCAATGGGAACCCCCAGGAAGTTGATAGTTAAAAATTAGGTGTAACCCATTAGTTTCCATTAAACTAATGCAGGTCAGAAAATCTAGTCTTAAAAAGCTTCTTTTTCAGAACAGGAAACACAACTGCGCACTATTTTTAGTGAGCTCATGTTGACTTCCTGGCCACGCAACTTAATCCACTTATTATAAAAAGGTTAACAGCTGGATTAAATTGTGTGCAATTGAGTTAACCAATAGACCAAAAATAGTACACAGATGGAAGAAATTCTTCAAAACAGCTGTATGATTTCTTTTTTCTAGTTTACCCATGCGTAATATTTCTAAACCAATTTTCTGGGAAAATAACGAGTGCTTACAGCATGAAGATTACATCCTCCATACTCCCCTATTCCACACAGTCACTGCCACCTCCCTCTTCCCATTACAATGACAGGTAGTGATTTGTCAGCTTCTCTGTTACACAATGCATTGCTTTGGCAATAAGGCAGGCAGGTGGACAGGTACTTCATCCTACAATCTACTCAGAGCTCCCTTAGTCAGGAAAGTTGAGATAATTTTGAATACTTCGTTAAAAAAAAATGATATGTTGTTGAGTGTGTTTAGGTGAGACTTTCACTGCAAAGTGTAATAATAGACCTATTTGGTGGATAGCACTGCTGCCTCACAGTGCCAGGGGCCTGGGGTCACTATCAGTGCGGAGTCTGCACTTTCTCCCCGTGTCTGTGTGGGTTTTCTCCGGGTGCTCCGGTTTCCTCCCACAGCCCAGAAGGCGTGTTGGTTAAGCACATTGGCCATGCTGAATTCTCCCTCAGTGTGCCCGAACAGGCGCTGGAGTGTGGCGACTAGGGGATTTTCACAGTAACTTCATTGCAGTGTTAATGTAAGCTTACGTGTGACACTAATAAATAATCTTTAAGCTATTCATAAAAATAGGTTATCAGTTTGGTTCCGTGTAGTTCACTAAGGATATTGATAGTTTTACCATTAAGGGCTGGGATTTTACAATGATGGCAAGGGCCTGGGCGGTGGGGGGGGGGGGGGGGGTGGAATGGGATATTATAGTTTGGGCCCCCAAATTCATCACGCGTGGTTCAGTACTATTGGGAGGTAACTATTGATCAGTCTTCCTCTTAAATTCTCTGCCCAAAGCCAGATCCTTATTAATTTTTTGCCAAGCTATGGCAAAGTGCCATAATTTTTTAACTACAAGGCAGCAGGCCCTAAGTCTATCTGAGTCAGAACAGGGAGTGAACCCTGTACCATTGGCATTAATCTGATCTGCAAGCTAGCTGTCTAGCCTACTGTGCTAACTGACCTCTCTCTTGATCAGTATGTAAAGTTTAAAATCATTTCTTCCTGTCACGAAGGCATGAGAAAGATGTGTCACCCAAGCATGACAGAATCATTATGCAGGAACTATGTATGCCAAGCATTAACACAGCACAAGGCTGTGGGCTGTGAATATATTATGGCTGCTTTATATCATCCTTATCCACTCTAAAAAAAGGGCCAGAAATACTGGTGTGCTTTTGTTTTTTGAACTTCCTTTTAATTTAGCAATGTTACTTAATGAAATGATGAATTTTCCATAAAATCACAATTTTAAATAGGGTTATTACTACTGAAGTTAATTAAAATGAGTCCACAGCAAACAATCAACTGCTCATAAAATTCAGATGCTAGGAAACTCCTTTCTTTGAATACAATCATAAAACCCATCATCGTATTTTAACCGATCGTCGTAAGTAGCCTGGGTTACTGCTGAAGTTCTGATACCTATTTGCTTGAGGTAATTGTTGATTTTCAATGTATAAATGATAATCTGATGAATCAGATTGAGCACCCATGATATATCTCATCTGAAAACTTATTGAGGTTAGGATAAGTTTACTGATGATACCACCATAGTGGGTCGTTTGTCAAACAATGAGAGAGAGGACAGGAAAGAGATAGAGGACAGACTTTTATGAGAAAAATTCTAACTGTAGAGTTAGCTTGAAAATGGGAGAGTTACAGATCCGTTTTCTGGGTGAGTTTTTACTCCCGATTTTATACACTTAGTGCATGAACAAATGGGCTGGACTGTTTCTAGCTACTAGAGGCAGTACTAAACTTGCCAGCGAGCCTGATCAGGCAGCAGATGGAACAATTGTGCGTGTGCAGACCTCTGTGGCTGCACATGCGCAATAGCAACAGCAGAAGCCTGACAGAGAGAGATCTGTCAGACCTCTGTTCTTGCAGCCAGCCTTGACACAGCCCCACCCACTCCACAATCATGGGGGCCCATGGCCGATTGCAACCCCCACACCCCCCGAAAATATAGCCCCAACTCCTCCCTACCACCCAGTTCAATTGTGCTCCCCCCCAACGATCATAGCTGCAGAGTGGCAGTGGACAACCCCTCCCCCCTGCACAGATTGCGATACAGAGTACAGTGGACCCTATCCTCCACCCACCCACGATCTCCGGCAGAGTGCACAACTGGCCTCCCTCCCTGATCGGGATGCCCCGCCCTAGCCCTGACCCCTCCAAGCCCTGCCGCCATAAATCCCTTCCCCAGACCCCGACCCATTGGCTCTGCCCCTCCAGGCCCTGCCCCTCCAGGTCTTGCCCCTCCAGGCTCCAACCCCATAGACCTCCTCCAGTCCCGCCCTTGTGGCCCGCCTTCAGGCCCCATCTCCCGTAGACTCCTCCTTCAGGCCCTGCCCCCTGACAGTGCCTGGTGGGCAATGCCAAGGTGACAGGCTGGCAGTGCCCAAGGAGTAAACCCCTTGCCCTTGACCTGCCCGGGGGCCTTAACGGCCTCTGGCTCTATTGGCAAGGGCAACACAACTGTTCTCCATTCATGGGGAGCAGGTGTTTTCCTTGCCGGAGAGAACCTCTCCTGGCGAGGCCCCAAAGGCTGAGCCCGAACGACTGAGTGTCGGGCTCACTAAACAGATGCAAATAAGCACCTAAACAAATTTAAACAATATAGTTACCCTCTCACGGGAAATGGGCGAGAGGCTGACTGCACTGGAAATTCGATGCCAGTAAGATCATGAGAGCAAGAAATTGGGCACGATCCTAATTACTCGGCTCTTGGCTGATTTTACCGGCTTGCTCCGCCCATCGATGGGTGGGGCGAGACGGTAAAATCATGGCCAAAGAATCTGGTGAGATGGCGCAATGACAATAACTTCGTCCTTGATGTCAGTAAAACAAAGGAAATAGTCATCGACTTCAGGAAACGTAGTGAAGGACATGCCCCTGTCTACATCAACGCTGATTAAATGGAAATGGTCGAGAGCTTCAAGTTTCTAGGCATCGAGATCACCAACAACCTGTCCTGGTCCCTCCATGCCGAAGTTGTAATTAAGGAAGCCCACGAACAATTCTACTTTTTCAGGAAGCTAAGGAAATTTGGCATGTCTGCTATGACTCTCACCAACTTTTACAGATGCATCATAGAAAGCATTCTTTCTGGATGTATTACAGCTTGGTTCCGTCCAAGACCAAAAAAAACTATAAAGGGTCATGGATGTTGCCCAGTCCATCACGCAAACCAGCCTCCCATCCATTGACTTTGTCTACACTTCCCTCAATGAGAAAATCAGCCAGCATAATCAAGGACCCCATGCACCCTGGACATAGTGGCCGGAATTTACCAAGGCTCGCAGAACAGAATTCTCCATTGGCCTCGGGTAGGATTTTATGAGTCTCGCCCGAGCAGGGTTGTAAAATCCTGGCCATTCTCTTCCACCTTCTTCCGTTGGGAAAAAGATACAAAAGTCTGAGGTCATGTATCAACCGACTCAAGAACAGCTTCTTCCCTGCTGCCAGCAGACCTTTTAATCAACCTACTCATATTAATCTTTCTTTGCACCCTAGCTATGACTGTAACACTGCATTCTGCACTTTCTCCTTTCCTTCTCTATGTACGTATGCTTTGTCTGTTTAGCACGCAAAAAACAATACTTTTTACTGTATGCTAATATATGTGACAATAATAAATCAAATCAAACTCAAATCAAATCAAAAGAAACTACAAAGGATCGTGAATGAAGCCCAGTCCATCACACAAACCAGCCTCCACTCTGTCTACAATTCCCTCTGCCTCGGAAAAGCAGCCAACCTAATTAAGGACCCCACACACCCCGGACATATTCTCTTCCATCTTCCTCAGATACAAAAGTCTGAGATCACATAACAACTGACTCAACCCCATGGCCAATCACCGCCCCGATCCTCTACCCCACCATTCGCCACCCCAGCCAATCCCTGATGCAGTGTACCCCCCCCCCCCCCGCCCCCACTGAGTTCCCCACCCCCTGCCTCTCTGTCATGGCTGTGCTCATGTCATGGGCCTGCCTCCCTTCAGGTCCTGTCTCCTTCAGATCCCACCCCCTCCCTTTAGGCCCTGTCCCCTTGGCACTATCTGGTGGGCAGTGCCAGGGTGCACAGTGGGCACTGGCAGGGAGGCAGGTGGCAGTAACAGGGTACCCAGTGGACACTGCCAGAGTGCCAGTCTAGCAGCGCTCAAGTGGCCCTGCCTCTAACCATCCAGGGGGGCTTCAATGGCCTCCGGTCCCACTGGCCAGGCCATCACATCAGGACTCCGTTGGTAGGGACCATACATGATCCTCACCGGTAAGGCCCTCCACCAGTGAGCAGGTAAGGACAAATAAACCCAAACGATTGCATCCAGGATTCACTAATCACATTTAAATCAGGTACTGAATATTTAAATCAGCCTCGCACAGGCTGATTTCGCCGGTACATCGCGAGAGACGAGAAACTGGGCACGAACCTGATTTTTTGCGGTGGGGGGGTCTGCCAACTGCCCATTTCAGAGCCTCCTTGAAAGCCGAGTCGGGCAGGCCTTGGGCAGGCAGTGGGTGGCGAGGTTTTTAATGAAAATAAATGTAGCACGTCTACTGCCTCATTTACCAATGTGAATGAAAACTCCCCCCACATCCATCCAACGCTGTGTGGGGAAGAAGTGGGAGTCAGGCTGCAGGGCGTAAGCAGACCTTACACTAAATAAATTCTTCAGCTTGGCTCTTACAGGAGTGAATGGATATCATGCATAATTTATTTGTATATTGTAATTCTTATGCATTTTGTGTGGAGACAGGAAGGGCCTTTAATAAAACATGTCCTTTTTGGATATTCAGGATGTTTTTAATCCCCGTTCATTTAATTGACTGACATCCTGGAGTAAAGCAGGATGTCAGGATATCCATTTCCCATTTGTGTTCACTCCGGAGAAGGCCGGCTGATAATTTTGTTCGGGTTTGAAGTGAAAAACCTCAGTAAAATTTGGCCCAAGGTGTGTAAATCATTGCTAAATCGCGCCAGCACGAATTTTTCATGATAATATATCAGCAGAAGCCCCACCAATTTTTCATAGTTTTAACATGATGCTGCTGTGAGTTTAAAGAGTCCTTTGGACATAGAAATCATAGAATCATAGAAACCCTTCAGTACAGAAAGAGGCCATTTGGCCCATTGAGTCTGCACCGACCACAATCCCACCCAGGCCCTACCCCCATATCCCTACACATTTTACCCACTAATCCCTCTAACCTACACATCTCAGGACACTAAGGGGCACTTTAAGCATGGCCAATCAATCTAACCCGCACATCTTTGGAATGTGGGAGGAAACCGGAGCACCCGGAGGAAACCCACGCAGACACGAGGAGAATGTGCAAACTCCACACAGACAGTGACCTAAGCCGGGAATCGAACCCAGGTCCCTGGAGCTGTGAAGCAGCAGTGCTAACCACTGTGCTACCGTGCCGCCCACCAGTGAGACAATCACCAGTAAGTCCAAACAAGAATTCAGGAGACACGTTTTTACCCAGAGGGCGAATGTAGAGCTCGCTACCACCTGGTGGTGGCCAGGTTGAGGCAGCCAGAAAACGTGCGTCTAAGGTGAAATAGGTAAGCACATGTGCATGGCATGGTGGCACAGTGGTTAGCACTGCTGCTTCACAGAGCCAGGGACCCAGGTTCAATTCCAGCCTCGGGTCACAGTCTGTGTGGAGTTTGTACACTCTCCCTGTGTCTGCATGGGTTTCCTCCGGGTGCTCTTGTTTCCTCCCATACCCCAAAGATGTGCAGGTTACGTGGATTGACCATGCTAAATTGATCCTAGTGTCAGGGGATTAGTAGGGTAAATATGTGGGGTCACGGGAATAGGGTCTGGGTGGGATTGTGGTCGGTGCAGATTCGATGGGCTGAATGGCCTTCTTCTGTACTGTAGTGATTGTATGGATTGGAAATTTTATTTTATTTATTCATGCAACATGGGCATCACTGGCTGGCCAACATTTATTGGTGTGGAGATGCCGGCATTGGACTGGGGTAAACACAGTAAGAGTTTTAACAACACCAGGTTAAAGACCAACAGCTTTATTTGGTAGCAAATACCATTCGCTTTCGGAGCTCCTTCGTCAGATGGAGTGGATATCTGCTCTTAAACAGGGCACAGAGACACAAAATCAAGTTACAGAATACTGATTAGAATGCGAATCTCTACAGCCAACCAGGTCTTAAAGATACAGACAATGTGAGTGGAGGGAGCATGAAGCACAGGTTAAAGAGATGTGTGTTGTCTCCAGACAGGACAACCAGTGAGATTCTGCAAGTCCAGGAGGCAAGCTGTGGGGGGTTACTGATAGTGTGACATAAACCCAAGATCCCGGTTTAGGCCGTCCACATGTGTGCGGAACTTGGCTATCAGTTTCTGCTCAGCGACTCTGCGCTGTCGTGTGTCGTGAAGGCCACCTTGGAGAAAGCTTACCCGAAGATCAGAGGCTGAATGCCCGTGACTGCTGAAGTGCTCCCCCTCAGGAAGAGAACAGTCTTGCCTGGTGATTGTCGAGCGGTGTTCATTCATCCGTTGTCGTAGCGTTTGCATGGTTTCCCCAATGTACCATGCCTCAGGACATCCTTTCCTGCAGCGTATCAGGTGGACAACGTTGGCCGAGTTGCAAGAGTAGGTACCGTGTACCTGGTAGACGGTGTTCTCACGTGAGATGATGGCATCCGTGTCGATGATCCGGCACGTCTTGCAGAGGTTGCTGGTGGCAGGGTTGTGTGGTGTCATGGTCACTGTTCTCCTGAAGGCTGGGTAGTTTGCTGCGGACAATTGTCTGTTTGAGGTTGTACTGTTGTTTGAAGGCAAGAAGTGGGGGTGTGGGGATGGCCTTGGCGAGATGTTCGTCTTCATCAATGACATGTTGAAGACTCTGGAGGAGATGCCGTAGCTTCTCCGCTCCGGGGAAGTACTGGACGACGAAGGGTACTCTGTCCACTGTGTCCCGTGTTTGTCTTCTGAGGAGGTCGGTGTGGTTTTTCGCTGTGGCGCGTCGGAACTGTCGATCGATGAGTCGAGCGCCATATCCTGTTCTTATGAGGGCATCTTTCAGCGTCTGGAGTTGTCTGTTGCGATCCTCCTCATCCAAACAGATCCTGTGTATACGGAGGGCTTGTCCGTAGGGGATGGCTTCTTTAACCTGTTTAGGGTGGAAGCTGGAGAAGTGGAGCATCATGAGGTTATCCGTGGGCTTGCGGTACAGTGAGGTGCTGAGGTGACCGTCCTTAATGGAGATGCGTGTGTCCAAGAATGCAACCGATTCTGTAGAGTAGTCCATGGTGAGTCTGATGGTGGGATGGGAAGCCGTAGGCGGCCTTCACGACACACGACAGCGCAGAGTTGCTGAGCAGAAACTGATAGCCAAGTTCCGCACACATGAGGACGGCCTAAACCGGGATCTTGGGTTTATGTCACACTATCAGTAACCCCCACAGCTTGCCTCCTGGACTTGCAGAATCTCACTGGCTGTCATGTGTGGAGACAATACACAGCTCTTTAACCTGTGCTTCATGCTCCCTCCACTCACATTGTCTGTATCTTTAAGACCTGGTTGGCTGTAGAGATTCGCATTCTAATCAGTATTCTGTAACTTGATTTTGTGTCTCTGTGCCCTGTTTGAGAGTAGATATCCACTCCACCTGACGAAGGAGCAGTGCTCCGAAAGCGAATGGCATTTACTACCAAATAAACCTGTTGGACTTTAACCTGGTGTTGTTAAAACTCTTACAACATTTATTGCCCATCCCTAGTTGCCTAAGGGCAGTTGAGAGTCAACCACATTGCTGTAGCTCCGGAGTCACATGTAGGCCAGACCAGGTAAGGACAGCAGATTTCCTTCGCTAAAGGACATTAGTGAACCAGTTGGGTTTTCCCAACAGTTGGCAATGGTTTCATGGTCATCAGTAGATTCTTAATCCCAGATTTTATTTCTTGAATTCAAATTCCACCACCTGCCGTGGCAAGATTCAAACCCGGATCCCCAGAACATTAGCTGAGTTTCTGGATTAATAATCTAGCGATCATTCCACTAGGCCATCTGGTTGATCTGGTAAGGTAAAGGCAAGTGGGAGAAGGCTTGTTTGGGAAAAAGACACCAATACAGACCTGTTGGGCCAAATGGCCTGTTCTATGTCATAAATACTTTGGGCAGGATTTTTCACCTTACTCCACATCGTATTTTGCGGCAACAGCACTCTGACGAAGGCTTTATTCCCCTTCCACAGATGCTGTCAGTCCTGCTGAGATTTTCCAGCATTTTCTCTTGTAGTTTCAGATTCCAGCATTCGCAGTGTTTTGCCTTTATCTTAGCATTTTGTGACGGCAGAGTTGGCCTGCCATTGGCCAGCAGCGGGTTTTCCTGTTGTTCGCACCCTCTGCCACGGTGGAGTGGTCACCGTTGGCGGGACCAGAAAATCCCACCAGCAGGAAAAACCGGAGAATTTTGGCCTTTGTCATGCTTTGTAAAGTTCAATGTGCTGCTGGAGCGGTTTTCAGGCTACAGTTATACTGCGCAGCATTCCAAAGCTGGGATGGAACAGGAGTCGGGCCTTAGCACGTCCTGGAGTCAGATCAGACTTGACTGTCAGTTTACAATCTGTTTTTTCATGCTGTTGTGAATCCACCACTCTCATTGACCTGAAAGTGTTGGCATGAAATAAACTTGAATTTATCATGTCTCGGAGAGACGTTTCATAGCACTTCATACAAATTACTTTTGAAGTACAGCCACTGTTGTTACTTAAGAAAATGCGCCAGTCAATTTGCACACTGCATAGTCTCCCAAGCAGCAATGAAATGGATGATCAGTTGACCTGTTTTCTAACTGCAGCTTGTAATGGGTCAGCAACGCACTTGTAATTACCGCAGTGGCGATGGTTGCGAGATTTCTGGTGGTTTCCATGATTAAGTTAATTTTCTTGGGACAGATTATTTGAATCTTGGCAAGCAGCTGGGACAATATGATGGTATTTCTGTTTTACATGGGATTGATGATATGAAACCCTTGTTCACTGCTTTTCATCTCATTGTGCCTATTATTCCTGATTTGTCAATCACCTCATGTGCGTGTTTCTGAGGGATACTGGGAGGTCATTCTTATTGCTTGAAGTTATCATTGTGTATGGCCTCTCTGGATCAATGCATGGCCCTTTGTAGCTGCATCAGCCTTTGCTCCAATGCACTGTCACTGCCAATCCTTCCCCCTGCCACATTTCTTGCAGCATTGATGGAAAGCTGGACTTATCCTTGGTGCATGCAGAAGACCACACTTTCCACATGTCTATTGGACTTAGATTCTCTGGTAAGTCCATCAAAAATTAGGTTTGTGCTTATCCTGTAAGTTTTGTCGACCTGCATACTTATGTCCATCCTCTTTGATGTTATATGTTTTGGGCGGTTGTCTGGCAGATCTTTCTGGGATGCGTCCATGTGACTCCATGTGATTATAGAGTCATATTCTTATAGAACCATAGAATCCGTACAGTGCAGGAGGAGACCACTTGGCCCATTGAGCCTAAACCGACAACAATACGACCCAGGCCCTATCCTCCTAACCCCATGAATTTACCCTGCAAATCTCCTGATACTAAGGAGCAATTTAGCACGGCCAATCCATCTAACCGACTCTCCGACAACAATTCTTTCTGCTCGTTCTGCATCTGAAAAATTATAGGACGAACCATTTTCTCTGCATCCGCTGATGAAGTGACCTATGGATTCTGAAGGCTGTTGTCAAAATGACATGAACTCCCGTCAATGCATACAGATGCTTAACATGATTCTGAACTGATCTTCCAATGCAGTCCATATCCTTTAGCTATTTTGCTATTGATCCTGACGTTTTCAGAGTGTGAGGCCTTCATTCCTTCCATCAGCTTTTGAGGAAGACAGATTCAAAGACCCATCACCTTCTGCGAGAAAATAATTCTCCTCCTTTCTGTATTAAAAGGGCCGTGGTGGTCCCTTATTTTTCAACAGTGACCCTTGATTTTGGATTCTCCCACCAGAGGAAACATCCTTTCCAAATATGCGGTCAATACCATACTTACCTGGCAGGGGTGAAACCATGATCACTTGGCAGAAATGCCTTTTGGCTATGATCAAGGATAAGATCAAGCCCAAGGTGGGATGCAATGCCTTATCTTGTCAGTTTGAATCTTTTGTGTCTCTCTTGTGGGGACCATGAATTGGATTCAGTTTGAATTTGGTTTTTGGAGCGAATAAGGAGATGGATTTGAGCCTGCCCATTTTAGGGCGTAACAGTGGCACAGTGGTTAGCACTGCTGCCTCACAGCGCCAGGGACCTGGGTTCGATTCCTGCTTGGCTCACTGTCTGTGCCAAGTCTGCACATTCTCCACGTATCTGCTTGGGTTTCCTCCAGGTGCTCCGGTTTTCTCCCACAGTCCGAAAAAAGTGCTGGTTAGGTGCAGTGGCCATGCTAAATTCTCCCTTAATGTATCCGAACAGGTGCCAGAGTGTGGCGACTAGGGGATTTTCACAGTAACTTCATTGCAGTGTTAATGTAAGCCTACTTGTGACACTAATTAAAAAATTAACAGTAAGAACAGAGTAAAACTTCAAAATACCCTGGCTCAGACACCACAGCCAAGATCAATTCATTTATTACAGATCAAAGAACAAAGAACAAAGAACAGTACAGCACAGGAAACAGGCCCTTCGGCCCTCCAAGCCTGTGCCGCTCTTTGGTCCAACTAGACCAATCGTTTGTATCCCTCCATTCCCAGGCTGCTCATGTGACTATCCAGGTAAATCTTAAACAATGTCAGCGTGCCTGCCTCCACCACCCTACTTGGCAGCGCATTCCAGGCCCCCACCACCCTCTGTGTAAAAAACATCCCTCTAATATCTGAGTTATACTTCGCCCCTCTCACCTTGAGCCCGTGACCCCTCGTGAACGTCACTTCTGATCTGGGAAAAAGCTTTCCACCATTCACCCTATCTATCCCCTTCATAATCTTGTACACCTCTATTAGATCTCCCCTCATTCTCCGTCTTTCCAGGGAGAACAACCCCAGTTTACCCAATCTCTCCTCATAGCTAAGACCCTCCATACCAGGCAACATCCTGGTAAACCTTCTCTGCACTCTCTCTAACGCCTCCACGTCCTTCTGGTAGTGCGGCGACCAGAACTGGACGCAGTACTCCAAATGTGGCCTAACAAGCGTTCTATACAGCTGCATCATCAGACTCCAGCTTTTATACTCTATACCCCGTCCTATAAAGGCAAGCATACCATATGCCTTCTTCACCACCTTCTCCACCTGTGTTGCCACCTTCAAGGATTTGTGGACTTGCACACCTAGGTCCCTCTGTGTTTCTATACTCCTGATGACTCTGCCATTTATTGTATAACTCCTCCCTACATTATTTCTTCCAAAATGCATCACTTCACATTTATCCGGATTAAACTCCATCTGCCACCTCTCCGCCCAATTTTCCAGCCTATCTATATCCTGCTGTATTGCCCGACAATGCTCTTTGCTATCCGCAAGTCCAGCCATCTTCGTGTCATCCGCAAACTTGCTGATTACACCAGTTACACCTTCTTCCAAATCATTTATATATATCACAAATAGCAGAGGTCCCAGTACAGAGCCCTGCGGAACACCACTGGTCACAGACCTCCAGCCGGAAAAAGACCCGTGTCAAGAAGACACAGTGGCACATTGGTTAGCATTTTTGCCTCACAGTGCCATGGATCTGGGTTCGATTCCCAGCTTGGGTGACTGTTAGTGTGGAGTTTGCAATTTCTCCTGTGTCTGTGTGGGTTTCCTCCAGGTGCTCCAGTTTCCTCCCACACTCCAAAGATGTGTGGGTTAGGTGGATTGGCCTTGATAAATTGCCCTTTAGTGTCCCAGGATGTGTGGGTTAGGGGGATTAACGGGGTAAATACATGGGTTTATGGGGATAGGGCTTGGGTGGGATGTTCTGCTGGAGAGTCGGTGCCGACCCGATGGGCCAAATGGCCTCCTTCTGCACTGTAGGAATTCTATCATTCTATAGTGCATGCTGCAGTGATTATGTTTTTATTAGATCACATTAGACACCCTGAAAGTTAGAAATGGGTTATTTTCACAATGTGGCTATCGTGCAAACATTTGAATATGTTCATTAAAGTATGTTTTCCTTCATATAAAAAACTGGTATAGCCAGCCTGTACACAAGAAAGTGCACTGGTGTCAAATATTTAACACACTAGACATTGTGCAGATTTCACACTGCAGTGTTGTATTGAGGTGTGATATGCATTTGAATGTATAATGCAGTATTTTTGTTGTGCTTCAAGTTGTGAATTTTTTCATAGTTTCCCACAAAATATATTCAACCGATAAAGCATCTGGTATTGTTAGCCAGTAATTGTGTTCTCCATTTCTTTTTTTAGGTTCAATCCTTTTAGTCTGGAATGAATGTGTGGGTGGAGAGCAGGAATAAGATGGGTAACCCTATTTATTTATAATTATCCTTTTAGTTCCAGTGTATTGTGCAGTGCGGCAGGTTTTGCATAACAGTGAGTGAGCTGACAGTGCTGCTTGACTGTTAGATGACTGTGCAGGCTAATCCTGGGGGGAGTGGGGGGAGCGGTAGGAGTGCTGAGTGTACTGCTTTGTGGGTTAGTTCTCACTCTTATTAAATTTGGAAATACATTTTCTTGGCAAGCTGCTATTCAAATCCAAACCTTGTCCGTCCTTTCACAGGGAGGCACGAAAGAATCATTTAAGATGTGTCAAAGAATGGATATTAGCCAACAGATAATCTATACTGGACCCTGCTATCAGGAGCACCCAAATACTGAGCACTAAAAAAGAAGCCACTCTGCGTGTATATGCATGATTATTTAAAAAGATAATAAATTCCTGAATTGCATGTCCATGAGGCAGCCCAGTACAAAATTACATGCAGCAAGAATATTAAAAATATAGAAACATAAAAACGAGAAGCAGGAGGAGGCCATTCGGCCCTTCGAGCCTGCTCCATCATTCATTATGATCGTGACTGATCATGAAATTCAATATCCTGATCCCCCATATCCCCCCATATCCCTTGATCACTTTAACCCCAATAGCTATATCTAATTTCTTCTTGAAATCACACAACGTTTTGTGCTCAACTACATTCTGTGGTAGTGAATTCCACACATTCACCACCCTCTGGGTGAAGAAATTTCTCTTCACCTCAATCCCAAAAGGTGTACCCCTTGTCCTCAAACTCTGATCCCTGGTTCTGGACTCCCCACCATTGGGAACATTCTTTCTGAATCTACCCTGTCTAACCCCGTTAGAATTTTATAACTTTCTATGAAATCCCCTCTCACTCTTCTAAACTCCAACTTTGTGTCTCCTCATATGACAGACCTGCCGTCCCAGGAATCAGCCTGCTACACCTTTGCTGCACTCCCTCTATAGCAAAAATATGTTTAATTCCAGAGGATGATAGTGAACACAATGTACAGAGATAGTGTTTAAGAAATATAGGGCAGATGAGAAAGGAGGTTGGGTGTGTCTGCATTACAGGAATACCTTAAATGATTTGATGCCATGGAAAGTGATAAACTACATGAAATGACTTCTCTGGTTGGACGTGTTTAGAGTGAAAAGGACCAAACTAAAATGCTGCAGGTCAGTATAAGAAAATTTACCCTCTGAAGAGATAAGGAAGGTTAGTGAAACCCGGGGGGTTATTGTGATAGTGGACTTCAACCGACTGAATATAATTTGGGAGTACACAAGTGGTTCGGTGTCTGAGTTGGAAAATAGAACATATAAGAATCTGCTTTGGTCAGTCAGGGAAGCCACAGGAAGGAATGCGCAGCTTAACTTGTTACAGCAGGTGTCCCAAATAATAGACAAGGAATGGAAATAGACAAATCCCAGGCAGGTACGGTGGCACAGTGGTTAGCACTCACAGCGCCAGGGAACCGGGTTCGATTCCAGCTTTGGATGACCGTCTGTGTGGAGTTCGCACGTTCTCCCTGTGTCTGCCTGGGTTTCCTCCAGGTGTTGTGGTTTCCTCCCACAGTCCAAAGATTAGGTTGATTGGCCATGCTAAATTGCCCTGAACATCAGGAGATTAGCAGGGTAAATATGTGGGGTTATGGGGACAGAGCCTGGCTGGGATTGTTGTCATTGCAGGGCCAATGGGCCAAATGGCCTCCTTCTGCACCAAAGGGATTCTATGATTCTATGATAGCGAGTATGCATTGGTCAAGTTCAACATGAGTAGATATTCAGTCATTAATATTGATGATCAACAGCCAAGTTATCCCATTTTATACAGGCGAACTCCAGGGAAATGAGGATAAAGTTTAATCAAATCTATTTGATTTAATTTGATTTATTATTGTCACATGTATTAACATAAAGTATTGTTTCTTGCATGCTATACAGACAAAGCATACCATTCATAGAAACATAGAAACCCTACAGTACAGAAAGAGGCCATTCGGCCCGTCGAGTCTGCACCGACCACAAACCCACCCAGGCCCTACCCCCATATCCCTACATATTTACCCACTAATCCCTCTAACCTACACATCTCAGGACACTAAGGGCAATTTTTAGCATGGCCAATCAACCTAACCCGCACATCTTTGGACTGTGGGAAGAAACCGGAGCACCTGGAGGAAACCCACGCAGACACGAGGAGAATGTGCAAACTCCACACAGATATTGACCCAAGCCGGGAATCGAACCCAGGTCCCTGGAGCTGTGAAGCAGCAGTGCTAACCACTGTGCTACCGTGCCGCCCATAGAGAAGGAAACGAGGGAGTGCAGAATGTCGTGTTACAGTCATAGCTAGGGTGTAGAGAAAGATCAACTTAGTGCGAGGTAGGTCCATTCAAAAGTCTGACAGCAGCAGGGAAGAAGCTGTTCTTGAGTCGGTTGGTACATGTCCTCAGACTTTTATATCTTTTTCCTGATGGAAGAAGGTGGAAGAGAGTATGTCCGGGGTACATAGGGTCCTTGATTATGCTGGCTGCTTTTCCGAGGCAGCAGGAGGTGTAGACTATGTCAATAGATGGGAGGCCGGTGATGGATTGGGCTTCGTTCATGACCCTTTGTAGTTTCTTACGGTCTTGGGCAGAGCAGGAGCCATACCAAGCTGTGATGCAACCAGAAAGAATGCTTTCTGTGGTGCATCTGTAAAAATTGGAGAGAGTCATAGTGGACATGCCAAATTTCCTTAGGCTCCTGAGAAAGCAGAGGCGTTGGTGGGCAGAATTTTATACTGGTGGGATTTTACAGTCCCACGAAGATCAATGGAATTTTGAATGGCTTGCTACACCTTACAACCCCACCGTACCTCTCTGACAACATCTTCTTGCTAGTTTTATAAAGCAGACAACAAAATGGTTTCCCCATTATGTGACTTCCACAAGGTCAAAAACTTTTTTCCGAACAAAGAATGGTGTGTATGATGAATGCAAAATACTGCGGAAGCTGGAATCTGAAACAAAAACAGAAAATGCTGGAACATCTCAGCAGGTCTGACAGCATCTGCAGAGAGAGAATAGAGCCAATGTTTCGAGTCTGGATGACCCTTCATCAGAGGAATGACAGAGGTTGAGGGGCGACCTGATAGAAGTCTACAAGATTATGAGAGGCATGGACAGAGTGGATAGTCAGAAGCTTTTTCCCAGGGTGGAAGAGTCAATTACCAGGGGACACAGGTTTAAGGTGCGAGGGGCAAAGTTTAAAGAAGATGTCCGAGGCAGATTATTTACACAGAGGGTGGTGGGTGCCTGGAACTCGTTGCTGGGGAGATGTCGTGGAAGCGGATACGGTAGTGACTTTTAAGGGGCGTCTTGACAAATACATGAATAGGATGGGAATAGAGGGATATGGTCCCTAGAAGGGTAGGGGGTTTTAGTTAAGTCGGGCAGCATGGTTGGTGCAGGCTTGGAGGGCCGAAGGGCCTGTTCCTGTGCTGTAATTTTCTTTGTTCTTTGTTCTTTGTTCAGAGCTGAAGACAATTGCTTTTATATTTTAATGGGTTGTCGATCCGAGTGGATTGACAAAAGAATCAGAAGCAAAGCAACCTGGAAGGGGAAGTGGCGAGGTTGAGCATTGGATTGGTGGTAAGGCATTCCTTATAAAATTATTCAGTGGTGGGAGAGGCTAGATGAAGAAATCTTCAAATTAGCACAGTTCCAGTTGTGAAATGTAACAGCAAAATTTTTAACAAGTCAGCGTCCATCATTAAGAGGGCAGTTGAATAACAGGTGATGGCTCCAAAAGAGGATGATGCAAACAAAGGAAGAAAATAGTCAAGATTTGAAATGGCACTGTTTTTGCTAAGAGCCTGAATTATAGCAGCCAAATGGCCTTTATCTATATCGATTAGTGAGTCATTAGCAGAGGTTTGAGTGCGACCTGCCTGCCTATCTCTTGGGAAATGTTGCATGGATGAATGAAACCCAAAAAGAGGAAAAAAACGTTCAAAATACGACTTTGAAAAGCTGCAGGGTAAATATCAAGAAGGAATATGTTATATCTTCAGCTTTCTCACTTAATTTTGTAGCCTGTGTATATACCATTTTTATTTGCAACAAATTTCATGGCATCATCAAAACATTGGCATGTGTTGCTTTTAACTCTGTCCATTTCTCAACTCTTCCCTGAAACCCAGGGGGCGTGATCTTACCGGCCGTTCATTCCACGCTCCCGCTGCAGCGAGGTTGGGGAATCTGGCACCCAGCCAAATCTCTGTTCACTGCAGTGGGATGGAAAAATCCTGCCGGTGTGAATGGCCATAACATTCCAGTTACATTCCTTGGTATATTATCCAGTTTTCGGAACATTTTACAACTAATTTGTCGCCGGCATCCTCGCTGTTGGCAATGTGTTTAACCTCACAAGTGCATAGACCGAAATAGAGTCATAGAGGTTTACAGCAGGGAAACAGGCCCTTCGGCCCAACTTGTCCATGCCGCCCTTTTTTTTTAAAACCCCAAAGCTAATCCCAATTGCCCGCCTTTGGCCCATATCCCTCTATACCCATCGTACCCATGTAACTATCTAAATGCTTTTTAAAAGATAAAATTGTACCCGCCTCTACTACTACCTCTGGCAGCTTGTTCCAGACACTCACCACCCTCTGTGTGAAAAAACTGTCCCTCTGGACACTTTTGTATCTCTCCCCTCTTACTCCTTATCTCTCTGGGGTGTAGAATTCCAAACACTAACCACTCTCTAAGAAATAAACCCAACATATGTGGGAATTTACTCTGCTTTGATTTACTTTACACCTGAAGTAGTTTTAAAATACGGCACCTAATTAATCCCTGGCACAATATTAAGAAATTCTAGACCCTCTCTTTCTTAATTTAGCAAACTGTGCCTCGGAAATCTCTATTTAAATAAATATGGGATATGAATGTGGTCTGGATAGATTATGATTATGTTATTAACACGATTACAGATTTAATTTTTCTTTTAGACTTTGTCTTCAGGCACCCAGGGCCAAGGTGAAGAATAAAAGAAAAGGCAATGCAACAATTAAATACATATGTGGTGTACTGCATTGATTTGAGGGGGTCTCCTAGTTCTGATCCTATCGAGTTGGTTGGAACAGGCTGGTCTCCTGAAACAAATCAAAAAGATGTGCTTTACTAACCGTACAGTTAATTACACTCAATCGAATCCTGAATTACTCACGCAAGATGCCTTACAGCAATCAATCAACTTAACTTGGATGTAAACCTATCCCAATCTGCGCCTGCACTAGCCGGCAGCAGATTATCGAGTGACGCACATGTTGCTGACGCCTGACGGCAGCCACATTCTTCCCTCACCGTGCTGAGATGGACAGTGGGGGTGGGTCTCCCTCTGAGGGGAGCGCAGGGGGAGTTACGTAGCGACTCCCCTGCGCTGCCACCGTGCCTACCACCCGCTCGGAGCCAGTGCAGCTGTTGGCTGCCAGTAGACGCAATGCCACCGAGGCCTATCCCAGGCACGGCGAGCAACCACCCTAAGGTGCCCCACGGACCAAGCCCACGCCAGGATCCCACCCGTGGGCATGGAGCCAGCAGGGTGCGGGCACTCCCGGCCAGGGAGCGGCGAACAAGTGATCGTAAAAGGTCCCCCTCCGTCACACCCCGGCCCCTTTACTCTGTTTAAACAACACTGACATAAAGGCCCAGCCAAGCTGACGCCTTACTTCCCCCTTTTCTTCGTCCACCTGGCATGACGCTTGCACTGCGGGTCAAGGGGTGCAAGAAGCCGGCTCCCAGGCTTTTTGCCCCTCCTCTATGCTCTACCAAGGGTCAGGAAACATTCCAAGCGTGACCATCTATCCTCATTCCTCCCCCCGCAAGACAAAGATGGGGCGATGTCACCGCCTCCACGTGGCACTTTCCCATCCTCACCATCCCTCTACATTTTCATCACAGCAACACCAGGCGCCGATGGGAGAAACCTTGTGCCTGGTGTTCCTGCAATGAAAATAAGGCAGCTGGGGTATGACAGAGGGGGGCCCCACCCGACCGCCGGCCGGCCGCTCCCTGCTCAAAAGTGCCTGAACCCAGCTGCCTCTGCAGCCCACAGGTAGAACCTTACCGATAGGCTTGCTGGGTGGGCACCCCAAGGGCAGGTGCACTCAGTGCCAACCATGCCTGGGATGGCGTCGATCCTAGATCTCACCAGCGCACAAGAGCTCCAACAGCGCCAAATGCAAGTCAGGCAAACAGGCGCGATGACAGCTCTTGGGGGGTCCCCACGTGGCTGGGGTGCCAACGGAGGGAGGCCCACTGCCACTGCTCTGCCCGCTCGATGTCGGAAGGATGGGGTTGCCCAATGTTGTGGAGCACTTAAATATGTGCAGGCTGTTATTTGATGTGTAACAGTAGCATTGTAATTGGGTGCAGAGCCTTGTGTTGAAGGATACAAACCTGTACCAAATCCTCTTTTGTATCAGCCATTACATTGGAGACAAAGCAATTCGACAAAGGCATTTTTAACAAGTTAAACAAATAAAGATAATCTGTCTCTAAAGTGTCAAGACAATTGGCATCGGAACAAAAGGTAACAAAGTGGTTTGGATGTGAAATCTCCTGCCTGATGGGGGTGGATCGAGATTAGTATGCAAAAGCCAATTTGAAATTGCTTGAGAAAAATATGCCAAGAAAATGGTGATTTATTTTGAGCTGAATTGTTCGAACAATGTTCACACTGAAATATTTACATTCACAAAGTTCACACTCACAACACGCACAATGTTCACACTCACACAAGGTTCACACTCACAACACACACAATGTTCACACTCACACAATGTTCACACTCACAACACACACAATGTTCACACTCACACAATGTTCACACTCACAACATGCACAATGTTCACACTCACACAATGTTCACACTCACAATGTTCACACTCACATTGCTCACACACATACTGTTCACACTCACACTGTTCACACTCAAACAATTAAATGAATAACACAGAATAAAAGTGAAATTTTAATCGGATGTGGCTGGCTTGATGTGTCACCAACAATGTTCATACTCACACTGTTCACACTCACACTGCTCACACACACACATTCGCTCAACTATGGATGGAATTTAATGGCCTCCCCGAGCTGAGTGCCTAATCCTGACTCTAATCCTAACACTGCCTCTTCCCCGTGAACCTGAGCCCGCCGCTCTTACTGTATTCCTTGGCTGACGCTGCGTCCATTGTCGTCCCGCCAGGGTCCTCGAGTAGGATGGCCATTTCCAAATTTCCAAAAAGGAGGACATTGCATACGTGGTCATAGGTTACCATATATATACAGTGCGTTTCAAAACAACTTATTTTTTAAATAAAATTTAAACCGTATTGCAAAAACAACAAATGCAAACAGATGATCACTTTAGTTATTTTATTAAATAAAAATTCTAACATGATACTTTTTTTTGCCTTTATAAATTCAGCAAAATTCAAAATCCAGCAAAAACCAAACTTCTAGATATTGGTGTTGAGACAGATTTCAGTGTCCTGAACCACAGAAAGTTATCATGAAGGTACAGCAAGCAATTAGGAAAGCAAACAGCTTGTAGACCTTTTTTGCAAGAAGATTGGAGGATAGAGAAGCTGGGTCCCATGATCAGGTATTGAGGGCGTTTGAACAAGGGACCCTTGTACAGAGCTTTTGAGAGACTGCACCTGGATTACTGAGCAGTTTTGGTGCCTATATTTAAGGACAGAGATACTTGCATTTTTGGTGGTACAGAGAAGGTTCACTAGGTTGGTGGCAGGATATGAGAGGATTGTCCTATGATGTGAGATACTGGATAACTTGGGTCTGTATTCTCTGGAATTTAGAAGAATGAAGCAAACGGGGTTAAAAAGGGAAGTGCATGGTAGACATGGAGGGTTGAATTTAATGCTCCCTCCCATGGTGAGTTTGGTGGTACAAAAATAGACCGAAATGGAGAACAGTGTTCCTGAATATAAGACATCACAAAATTACTGAAGCCCACTTAATTTGCTAAATATGAGTGCAAAGGCCATGTTGGAGCTTTGTGTAGCTGCATCTTGCTGCTTTCCAAAAGGCACTTTTTAATTTGCTTGTAATCAGTCCTGTTCTCAGAAGGCCAGGACGTTCACATTTACAGTGATTACAGCTGGGAGAATAAATTAAATTAAATATTTATATTTGTTATTTTCAGTCTGCACTGAGCTGCAGGGCTGCATGTTCCTGCTTATGTCCTTCCCCTAGCAGTGTTCCTTTTTCCTCATATGGAAAGGTAGGAACAACCTCAGTGGTAGATTTAATTAATAACAAAAGAAAAACAAGTTACCAGTGCCCTCTGTTGCTAACATTACGATTATTCACGAGTGGTAATCTCTCATCAGTGCAGACTGTGGCCGCAGATTTGTTTTTGAATTGATTTTCTGCTCTGAGGCATTCGTGACCTTCAACCTCTCAGGTTTACCAGTGGGGGGGAAGGTTGTTGTGCTTTGTCTGGGGCGGAACCATATTAGATTCTGTTCAAAAGCAGCCCCAGGTTGGACAGGGAAGCGACTGGACATTATAGAGGAACTTTCAACCTCGCCAGTCCGAGCTAATGGTGCAATTACCTCATACATCATGCATGCACTGGGGAGGCAGTGAAAGAATTTAATCCAGAGATGGTTGTATGTGTTTAATTTATTTATTAGTGTCACGAGTATGTGTACATTGACACTGCAATGAAGTTACTGTGAAAATCCCCTAGTCGCCTGTTCGGGTACACTGATTTGATTTGATTTATTATTGGCACATGTATTGGTATACAGTGAAAAATATTGCTTCTTGCACGCTATACTGTACAGGCAAAGCATACCGTTCATAGAGAAGGAAGCGAGGGGGTGCAGAATGTAGTGTTACAGTCATAGCTGGGGTGTAGAGAAAGATCAACTTAATGCAAGGTAGTTCCATTCAAAAGTCTGATGGCAGCAGGGAAGAAGCAGGTTGGTATGTGAGGGAGAATTTAGCATGGCCAACGCACCTAACCAGCGCATCTTTTGGACTGTGGGAGGAAACAGGATCACCCACACAGAGGAAACCCACACAGACACGGGGAGAACGTGCGGACGCTTCACGGATTGTGACCTGAGCCGGGAATCGAACCCGGGTCCCTGGCGTTGTGAGGCAGCAGTGCTGACCACTTTGCCACCGTGCCATCCATGGTGGGGGAAGGCGGGGGGGGGCGGGAGGGGGGAGTTGTCGTGGGGGTGCAGTTGGTGTGAGAAAATGCACAAGGTACTGGGTTTGGTGAATAGATTTTGAATCTTTTCTGACTCCTTTGTGCTTTAATGGATAAAAATTTTCAGCCTGTGTTGTAGAGGAGAAGAAATAACTATTGACTATGCAGAGCACGGACAATCTTCACTTCCATAAACCCCACGCATTCTTTGGGAAAAGTCTAACATGATACTAAAACTTTAATATAACATTAAAATTCCAGCTGATGTAAACAATCCTGCGCAATAATAATGAGGATTCTGTACTTTAAATTAACGCGCCGCATCCGAGATCGAGCTCAGAAGTGTGATTATCTGTTGACAGTTTTTCTTTTTGGCAATAAATTAACACCATTGTTAGAAGGAGCAGTTGCTACAGTGAGAGATAAGGTTAAACTAGGCTCATTTTGTTTTGCCAGTGTGATTGCTTGTTAGCTGGCACTAATTTAAATAAGACAGCAGAAACACAGTTATGTACAGTTGATAGCCATGTTATTGTCACGTGGTCAAAGGCTCATCTGTCTCAGACCATTGACCGAAAGAATAAAAGTATTAGATTTATACCAACACATTCATTAGCTACACGCCGCACTGGGATGTGGTTGATTTAGGCATACCTTGTTACGATATCTCTCATTGCCCTCTGCGTTAGATCGTGTTGTTCAGATAACTGCATATTTCCGATCACATAATGAAGTCAAGTGTTTACAGAATCAGTAAAAGTTAATGGAATGAAGCTGTTCTAACAAACATCAACTCACAGATTAATCCAAAAGCTATAATGAGTTTAATGTGAAAATAAATTGCAGGCTATGAAAATCAATCAAGCAGATTAATCTCCCGCAATATAGGCATTGGACAGATGATGTTAGTTCTAGGAATGCAGTAAGTTATCATTAACCCTTTGAGTAGCCAAGTGCCTTGAGAACACACTGCAATGGCTGCATTGTGATAGGTTTCCATGTTCTTCAGTGAAAATTGTGCTGCTTTTAAGCATTCTCCAAAACAATCATTTCATGCTACTCTTGTCTAAATAGCAGCCACCATCTCTTATCCTTCTTAGCTCTACCTTTGTATGCATTCCTCAATCATTACCTGATATGATCTAGAATGGGTGGCACGGTGGCACAGTGGTTAACACTGCTGTCTCACTGCGCCAGGGACCCGGGTTCAATTCCAGCCTTGGGTGACTGTCCATGTGGAGTTTGCACGTTCTCCCTGTGTCTGCGTGCGTTTCCTCTGGGTGCCCCAGTTTCCTTCCACAGTCCAAAAGATAGGCAGGTTAGATGGATTAGCTATGGTAAATGTGTGGGATTTGGGAATAGGGTGGGGGTAAGGGACTCTGTTGATGGGTCGAGCTGCCTCCTTTTGCACTGTAGGGATTCTATGGTGCCACATTAGGTGCTAAGAGAACTTCCAGTATATCCACGAGATCTATCTTTGTTGTATCGTTTGATTAAAGTATTGTTTCTAGTGAATATAATTTTCATGTGAATTTATGATTTATTCATGCTGATTTTGCTTTGATTGCCAAAACAAAAAAAGTTATAAAATTGAATCTTGTCCTTTGGTTTCTTCTGTTGGTGTCATTTGGTAAGTTCGGTTCTTTCATGTTGCTGGTTTCCCAGGGGAATCATAACAGCATTCTTTTCTTGCTCCTTCTAAACTGCATGTCATCACCACCCTCCATGTTCCTTACACAATTACCATAAAATGTGAATGCTTCCTTCCCCAAATACATTGAACAGGACATATAGAACAGAAGCAGGCCATTCAGCCCAACCACTTCATGCTAGAAAGACAAAGGCCGGAGCTCTCCGCCCGTTCATGCCAGCGGGATTCTCCGGTCCCGCTGGCAGTGCAACCCCGGCTGGGGGTTTCCCGCCGGCGTGCAGTGATGTCAGTGGGCATTCCCACTGACAGCGGCAGGACCAGAAAATCCCATCGGGAAACATGCGGCTGGGAGGCCAGATAATCTCACCCAGAATGCTTCAAAATCTAGCAGTGGTAGGATTCAGGCCTGCACCTCTGCTGAGATTGGGACCTTAATCCAACACCTTAGACAATTTGACGACAATGTCATCCATTCAGCCAAACTACCCTACCCCAGAGTCATACTCCGCTGGAATCTCTCATTCATGGGATACATTGCTTTTGCTGTCTATCTGTCCTCCAAACTCTTCAGACTGCTTCCAACCTGTACTTCCATGTTAACCCCAACTTCTTTTTATTACTTTTTAACCTTAATGATGCCTGCTCAACGTTTTCCTTTTTACTTAATTTAGTCCCTTCAGGAGATGAGGATAGGGAAAATGAGGAGAGAAAAAAAGATTCCAATGCAACATCTTTTCTTTGTCTGCAATATTCATGCAAAGCGGGTGAGCTTTAGAATTTCAAGCCAATCCATTATGAAACAAATTGGTTGCCTAATGATGCTTCAGGTCTGTCCAGAAATGCATTGACTTTTAGTTAATGGAAGGCTTGTTAAAAAGCTGAAAATCTCACTTTGTACGGAATGTTTTCTTCCCTCGTGTGGAAAAGCCGAATGCAAGAAATACAATCATTTAGTCTGCCGGTGCATGGAGGATACCAGATGGCTGGAGGAGTGAGTTGTCATGCATCATCTCAGGCAGCTCTGATAACACCACAACCTCGACTGCAGCTGGAGGAAAAGCATTTCATCTTCCAGCTAGGCAATTTACAGCCTTCCAGTCTCAACATCGAATTCAACAACTTCAGATGATTAGCCTTACCCCATCTCAACCCTTCTGCTTTCATTTTATTTAATTTTTTTACTGTTCTCTACATTTTATTTCTTTATTATCTTTCTTCATTTTTCTTCCCCCCCCCCACTCTTTCCCCCTACTTTATCCCCCTTTCCTTACCTTTTCTCCCCCTTTGCTTCCCCTTTTTCTAAATTTTACCTCTCTCCCACCCATTCCCTCCCACCCACCCCCCCCCCCCCCCCCCCACCCCACATCTTCATCTGCCACAGCTTACCCTCTGATTTTAGCTTTTCTGCCGTTTGGCCATTCACATCCTTTAGTCTCTCTATGGGCTGCCATTAGCAGCCTTTTCCCCTGATTTCTGTGGCATCTTTCATTCCCTCACCCTGCAGTATAAGTATAAGAACATAAGAACGTAAGAGACAGGAGCAGGAGTAGGCCATTTAGCCCCTCGAGCCTGCCCCGCCATTCAATAAGATCATGGCTGATCTGAAGTGGGTCAGTTCCACTTACCCACCTGATCCCCATAACCCCTAATTCCCTTACCGATCAGGAATCCATCTATCCGTGATTTAAGTATCTCCCACTTTCCCTGCCTTTTAGCTTTGACAAAGAGTCATCCGGACTCGAAACGTCGGCTCTTTTCTCTCCTTACAGATGCTGCCGGACCTGCTGAGATTTTCCAGCATTTTCTCTTTTGACCTCGACAGCAATGGTCGGACATTTTAAGCTCAGCAAACTCTTGAGAGTGAATTGCTGCTTTAAACTCCCACTTGGTGGCAGTTGCCGTTCATTGACCGATGATTGCCCTGTTAATGCTGCTGCTAATACTTCCGGTCATTACCGTCACACCACAGCATTCGTTTAAAACTAAGCACCACTTTAATTGAATAGTACGGCTACAGAAAGACATTCATTAACTTTTAACAGCAGGAAGCAAGCCTGGAGCGAATCTAGCACTTTAATCTTCAAAAATGTACATCATTGTTCCTATTAGTAAAATTACTTGTAATTAATATTCTCTGTTTCTGTGAAGCCCTAACTCTTATATATTAACTTTTCCCTCTTTTATTAATTGTTTCCCTTGAAGCCAACTATATATTATGAAAGGAATGATTGTAGGTTTCACTGAGAAGGTAGCTGTTCCCATTAATGGTATCCAATTATTTACAAGCCTACTGAAAAAGGGAAAAAAAATCATTAGACTAATCAATGCTTTGCTGATTCATTAAACTATCTGATCATATGCACGTATGTCCTCCCCAACTATTGAAACAAGACAACAGAACAGAGATTATATTAATTACATTAGCCCAGACACCAGGGAGATCTCAATGTTTATCTTTAGCCAATATTTATCTCTCAACCCACATCACTAAAAACGGTTATCAGGTCATTCATTTTATTAGTGTTTGCCGGCCCTTTGAGTACAAATTGGCTTCCAGGTTTCTTAACCACAACGGTGAGTTTACTTCTCAAACGCTTCTTTGGTTGAAAAGTGCTTTGGGACATCCAAAAGGTGTCAAAGGCGCTAAATAAACTCAAGACTTTCTATCACTGAACGTTGACTCATTAACAATACTGGTCTATTCATTAATTAAGGGCGATTCCCGGCTTGGGTCACTGTCTGTGTGGAGTTTGCACATTCTCCCCATGTCTGCGTGGGTTTCCTCTGGGTGCTCCAGTTTCCTCCCACAGTCCAAAGCTGTGCTGGTTAGGTGCATTGGCCATGCCAAATTCTCCCTCAGTGTACCCGAACAGGCGCTGAAGTGTGGCGACTAGGGGATTTTCACAGTAACTTCATTGCAGTGTTAATTTAAGACTACTTGTGACTAACAAATAAACTTTAATTAGCGCTGACTATTAAAAACTAACCGAGGCAGTGGTCAGGAAGAGGATAGCTGAGACATACAGACTGGGATGGTTGCATATCTGATTCCTGGTGCATGAGCTGATCTGAGTCGGGGCCAATGTGCCTGTGTTAATGAAGAAGAAAATTGCTCAAGGTTTGCCTACCTGATTGGGATCTAGGGAGCACAGGGGTCTTGTATTTCCAGTGGGACCGTGTGCGCGCGTGGGTTTTTTTTGGGGTGATGGGGAGAGAATCCAGCCCAGAACTGTTACAAAAATATATGTGCAGCAGTTTGAAGTCTGGGGTCAATCAGCAACTTTAGCAGATTGAGTACTAGCCCTTCATTCAGAGGATTGTTGTCAGCATTCTAGCCTCAATGAACCTTCAATCCAGCTGCCGGTTCTGGCCAAAATGTCATCGTGTTGCACCCGTTTTCGGGCGCGAAAACTTGGTTAAGTCAGGCATGAGGCGAGTAGCACGATCTGCACCCACCTCCACGTCGGTTCCCTCTTCACCAAGGCCCGTAAATGGCCGCGATCGGCACCATTCCCGAAATGGGCGCGACGGCCATTTAAATACATTTGCATGCATTTAAATTGACTTAATGGACTGCATGCCCAACCTTACCGGCACTTCCCCCTTTACCACCACGTTCGCCCATCCAGAATCGGCACGAAACAGGCATGCTCCACAAAAGTCCAATTTGGGCGCTCCAGTTAATGAGGAGGTAAGTGCCGAGCATCCGACGGCTCTCTGCTTGAGATCGGTGGGGGGGAAGAGGGGACGTCCGCTGCCACTCTGCCTGAGATCAGTGGAGGGGAAGGTGGGATCTGCTGCCACTCTGCCTGAGATCAGTGAGGGGAAAAGGGGGGTCCGCTGCCACTCTGCTTGAGATCAGTGGGGGGGGGTGGGGGGAGGGGGTCCGCTGCGACTCTGGCTGAGATCAGTGGGGGGGGGTGGGGGGAGGGGGTCCGCTGCCACTCTGGCTGAGATCAGAGGGGGGGGGGGAGGAAGGGGTCCGCAATCGATCTGGGTGGGGGGAAAAGGTGGTCAGTAAAGTTGGGGAGGGGGTGGGGCAATGTCTGTGGGCACCAGGGAGAGGTATTATCCAGCCCGGGAGCGATGTGGCGGGGGAGCAGCATTCTATTATTTTTTTTCCTGCACATGCACGGTTGGGGGCTCCGATCAGATTTGCAGGGTTTCGGGCACGTTAAGCCCCGCCCACAGGCTTGTGCAGCACGATTTGGAATCGCTGATATTTTTGCGGGCAAAGTGGGTATGGGGGCAACTGAGAACGGGCCTATCCACCTAACCTGCACATCTTTGGACTGTGGGAGGAAACCGGAGCACCCAGAGGAAACTCACGCAGACACGGGGAGAATGTGCAAAGTCCACACAGACAGTCACCCGAGGCCAGAATTGAACCCGAGTCTCTCGCGCTGTGAGGCAGCATTGCTAACCACTGTGCCACTGTGCCACCCTTGCCTTCCACTGTCAAGGCCCAAGCTCTGGAACTCCCTTCTTAAACCTCTCTGCCTCTCTACCTCTTAGTTTAAGATGCTTCTTAAAGCCGACCTCTTTGGTCATGTCTTTGGTCATCTGCCCTAATATCATCCGAAATGGCTCGGTATCACATATTATTTGATAATTGCTCTCCTGAAGCACCTTGGAATGCTTGACTGCTATAAGTCAAGGGGTAAGAAGCAATCGGGAAGACAATCCCCTGGGGCGGTTCCCCTCCATAATAGGTTTTCGGTGCTGGAGGCTACAGTTGAGGAGGAATCAACTGAGCATAGAGAGCAGATCTCTGGGGGTGAGCCGAGTGAGAAAGCTCAGGTGGTTAGGGGCTGTAAAAGACTGGGCCTGGTGATTGGGGACTCCACAATTAAGGGGACAGATAGGAGGGTCGGAACTAAAGGTAGGGACTCAGGGTTGGTGTGTTGCCTACCAGGGGCTGGGGTCCGGGATGTGTCTGACAGGGTATTCAGGACTCTTAGGGGGGAGGGAGATAAACCACAAGTTATTGTACATGTGGGGACACACGACATAGGGAGGATAGGGGAAGGGGATATTAGGCAGGGATTTATGGAGTTGGGGTGGAAACTAAAGGCCAAGACTGACAGAGTGGTTATCTCTGGACTCTTGCCTGTACCACGGGATAGTTTAGAGAGGAATAGGGAGAGGGAAGGTTTGAATTCATGGCTGAGGGGATGGTGCAGGAGGGAGGGGTTCAGGTACTTAAGCAATTGGGGCTCGTACTGGGGAAGGTGTGACCTCTATGAGAAGGATGGTCTACACCTTAATCAGAAGGGGACCAATATCCTGGGGGGTAAATTTGCTAAGGCCATGCAGGGAAGTTTAAACTGATTCGGGGGGGGGGAGGGATCCTGAGTAGTGGGGCTGAAAGTGAGGGATGCATGGATGGGGACTGCAATGCACGGCATTGCAGAGGTGGGGTGGAGCAGGGTTTGAAATGTGTATACTTCAATGCCAGGAGTATTCGCAATAAAGTGGGTGAACTTGCAGCGTGGATCAGTACCTGGGACTTCGATGTTGTGGCTATTTCAGAGACATGGATAGAGCAGGGGCAGGAATGGATGCTGCAGGTCCCGGGGTTCAAATGTTTTAGTCGAAGTAGGGAAGGAGGTAGAAGAGGGGGAGGGGTAGCATTATTGGTCAGAGATTGTATCACAGTGTCAGAGAGGAGGTTTGATGAGGACTTATCTGTTGAGGTAGTATGGGCGGAGATTAGAAATAGGAGAGGAGAGGTCACCCTGTTGGGAGTCTT
This sequence comes from Mustelus asterias, assembly GCF_964213995.1. NCBI lineage: Eukaryota > Metazoa > Chordata > Chondrichthyes > Carcharhiniformes > Triakidae > Mustelus > Mustelus asterias. The sequence goes on from NC_135802.1 coordinate 30,901,989, forward strand.
TTATAGACCTCCTAAAAGTTCTAGAGAGGTTGAGGAAAGGATTGCGGAGTCAATCCTGCTTAGGAGTGAAAGTAATAGGGCAATTGTTATGGGGGATTTTAACTTGACTAATATTGACTGGAATTGTTATAGCTCTAGCTCGTTAGAGGGGTCAGTTTTTGTTCAAAGCGTGCAGGAAGGTTTTTTGACTCAGTATGTAGACAGGCCAACTAGAGGTGAGGCTATATTGGATCTGGTGCTGGGAAATGAGCCAGACCAGGTGCTAGACTTGGAAGTTGGTGTGCATTTTGGTGATAGTGACCACAATTCGGTTACGTTCACCTTAGTGATGGAAAGGGATAGGCATGAACCTCGGGCCAGTGGTTTTAGCTGGGGGAAGGGTAATTATGAGGCTATTAGGAGAGAATTAGGAAACATAGGTTGGACTAGGAGATTACAGGGACTGGGAACGTCCGACATGTGGAGTTTTTTCAAGGAGCAGCTACTGCGAGTCTGTGATAGGTATGTCCCTGTCAGGCAAGGAGGAATTGGTAGGGCGTGGTGCACCAAAAAAGTTTCTTTGTTGGTTAAAAAGAAAAAGGAGGCTTATGTTCGGATGAGACGTGAGCAATCGGGTAGTGCACTAGAAAGCTTTAGATTGGCTAAGAGGGAGTTGAAGAGCGAGCTTAGAAGGGCTAAAAGGGGACATGAGAAGACTTTGGCGGATAGGGTTAAAGAGAATCCTAAGGCATTCTATAGGTATGTCAAGAACAGAAGGTTGGTTAGGGCAAGTTTAGGGCCAGTTATAGATGGCAGAGGGAAGTTATGTGTGGAACCGGAGGAGATTGGTGAAGCATTGAACCAATATTTCTCTTCGGTGTTCACGCAAGGGGACATGAATATAGCTGAGGAGGACACTGGGTTGCAGGGGAGTAGAATAGACAGTATTACAGTTGATAAGGAGGATGTGCAGGATATTCTGGAGGGTCTGAAAATAGATAAATCCCCTGGTCCGGATGGGATTTATCCAAGGATTCTCTGGGAGGCAAGAGAAGTGATTGCAGAGCCTCTGGCTCTGATCTTCAGGTCGTCGTTGGCCTCTGGTATAGTACCAGAAGATTGGAGGTTAGCGAATGTTGTCCCATTGTTTAAGAAGGGGAACAGAGACTTCCCCGGGAATTATAGACCGGTGAGTCTCACTTCTGTTGTCGGCAAGATGTTGGAAAAAATTATAAGGGATAGGATTTATAGTTATTTGGAGAGTAATGAATTGATAGGTGATAGTCAGCATGGTTTTGTGGCAGGTAGGTCGTGCCTTACTAACCTTATTGAGTTTTTTGAGAAAGTGACCAAGGAGGTGGATGGGGGCAAGGCAGTGGACGTGGTATATATGGATTTTAGTAAGGCGTTTGATAAGGTTCACCATGGTAGGCTTCTGCAGAAAATGCAGATGTATGGGATTGGGGGTGATCTAGGAAATTGGATCAGGAATTGGCTAGCGGATAGGAAACAGAGGGTGGTGGTTGATAGTAAATATTCATCATGGAGTGCGGTTACAAGTGGTGTACCTCAGGGATCTGTTTTGGGGCCACTGCTGTTTGTAATATTTATTAATGATCTGGATGAGGGTATAGTTGGGTGGATTAGCAAATTTGCTGATGACACCAAAGTCGGTGGTGTGGTAGACAGTGAGGAAGGGTGTCGTAGTTTGCAGGAAGACTTAGACAGGTTGCAAAGTTGGGCCGAGAGGTGGCGGATGGAGTTTAATGCGGAGAAGTGTGAGGTAATTCACTTTGGTAGGAATAACAGATGTGTTGAGTATAGGGCTAACGGGAGGACTTTGAATAGTGTGGAGGAGCAGAGGGATCTAGGTGTATGTGTGCATAGATCCCTGAAAGTTGGGAATCAAGTAGATAAGGTTGTTAAGAAGGCATATGGTGTCTTGGCGTTTATTGGTAGGGGGATTGAATTTAGGAGTCGTAGCGTTATGTTGCAACTGTACACAACTCTGGTGCGGCCGCACTTGGAGTACTGTGTGCAGTTCTGGTCCCCACATTACAGGAAGGATGTGGAGGCTTTGGAGAGGGTGCAGAGGAGGTTTACCAGGATGTTGCCTGGTATGGAGGGGAGATCCTATGAGGAGAGGCTGAGGGATTTGGGATTGTTTTCGCTGGAAAGGCGGCGGCTAAGAGGGGATCTTATTGAAACATATAAGATGATTAGAGGTTTAGATAGGGTGGATAGTGATAGCCTTTTTCCTCTGATGGAGAAATCCAGCACGAGGGGGCATGGCTTTAAATTGAGGGGGGGTAGTTATAGAACCGATGTCAGGGGTAGGTTCTTTACCCAGAGGGTGGTGAGGGATTGGAATGCCCTGCCAGCATCAGTAGTAAATGCGCCTAGTTTGGGGGCGTTTAAGAGATCCGTAGATAGGTTCATGGACGAAAAGAAATTGGTTTAGGTTGGAGGGTCACAGTTTTTTTTTTTAACTGGTCGGTGCAACATCGTGGGCCGAAGGGCCTGTTCTGCGCTGTAATGTTCTATGTTCTATGTTCTATGTTCTATAAAGATGTTTTTTTTCCAAAGCAAGTTGTTGGCCTCAACTCACTCCATCTTTGCATAATCCTCTAGCCAAGGTTTCTCCTATTCTTTCACAGTGTCCTTGGAGGAAGAGCTGCAGATAAGTGGGAGCCCATAGGTGGGAGGAGCCCCATAGAACTCTGCCCCTTCCCCACACTATATAAGCTCAAACTGCTGTGAAGTAATGCCACATTACTGGAGGTGCCTGAATGCTTCTGACAAAGGCCAGTCTGCCTGCGCTAGCTGCATGCTGTACATCCAGTGCCACTACTTGAACACTGGGCAATTCCTGCAGTGTACCAGTAAACAGCCGCTTATTGTATGACACTGAGCAAACAAATGAGCTAATCCTTCACTCATCTGTTCTTTACAGGATGTTGTTTGCCCAAAATAGCTATCACATCGCCTGCATTACTGTTCTTTCAATTTGAGAGTTCGAGTGGTGGTGGTGTGTTACAAATCATTCGGGGAGGCCAGGTTTCTGTCAGAATATGAACCTTTATATGGAAGTTGTTGTCTGGAACTTTAGATAGTGATGTAGAGCCTCCAACTTTCTTTCCATCGCATTGCTGACCAGGCATCTCTCACTGCCTGCCATTGGCCACTTAGGCTTGTACCTTCCTTGGCCATTGAGTCCTGGGGCATGACTCAAACCCAGAGCTTCTGGCTCAGAGGCAGAGACACCACCCACTGTGCCACTCGATCTCTGTTTAAGCACGAGACAAATAAAAGCATTACATTACCCTGGGTCTCTGGATTACTGGAAATAGTACAACTAGACCACCACCTCTCCAATTAATTGCCCCCCCATCCATCACCTACATTCACTTCCTCCACCAGTGATGCACAGTGGAAGAAGTGTGTACCATCTACAAGATGCACTGCAAAAACTCACCATCACTTCTTTGGTAACACCTTCCAAACGCATTGCCTTTATCTCATTGGAGTGCATTGGAATAGCTGAGTACCCTTATTGAAGGTCCAAGACCTTTGCCAGTGGACACCATTAAGATTAACAATAAATAAAAGAATAGGCGTTTAAGTTAAAGATTATTTGTTATTGTCACAAGTAGACTTACATTAACACTGCAATGAAGTTACTGTGAAAAACCCTTTGTCACCACACTCAGGCGTCTGTTCAGGTTCACTGAAGGAGAATTTAGCACGGCCAATCCACCTAACCAGCACGTCTTTCAGACTGTAGGAGGAAACCGGAGCACCCGGAGGAAACCCACGCTGACATGGGGAGAATGTGCAGACTCTGCACAGACAGTGACCCAAGCTGGGAATCGAACCTGTGTCCCTGGCGTTGTGAGGCAGCAGTGCTAACCACTGTGCCATCATGTGCTTAAATATTAAAACAACAACAACTGTTATTTATGTAGCGTCTTTAATACGGCCATCTGCTAGATGGACTGCAGCAGCTCACCAAGGCTCCTTCAGCAACATTTTCCAAACCTGTGACGTCTGCCAGCTAGAAGGACCATGGCAGCAGATGCATGGGAACACCACCACCTGCAAGTTCCCCTCCAAGCCACACACACCATCCTGACTTGGAAATATATTGCCTTCCTTCAATGTCACTGGGTCAAAATCCTGGAAGTCCCTCCAGCTGTACCTGCACCACATGGACTGCATTGGTTCAAGAAGGCGGTTCACCACCACCTTCTGAAGGACAATTAGGGATGAGAAATACATGCTGGTCTAACCATTGACGCCCTCATCCCATGAAGGATATTTTTAAAATGTTTAGGATGACTGTGGGAAAGGACAAGGAACAATCCAGAATAGGAATCATTAATGGGGGAAAGGCAACTTCAGTGGGTTAAGAATGGATCTGACCCAGATAAATTGGAATCAAAGGTTGGCCAGCACAACTGCAATTGAACAATTAAAGAGACATAGTTTGGGCATATCAAGACATATTCCCACAAGAGGAAATTTTCCGGTCCTGCCGAAGTCAACCCCTGCCACTGATTCTCCGACAGTGACATGGAAGAGGAAATCAGTGGGACTGGAAGATCCTACCGGCAACTGATGGCAAGTCACAAATGCCATGGAAAAATCCGCCTCAGAGGGGGCTGGAGAATTCCCTCCACTGGTTTGCTCTCAACTGCATTCAATTCTGGCAACCACACTTTAGGAAGGATGCAACGCCATTAGAGAGGATTCAGAAAAGATTCATGAGAATGGTTCCAGGAATCAGAAACTTCGTTTACAATGATAGATTAGAGTAGCTGGGACTGTTTTCCATGGTTGGGAGGAGATTCAATCGAGGTATTCACAAACTTATGGAGTCTACACAGTAAATAGTCTCATAACACCACGTTAAAGTCCAAAAGGTTTATTTGGTAGCATGAGCTTTCGGACCGTTGCCCCTTCATCAGGTGAAGGGGCAACGCTCCGAAAGCTCGTGCTGCCAGATAAACCTGTTGGACTTTAACCTGGTATTGTGAGACTACTTACTGTGTCTATCCCAGTCCAACGCTGGGAACTCCACATTATGGGGTCTGGACAGAGTAGATAGGGAGAAATTGTTCCTACTCTTGTAAGTATTGAAAACCAGAAGGCACAGATTTAAGGCAATCGGCAAAAAACAAACAATGGTGACATGAGGAAAGACCTCCCCGAGTGGTTAGGATTTGGAATGCACTGCCTGCGAGTGTGTTGGGGGCATTCAAGAGGGAGTTGGATTCTTGTCTGTAATGGGAGAATGTATAGGGCTACAAGGAGAAGGCAGGGGAATGGTTTTAGGTGAATTGCTCTTTCAGTGCGTCGACACAGAGATGACAGTCTGAATGGCCTTCTTCGAAGCTATAACTATTCGATGAGTCAATGAGTCTACGATAACCTTACTGGTCAGATGGTCAAAAAAGATGCGGAAAGCACACGAATAATTTATAACAATAAAAACATACTGACCAGAGCTCGCTTATCAGTAATGTCTGAGACGGAGAGAGGGGTAGAGAGAGAAAGCAGAAGGAAATAGAAACAGACAACAGAGAGAATGGTGGGAGATAATGAGAATGCCTGAATTAATTTTCTAAATGCCACGAAAGATATTTGCATTAGATTGCTCACAGTAAAAGACCATCTTATTATTATATTATTATAAAAAGACAACCTTCTTTGTCAAAGTCTCTCAAGTCTTCTGGAACTTCCTTTTGATGTTGCAGAACATGTCCTTGGGAAGTGATAGCTGAGTCATCTCTGTGAATGTACAAGAAGTCTTTGACTATGTGTGGATTTGCGTTGCCAATGCCCAAATTTATTTGGGATAGTTTTAAGCAAAGTCATTAGTTTTGGCTCTGTCATTTTTCAATTGACGTGTCAGATCGGCAAAGATCATTCTTGTTCTCACACTGACCTTTCTCCTTTACTGTTTGGAGAGTGCAAAATAATTCTAGGGGAGAGTGGCAGCTGGAGATTGAATTTGTCCGAAAGCCCACCCCATCATCGGTCATTTTAAATTGTATGAATTGCAAAAGCTGAATCAGCGCTGATGTGAGACAGACTTACCCCAGGGCAGGCCAGTACATTGTGGATGTGTGTAGATGAATATCATTGTGAGCTGGCATCAGCCTCACCACACAAATCCAAACAAAGCTCCCCATCATCGTGGATCATTGCCATTCCTAATTGACAGCATCATTTCCGTCGTCCAGCCCATTCATCCTGCTTCATCATGTCTGCTTGTCAGCAGTAAACATAAAAATGAACATGCACTGCAAATATCCACTTTGTACACACTCTGGGTGAGATGTGACGGTACCGAATAGGTAGAAGGTGAGTAGTGAGAGCTTGATGGAATTGGTCCGAGACCCAGCCTGAATTTCGTACTCCGTACTGTTGGAGAACTGCTTGTGTGCTAGCTCTCACTGATAAGAAGGGGATAAAAGTCTGCTGAGTTAAAGAGGGAAGAGAAATAGTCTGAGACATCACCGATTCATAGAACCCTTACAGTGCAGAAGAGGCCATTTGGCCCATCGAGTCTGCACTGACTCTCTGACAGTGTATCTTACCCATGCCCTCTCCTTATCCCCGTAACCCCACACATTTTCCATGGCTAATCCAACTAACCTACACATCTTGGGACACCCAGGGGCAATTTAGCATGGCCAATCCACCTAAACCTCCACACCTTTGGGTTGTGGGAAGAAGTCGGAGGAAACCCCACGCAGACACAGGGAGAATGTGCAAACTCCACATAGATAATCACCTCAGGTCGAAATGAACACGGGTCCCTGGTGGTGTGAGGCAGCAGTGCTAACCACTGTGCCACCTTGCCACGTGAAATGTGAAGCGTTGGGAACTGCAAGAGGAAGGGGAGAGGAATTTTTTTTAAAGTATAACTTACCTGTTCCTGGGTGATCTCCAGAAGAACCTATAAGACACTAGCTAGATTGTTCAACACAACTTCCGACAGATGAAACAAACACAAAAGATGCTGCAACTCAGCGGTATCTGAAATTTGTACAGATTGCCATTGAAGTCACCGGACCTTGATTTGCATGGATGAAGTTCCTCCCTATTTTTGGCAAACATCTCAGCCACCCATTTCAAGGAACCCACAAGGGTGGTGAAAGCCCAGGAGTGCAGTATGTTCAATGTTCTGATATTGATGTACTATCACTCTATCTCTACCCAAGAGCAGCAACAAACTTTGGTCGCACTTTGACTATGGCTTGTGTCAAGGGACTGTTTGTAACAGGCAGCTTCACTCATAATTCATATATTTGCTATGGACCATAACCAAGAGTGAATAAAGAGTGAGGATAAAAGGGGGATGGAATGACATGAAGGATTAGCAAGCTAGAAAAGTTTACTTGGTAATCAACGCTGCATCTGTTTGGGTCAGCCATGGAGGTCCACGGATCTCTGAAGGTGGAAAGGCAGGTTAATAGGGTGGTGAGAAAGGCATATGGCACACTCGCCTTTATCAATCAGGGTATAGATTACAAAAGCAGAGAGATCATGATGGAGTTTTATCGAACTTTGGTGAGGCCACAGTTGGAGTACTGTATGCAGTCCTGGTCGCCACATTATAGAAAGGATGTGATCGCACTGGAGGGGGTGCAGAGGAGATTCACCAATATGTTGCCTGGGATTAAGTTACAAAGAGAGGTTGGATAGGCTTGGCTTGTTTTTTTCTGGAGCAGAGAAAACTGAGGGGCAACCTGATTAAGGTATACAGAGTAGATAGTGAGCTGCTGTTCCCTTTAGTTGAAGGGTCAGTTATGAGGGGGCACAAGTTAGAAGTGAGGGGTGGGAGGTTTCGTGGGGATTTGAGGAAAAAAACTTTTACCCAAAGGATGGGGATGGTCCGGAATGCACTGCCTGGGAGGGTGGTGGAGGTGGGTTGCCTCACATCCTTTAAAAAGTACCTGGATGAGTACTTGGCATGCCATAACATTCACAGCTATGGGCCAAGTGCTGGCAAGTGGGATTGGGTGGACAGGTCAGGACTGTTCATGTGTCGGTGCAGAGCCGATGGGCCGAAGGGCCTCTTCTGCACTGCAGTATTCTGTAATTCTATGATCTAATCAATTAGCAGAGCAGCTTGAGGTGTTAATTGGCCTCCTTTGATCCTATTGTTCCCATGACATATGGGTTTGAAGTTGGCACTCGTGTAAACCACACTCATCTCCAGGGCAGGATTGTCACCGTATATCTCTTCATAAACTGGATAGGAGGAACATAAAATTGCATCTGATTCTACATACACCTAAGTCTAATGTCCAAATATCATCCCATAGTCAGAAGCTTTTTTTCCCAGGATGGAAAGGTCAACTACAAGAGGACACAGGTTTAAGGTGAGAGGGTGTAGGTTTAGAGGCGATGTGTGGGGCAAGTTTTTCACACAGAGGGTGGTGGGTGCCTGGAATGCACTGCTAGTGGAGATGGTGGAAGCAGGCACGTTAGCAATGTTCAAGGCATATCTTGATAGACATATGAACGGGAGGCGAACAGAGGGATAGAAACTACGTATCGGTGCAGGCTTGGTGGGCTGAAGGGCCTGTTCCTGTACTGTATTGATCTTTGTTCTCTGTTCTTTTACAGGGAACATTCACCAAGGTGATGACTTGAGTTTGGATTCATGTTTGAATGGAGGGTGAATAAAAGAAGTGTTAAGGCATTGAAGTCCTTCCCCTGACCTGTGGTCTCTTGGTTGAATTTTAACCAACTGTAAAAGTAATCATGGGCAGTCTGGACCATCTTAGAGTCCCAAGCCTGCACTTAAAGCAATGGGCCGGCTGGTGCAATCGTGTAGAAGGTGGCCTCTTAATTGACCACCTCCAAGTTCACCATCCAGTTCACAGTGGTAGGTAGTTCCTAAGGCTTCAGGTACAATCAGAGGGCCCACAACTTGGAAACATGGCAGCCCTCCTGGTGGAGGTGGGTACAGGGTACCACAAAAAGCCACTCCATTTTGAGGGACTCTCTGAAGGTGCCTCAAATTTGTCAAAACAAACTGGCTACACATGTTCGGCCACCATTGTGGAGGGGAAATCTTTCCACTGGATGACCTGCAGCTGGTTAGGTGCATTGGCTATGCTAAATGTGGGTGGCACGGTAGCACAGTTGTCAGATTATCACAAAGGAATTTCACGCTAACTTCATTGCAATGTTAATGTAAGCCTTACTTGTGACTAATAAAAAAACTTTAACTTTAATTTTACTTTGGTCAGCACTGCTACCTCACAGTGCCAGGGACCCAGGTTCGATTCCCGGCTCGGGTCACTGTCTGTGTGGAGTCTGCACATTCTCCCCGTGTCTGCGGGGGTTTCCCCCGGGTGCTCCGGTTTCCTCCCACAGTCCGAAAGACGTGCTGGTTCGGCGCATTGGCCATGCTAAATTCTCCCTCAGTGTACCCGAACAGGCACCGGAGTGTGGCAACTAGGGGATTTTCACAGTAATTTCATTGCAGCGTTAATACTTGTGACTAATAAATAAACTTAAAACTTAAAAACTTAAAGTTAAAACTTAAAAAAAGTTAAGCTTAACTTAACTTAGCTGTGGTTCTGGCCCATTAATCCCAATGTCTCTGGTGGCTGGGGGAAGGTTAGTTTAGGAGGTCTCCTGGGCCCACAGATCACCTGTTGCCGAGCAACATCCAGGCACCAGCCAGGCTCAGGCCAGTCGGCAGCCAGGAAATTCAATCAGAGGTGGGAGCCCAGGTGCCAACTGACCCAATGCCCAACTGTCTTTCCTTCCTCTCTGTTCTGCCATCAAAGCCACTTGGTGGGATCGGTAAGATTTAGCCTTCTTAGAATAAACATTCATACTTTTAGTGTAGCACCAGTGGCTTTGCTCTGATGTTTGAAGTCTATCACTGGACCATTGTAACAGAATCACTGAATACTACAGTGCAGAGGAGGCCCTTTGGCCCATCAATTCTGGACCAATGCAGGAAAGGTCCTGACCTGCCCACTTAATTCCACTTGCCAGCACTTGGCCGACAGCCTTGAATGTTATGGCGTGCCAAGCACTCATCCGGGTACTTTTTAAAGGATGTGAGGCATCCCGCCTCCACTGCCCTCCCAGGCAGTGCATTCCAGACTGTCACCGCCCTCTGAGGTAAAAACATTTTTCCTCAAATCCCCCCTAAACCTCCCACCCCTCACTTTTAACTTGTGTCCCCTTGTAACTGACCCTTCAACTGAGGGAAACAGCTGCTCCCTATCCACCCTGTTCATGTCTCTCATAATCTTGAACACCTCAATCAGGTCGCCCCCCCCACCAGTCTTCTCTGCTCCAGAGAAAACAACGTAAATGAATGACGTAAATAATCTCAGAAAGACATCAACATCTAACAGTTGTGTCACCTTCCGCTGTTACTCTTCTTTCAGAGTTATTTTATAATAATCATGATGGTGGGCCTTGGTAGTGAGGCACAGTGCGTGGTGTGGATGTGCTGGGATGGGGGGTGCAATAAGTCCTACTGCATTAGATCTGTCTTCGTTCAGCATGTCACAGAGGTGTAGTGATTCATTGTTTAACCCAGAAACTCAGTGAAGTACCATCTGGCCTGAGGTTTGTTCAACCTAAATATAGCTTCGTTCTTCGTGGGACTAAACCATGGGCAAGGAGCTCAACCCCTGAGGAGCGGAGAGAAGAAAATTGCCGAGAAAGAAAGGAATTAAGATGAAGGTTGTTCAGTGGCAATTTGTTATATTGTCATTGGCCTGGAATGTGATTACTCATTACTGTGAAAATAAGCACAATAGCCGCTGAAAGCTATTTGGCCAATCAAAGTACATGTTCTCTCTTGCTCCTCTCCAATTTGCTTTCCCGATTCAATGAACACCGCTTTCCTTTTGAATTGCCTTAAAAAAAGAATAGCAACTGTTAAATGTCTCTATAACCATTAATTATTTTGTGTTATTATGTAAAGACAGTTTAAATTTTAAAACTTTATTTATTAGTGTCACAAGTAGGCTTACATTAACCCTGCAATGAAGTTACTGTGAAAATCCCTTAGTCGCCACACCCTGGCGCCTGTTCGGGTACACTGAAGGAGAATTTAGCATAGCCAATCTACCTAATCAGCATGTCTTTCGGACTGTGGGAGGAAACCGGAGCACCCGGAGGAAACCCACGCAGACACAGGGAGAACATGCAGACTCTGCACAGACAGTGATCCAAGCTGGGAATCGAACACTGGTCCCTGGCGCTGTGAGTTAGCTGTGTTAACCAGTGTGCCACCGTGCTGAATGATTTAAACTCTTAGCTGTTCATGTTTTGGGCGTTCAGTTGCTGTGAATAAAAGTAGCGTAATGATTCATGTCTGACTTTTTCTCGCCAAATATTTTCTTGGTCTGCCCTCTATAAAATTGGGTGACACATGTTGGGAGTGGGGAATTCATAAATATGCAGTGCGTATCACAAGGAGGTGCCGTTGCACTTTTAGATAATGAGAAGGGCTTACCCCTCATTGTAAGTTTCCCATGAGGAGTGACTGGTGCTTCTGAAATTTAAAACAAGACCATTGATATGTAACAGCTACATTTATAACTCCTACTCCAACAATCCTCTTCAAATCATGGGATGTACAGTTAAATCAGGAGTGTTGGCAGACATTACCCCGTGGCAAAATGGATTAATAATGTGGCGATATATTTTCGCACAGATTGTTCGGTTCTGTCTGTGTGCTTAGACAGCTAGCGAGAAAATAGGAGAGAGTTGACGATGACTTTATTGAAAGTGAAGCCAAAACAGAGCTTGGATAGTTCACACAGGCAACTGGGACCATCAGGATTAAATCATATCCTTGCAAGGTCTTCAATATTTCATAGAAACAAAATAGAAAGACTCGCATTTTCATGACCTCAGGACAACCCAAAACTACTATGACCAATGAAGTACTTTTTGAATGAATCATCATTGTAATGAACAACATACCAACATACAGCCAATCTGTAAACAGCAAGGTCCCACCAACCAGATATTGACCATATCATTTGCTTTAGTGTGTTGGTTTGGGGATAAATATTGGACGAATAATTTCTTCAAAATGCTGCTATCAGATCACCCTGAAAGGGCAGGTGGAACTCTGCCCTAGCGTGCCAGCTTAGATTATGAGATCAGGCTTCTGGAGCAGACTTGACCCCCCCAAACCCACCATGGACTCAGAGGTAAGTGTGTTACTAATGAACTACATGTGACATATTGCATGCAGTGTGTAATGTTGGGGTCTTTTCTATTTAAAGTTGGAGCTTACTGTATCATAAAATCATAGAATCATACAGTGGAAAAGAGGCCCTTCAGCCCATCGAGTCTGACACATGAGAAACACCTGAACTCCAACCTAATCCCATTTACCAGCACTTGGCCCATAATCTTGAATGTTATGATCTACCAAGTGCTCATCCAAGTACTTTTTGAAGGATGTGAGGCAACCTGCCTCCACCACCTTCCCAGGCAGCGCATTCCAGACCATCAGCACCCTCTGGGTAAAAATGTTTTTCCTCACGTCCCCCCTAAACCTCCTGCCCCTCACCTATGTCACCTCGTGACTGACCCTTCAACAAAGGAAATGGCTGCTCCCTATCCACTCTGTCCATGCCCCTCATAATCCTATATACCCCAATCAGGTCGCCCCTCAGTCTTCTCTGCTCCAGTGAAAACAACCTAAGCCTATCCAACCTCTCTTCATAATTTAAATGTTCCATCCCAAGCAGTATCCTGGTGAATCTCCTCTGCACCCCCTCCAGTGCCATCACATCCTTCCTATGATGTGATGACTAGAACTGCACACAGTATTCTAGCCGTGGCCTCACCAAACTTCGATATAACTCTAACATGACTTCTCTGCTTCTATAATCTCTGTGGTACACCAGTTAACATTACCACATTTTTTAATTACCTACCTTAGCATCTACCTCAGCAGTATTACTAACCTTGGTTTAAGAATTTTACCCTTCACTCAATCAGAAGTTTGCAGAAAAAAGCCCTAGTCCAAAATTTGAGCATAAAATCCTGGCTGACACTTCAGTTCAAAACACTGAAAGAATGTAGCAATGTCCTAGGTGCCACCAGTTGGATGAAATGTTATACTGAGGTCTCATCTGTCCTCTCAAATGGATGTGGAAAATTCCATGGCATTATTCAATGCAGAGCAGGGGCATTCTTTCCATTTCCCGACCGATATTTATCCTTCACCAAACACAACACACACAAAAAAATTGATCATTGGGTCATTTCCCTTTACTGTTTATTGCACGCAGAAAATGGAATATAGTCGGGTGGTAGTACAGAATGTGAGTATTGCTGAAAACAGGAACACGCTGTCAAAGGTTTTCATCTTGCAATCAGTCAGGACATATTTGCAAGGATATCAAAATCTCAAAGGAAACAACAATTAATACTGCATGAGAAGATTGGTTGGCATGTGGACTTTGATTGGTAGAGCTGCTGCCATGGAGAATGTACTAGGGAACAGTTAATTGCCAAGATTTTGATTAAATCTATTGTCTATTTTGAATTTAAACAAAAGTTTGGCAGTTATCTGTTCATTGGTGCATTCCTGTGGTGACACCTCTACCAATTGGGAATACTTGCCAACCAATCGGCCCCCTCTTTTCATGCAGTAGAAGTTGGTGCCTCTTTTGTGATTTGGTATTCTTGCAAATTTGTCCCAATGAGTGCAAAATGAAAAGCTTCAACAGCTTATCTCTTTTTTCAGTAGTACTCAAAAAGAAACATGTGGTCATTAATTGGTTTGTGAGACCTTGCTGTTTGCAAATTAGATGCTTTCTTTCAAAAAGTATTTCACTGGCCATTTGTCACCTTCCCCTATCCCATTGCACTTCCTCACCTTTAAAATGTTCTGTTAAATTTTAGGCCCGATAATCCTAACTTAAGAAGAAGGAACGTGCATTTATATAGTGTTTTTTGCAACTGAAGGATAATCTAATGTCCTTCATAGCTAATTAACTGCTTCTGAAATATAGTCACTTGGCAAAAAAGCAAAAGTGGCAACAGATTTATCCACATCAAATAATAAGAAACAACATTGAAATAAATGTCTAGACAATCTGTTTTTGTCACAATTGTTAAGGGTTAGATGTTGGTTTTCTCTTTTTTGCATTGTACTACGGGACTGCAATAAACTACAAAGGCTTGTGAACGTAGCCCAGTCCATCACGCAAACCAGCCTCCCACCCATTACTTTGGCTACACTTCCCATTGCCTCAAAAAAGCAACCAGCATAATCATGGACCCCAGGCATCCCAGACATACTCTCACCTTCTTCCATCGGGAGAAACATACAAAAGTCTGAGATCACGTACCAACCAACTCAAAAACAGCTTCTTCCCTGCTGCCATCTGATTTTGAATGTACCTACCTTATATTAAGTTGATCTTTCTCTACACTCTAGCTATGACTGTAACATTACATTCTACACTCTCTCCTTTCCTTTCCCCCATGTACTCTATGAATGGTGTGTTTTGTCTGTATCGTGCGCAAGAAATAATATTTTTCACTGTATACCAATACATGTAAGAAGTCTCACAACACCAGGTTAAAATCCAACAGATTTATTTGGTAGCAAAAGCCACTAGCTTTCAGAGTGGCTTTTGCTACCAAATAAATCTCTTGGACTTTAACCTGGTGTTGTGAGACTTCTTACTGTGTTTATCCCAGTCCAACGCCGGCATCTCCACATCATGACTACCAATACATGTGACAATAATAAATCAAATCAAATCAAATTTTATAGTCATCTGAGTGGTTAGACTAGGCCTTGATTTGAGATATGTGATGAAAAAGGCCCGTATTTTTGGCACATTCTCTCATAAATGTGAAACTAAGTCTTCTAGGAAGGGGTGTGACCCTGGGTTCCTGGCTGTGACAGCATTTCCGAGAAATCTGTTTCTAGCTTGGCTGCAGAGGAAACAGAACCTAATTGGGAGATTGAGTTTCAATATTTGGTCAGATCAAGCAGGGCTAAAACTTCAGTTTCTGTACAGTAGAAGGAAAACTATTGCATGGGGCTCTGGTGAGGCAGTATGTGAGTGCCCTGAAAGGGCTGACACATGAAATAATGCTGTGAACCATCCAGGGATGCTGAAGAGTTGGATGCTTTTTACCAGAACTGACCATGCCATGTGCTGGGGTGTTATTGGATGGTTGAATGATGGGGATCTTGGGAAAGCCATGCTATCAGAAATGTCCAGACTTGGGTGAGAGCTTTTACAGAAGTATGGCATGTTGCTGATAACCATATCAATGGATCCTGGATGGAGCCCAAACGTGAATAGGTTAGGTGGATTGGCCATGCTTATTTTGTCCCCTAGTGTCTAAAGATGTGTAGGCTAGGTAGATTAACCAGGGTAATTGTGTGGGGTTATGGGGATAGGGCAGGGTTCTGGGGGGGATGTTCTTTTGGAGAGTCAGTGCAGACTTGATGGGCCAAATGGCCTCCTTCTGCACTGTCGGGGTTCGCAGGATTCAATGAGTAAAATGGTTGTCAGAGGCTACATGAGGATTAGACCGAGAATGATGAAAAATGGTAGAACTCTACCGAAGAGTTGGGAAGGATTTTGGGAGTGCACATGGTGCTACATTGGTTTGCTAAGAACGTTATGAGAATTCTGTGAGATTTACTTCCGTTGTATCAGCTAATAAATTGTAATATATAGGTTCTACTCAGTACAAATTGCCTGTTGGTTGCTGGTTTCTGTTTGTCCGTTACAGTAAAAGTTTTAAAAATAAAACCTTGTCCATCGGTTTCTTTCATTGTGGTTGTTTGGGAACTTTGATCCTTTCACATCATTGCTCTCCACGGGGTGGAGTCATAACATATGGCACCTCTGACAGTGCAGCACTCCCTCATTTTGGTATCAAAGTGTCAACCTAGGTTACTTATGATTTCCATGGGAGACACTCTGGAGAAATGGTGGGAAGAGCCACTTAGACCATTTCTCTGGGGCTTTTGCTGACATAATGATGGAAGATCCACAGATTTCCCGGAAATTCTGCCTGAGTGATGTCAACTTAGTCCCTGCAGTAACTTGCAATTCTTCCAGTTTGCCATAACAGCCCCCAGTAATGGTACTGTGGAACCTTTCTAAGCTAAATTCCAAACAGTATTGTATTAGAAATGAATAGAAGAATCATAACATTGTCATCTTCTGGATGAAAAACCATTCAAATTTGAACTAATTACACTCAGCCAACAATTGAAAGTAACTGGTCTTGTGGAATATCTCCAAATTCAGTTCAGAAAAAATATATCAAACCCAACCGAAGATTAAAGATCGCAACATGACTGAATAACAAAGGAAGACGATTACAAAAAGCTTACTCATGCATGTTTGAAATCTGTGACAAAACACTTTTTGTTCAAACAACTTAGCACATTTTTCATCATAATAAACACAAAGGAGCAATTGGCCTCCTTTCTTTGCCCATGTGATGTACTGATCCATTTATCACTTAACCTTGTCAACATCCTTTCCAAAGCTTTCACCTTTACTGTTCTTTGTCTGCCGGAATGATTTCCATCGCTGTTCAAATGCTGGAATTAGCAACCTGAGAGAAATTTGTTCCAAAGCAAAATGGATGGGTGTAGCTTCAACAACACTCACAATAATTTTGCAATAAAGAAACCAAAACAGTTGCTAGAGTCTAACTCCTTCTTTAGCTCTTCTGGATATATGCTTCCCTCCTCGAGCAGTACATAACAAATTTCTGAATACTGTTTTAACCTATTTAACAAACCAACAAGTACGTTACACAAAAACCCACATCGGAATTTTTATATGAATATTTGCACATCCAGATGAAATTGAATCGCAGAATTCGATGTTTGCCACATGTCTTTTAAGAGCCTTACTTCCAAGATGACTGTGCCTCTGCTGTGTTCTAATTTTATGATTGATTTCTATTATTTCCTTTCATTTTGCGCCATAATCTCTCTGCATTGTGAAGATATCTCCAGCCAAAACAATGAGCTGGGCATCTGTTCCTACATATCTGCCAATGCTGCTCTCTTGCAGGCCACTGGGAGGTGTGCAAGAGTTGCCCTGGGGGTGACTTGTCTTCCAGTGTTCCGTTGCTGCCTGATAGAATGCTTCCTCGAGGCCCACACGGCCTGTTTCAACACAGCTTTCAAAACAAAATGATCTCGCCTTTGTAAGTTCAGCCAACCCAAATACTCAATATTGAAATGTCACTGACCTTTAACAATGTGTTATCCTTCATTTTCCAGAGTAATTTAAGCTCTAATATCGAATACAACCTAATCCAGATGGAGAGCTAATTATTTTAAAGTTAATCATGAGGCTATTATTCACCTCGTTAATCTAAGAGTGTTTCAGTTTTGAAATTTGCTCTGTTAAATCCCATTTCAAGAACAATATAATGGGTAGAATTCCCTCAAAAAATTTCCAAGGGGGGAGTTTTCCCATCCAGCCTGCCATGGGAATCGTAGCGGGCGGGGGACAGACTATGCAAAGGTCCTTTGACCTCGCGTGGGATTTTCCGGTTTTGGGATGAGCGTGGCTGTAAAAATCCGGCCCTAAGTGTCAAACAGATGAGAAAACAGTGGGTTTTCTTGCCGTTTGTTTCAGCAAGGTAAGTATTGGGAATTTACGGCGAGACCATAATGTGAATCACGCCATTGTGGGGGGGCGGGGGAGGGTGGAGAGGCGACAAGATCACCTGGGGTGAGAAACTAGTTGCGAATCCAATTTTACACCTCTCGCCCTTTCTTACCGGCTCGCCACGCCAGTCGATTGGTGTGGTGAGCTGGAAAGATTGCACCCGCTATCTGTAGTTGCTTTCTTTTCGTGAGGGTTGGAAGAGCAGAAAGTTGTACCCTATAATTAGAAAATGAAAAAGGCTCCTTAAACTGCATGGCTGAAATTTGTTTACCTTCTACGCTCACCGAGGTGAGATTTCTACCAGGTTAGTTTGATGAGCTGAAAATTACAGGCTGGCAATGTAGAACTGGAGGTTCCCTGTTTGTCTTTTCCGTGCTTCAGCTTTTAGTTATCTTGGCAATTTACATGCGAAGTTTAATGTAATGCACAGACGAACAATACATGTTATCACTTCAGTAATGCTTGGCCTCCTAAGAATGGCAAGAATTTCTGTTATTTTTGACAAGGGACTATCTATTTTAGACCTAACCCTCAGTGTCAGGCTTAAGCTGTCACATCACAACCAGCGAGCATATGGCAAGAATTATTTGACAGGAAACATTTCCACCCACAGCAGCACAATGATGTCTACTAGGTCGGATACAATAAGAACAACAGCTTGTATTTATATAGGACATTTAACCCAGCAAAACAGCCCAGGGCGCTTCACAGGAGCATTATCAACCAAAATTTGACACTGAACCACTTTAAAAGACATTAGGACAGGTGACCAAAAGCTGGGTAAAGAGGGAGGTTTTAAAGAGTGCCTTAACATAGGAGACAAATAGTGGTAGAAAGGTTAAGAGAGGAAATTCCCAATCTTAAGATCGATACTGTTGGAGGCACAGCTGCCAATAGTAGAGAGATGAAAATCGGGGATCTGCAAGAGGCTAGAATTGGAGGAGCGCAGAGATCTCAAAGATTTGTAGAGCTGGAGGAACTAACAGAGATTGGGAAGGACAAGGTCATTTAATAATCTATATTAATCATGGAATCCCTACAGTGCAGAAGGAGGTTGTGGAGTTAATAGGTTGTGATGAACAAAGCATCGTAGCTGTGAGGGACAGCTCGGTGGATAGGATATTAGGATGTAGATAGGCTGGAAAATTGGGTGGGGATCCTGGATTCAGGATTCAATCCTGGACCGGGGAGCGGCACGGGCTTGGAGGGCCGAAGGGCCTGTTCCTGTGCTGTATTGTTCTTTGCTCTTTGTTCTTTGAGGCCATTCTGCTCATCGGGCCTGCACTGACTCACACCAAAGTATTTTACCCAAGCTCACTCCCCTGCCTTATCCCAGTAATGATGTGGAGATGCCGGCGTTGGACTGGGGTAAACACAGTAAGAAGTTTAACAACACCAGGTTAAAGTCCAACAGGTTTATTTGGTAGCAAAAGCCACACAAGCTTTCGAAGCTCTAAGCCCCTTCTTCAGGTGAGTGGGAATTCTGTTCACAAACAGAGCTTATAAAGACACAGACACAGTCTGTGTCTGAGTCTGTGTCTTTATAAGCTCTGTTTGTGAACAGAATTCCCACTCACCTGAAGAAGGGGCTTAGAGCTTCGAAAGCTTGTGTGGCTTTTGCTACCAAATAAACCTGTTGGACTTTAACCTGGTGTTGTTAAACTTCTTACTGTGTTTATCCCAGTAATCCAACACATTTCCCATGGCTAATCCACCTAACCTACAATTTTTGGACTTAAGGGCAATTAAGCATGGCAATGCAACTAACCTGCGCATCTTTGGATTGTGGGAGGAAACCAGAGCACCCAGAGGAAACCCACACAGTCACGGAGAGAATGTGCAAGCTCCACACAGACAGTCACCCAATGCTGGAATTGAACCCAGGTCCCTGGCACTCTGAGACAGCAGTGCTAACCTCTGTGCCACATTGCCGCCCCCTCTCATGGGGGGATCTGCATCTCTAAACCTAGGCATTGCCACACTTAGGAGTCAATGTACATTGGCGAACACAGGGATGACGGATGAATGAGACTTTGCATGAGTTAGGGAATAGTAGAGTTTTGGATGTGTTTAAGTTTACCAAGAATGCATCAGAATATTACCTGGCATTTGTGTGGCACGAATGTTACTTAGGCTGACAGTGGCAAGTAACATTCGTGCCACACAAATGCCAGGCAATGACCATCACTAATAAGAGACACTCTAACTACCATCCCTTGACATTCAATAGTGTTATCATCACTGAACTTCCCCCACTGTCAACATCCTTGGGGTTACCATTGAGCAGAAACTCAACTGGATTCACCACATAACCACAGTGGCTACAAGAGCAGGTCAGAGGCTTGGAATACTGCACAAGATAACTCACCTCCTGACTCCCCAGAGCCTATCCGCCATCTACAAGGCACAAGTCAGGATTCTGATGGAATATTCCCCACTTGCCTGGATGGGTGCAACTCCAACAACATTCAAGAAGCTTGACACCATCCAGGGCAAAGCAGCCCACTTGATTGGCACCACATCTACAAACATCCACTCCGTCCACCACCACGCTCAGTAGCAGCAGTGTGTACTATCTACAAGATTTACTACAGCAATTCACCAAAGAGTCTTAGACAGCACCTTCCAAGCCCACACAACCACTTCCATCTAGAAGGACAGGAGCAGCAGATACATGGGAACACCACCACCTGCAAGTTCCCCTCCAAGCCACTCTTCATCCTGACTTGGAAATATATCACCGTTCCTTCACAGTCGCTGGGTCAAAAGCCTGGAATTCCCTCCCTAACAGCATTGTGGGTCAACCAACAGCGAGTGGACTGCAGCGATTCAAAAAGGCAGCTCACCGCCACCTTCTCAATGCAACTAGGGATGGGCAATAAATGCTAGCCAGCCAACAACGCCCATATCCCATGAATGATTAAGCAAAAATAGCTGAGTATCCATGTTGAAGGCCAAGACCCTTGGCAGTGGAGACCATTAAAGTTAACAATAAATAAAAGAGCAGGAAAACTAAATCATGAAGTAGTGCATAAGCGATGATGTGCTTAAGTATTAAAACGACGATAACTGTCTTTAACACAGCCATCTACGAGATGGACTGTAGCAACTCACTAAGACTCCTTCGACAACATCTTCCAAATGCTGCGATGTCCACCATCTAGAAGGAGAAGAGCAGCAGGTGACTGGGAACACCGCCATCAACAAGTTCAAACAAAAACAGAAAATGCTGGAAAATCTCAGCAGATCTGATAGCATCTGTGGAGAGAGAATAGAGCCAACGTTTCGAGTCAGGATGCCCCTTCGTCAGAGCTGAAGACAAGATAAATAGGACGAGATTTATACAGTAAAGGTGGGAGTGGGTTGGATGTAATTGATAGTGTGGCATAGACAAAAAGACAAAAGGAATGTAAATGCTGATGATAAAGGCTCGGAATAGTGCTAACAGCATGCATTAAGAGATCAGAAAGAGTAAGTGGCAAAACAAAGATGCACAGGGCAGGAGTGTGACAAATGGTCCTATTAGGGCAGGGGGAGGGGGGTGAAACAAGAGGGTGGTTTTAAGGAGTGTCTTAAAGTAGGATCTGGGGGCAATTCCAGAGTTTAGAGCCTAGGCAACTGAAGGCGTGGCCACCAATAATGGAGCAAGGCTGAGGGATGACTTGATAGAAGTTACAAGATTATGAGGGGCATGGACAGAGTGGATAGTCAGAAGCTTTTTCCCAGGGTGGAAGAGTCTATTACTAGGGGGCATAGGTTTAAGGTGCGAGGGGCAAGATTTAAAGGAGATGTACGAGGCAAGTTTTTTACACAGAGAGTGGTGGGTGCCTGGAACTCGCTGCCGGGGGAGGTGGTGGAAGCAGATACGGTAGTGACTTTTAAGAGGCGTCTTGACAAATACATGAATAGGATGGGAATAGAGGGATGTGGTCCCTGGAAGGGTAGGGGGTTTTAGTTCGGTCAGGCAGCATGGTCGTTGCAGGCTTGGAGGGCCTGTTCTTGTGCTATGATTTTCTTTGTTCTTATCTAAATCAAGGATACTCAAGAGTCTGGAATTAGAGGAGCACGGATATCTCAGAGGGTTGAGTGGCTTGATGAGATTACAGAAATAGGGAGGGGCAAAGGTTTGAAAATAATAATGAAGATTTTAAAATTAAGACATTATTTGACCAAACCAATGTAGGTCAATGAGCACTGGGGCAATAGGAATGGGACTTGGTGTGGATTGAAATACAGGCAGCAAAGTTTTGGATGATCTTAAGGTTACAGATAGTAGAATGTGGGAAACCAATCAGGATTGCATTAGAATAGTCACATCTAGAGGACAGAAAGGATTGAATGCGGATTTCAGCAGCAGGTTAGAACAAAGAACAAAGAACAGTACAGCACAGGAAACAGGCCCTTCGGCCCTCCAAACCTGTGCCGCTCCTTGGTCCAACTAGACCAATCATTTGTATCCCTCCATTCGTTGAGAAAGACATGAAGTTGAGCTATATTACAGAGGTAGAAATAGGAAGACATAGTGATGGTGGGAATAAGATGTCGGAAGCTCAACTTGGGGGCAAATGAGGCACCAAGGTTGCGATTAGACTGGCGTAATCTTGGACTGTAGCCAAGGAGATAGATGGGACGGGAATTTCGCTCGGACGGAATCGTAAAATCCTGCCCGAAGCCAACAGAGATTTCCATTCTGCGAGCCTCACCTTCCCCAATTTCGGGGGTGGGCGAGGCGGTAAAATTCCAACCATAATAACAAAACAAAGAACAGTACAGCACAGGAAACAGGCCCCTCGGCCCTCCAAGCCTGCGCCACTCCTTGGTCCAACTAGACCAATCGTTTGTATCCCTCCATTCCCAGGTTTTGGAGGAGATTCTGAAACAATGGCCTCAGTCTTCCAAATGTTTCAAAGATGAAGATTTTCTCTTAGATATCAGATCCTAAGTAGATGCACCAGTGCTTCCTGAGATGGGGAAAACTGTGGATTTGTGCTGAGGTATGAATCCCTTAACAATACATAGGTGATTGGGAGGTCATTGCCCCTATCTTTCTTCCGCCACACTCACAGGTCACAGGAGCTGATCTTTGCCAGTTTTCCCTTCCTACCTTTTCTATTTTAACTATACACACATTCTCTGGTTATGCATATATCTTTTAATTTACTCATAATGCCTGCTTTTGCTTTATATTGTTGTCATTTATCATTTAATTTTCACCATTTCTTAACCTGTTCACTTACGTGGGTTTTTGCTTTGTTCTCTGTTCTCCTTTCTAGGGTAAGAACTGAGGTGAGGAGAAATTTCTTCACCCAGAGAGTGGTGAATCTGTGGAATTTACTACCATTGAAAATAGTTGAGGCCAAAGCGTTGTGAGTTTAAGAAGAAATTATACATAGCTCTTGGGGTTGAAGGGATCAAGGGGAGAAGGGGGGGTGTGGAAATCAGGACATTGAATTTGATGATCAGCCATGATCAAAATGAATGGCGGAGCAGGCTCGAAGGGCCTACTCCTGCTTCTAGTTTCCATGTTCCTATGTTATATGACTATTCTGCTCCCACAGCCCACCCTATTCTATTTTTCCTTGATCTGTCCATTTTCTGGTTCTGATGAAGAGTTGCCCCCTGTGATATTAACCCAATTTCTTTTCTCCACAGATGTTGCCTGAGCTGCTGAGTCATTCGATCAATTTCTGCCAATAACTGAAGGGTATTTTGTTACTGAAGAGTTGTTACATGATTGAGTTACATAAGTGTTACATATCCACGGTTACTAGGTCTTGGATTTATCTCTGAATAAGTGATCACTTTCTTACCACAGAAACTACGTGGAGTCCATGAATAGAGAGATCTGAGATCAGGCTATTTACATGCAACTGAATCCTATAAACATACAGCACTGGAGCTACACGATAAATGGAAGAACCATAAAGGGTGTAGAGATGCAGAGGGACCTGGGTGTGCAAGTCCACAGATCTTTGAAGGTGACGTCACAGGTGGAGAAGGTGGTGAAGAAGGCATATGGCATGCTTGCCTTTATAGGACGGGGCATAGAGTATAAAAGTTGGGGTCTGATGTTGCAGATGTATAGAACGTTGGTTCGGCCGCATTTGGAATACTGCGTCCAGTTCTGGTCGCCACACTACCAGAAGGACGTGGAGGCTTTGGAGAGAGTGCAGAGGAGGTTTACCAGGATGTTGCCTGGTATGGAGGGGCTTGGTTATGAGGAGAGATTGGGGAAACTGGGGTTGTTCTCCTTGGAAAGACGGAGGATGAGGGGAGACTTAATAGAGGTGTATAAAATTATGAAAGGCATAGATAGGGTGAACGGTGGGAAGCTTTTCCCCGGGTCGGTGGTGACGTTCACGAGGGGTCATAGGTTCAAGGTGAAGGGGGGGAGGTTTAACACAGATATCAGAAGGACATATTTCACACGGAGGGTCGTGGGGGCCTGGAATGTGTTGCCGGGCAAGGTGGTGGAGGCGGACACACTGGGAACGTTTAAGACTTATCTAGACAGCTATATGAACGGAGTGGGAATGGAGGGATACAAAAGAGTGATCTAGTTTGGACCAGGGAGCGGCGCGGGCTAATTGTTCCTGTTTTCTCGTTTCAAGGCTTCATTCTACGATCATCTTGCTGGTGCCAGTACAGAGTGAGACTGCGGATAGTTGGGAACCTGTCTCGGGGGCAGGGGATTCATATGGTGTTCGTGGAAGTGGAAATGACTAGGGTTGGGAAGCATTTTCCGATCGGGGCCATTGTGATCTCCTGGACTCGTTTCGATCGCCTCAGGGGGTCGGAGAGGAATTTCCCAGATTTTTTTTTTCCCCATATTGGCCCTGGGGTTTTTCACTCTGGGTTTTCGCCTCTCCCTGGAGATCACATGGTCTGGAATGGGGGGGTGGGGGTAAGTTAATAGGTTGTAATGAACAAAGCATCGTAGCTGTGAGGGACAGCTCGGTGGATAGGATATTGGTATGTAGATAGGCTGGAAAATTGGGCGGGGATCCTGGATTCAGGATTCAATCCTGGACCAGGGAGCGGCGCGGGCTTGGAGGGCCGAAGGGCCTGTTCCTGTGCTGTATTGTTCTTTGTTCTTTGTTCTTTGTTCTTTGGTGTGTGGAGGGGGAGAGAGTATGTGTAAGGGGAAGGGGAAGAAAAAGAGTGTGTGACGGGTGGGTGGTAGAGAGAGTATGTGTGAGGGGAAGGGAGAAGAAAGAATGTGTGCGAGGGGTGGGCGGGCATCAGTATGTGTAAGGGGAAGGGGGAAAATAGAGTGCGCAAGGGGCGGAGGAAGAAAGAGTGTGTGCGAGGGGTGGGGGAGGAGAGATTATGTGTGAGGGGAAAGGAGAAAAGAGAGCATGCGGGGCGTGAGAAAGAGTGTTCAAAGGGTGGAGAGAAGAGAAAGTGTGTGTGGGTGGGGGGGGGTTTCACCTTTCAGGTCCAGGGGTGGGGGGTGGACTCTGAAATTGTCTGCCACTGAATTGCCATTGACCCATTCCTTAACCTAATTTGTCAGTTCACCTTAGCCCTCATAATTGCCCTTATTTTCAGTTAAAATATTAGTCTTAGACTCACTCTTCTCTCCCTCAAACTAAATGAAAAGCTCAATTATATTATGATCACTGCTACCGTGGGGCACCTTCACTGTAAGGCCATTAATTAAACTTACCTTGTTGCACAATACCAAGTCTAGTATAGCCTGCTTTCTGACTGGTGCCAGAACGTGCTGTTCCAGGAAACCATGCTGAAAACATTCTATGAATTCCTCATCTAGGATACCTTTGCCCTTCTGATTTTTCCAGTTTACATGTAGATTCAAATCCCCCATGATTACTGATGTACCTTTCTGACAACCTCCATCATTTCCTCATTTGTACCCTGTCCTACCATATGATTACTATTACGGGGACAGTCCCACCAATAACTTCTTGCATTTATCATTTTTCATTTCTACCCAAATAGCTTCTACATCCTGTTTCCTGAACTTCGGTCATCCCTCTCTATTATGCAAATACCATCCATAATTAAGAGAGAGACTCCCCTCCACCTTTTCCTGGCTTCCTATCTTTCCTAAATGTAATGCACCTTTCAATATTCAGGTCCCTATCTATGCCATCCTGCAGCCACCTCTCTGTAATGGCTGTCAGATTGTACTTATTAATTCCTATTCATGCTATCAGTTCATCAGTTGTACCGGGCTGTTTCAAATGCTATGTGCATTCAGATCCAGAGCCTTTGGTTTTGTCCTTGTATTACTTTCGTAACCTTTAGCATTATCTGCTGATTAGTTTGTAGTCTCTGTCCCTTTCTGCTTATCATTTCTCACAATAACATGTTTCTCTCTTGCCTTGTCCTTACTCTTTGATTTAACACAGCTTTCCAAATTTGATCCCTTATCCCCACAATTTAGTTTAAAATCCCCCCTGCTTCCAAGACTAAAACACATGGTTCAGGGATAGACCACCCCAACGGTACTGCCCCCAATTTCCCCAGTACTGGTGCCAATGCCCCAAAAACCAGAACCCATTTCTCCCACACCAGTCATTAAACCATGCATTCATCTCTCGAATTTTATTTATCCTATGCCAATCTGCACGTGATAATAACCCAGAAATGATCCTCTTTGAGGTTGTGCTTTTTAATTTAGTGCCGAGCTCCTCATATTGGCTATGCAGAACCTCTCTCTCAGTTCTACCTTTGTTGTTGGTACCTATATGGACCACAACAACTGGATCATAATCCTCCCACTGCAAATTCCTCTCCAGCCCTGTGCAGGTAAGCAGATGTTCCGTACCCTCGCACTGGGCAGCTTATACAGCCATCTGGACTCTCACAATTTGCTGCAGACAACAATTTCAATCCCCCTGACTATATTATCTTCTACTACCACTACATTCCTTTTTCTCCCTCCACTTGAATGGCTTATTTTACCACAGTGCCATGGTCAGGCAGCTCATCCACCCTCTCATGGTCTAACCAGGGTTCTGTAGAGCTGAAACATGATCTTCACTCCCTTGTATTGTACTTTCCTGGACAAAAAAGCCAGCAGTCCTATAGCCTTATTTGATTATTATCTGTACCCCTATCCGTGACCTTAACTTATACATGTACATTGCTCCCTAAGTCACTTCGGATCATCATTATTTCTAGCTTCTCATTAGATAAAAAGTACTCTGGACTATCCATTTGTTTGGTCCCAAAAATTGGACGATTCTTGATGAGCAAGGGGGTAAAAGTTTATCAGGGGCAGGTAGGAATGTGGAGTTGAAGTTAAAATTCGAGCAACCCTGCTCTTATTGAATCGCAGAGTGGGTTTGAGGGGCCGAGTGGTCCACATTGTCTACAAGATGATAAAAGTTAAGAAAAAGAATAAATTTGCTATCGCTATCTCTTTCATAACGTTGACACTCCATCACTAATATTTCAAAATTAGTCATGCAAATGACTAACTCCAACATATTTTTATGTCTGAATCACGACTTGATTACATGATCAGAGGAATTGTGCAGAAGGAGTTGTGAGGGAGTTGAAGAAAATGCAAAGTTGAGATCATATGATTGCTGAAGTTCACTGGCAATGTCTCTGCTGCTTTTACCCCTTCAATGTTAACAGTCCAGTACAACTCCTCCGCTGATATTAATGGAAGTCTCACAACACCAGGTTAAAGTCCAACAGGTTTATTTGGAATCATGAGCTTTCGGAGCGCTGCTCTTTCATGAGATGAGTCGGCACTCACCTGATGAAGGAGCGGCGCTCTGAAAGCTCGTGATTCCAAACAAACCTGTTGGACTTTAACCTGGTGTTGTGGGACTTCTTATTGTGCCCACCCCAGTCCAACGCCAGCGCCATGGATATCAATAGAATTCAACAAGTGCAAGTAAAAGCCAAGAAAAAGAGACGAAAGATATGCTATTCTTCATCATATGGAGGCAAGTTACAATCTGCTTATTCACTTCCTTGACTTTTCTTTAGATCATATAGTCTTCAGAATTTTTAGAGTTTTTAAAGAAATTTTGTGGAGAGATAAGTGCAAGAATTAGTTTGTGGTTCCTCCGAAATCGAAGCATTTGAAATGTGTGTATTAAATCAGGTCATTATTTCAAGCTGAGAGCCATTCAATGTGAATCACAGAATCATAGAGTGAAGAAGAGGCCCTTCGGCCCATCGACTCTGCACCAACATGCAAGAAACACCTGACCTTCCACCTAATCCCATTTACCAGCGCTTGGCCCATAGCCTTGAATGTTATGATGTACCAAATGCTCATCCAGGTTCTTTTTAAAGGATGTGAGGCAACCCGCCTCTACCACCCTCCCAGGCAACGCATTCTAGACCGTCACCACCCTCTGGGTAAAAAAGTTTTTCCTCACATCCCCCCAAACCTCCTGCCCCTCACCTTGAAGCTGGATAATTTTTTCTTTTGAGTGGGCTGACTGCAGGTTTCGACAAGAGATGTCGACAAGATGCCGGGGCCAAATCTTCTTCGGGACTTGGTTAAATCTGACCTGCACCATTTTTAGATTGCAAACCTCACCCTTGATCCACACACCAGTTTTATCTTTTCACACCGGAACTGGGTTTGCAGTGTTGTCTATGAGCCACAGGGCAGTGCATGAGGAGTGCAGTTGTGGAGGAGGTCTGGTTAGAGGGCTCACTTCAATTCTCCAGCACAATATTGCAGCTCTCAACAGTGTTTAAGAGCCCCCTAATCCTCACCTCTGACATCCCACTTACCCCCCAATGATAACCCATTTCCCCTCAGACCGTCCATGCCACACAATGCTATCTTTATGCCCCCTTGTATCTTCCATTCTCTCTCAAATCACCCATTTCAACCCATGCAACCCTCAATTTCCTGTGTATCTTTCATGCCCCTTTCGATCACCCATGCCCGCATGTCTCCTTCATAGCCACTCATCCTAAATGCACTATGTACAGTCCAGATTGATAGGTAACAAATACAAAACCCACTGTTTAAGAAAAGGGAGAGAGAAATCTGAAAACTACAGACCTGTTAACCTGAAATTAGTGTTAAGGAAAATGCACGTAGGATAGGATTGGGCAGAGACAATATGGATTTAAGAAGGGGAAATCATGTTTGACAAACCTGTTGGAGTTTTTTGAGGATGTAACAAGCAGGTTGGGTAAAGGGGAGCCAGTGGATTTGGTGTATTTGGATTTTCAGAAGGCTTTTGATAAGGTCCCATACAGGAGGTTAGTAAACAAAATTACAGCACATAGGGTTGGGGATAATATACTGTCATGGATTGAGAATTAGTTAATGGACAGAAAACAGAGAGCAGGAATAAATGGTTGGCAGCTGTGACTAGTGGGATACCACAAGGGACAATGCCAAGGCCCCAGCCATTTACAATGATTTCGATGTAGGGACCAAATGTAATATTTCCAAGTTTTGCTGGTGACACAGACTAGATAGGAATGTGAAGATGATGGTCGAGTGATATTATCATTATCGCTGGGCCATTAATCCAGAAACCCAGCTAATGTTCTGGGGACCAGGGTTTGAATCCTGCCACAGCAGATGGTGGAATTTGAATTCAATAAAAAATATCTGGAATTCAGTATCTACTGATGACCATGAAACCATTGTCGATTGTCGGAAAAAAAACATCTGGTTTACTAGTGTCCTTCTGGGAAGGAAATCTGCCCTCCTTACCTGGTCTGGCCTACACGTGACTCCAGAATCACAGCAATGTGGTTGACTCTCAACTGCTCTTTGAAATGGCCTAGAACGCCTCTTGGGATAGGCAATAAATGCTGGCCAGCCAGTGATACCTATGCCCCACTGATGAATTTTAAAAAATATTAAGAGGATGCAAAAAGGCTTCAAGGGGATTTAGACAGTCTAAGCCAATGGGCAAATGAATGCTTGGCTCCTGCTCTGACCAAGACCGCAAGAAACTACAAAGGGTTGTGAACATAGCCTAGTCCATCACGCAAATCAGCCTCCCATCCATTGACTCCGTCTACACTTCCCGCTGCCTCGGAAAAGCAGCCAGCATAATCAAGGAACCCATGCACCCAGGACATTTTCTCTTCCACTTTCTTCCTTCGGGAAAAAGATACACAAGTCTGAGATCAAGATCTACAATGGTGAGACCTAGACAACAAATATTAGGCAGGACAAAAGACTAAATAGTTTGCACCTTCATTGTCTCAGCCGTGTCCTTAGCATCTCTTGACAGGACAAGGTCACCGACTCAGAGTTCCTGGAACCTGCTAATTCCATCAACATACACTGATTAATAAGCCAACAATCTCCGTGGTTTTCGGCCATGTTCACCCATTGGATGACAAATGTATGCCAAAAGACTTTCTGCATGGTGAATTGGCCTCTGGGTCATGACCTTCTGGATGTTCACATCTCCATTACAAGGATGCCTGCAAATGAGATATGAGGCTGCTGGACATTGACATTGGCAACTAGGGGACATATGTTAACACAATGACAGCTGGAGGCTGGATGTCTGAAGAGACATTGGAAGAGATGAGGAGA
This sequence comes from Mustelus asterias, assembly GCF_964213995.1. Lineage (NCBI taxonomy): Eukaryota > Metazoa > Chordata > Chondrichthyes > Carcharhiniformes > Triakidae > Mustelus > Mustelus asterias. Next base: position 30,932,175 of record NC_135802.1, read on the forward strand.
AACTGAAAACCCAGCTGGCTGAGAAGAGGGCCCAGAGAAAACAGAGGCCAATGAATCATCCACCTTCTCAGCCCATTGTCCTCCTCTGCAATAAATATTGCAGAGACCTCCATGCAAGAGAAAGATTCCTGAGTCTCACCTCGCAATATTTAACACTGCGTTGACCATCTTTCACGAGATAGAAGACAGGCAAAGTGAGTGGAGACATTAATTAATTAGGTTATTAAGGTTTTCAATGGATTTCTGTCATGCCTAAGGCAATCCCAGCACCCAGACTCTGATTCCATTCCTCCTTCAAATTTGGATGCAGCAAATATTGGCAATCCTGTCCCCCTCAGCTGTTAGGTCAAAAAGCTTCCTGTTAAGCCCTTGTGACTCCTTGCTTTTGAAATGAATGCTTTGCTCATGAAGGCTCGCAAGTAAGATTGTACATGTTACAGCCATCGGTAGTTACTGCAGCTGATCCAAGTTGCTGGAGTGATATTGGGTTTGACACACATTGCAATGCAAAATTAAAAGTAAAAACTGTGTTCAGAACTGATGACTGACTCGATTTTATTAAAGTGCCATCTGATGCATAAAGCAAGGAATCCTGTGGCATGTATTGATTCAGTGATGCAACAGTTCAGACACTTTGGCATCTTATTGCTGAGGCAGTGAGTTCCATGTGTAAAAGCAGTTGACACATCTGGTATCCACCCCAGTCAGTCTGTATTTCTATTCCCAATTATGTCTAACTCAAAGGGAGGAGCTGCCCAACATGTAATGCTAGGAACATGTAATGTTAGGAACCAGAACTGCCATCGCAAATAAAATGTGCTTAACGCCTTTCCATAACTCTTCTTTTACTCATTCCATTTGTCTTGGCACATCACTGTGAAGTAGGCCATTTTCCAAAGCCATATTTTTATTATTATCTCATCAATATTCACCTCATTAAACATATTCATTTATTGGACTGATTGGCACCATTCATAACGTGCCCACAATGCAGAGGGGAACACCCGAATGGACATTCGTTTAAATCCCCCTCTGCACAGCTGAGAGACCTTTAATTCAAGTTTGATGGAAGATCCTTATTCTGCCCAGCAACAGCATGAAGCTCTGCACAGCTGAGAGACCTTTAATTTCAAAGCTGACAAAAGATCCTTATTCTGCCCAGCAACAGCACGAAGCTGCATTTTAAACCGGCCCTTGGCCAGAAGATTGGGATATCTGCGAGTCAAGACCTGGCAGTGGGATATATGGCATAACTGGACTGTAAATAAAATATTATGGGAATAAAATGGCCAAGGCAGGCAAAGAAACTTAATAAACCAGGATAAAAAGAATAAAAGATTAGATTAAATCCCCCTACACACAGCAGGACAAAATGACATTAACATCTAATCTCGCAAGCATAGAATACAGACACAAGCATCGGAGGTCGATTTAGATAAGGGGACACATTGAGAGGATAATGGGAAACACATTAAAACACCGGGGCAAGAAAAGACAGTCCCATTAACACGGACACACACCATACAGATGCAAATTGACAAAGTCTACCAGGGAACCTCCTGACCGGATAGGATACATATTCTTAGTGTTAATCTGTTCGAATCGAAACTGCCCGCCAAATCTTCAGGGCAGCAATTAAAGAATCCCGCCACTTTTTAGGTATTGTAAAATGTATAAGCAAATGTTCCCGCTCGAATTTGGATTCCTATAAATATCCAGAGCGAATGTGTAACTATTAAGATCAACGTGGCCAAGCCACTGTTTCTAAGCTGGCTACGGGGGTCTCCCTGGGATCACAGTAATTGTACAATAAAGAAAAACGCTTTGAACCTTGCCTTGCGACTCGACCTCCTTGAATGCACTGGTACAAGGGATTTTTCCCTACAACAACTTCAATGATGGGTGAAAGGAAAACATCATGTTGTAACATCCAGCGCATAAACATATGTGTATATAATTGTGATTTTAGAAAGTGTCAGGAGTTATTGGGCGGCACAGTGGCAGAGTGGTTAGCACTGCTGCCTCACAGCGCAGGGACCCGGGTTCGATTCCAGCCTTGGGTGATTGTGCGGAGTCTGCACATTCTCCTAGTGTCTGTGTGGGTTTCCTCCGGGTGCTCCAGTTTCATCCCACAGTCCAAAGATGTGCAGGTTAGGTTGATTGGCCATGCTAAATTGCCCCTTAATGCCCCAGGATGTGTAGGTTAGGGGGATTAGTGAGGTAAATATTTGGAGTTATGGGGACAGGCCCTGGGTAAGATTCTCTTTCGGAGAGTCAGTGTGGACTCGATGGGCTGAACGGCCTCCTTCTCTACTATAGGGATTCTATGATTATGTGGGATAGGCTGAATGGACCTGATAATTTGTCATTGTTTGTATGCTAGTAAAACCTCAGTTCGAATGTAACATGCCCTAAAATGACCCCTGTGAAGAGCACCAAGCAAAAATGAACTTTGAAGATAATATAAAACATGAAAACAGAAAATGCTGCAAATTCTCAGCAAATGTGACAGCATCTGTCGAGGGAGAATAGAGCCAACATTTTGAGTCTGGATGATCCTTCGTCAGAACTCTAAGAAAATATAACTGTTTGAAATTTCTCTTCAATCGTCAAAGACATTCAAGCAAAGTTGCAAGACCTTAACCCTCCTTACACGTTTCACCCTTCCGCAGATGGGAGATCCATAGCTCTAATAAGATAATGAGGATTTGCCCTTCCTTATTATCTTATCCTAATATCGTGTCCTTATATTTATGAATTCAACAATTTATTTTAAAGGAATTCATCAACATCGTCAACTTCTCTTGCCGGGAGTCGGTTTCATCGTGTACATTGCAGGGAAAATGTCTAATCACATTTATAACTTGATCATTTTGCATTTATCCTTTGGTTCTGCAATCACATGTTAAGCAATCTGCCCATGTCCGCATTATCTATGGACCTCATTGTTCTAAATATAGAAGAACATTAGAACGTTCAAGGTCAGGAAAAGAAGTGGACACAAACGGGATGAACAGAAATTATGGGCTCTGCAGTCAAAATATCACTAATATGTCTGTCTAGTTTTTGAAGCTTCCAACTTGAAGTGCATACTTGGCAAATCAATAGCTAACACCTTCATTATATCATTAAATCACATCCCATTGTCTCCAATATGTTATCCTTACCACCTCATCCAGCAGATTACTCTTTTAGTAAATAAGGTTGACTATCTGTCTTGAAGTTACTGTTTTTGAATCTAATTTGCATTTATGTCTTCCAGTTCCACATTTCTGACTTAATTTGAAGTTATACTTTTGCTTTACCTAATCTACTCTTACCGTTCACTATTTAATGAGAAATGGTTCATGTTGCCTTGCAAGCTTCTTTTCTCATTTCAGCCAATCATCATATTTTAGTCTCTTTAATTATGGAAATGCCATTGTCATGCTTCTGAACACAATTCAATTTATTAGTGTTCTGAAGAAGTGATGGTGCATAAAATTGCACATAACGTTCTAAATGCGGCCTTAGTATTTGAACGTTTTGGGTAAAACTGGATTTGTATTCCATTGGCCTTAGTTCCTCTGGTCCCATGCAGGACAGTAGGCAACAAGAGTCTGCCACCAGCCCCTGTCCATCACAATCTTTTTCACTCCAGCCCAGGTCGCGTCACACCCTTGAAGTCTTAACCAGGTCTTCCTTGGCTGCCCCCATGTTCTTTTTCCATCTATGTGTGTCCAATCTACTGCCACTCTGGCAGGGCGCATATCCAGGAGGTGAAATACATGTCCTCCCAGCCTCAGTCATCTCTCCATTACAATGTGCCACAGGTGCCGCTTACCAGTCCTCTGGAGCACTTCCTTGTTGGTGTTGCTGTCTTTCCATGTGGTGTTCAGAATCTTATGTAGGCATTGCTGGTGAAAGATGTCTTACGCACGTGACACCTTTGGTGTTGTCTTCCATGTTTTGCTCGCAGAGATTATGATTGGCATCACTATGGACATGGCTTCATGGCTGTGTTGATGGTGTTAAATCTTGTAACGCCACTCAAATAGCACCCCCAATCTTGCTTCCAGCAAGTGCAGGCTCAGGACATGTCTAAGGCAATTCTTAGGGAAAGTTCAGGTCAATGCAGCTGCTGCTTTGCTAATTCTTGTGCGGATGTCAATCTCTACATCACCCTCTTTGGAGATATTGCTTTCTGGTGGGGGAAGTGGTCAGTGTTCTGTTTCTCAAACCAACCTTGGCAGCTGGTTGTCACTGCCTTGGAGTGGGCGCAATTATTGGGCCAGCAAGGCAATGTCATCTGTGGAATTCATGTCTGTGAACCAGTGATGCTGCCAAGGGATGTCAAAGCTGCATCCACCATCAAAAACCAAGAGGAAAAGAAATGGGGAGAGTATGCAGCCTTGCCGTGCTCTTGTGACGATGTTGAAGAAGTCTGTGGTGCCCAGGTTGGTCTTGACACAAAAGCAGGTGTCAACCTTCCCTAAGAATTGCCTTAAACATGTCCTGAGCCTGCACTTGCTGGAAGAAAGATTGGGGGTGCTATTTTCTCAGAGGTGGCCACCTAACAGGCTGCCTCCAAGCTCACCATTCAATTAAACACAGTGGGCAAGTTGGCTCCCAGCCACAGGGCCGGTAGATCCAGAGCCCCTTATTTTTAAACTGTCACCCCCCAGTTCTAGATTTTCCCACAAGAGGAAATATCCTCTCTACATCCACCCTGTCAAGACCCCTCAGGATCTTGCATGCTTCAATCAAAATGTGTCAAACACTTCTGAAATGAAACAACAAAATGTGATTGCCTGTTCTACAACAATGACCATAGCGGACACAGGTAATCAAACTCCTTTGGAATATGCAGCGAGCAGAACTTTTGGGACTGGGTTTGCCAATGGAGAAAGATCTGGAGAAGCTGCTAATGGAGCAGGAAGGAATCTTTCTGTCTCTTTCTCTCTGTCCCTGGGAATAAGTGCAGCACTCAGTTCAAGGAATCAGCATGCCCAAGATCCAACCATGAATGGAGATCTCGTAAGAGTTGCAAATCTTTGACATCGACCAGCTCCAAGGAACAGTGGAGTGGCACGGTGGCACAATGGTTAGCACTGCTGCCTCACAGGGACCTGAGTTCGAATCCCGGCTTGGGTCACTGTCTGTGCGGAGTCTGCACGTTCTCCCCGTGTCTGTGTGGGTTTCCTCCGGGTGCTCCAGTTTCCTCCCACAGTCTGAAAGACGTGCTGGTTAGGTGCATTGACCTGAACAGGCACCGGAGTGTGGCGACTAGGGGAATTTCACAGTAACTTCATTTCAATGTTAACGTAAGCCTTGCTTGTAACACTAATAAATAAACTTTATTTTAAATAATAAAAGCAAAATACTGCAGATGCTGGAATCTGAAGCAAAAACAGAAAATGCTGGAAAATCTCAGCAGGCCTGACAGCATCTGACGACAGGTCATCGAGACGGGAAACGTTGGCTCTATTCTCTCTCCACAGATGCTGTCAGATCTGCTGAGATTTTCCAGCATTTTCTGTTTTGGTCCAAGGAACCAAATAACTTCAATCCACCGCAATGTTTAATAATCTATTACAAGGGAGGAAGTGTTAGGTTTTTTTAGGAAACATTAAGACAGACAAATCCCCAGGGCCAGATGGTATCTATCCTAGACTCCTCAGGGAGACAAGAGATGAAATTGCTGGGCCTCTAACAGAAATCTTTCTCTCTTCACTGGACACAGGTGAGGTCCCAGAGGATTGGAGGATAGCAAATGTGGTCCCGTTATTTAAGAAGGGTAGCAAGGATAACCCGGGTAATTATAGGTTGGTGAGCTTGACGTCCGTGGTACAGAAGTTGTTGGAGAAGATTCTTAGAGATAGGATATATGCGCATTTAGAACTGAATAATCTCATTAGCGATAGACAGCATGGTTTTGTACGAGGGAGGTCATGCCTCACAAATTTGGTTGAGTTTTTTGAGGAGGTGACGAAAACGATTGACGGGGGAAGGGCCGTGGATGTCGTCTATATGGATTTTAGTAAAGCGTTTGATAAGGTCCCTCATGGCAGGCTGGTGCAAAAGGTTAAATCTCACGGGATAAAAGGTGACCTAGCTAGATGGGTAGAGAACTGGCTTAGCCATAGAAGTCATGATGTGGAGATGCCGGTGTTGGACTAGGGTGAACACAGTAAGAGTTTTAACAACACCAGGTTAAAGTCCAACAGGTTTATTTGGTAGCAAATACCATTAGCTTTCGGAGCACTGCTCCTTCGTCAGATGGAGTGGAAATGTGCTCTCAAACAGGGCACAGAGACACAAAATCAAGTTACAGAACTTCTGTAACTTGATTTTGTGTCTCTGTGCCCTGTTTGAGAGCACATTTCCACTCCATCTGACGAAGGAGCAGTGCTCCGAAAGCTAATGGTATTTGCTACCAAATAAACCTGTTGGACTTTAACTTGGTGTTGTTAAAACTCTTACTGTGTTAGCCATAGAAGACAGAGGGTAACAGTGGAGGGGTCTTTTTCCAGTTGGAGGTCTGTGACTAGTGGTGTTCTGCAGGGCTCTGTACTGGGGCCTCTGCTGTTTGTGATATATATAAATGATTTGGAGGAAGATGTAGCTGGTGTGATCAGTAAGTTTGCGGACGACACGAAGATTGCTGGAGTTGCGGATAGTGATGAACATTGTCAGAGAATACATCAGGATATAGATAGGCTGGAACATTGGGTGGAGAAATGGCAGATGGAATTTAATCCAGATAAATGCGAAGTGATGCATTTCGGTAGATCTAATGTAAGGGGGAGCTATACAATAAATGGCAGAACCATCAGGAGTATAGACACACAGGGGGACCTGGGTGTACAAGTCCACAGATCCTTAAAGGTGGCAGCACAGGTGGAGAAGGTGGTCAAGAAGGTATATGGCATGCTTGCCTTTATTGGACGGGGCATAGAATATAAAAGTTGGCTTAGGATGTTGCGGCTGTGTAGAACGTTGTTTAGACCACATTTGGAATACTGCGTCCAGTTCTGGTCACCACACTACCAGAAGGACGTGGAGGCTTTGGAGAGAGTATAGAAAAGGTTTACCAGGATGTTGCCTGGTATGGAGGGTCTTAGCTATGAGGAGAGATTGGGTAAACTGGGGATGTTCTCCCTGGAAAGACGGAGGATGAGGGGCGACCTAATAGAGGTGTATAAAATTATGAAGGGCATAGATAGGGTGAACAGTGGGAAGCTTTTTCCCAGGTCGGAGGTGACGAACACAAGGGGACACAGGTTCAAGGTGGGGGGGGCAAGGTTCAACACAGATGTCAGGGGGACGTATTTTACACAGAGGGTGGTGGGGGCCTGGAATGCACTCCCAAGCAAGGTGATTGAGGCGGACACGCTGGGATTGTTTAAGACTTATCTAGATAGCCACATGAACAGACTGGGAATAGAGGGATACAAACGAATGGTCTAGTTGGGCACATGAGTGGCGCAGGCTTGGAGGGCCGAAGGGCCTGTTCCTGAGCTGTATTGTTCTTTGTTCTTTCTCGTTCTAATCTATGCCTCAAAGACAAACATAGGGCGTCTAACCATATATTCTTTTAACTTTTATTTGGACGGTGTCTTACCTTACTGCCGATACCTGAGTGCGTGCGAGACTTCACAGGCGCAATCTTTCCGACTGTTCATGCCACGCAGCAAGGTTGGAGAATTTGGCGGCCAGCCAAATCTCTGTTCACTGCGGCGGAATGGGTGGTAAGATTCTAGCCCATGTCTTTTATTAATTTTTATCAGGTTTAGTGGCTATTAAACTTGTTCTTTCTTTGACTCAAGCGAGTCTTGTTGATTAGCTCTTTATTATTCACTCATAGATCGTAAACATATATATATTTGAATTGGAAAAAGGCATCCACAGGGAAAAGACATTTAAGAACCCTTTATTGTGACCAACTAAGGAGGTTGAATAGCAGGGAGCCAATTCACTCCTCCTCACCTCGTTGTAACAATGGATATAAGTTTTTTTTTATAGCCATACCAATCAGGTACATGTATATATACTTCAGTCATTAATACAACTACATCTCCTTGAGATGAAGGGAGGTGAGAATTGAGCCATTCTCAAGATACATCTACGAGACATCACTCCAATCTCTCAGGAGACAAAAACCTTCCTCTCAGAGGAAGAAGAGGCAATCAGTTCACCCATGTCAACTTTTAAGGATGAGATAATATAAATTCTGGGAACATTCATAGAAAGAAATCATAGAAACCCTACAGTGCAGAAGGAGGCCATTTGGCCCATCGAGTCTGCACCGACCACAATCCCACCCAGGCTCTACCCCCACATATTTACCCGCTAATCCCTCTAACCTACGCATCCCAGAACTCTAAGGGGCAATTTTTAACCTGGCCAATCAACCTAACCTGCACATCTTTGGACTGTGGGAGGAAACCGGAGGAAACCCACGCAGACACGAGGAGAATGTGCAAACTCTACACAGACAGTGACCCGAGCCGGGAATCGAACCCGGGACCCTGGAGCTGTGAAGCAGCAGTGCTAACCACTGTGCTACCGTGCCGCCATAATTAACATTGTTAACTATAATCACGTAGAATTTAATCTATTCAGCAGACCAGTTATCCAATACTGTTAACATGTTAACTACCAAAGGAATTTAACGCTAAATTAATCTCAACAATTTAGATTAGCTTCGGACACTGATTTTAACTCTAAATTCATGATTACCCAGCATCAAATGACAGTGAATTTAGGTTTAAATTCTGCCAAATCCAAGGGTAACAAATAACTGTCAGTTCACAACTTTTTTGTCTGGTTTATTCTGTGATTAGAAAAGGTTAATTCATTTACAAATTATAGTGATTAAATGGGAGATAGATAGTAAATTTTAATTCAATCCAAACTAGCTGATGCAAAACAAATTTAGACATCACTATTCTTTTGGCATAAGCTAGATGGTAAATCCAAGACGGATTCTTTATGGATGAAAGATTAATCATATTTCTGGTGCCCTTCATAAAAATTCTTGTCAGGGTATACATTCCAGCGTTTTTGCAAGTCTCAAACTCAAAGTTCTTTCCTTCCTCATTTCTGTTAAAAGACATTCATTCATTTTGTGGTCATGTTTTACCGCTTCCTTTTCCAACATGAAGTATCATACTTTGTTACAAAATCCATCTGTCAGCCCAACCATGGAATTTGAATGCTGTGTAGCATTCTTTACACTTTTGAAAAGGTAACTAAATATATTGATGAGGGTAGCATAGTTGATATGGTTTACATGGACTCCAGTAAGGCCTTGGACAAGATCTCACATGGAAGGCTGTCCAAAAGGTTAGAGCCCATTCGATCCAAGGCAAGTTGGTAAATTGAATCCAAAATTGGTCTTTTAATAGGAGGCAAAGGATGATGGTGGAGGACTGCTTTTGTGATTGGAAGTCTGTGACCAGTGGTGTACCTCAGGGATCAGTGCTGCGATCCTTGATGTTTGTTATATACATTAATGACTTGGATGTGAATGTAGAAGGTATATTAATAAGTTTGCAGATGACATGAAAATTGGTTGTGTTGTTCATAGTGGGGAAGGTAGTTAGGCTACAGACTGATATTGATCAACTGGGCAGAGCTGGGCAGAGCAATTGCAGATGGAATTTAATCCTGATAAGTGTAAGGTGATGCATTTTGGGAGATCTAATAAGGTTAAGGTATTCGCAATGAACAGTAGGTCCCAAAAGCTTATTGAGGAACAAAGGGACCTTGGTGTGCAAGTTCATAGATCCCTGAAGGTGGCAGCACAGGTAGATAAGGTGGTGAAGAAGACATATGGAATGCTTGCTTTCACTAGCTGGGACATAGAATATAGGAACAGGGAGGTCTTGGTACAACTTTATAAAACATTGATTAGGCCACAGATGGGGTAATGTGTGCAGTTCTGGTCACCAGATTATCAAAAGGGCATGATTGCACTGGAGAAGGTGCAGAGGAGATTCACCAGGATGTTGCCTGGGTTGGAAAGTTTCAGCTCTGAGGAGAGGCTGGATAGGCTGGGTTTGTTTTCTTTGGATCAGAAGAGGCTGAGGGTGAATCTGATATCGGTGTACAAAATTATGAAAAGCATGGATAGGGTAGATATAAGAATCTTTTCCCCCATGTCAGAGGTGTCTATGACCAGAGGGCATAGGTTTAAGGTGAGGAGCAAGTGGTTTAGAGGGGATCTGAGGAAAAGTTTTTTCACCCAGAGGGTGGTGAAAATATGGAACGCACTGCCTGGTGGTGGTGGCAGGGACTCTCACAACATTTAAGAAGCATCTGGACGAGCACTTTAATCACCAAGGCATAGTAGGCTATCGGCCAAGTGCTGGTAAATCGGATTAGTATAGACTGGCATTTGATGGTCGGCATAGGCATTAGAGTTAGGGTTAGGGTTCGCCGAAAGGTCTGTTTTTGTGCTGTATGACTCTATGGCTGGAATTCTCCTAAAAACATTCTAAGCGTCAAATTTGGTGAAAACTGGAGTAATTCACGCTGCTTTTCTCAGTGGGAGTTCAGAGAAGAATCTCCCACACTCTGTGCACTGCAGAGATCACTAGCATGTCTCTCATTAAAACTCAATGGGCGGCGCCTATTCCCACCTGGGAGGTTGGCAGCATAGCGCTGAGTGAGCTACTGCACATGTGCCAATCTGTCAGTGCCGAGATCGGCGCAGTAGCCCCGCACTGCCGGCCTCCCGATTTCTATGATTGTTTTATTGCTCACTGTGTATTTCGTAAATACACAATGTTACAGGATCTAACTCTAGTTGAAAAAAAGGATTAGAGTTTGGGTAGTTCTGTTCAATCCCATTTCTCCGTTTGTTGAGGGAGGGAGCAAGAGGGAGAGGGAAATGGACAGGGCCAAGCGAATGTAAATGGCACTCAGTGGAGGGAGAGCAGATACCTCAGTGCATCTCTCTCTGGTCTGGTCCAGGTAAAGAAATCTGCCATTCTTGCCCAGTCAGGCCGACATGTGACTGCAGAAATACAACAATGTGGTTGGCTCTTCAATGGCCTAGCAAGCCACTCAGTTCAAAGGGCAGTTTGGGGTAGGCTATAAACCAAAACTACCAGTGGGATTCTGGAGGAACCATAGAAAAATACACAATCCCCCTGGAACCTGTAGTCACTGGAGCAGCATACCTACAGTGTTATATAGAGTTATATAGAAATTACAGCACAGCAACAGGCAGTCCATATTTATTTGGTACATCAGCAAGTCCCATTCTCCCATCATTCCTGTGACTTGTGATACATATTGGACTGCTAATTGGGTCAAATTTAATATTCATCCTTGTTTTCATTTCCTTTCATGACTTTAGCCCTTCCTGCATTTGTAACCACCTTCAATACTACAACAATTCAACTCTGACTTCTTGTGGATCCATCGATTCCTTTGCCCCACCACTGGCAGCAATGCCTCCAGGTATCTAGGGCCCTAAGCCTCTCCACATCTACCTTCTTCATTGAGGGACTCTTTCAAAACCTACCTGCTTGCCCAAGGTACTTTAATCACTTGTTCCAATATTCCCCCTTTGGACTGGGTGGGTCAAATGGCTTGTTACTATGCTGCAATATTCATGGTAATCTGATCGAATGCAATGGATTTTGACCTTTGGGTCTGCCACTTTACATGGCCAACCAGGGACTCCGAGAGTCAATGTGGATTGTGCCTTTTTCTGTGGCTTCTCAATTCTTGCCTGATTATGCTCCCATGCAGAGCCATGGGATTTTGATTTGATTTGATTTGATTTATTATTGTCACACGTATCAACATACAGTGAAAAGTATTGCCTCTTGCGCGCTATACAGACCAAACATACCGTTCATAGAGAAGGAAACGAGAAAGTGCAGCATGTAGTGTTACAGTCATTGTTAGCGTGTAGACAAAGATCAACTTAATGCAAGGTAAGTCCATTCAAAAGTCTGACAGCAGCAGGAAAGAAGCTGTTCTTGAGTCGTTGGTCCATGTCCTCAGACTTTAGTATCTTTTTCCCAATGGAAGAAGGTGGAAGAGACAATGTCCGGGGTGCGTGGGGTCCTTAATTATGCTGCCTGCTTTGCCAAGGCAGCGGGAAGTGTAGACAGAGTCAATGGATGGGAGGCTGGTTTGCATGATGGATTGGCTACATTCACAACCTTTGGTAGTTCTTTGTGGTCTTGGGCAGAGCAGGAGCCATACCAAGCTGTGATACAACCAGAAAGAATGCTTTCTATGGTGCATCTGTAAAAGTTGGTGAGAGTCGTAGCTCACATGCCAAATTTCCTTAGTCTTCTGAGCAAGTAGAGGCATTGGTGGCAATCTTAACTATAGTGTTGGCATAGGGGGACCAGGACACGTTGTTGGTGATCTTGACACCTAAAAACTTGAAGTTCTCGACCTTTTCTACTTTGTCCCCGTTGATGTAGACTGGGGCAAGTTCTCCTTTACACTTCCTGAAATTGATGACAATCTCCTTCGTTTTGTTGACATTGAAGGAGAGATTATTATTGCCGCACCAGTTCACCAGATTCTCTATCTCATTCCTGAGGGATGTTTACCACATTGAAAACATCATATCAATGCAAGCTGCTATTGTTGTTGTAGTCCAAATTCCGGCTTCCTGCTCCGTTTCCATATCTCTTTGTTCTCCTTTCCTTTAGTCACCTATTGTAAAATTTGGCATGGTCCATGCTTCAATCATGAACATTGGTAGGATAAAATATCCTCTCAATATTCTCTTGGAGCATCCTTTGGTCCGCAAGATTAATTACTATGGCTGGAATTTTCTACCTCTCCCTGGCGTGTTTCCCGGCAGTGGAGGAGGCTCATCATTGGCCAGTGGCGGGGTCTCCGGTCACACCGATGTGTAAGATGTTTTTAATGACTCATCCGCTGGGAAACCTGTCACGAAGGCCGGGGGAGGGGGATGGTGGGGGTGGATGGAGGGGGGGGGGGGGGGGGGGGGGAGGAGGTGCTACCTTACGCTCCCACCAGTGGGACGGGACCGCAAATTCCGTCCTATGGGTGGAATGTTACTGGCACGTACACCTGAAGTTTGTACGATCCCACCTGAGGCCAACGGAGAATGCTGTTCTCCGAGCCTCACACACCCCCGGAATCGGGACGGGCGTGCCGGTAAAATTCCGGCCTATGTCTCCAATTCTAGTATCATAGCATCTTTGGATAGAGTGAACTGTAAACAGGAGTGATCCCAGAATAGAACACTGTATGAGGCTACTCATTTCCTACTACTTGACAGAATTGCCTTCAACTCCTACTCGACCGCCTCTCTTCTGAACAGATTTTTAAAAATTACTATCCTCCCTCCCATTCCATGTCCCTTAAACTTCTCCTGTGGTATACATTATCAATGGCTTTAGTGAAGTCCATGCACACCATTTCAGTATATTTCCCCCACCCACTGTAACTGGGTCTCTATCAGGTTTCTCGAGCAGACATTAGCTTCTTCTAATCTTGGGAGTTTGTGCTGGGCCAGCTCAGCTCAATCGGGACCTTACAAAGAGACTTGGGCTTGCTCCCCTCCCAGAAAATGGCCAGATATTGCTGGGTTTCCAGTTAAACAGCACATGCGTGTACTGGAGGTATGACCATAGTGGCATGAAGGCTCAATGCATTTTACTCCTGTTATGTCCAAGACCGTAAAAAGCTACAAAGGGTCGTGAACGAAGCCCAGTCCATCACACAAACCAGCCTCCCATCCATTGATTCTGTCTACACTTCCCGCTGCCTTGAAAAATAGCCAGTATAATCATGCACCCGGACACACTGGGAGGGATTTTAGAGCCTCACGCGAGCGAGTCCGGAAAATCCCACCCGGGGTCAACGGACATTTCCATTGTCCGCCTCTCCCTGCTCCAATTCTGTGGTGGGCGGGGCAGTAGAATTCTGCCAACTCTCTTCCACATTCTTCCGTCGGGAAAAAGATACAAATATCTGAGGTCACGTACCCACGAACTCAAGAACAGTTTCTTTCCACCGACTCAAGAATAGCTTCTTCCCTGACTTGAAGGAACCACCTTATATTAAGATGATCATTCTCTACACCCTAGCTATGACTGCAACATTACATTCTGCACCCCTCCTTTCCTTCTCTTTGTACGGTATGATTTGTCCATATGGCGCTCAAGAAACAATACATTTCACTGTATACTGATACATATGACAATAATAAATCAAGTCAAAGTCGGTTTTTACTTGGAATATATTTATTCACATAGTGGAACATATGCCACCTTACTAATTATGTCAGTGTCTCTTTACATGTGTTCAAGTAACCATCCAATCATGTATGGACTTAACTTCAACTGATACAATTAACATCCTGGCCATGTGCGAGTGAGAAGCTTTTCTCCTGACCCCACAAGCTCCTGTGCTGGATAGCAACCATGTAACTGCCAGATCCTGCACATGAAACTTCAGAACTATGTTTCTGAAGTTATGTTTACCCGGTAAACCTGTCATCCATGAAGTTATAACTATATATTCAATTTGGAGTCCATCCTGTCTCCAGAACAAAAAAAAGGGGCGGCATGGTGGCACAGTGGTTAGCACTGCTGCCTCACAGCACCAGGGACCTGGGTTTGATTACTGGCTCGGGTCACTGTCTGTGTGGAATTTGCACATTCTTCCCATATCTGCATGTGTTTCCTCTGAGTGTTCTGGTTTCCTCCCACAATCCAAAGACGTGCAGGTTAGGTGGATTGGTCACACTAAATTGTCCCTTAGTGTCAGGGGGATGAGCTAGAGTAAATGCAGGGCCCAGGTGGGATTGTGGTCAGTGCAGGCTCGATGGGCCAAATGGCCTCCCTGCTGCACTGTAGGTCTTCTATGAAAAAGTGAGATTCACTGGGATAAAGAGTCCCATTTTGCTTCTCTCTGGTTAAGTTAAGCTCTGGCTCTGAAATCGCATTGCAATTGCTTTGCACCAATTCTACAGTCGCATTAAGTGCTGAAAATTTATGCTGTGCCTACCATATACAGGAGGTAAAGCAGCCAGCACGGCACTTTATTGTAGTGTTCAGTATATCACCTTCCGACAGTCCTCAAGTACTCAGAACAAACCTATAGTTATGTATATTTCCAACTGCAGTAAAGATTACAAACAAGATTTGCTGCAGTTGGAAATATACATAACTATAGGTTATGACTGAAAAATAATTAATGTGGAAGCGGCAAACCAAAGCCAAGGGTATGAGATGAATGGAACAGACACATTGTGCTGATCAGGCAAGTGATTTCAGGGTTATTGGGGGACAATTGCTGAAAGTGTATGGCTTCAGTTCGAAAAAATCCTTTCTTTCCTGGCAAAGAAGTTGAATACAAAGAAACAAAATATGCTCAAATCTTTGAAGGTGGCAGGACAGGTTAACAAAGCAGTTAATAAAGCATTTAGATCCTGGACTTGGTAAGTAGAGGGACCGAGTACAAAAGCCAGGAAGTTATACTAAACCCATATCATAGAATCATAGAATCCCTACAATGTAGAAAGAGGCCATTCAGCCCATCATGTCTGTACTAACTCTCCAACAACAATCCCACCCAGGCTCTATCCCCATAACCACACATATTTACCCAGCTAATCCTCCTAACCTATACATCTTGGAGCACTAAGGGGTAATTTAGTATGGTCAATCAACATAACCTGTACATCTTTGGACTGTGCGAGGAAACTGGAGCACCTGGAGGAAACCCAAGCAGACACGGGGAGAATGTGCAGACTCCACACAGACAGTCACCTAAGGCCGGAATCAAATCTGTATCCCTAGCACTGCGAGGCATTACGACTGACAACAGTGCCGCCATGCTGCCCTATGTGGCATTGTGCCATGCTGTATAAAATGCTAGTTTGATCCAAGCTGAGCCAATGCACCTAACCAGCACATCTTTCGGATTGTGGGAGGAAACTGGAGCACCCGGAGGAAACCCATGCAGACACGTTGAGGATGTGCAGACTCTGCACAGACAGTGACCCAAGTCAGGAATTGAACCTTGGGTCCCTGGCGCTGTGAGGCAGCAGTGCTAACCACTGGGCCACCGTGTTACTGTTCTGGTGTAGCTTTAGGGATAATTATAACATATGATGAAATATCAGCCTATTTAATTTGGAGAATATCTTTTATATCTAAACATTTCATACACAGACATTTTAATTTGTGACGATATTTGACCCAGAAGAAGAAAAGGTCTGGAATCTGTCATTGTTTTTAACAATGTTTGAATGGATTTTGCATCAAATGTAAAGGGACCAATTTTCCATTTCTTTGATAATAAGAAAAACTGGTCCACGTAACCTTGTACCCCTTGACCTGGAAGCAGTACTAGCCAGTTGAAAGTGAAAGAAAGCTAAGAAGCTGTAGGGCTGGCAAACACAAAAGGAAACTGCAAATACAAAAGGGTTCTACCAGCTGAGGAGATGGAAAGTGATGGCGAAACACAGCGAAACCAGACAGAGACAGAAAAAGGAACACACGGAATTGTTATGAGTTGAAGAATCAAATCTCTCTTAGGAAGAGGTCAGTTTTTCTGTTTGGCAGAAAAGGAGACAGCAGCTCTTGGGAGCACTGTATGAACTGGCTAAAAAAGTCTAAAACCGGGAAAGCTATGTGAATAGAACGGAGACAAGAAAGAATCAGGTGTTTTCCCAGAAGTGGCCAAACAATGAACAGTGTTGTTGGTTAGTTGGTCGGAAATAAATTCTGGAAAGCTATACCGTTTGGATAATCATGACGCAAGGAAGAGAGGGTTCATTGAATTGTGCCTTGCTAATGATAATCGCACCTGTGAAACTCAAAGGTGAAAGTTGTTGTCAAATAGGACTCCTGATATACCTTGTGTGAATAAAGAACAGCATATTGTGGAACTGTGCAGCTACAATAATGTCACATAAGGCAGCATGGTGGCACGGTAGTTAGCACTGCTGCTTCACAGTGCCAGGGATCCGGGTTCGATTCCAGCCTTGGGTGACTATCTACGAGAAGTTTGCACATTCTCCCCATGCCTGCGTGGGTTTCCTTAGGGTGCTTTGTTTCCTCCTACAGTCCAAAGATGTGCAGGTTAGATGGATTGGCTATGCTAAGTGTGAGATGTAGGATGCGCTCACAATCACTGACACCGAGGACAAAGTCGTAGAAGCAAGATATTTATTTGCTAGTTCACGAGTCTGCAGAGTCGGGTGCCTCCTGGATTAGAAGCACAACTTCACGCTCCTTTTATTCCCTAAATCCCGACGCATTCCTCCTCCCCTCGTATCCTGATTGGTCCAGGATATTCGAGGTTCACACTCTTCCCGTTCCGCCTACCTCACGTCCTGTTACATACTACTACATACATTGTATGTTCATGTTAATTAGCTCCCTTTACCTTATGGGCGGGGATTGTAATACGCATTATCTCATTGCGCATCCTCAGTTTACCCAAGCCCTTCCACCCTGCTCAGTTAATTTAATCAAACCGTGTTCCTCACACTAAGTTTCCCCTTAGTGTCCAGAGATGTGTTGGTTAGATGGATTAGCCAGGGTGAATGTGTGGGGTTATGGGGATAGGGCAGGGGTGAGGGCCTGAGGAAGGGACTCTGTTAGAGAGTTGGTGCAGACTCAGTGGACCGAATGGCCTCCTTGTGCAATGTAGGGATTCTATAATACATCGGTGTGGGGAATGATATGAATGCTTGTCGTTGTGTAAGTCGTATCTTTGTTGTGTTGACTATTTAAACTGAAATTCACCTTTTTATATGAAGGATCATTTGTTTATTAATTCATGCATAATTTGCATAGCTTCTGATTTGCATTTAAAGTAAATGTTACAAAAAGTGGAATCTTATTGGTAATTTCTTCACTTGAAATTGGGGGTGGGCTGCTGGTCGTCAGTTAGAAAATTTGGTTATTTTGGTTTACAATCTCCTCATAGCGACTGTAACAAGTCACTTCTTCATCAGCCAGACAATATGTCAGGTGAAGAAATTTTATACACAAATATTACATAATTCATTCATGGGCAATTATAAGTCTTCCTCCAGTATCAAACAGAGACGAATCTCACCCACTGGTCACTGAGATTTAGTGTGAGGCGATGCTTCTTCTTTGAAATATGTCCCTGTGGGGCTGGGGCTAATCAAAATGGAGTCCCTTCATGGAGAAGAATTATGAGCGACACAGTGGCACAGCGGTTAGCAGGGCTGCCTCACACTGCCAGGAACCCGGGTTTAACTCCGGCCTTGGGTGACTATGTGGAATTTGCACATTCTCACCGTGTCTGTGTGGGTTTCCTCCGGGATTCCTCCTGCAGTCCAAAGATGCACAGCTTAGGTGGATTGGCCATGCTAAATTGCCCCTTAGTGTCCAAAGATGTGTTGATTAGGGAGATTAGTGGAGTAAATACATGGGGTTACAGGAAAGGGTTAGATGTTTAGGTTAGATGGATTAGCCATCGTGGATGTGTGGGGTTATGGGGCAGAGAAGAAGGCCTGGGGAAGGCACTCTGTCAGAGAGTTGGTCCAAACTCAATGGGCCTAATGGCCTCCTTCTGCAATGTCGGGATTCTATACTACATTGGTATGGGGAATGAAATGAATGTTTGGGGTTATGTAAGTTGTATCTTTGTTGTGTTGACTATTTAAACTGAAATTTACCTTTTTATTTGAAGGATCATTTGTTTATTAATTCATGCGGAATTTCCATAGTTTCTGATTTGCATTTAAAGTAAATGTTACAAAAAGTGGAATCTTATTTGTAATTTCTTCACTTGGAGTTGGGGGTGGGGGAAAGAATTCATAGGAAAACAGCTACAATCTCCTTTCAAAGAGGCAAGTTCTGGAGAAGCCTGTGACCCGCAGCATCATTTTCAGCTAACATTCGTGTTCTTCAAAATAGCTGAGAAATGAATACTCAGTGAGGTGAGGAATCGGCAGGATTTGTCTTTGTGAACTGGCTGGGAAACGTTTCAGAAATTGCGCATTTTGATAACCTTGTTTATAAATCACTCTGGGTAATAGGAGAAGGAATGTAGACGTGAAGTCCTCTTTACATCTTCAAGGGGACTCTGCTGCACATGAATAAGTTAGAAGCTTTAAGCTTTGTCTCTTGTCGAAATCATTATTTGACTCAAATATTTATTTTGCAGCAGTTCACGCTTGAAGACTCCAGGGGACTTCTTGTTATGGCGAGTGCCTGATGGTGAGATTGCTGTGGCCTTCTTGCGCATTAATCCTGTTTGAAATAAGTAAGATTTTAATCATTTCAGATTGCGTTTACACATCCTGCTCATGAAATGGTGTTACAGCAGCAAATATCCATATAAACCACTTTCCTTCAGGCTGCATATTGCTCCCTGCACACGGAACACATGGAGCAGCCTTAATAGAGTTACATTGAATATGCAGCTCAGGAACAGACTGCTCAGTCTAACAGGTCTGTGCTAGTGTTTCTGCTTCATCTGAGTCACCTATCACCTTACCTCATCTCACCCTATTAGCAAATCCTTCTATTTCTTTTTCCCTCGTGTATTTATCTCACTTTGCCTTAAATGCATCTGTGCTTTATGTCTCGACCACTCAAGTTCCATATTCTGTCCACTCTCCGACTAAAGGGGTTTTTCTTAAAATTCCTTCCTGGATGTATTAGTAACTATAGGCTGCCAAGCTGATCACAGCTGCTCGATTTGGAAAGAGGGCCATTTGGGGGTACCACTTTAAGGCCTGGGCCTAAGCAGATTGAGCTGCCGGGCTTCAACTTGCTCCCTTTTTTATATATATATTCATTTGTGGGACATGGGTGTTGCTGGCTGGACACCATTGCCCTTCCCTAGTCGCCCATGAACTGAGTGGCTTGATAGGCCATTTCAGAGGGCAGCTGAGAGTCAGCCACATTGCTGTGGCTCTGGAGTCACATGTAGGCCAGACCAGGTAAGGACGGCAGATTTCCTTCCCTGAAGGACATTAGCGAACCAGATGGGCTTTTTCTGACAATCGACAATGGTTTCATGGTCATCAGCCACCATTCTTAGTTCCAGATATTTTTTTCATTGAATTCAAATTCCACCATCTGCCGTGATAGGATTTGAACTCGGGTCCCCAGAACATTAGCTGAGTTTCTGGATTAATAGTCTAGCGATAAAACCACTAGGCCATCGCCTCCCCAGAACTCCTATTGCCGGCCTCAGCATTGAGATAAGTGGGAACTGACCCTTAAGTGGCCAGTAAATAATAGTATCAATTATGCTGAAGGTGGGTGAGCTGTAAAATGGCAGATAGGAGGGCAGCAGGAAGGCCACCCGAGGAAAATTACAGCCTTCCCTCACCTCAAACCCACCAGCAAGGACGATAACGTCCTGCCCCACCTTATTTTTATGGCCCTTAATTTTGGCCAGCGGAAGACTGGTGTGTATAGGGGAGTCAAGTGGGAAAAGCCATGCCTCTTTTAACAACAGTAACTGCTGTTTCCAGGAAAGCTTTTAGAAGTCTCAAGTCTTTTAATGAATGAGTGTGGATTAGAGAATGGGTAAGTGGGTTAGTGAATGGGCAAGTGGGTTAATGAATGGGTGAGTGGGTTAATGAATGGGTGAGTAGGCTAATGAATGGGTGAGTGGGTTAGTGAATGGGTGAGTGGGTTAATGAATGGGTGAGTGGGTTAGTGAATAGGTGAGTGGGTTAGTGAATAGGTGAGTGGGTTAGTGAATGGATGAGTGGGTTAATGATTAGGTGAGAGGGTTAGCGAATGGGTGAGTGAATGGATGAGTTAGTGAGTGAATTATTGAATAGATGAATGAATGGGTGAGCAGGTGAATGAACAAATAAATATCTGAGTGGGTGAGGTCTGTGTGGTGGATATTTGGGTAAGGCGTGTGGTCAGGCTGTAGCAGGCGGATATTCAGGTATGTCAACAGGGTAGTTGGGTAGTCTTGGGAGAATAGTCAGGTGGATGGGGCAGCAGATGGGTGGCCATGGGGGTCAGAGGGATGGGATAGACGTGCGGGGAAGTAGACAGGTGGTTATAGGATTAGCCGGGTGTGGTGCCCAGTTGAGTTACGCTGCCTATCACTGCACTAGGTCACATAATACACTCTAACATTTCCTGGGTAAGTATCTAGGGAAGTCCTGTGTATTTGAGCTCAGTGTTGGAGACATTCCCGCAGGATCCTGGGCAGTGGAAGTTTAAACTTCCCAGGCCATTTTGTACATGAGGGTTCGCCAGGAATTCCGCGGGATCCCTACATCCATCTCCCAACTTATGTCCCATCTCGGAAAATCCAGAGACCGGAAGAGTTAGGCCATGGTCTTTCCTTCCTTCCACACCTGAGTGCACAGGGATATATTTCTAAAGTGCTTGCTGTCTATTGGAGGTTGTGGCTACACAAAGCTCTCCTAACAGCAATTACCAACAAGCACAACTGGAACACTTCTTTCTGCAGTCTCCATATTCTTCACATCTTTCACTTCACATGTTCTTCTCTTGCTGGTCGCAACCCAATATCTTCTGGCAAGACCCCCAAAGCAAGCCATTACGGACATCCACAGCTTTAAGCCCCTCTGCTCTTTGAGGAGAAGGCCTTGAAGATGCTTGCTCGGCTCTTGCTGTAGGAAGTGCTCGGGTTGGCGAAAAGTAAGTGGCATTGCTCCCACTTACCAACACTGAATGCGGTTACAAATTGTCCATGAGAGTCTGGAGTGGGATCTGGATCCCTGAGGTGCTGCTGTGGAGCCTGGAAGATCTCCACAGTTCAAATTGTCTGTTGCAACGCTGCCTCATGTAATATGCCTCCAGCTGCCCATGCAGTGAGGCATTGCTGGCTGGTGTCCTAGGCTTGAACATGAATCTGGTGCAGAGGTTTGACTTCATCAAATAATTCTTTATAATATTGCCCTTTATAAACTCATCGTTGTTGAGTCAAAGTCCATCTAGTGGGGTTGAGAAATGCTGGATATGTAGAGGACAATCTGCCGCATGAGAAGTCCTCTGAATACTGCACCCACTCCTCTTTTTGTGTGCTGTCTCCATTTGGTTGAGGTCAGCCTGCATTGATTAGTTTTGACATGTTAATTGTGCGTACAGACTGTCTGCGGCAGAGGCGATCAGTTTAGAGGTCCTAACTTCCCAAGGAACCTGAGCGTGAGGACCTAGAGAGAAAGACAGATCAGGCTGGTTAAAAGTGGCCATGATTGTGGATAAAAGCAAAACACTGTCGATGCTGGAATTGGAAACAGAAACAGAAAAAGTGGAAAATCTTAGCAGGTCTGACAGCAACTGTGGAGGGAGAATAGAACCAACGTTTCGAGTCTAGATAATCCTTCATTAGAGCTGACCGTGGTGCCTGCTCACAGGGATTCTGGCTGTAGTTTCACACTAGGGTGAACATCAGCAGGTTGTGGGTTGTGGAGAATTGGGCGGAGAGGTGGCAGATGGAGTTTAATCCGGATAAATGCGAAGTGATGCATTTTGGAAGAAATAATGTAGGGAGGAGTTATACAATAAATGGCAGAGTCATCAGGAGTATAGAAACACAGAGGGACCTAGGTGTGCAAGTCCACAAATCCTTGAAGGTGGCAACACAAGTGGAGAAGGTGGTGAAGAAGGCATATGGTATGCTTGCCTTTATAGGATGGGGTATAGAGTATAAAAGCTGGAGTCTGATGATGCAGCTGTATAGAACGCTGGTTAGGCCACATTTGGAGTACTGCATCCAGTTCTGGTCGCCGCACTACCAGAAGGACGTGGAGGCGTTAGAGAGAGTGCAGAGAAGGTTTACCAGGATGTTGCCTGGTATGGAGGGTCTTAGCTATGAGGGGGGATTGGGTAAACTGGGGTTGTTCTCCCTGGAAAGATGGAGAATGAGGGGAGATCTAATAGAGGTGTACAAGATTATGAAGGGGATAGATAGGGTGAACGGTGGGAAGCTTTTTCCCAGATCAGAAGTGACGTTCATGAGGGGTCACGGGCTCAAGGTGAGAGGGGCGAAGTATAACTCAGATATTAGAGGGATGTTTTTTACACAGAGGGTGGTGGGGGCCTGGAATGCGCTGCCAAGTAGGGTGGTGGAGGCAGGCACGCTGATATTGTTTAAGACTTACCTGGAGAGTCACATGAGCAGCCTGGGAATGGAGGGATACAAACGATTGGTCTAGTTGGACCAAGGAGCGGCACAGGCTTGGAGGGCCGAAGGGCCTGTTTCCTGTGCTGTACTGTTCTTTGGTCTTTGTTCTTTGTCACAAAATGTCAGCAAAGATGCTCAACCACAGGGGACCTAACTATCATGCAGGAGAGGTCAATAATGCTTGCAGATGTCACATGATCAGATGTCAAATGATTAAACCTTCAAGAATCACCCTAGTACAGAGATTCTTCTAGCTCCCTAAGCAACGACATATTAACCGTAAAATCGGAAGCAATGACCATGTATGTGATCTGCCACTGTGAACTGTAAACAGGGCAAGTTAGCACTGCTGCCTTACAATGCCAAGGACTTGGGTTTGATTCCAGTCTCGGCTGACTGTCTGTGTGGAGTTTGCACATTTTCCCCATGTCTATGTGATTTCCTCCGGGTGTTCCTGTTTCCTCCCCACAGTCCAAAGTTGGACAGGTTAGGTTGATTGGCCATGCTAAATTTCCCCTTAGTGTCCCAAAACGTGTAGGTTAGATGGATTAACCATGGTAAATGTTTGGGGTTATGGGGATAGGGCCTGAGTAAGATACTCTGTCAGAGAGTTGGTGCAGACTCAATGGGCTGAAAGGCTTCTTCTCACTCTAGGGATTCTATGATTCTAATAGCAGAGTGACTGGAATTAGGACAGTAGGCCCATGTCCTGAAGTAAAAATCCAAGGAAGAGTGTTTCGAATTGAAACTTCAGCCAAAGTTCTCCCGTCTAACCTGCCATGGGAATCGTAGCAGCGAGAAAAAAAAATTCAGCAAACCATTTAAAGATCTGTTGCGTTCAGGTGGGAATTTCTGATCTTGGGGCAAGCACGGCCGGAGAACCCAGCCTGTTAACTCAATTTCATCACCACAGATGCTGCCAAACCTGCTGCACTTTTTCCCGCACTCTGGGTGGGATTTTCCATCCGCGCTCGCCCCGAAACCGGAATATCCCGCCCGAGGTCAACGGATCTTTGCATGATCCGCCCCTCACCCCGCGTCGATTCCCGTAGCAGGCGGAATGGGAAAATTCACCCCTTTGTCTTTATTTCAGATCTTCAGCATCCGCAGTATTTTTGCTTTCATATTACTGAAGCAGAAGTGCCGTTACCTCAGCGTGGTGAGCAAGCCTGGGACATGAAGTGCGTGGTGGCATTGTGTATTGTGAATGTGGTAAGTGTATTCAGAGGCCCTCAATTCATTGCATTCAACCAAATAAATAGCCTCTGTTAGGTTCCATGGATGGGAGGTCACAAATTTATACTTACTCTGCATTTTATTTCACATTCTCTTGAATGCAAATGGTTAAAGTCCATTACAGAAATCTGGTATCTAGTCAAAGCTTCTGAATTCCAAAAGCACAAAAGGATCACTGTACAATGCGGAGTGACATCATCATTCGATGACATGGGTCTATGAAATACTGACCCGAAGCAAGGCTGTTACAATGGAGCTTATACAAAACAAGCTCGTCGGCAAAGTATTAGCCAGTAATGTGACATTCCAACCAGTCAGAGATCAATGTCTCCATGTATGGTTAAGCCAGCCTTTTCTGTTTACACTGCTAAGGAGATCAGAGTTGATAAACCGTGAAAGAGTCGTTCCCTGTAGGCTAATTCCAGAGATTGTGTCTCACCTCTGTTCAGGAGCACTCTTGCAACACATTCCACTATGCGATAAATATTGACTCAGGAATGTACAATAGTCTCGGTTGCATAGGTTTTTAAGAGAGAGAGGAAAAAATTGAGGCTGGTTTGCTATTTGCTGATATAATTGTGCCAGTAAAGTGATCTCCTCAAACCGGTTCCGAGTAAATGGTTAACCGTGCTGAACTGTGCACTGTGCTTTCAGTGCTCAGTGCTCGCTGAGTGTAAGAATGGAAATTTAATAACAGGTCATTTTGTTTGATATATTGACATGATGGGACCCTGGCATTGTTTATTCTGCAATCTGGAATCCATCCAAATAAAGTTACTCACTTCAAAACAACTCAATTCATAACAATTCCGCAAAGACATATCCACTCACATTCCACAATCTTTCAAAGGAAGTGCCCGACCAACTGTGCATTTATGACCTTATGCCGGTGTGTATATTGAACTAGCAATTAAGGTGGCTCTGAATCACGCAAGCTCACCAAAGGAAATTAGTGATATTTTCCATTATGCTTTTCCCCTGCCCTTTCAGGTTCAGTTTACAATATCCATTTCTGTCCGGAACTGCTGCCATAGAAACAAGATACATACTTAATGGTTCTTTTTTTTGTTGTTTTCTTCCTGTTTGTAATTCATTAGCTCATTTTTGAATAACGCATGTTGATACTCGAATTGTGTTTTGGGTACGTGCAGCCTCAGGCAATGCTTCCTCATAAAGACAACCATGTGAGGTTATACATGCTCCAAGTAAGAATAAGGAAAGAAAATTGATCTTAAACAGTAAGATTTTACATAGCTTGTCGGAGCAGAAAGACCTTGGCATGTGGATAAACAGGCCATTAAACTGTAGCACAGAAAAAGAGAAAGGGTCGTAACGAAACATGAATGGAAATCTTGGCTTCGTATCAAGGAACAGTGAAACTTAAGGCAGAGGAGTAATGTTGAATTTATACAAGATCTTTGTTGGGCCATTGTTGCAGGATTATGCGCGGTTTTGATCATCACAGGATATAGTGACAATGGGAAGATTACAACATAGATTTACTGGAAGGGTACCAGAGTAGAGGAATTAAAGTTAGCAAAGGAGGTTTCAGGATCCTAGAATCATAGAATCGCTACAGTGCACAAAGAGGCCATTCGGCCTATCAAGGCTGCACTAACACAATCTCACCCAGGCTCTTTTCCCCGTAACTCGTGTACTTACCCTACTAATCCCAGTGACGCTAGGGGGCAATTCAGCATGGCCAATCAACCTAACCCACACATCTTTGGAGTTTGGGAGGAAACCAGAGTACCCGGAGGAAATCCACGCAAACACAGAGAGAATGTTCAAACTCCACACAGTCACCCGAGGCCGGAATTGAACCCGGGTCCCTGATGCTGTGAGACAGCAGTGCTAACTACTGTGCCACCGTGCCGTGTGAGTTAGTGCTTTTTCATGAGAAGTGACAAGGTTAAGCAGTGTCCCGGCAAAGTTGTTCCAGAATGTGCAGCGTTCCATTAAAATAAATTGTAAAACATTGTGTCAGTTAATTAATGGAATGCATAACTCGGTGACAAAAAATAAACAGGAAATGTTAAATCATTGAAAGTGGAAGATCGAAAATAATTCTTATCCCAAAGGTGAAGAGAGTTCCCTGCCACAAATTCCCCTCACCTTAGGGATAAGAATTATTTTCAATTAGAATTCATGAAATATTTAAGAGAGAGTTAGATGGCAGCTTGAAAAACAGGAATAATAAAAGCAAGTGAGAGGGTGGGATTAAACTAAATGCTTCATGTGGAAAACACTACTGATACAGGGTAGGCCAAAATAAATGAGCTCAGTTTATAGGAAGCAGCGTGGAAGCTTCAAAGGAAAATTATTTAAGGGAAGAATGGGGGGAATGATTTTGGGATATTAATGGAGAATTCCCTCTCGCCATCAATGGTGCACCATGGTGGTGAAAAGAGCAAATGTGATTTTCAAATGTGGGGTTCAAGGGACAGGATAGATTAGCAGAAAGTGCATAGTGGTTAGGACTGCTGCTTCACAGCGCCAGGGACCCGGGTTCAATTCGGGCTTCGGGTGACTGTCTGTGTGGAGTTTCCATGTTTTCCCCGTGTCTGCATGGATTTCCTCCGGGTGCTCCGGTTTCCTCTCACATTCCAAAGATGCTCAAGTTAGGCAAATTGGCCGTGCTAAATTGCCCCTGAGTGTGAGGGGGATTAGCAGGGTAAATAATAGGGTTACGGGGATAGGGCCTTGGTGGGATTGTGGTTGGTGCAGACGCGATGGGCCAAATGGCCTCCTTCTGCACTGTAGGGATTCTATGGATTCTAATCTGTACACTATTGCTCCACCCCTCCCTTGAGGGTTGTGTCAATTTGGAGCATAAATGCCACAGGATATGGCCCTAAAGAAAGTACAAAGTTTATATCAGAAGGAACTCTCAAATTGTTGTGGTTATAGCTGACTACATATTTTTACTTCCAGCCCCTCCAGAATATTCTCATCAAAGAATAGCAAAGGAAATGCAAGATAAATTATATTGGCTTCCACTAACTCGCATTAGGGAACCGTCTCGTGTTCACTTTATTATCGCTGGTATTACCACTGGACTATCAATCCATAAATTCAATTAATGTTCTGGGGATCTGGGTTTGAATTCCACCACACCAGATGGAGGAATTTGAATTCAATTAAAAGAATCTGGAATTAAGAATCTACTGATGACCATGAAACCATTGTCGATTGTCAGGAAAAATCCATCTGGTTCACTAATGTCCTTTAGGGAAGGAAATCTGCCGTTCTTACCTGGTATAGCCTGCATGGACTCCAGAGCCACAGCAATATGGTTGACTCTCAACTGACCTCCAAGGGCAGCTAGGGATGGGCAATAAATGTTGGCCAGCCAGCAATGCCCATGTCCCACGAATGAATAAAATAAAAAAAACATACATTTAACTTTTCCTTCTGATTGACAAGCTGAATATATAACTGGATGGGATTTTCCAGTCAGGTCTGTCCCAGGATTGGGAATTCCCACCCGAGGTCAACAGAACTTTTGCTTGTCTGCTGAATTCTCTACCCTAATCGCCATGATTCCCACGGCAGGCAGGATTGGAAGATGTAGGCCATCATCTCCAAAA
Organism: Mustelus asterias; assembly: GCF_964213995.1. NCBI lineage: Eukaryota > Metazoa > Chordata > Chondrichthyes > Carcharhiniformes > Triakidae > Mustelus > Mustelus asterias. The sequence goes on from NC_135802.1 coordinate 30,960,113, forward strand.
ACACTTGAACCTGGTTATAGCAAGCAGGATGAAACAATCTGCATTGAGCATTTGATTTTGATCGTTTAAACGTGATTTCATATTAAAATTCAAATAATTAATGATAGCCCATCTTTGAATTCTGATCAAGGCCAAAGCAACTAGTTATTGATGCCTGAATACATATGTGTGTAGACAGAGTCAACGGATGGGAGGCTGGTTTGTGTGATGGACTGGGCTACACTCACAAGAATCTGTAGTTCCTTGAAGTCTTGGGCAGAGCAGGAGCCATACCAAGCTGTGATATAACCAGAAAGGATGCTTCCTATTGCGCATCTGTAAAAGCTAGTGAGAATAATAGCAGACATGCCAAATTTCCTTAGTCTTCTGAGAAGGTAGAGGCATTGGTGGGCTTTCTTAACAATAGTGTCATCATGGGGGGACAGGACAGGTTGTTGGCAATCTGGACACCTAGAAACTTGAATCTCTTGACCAAGCAATAGGAGAATTAAGGGAACATTTCTCTGGCCACAGATGTGAATCAAGGATGGTATGTTACCTTCCTGCTGCGGGGGGTCAAAAGTGTCACTGAACAGCTGCAGAGCATCCTGAGAGGGAGTTGGTAAGCAACCATTGGTCGTGGTCCACATGGGACATAAGGTATCACATTGCTCGGTGCAGCCTATAGATGTAGAGGGACACACTTCCAAGAAATTACAGAAAACTAATTGTGTATTACTGTAGTTACAAAAAAGGGATTTTCGTTACTTAAATATAGACTAGGATAGTAGTAGTGTTAAGGGCAGGGAGGGGCAAGAATTCCTCGAGTTTGTTGAGGAAAATTTTGTTCTGCAGCATGTTGACAGTTGCTGCAGATGTGGTTTTCCAGGATTGGAATTCTCTCCACAATATCCCACATGCTACAGTAATGCCATAGGCAGAAACAGGAAGACAGTATTTAGGGAGCTAGGTAGGAAATTCACATGTAGAAAGTAAATGTAATAACCTCCAGATTACTCCAAGTACCACGTGCATGTGAGTGTGAACACAATAGAATAGGACAGGTAAATGTGGGGCTGGAAAGACGGTGTAGGATGGAGGGTTTTAGATTCCTGTAAAATTGGACCAACTCTGGGGGAGCTGAGACTGAGACAAATCGAACGGATAGCAAATAAGCAAAGCCAGGACAAACTACCTCGCAGATTTGCTAGTGTGGTTGCGGAGGGTTGAAGCTAACATGGCAGGGATTTGGGAACAGGAGATCTAACCAAAGAGCGATATTTAGGTGGATAGAATATTGGAGGAGAAAGAAATGCACGAGAATAGGAAATAACAACATAAAATCATAAGAATGAGGAGCAGGAGTAGGCCATCTGGCCCCTCAAGCTTGTTCCCCATTCAATAAGATCGTGGCTGATCTTTTCGTGGACTCAGCTCCACTTACCCGCCCGCTCACCATAACCCTTAATTCCTTTACTGTTCAAAAATCTATCTATCTTTGCCTTAAAAACATTCAACAAGGTCGCCTCAACTGCTTCACTGGGCAGGGAATTCCACAGGTTCACAACCCTTTGGGTGAAGAAGTTCCTCCTCAAATAGTGAGTTATTAAGTGTGTTCAGAGTAAGGAGGAATGATATAGTCTTTATTAGGGTTACTGTGCATACATGCAAATATACAGAGTGCAATAAATGAGATTGGTGAATAGTAGGCACAGATAGCTATGTAGAAGTATGATGTTGTGGCTATTACATGAGCCTGGATCAAAGATGGGATGGACTGGGTGTTAAATATTCCTGGACACTAGTTTAGGAATGATTGGGAAGGAAGGAATGGAGAAGGGATGGCAGTATTGGTTAAAGAGAACATTGCAGTGCTAGAGAGGGACTGGAAGTCGTAGAGGAAGCAAGGAGAGATTCTATTTGGCTAGAGCCTAGGAATGAAACAGATTAAATTACGTTGCTCTGTGCAGCCTATAGATGTAGAGGGAACACATTTGCAAATAAATTAAAGGAAACAAAACATATAGTACTGTAGTTATAAAGGGGGATTTTAATTACTCAAATATAGATTGGGATAGTAGTAGCGTAAAGGCAAAGAGGGGAAAGAATTACTAGAGTGTGTTCAGGAATATTGGGGCAGCATGGTGGCACAGTGGTTAGCACAGCTGCCTCACAGCACTAGGGACTCAGGTTCAATTCTGGCCTTGGAATAAACTTCTCAATAAAATATGACGGTCAGACAAAAGCATTGTCTGAATTTGTGGTTAGGATGGAAGTCCCTCTTTGATGGGCCTAGATTCATTTTATAACTTGGGGTTAAACTGAACAAATATCCAGAAAATCATCACTCAATGATCTGTGGAAGTAAGCACTGGATTGACAGTGTGGAGGACAGAGAGATAGTCAAATAATGCTTTATTAATAGAATGCTAAGATAGGCAAATTGGTGCAGAGGGGGAAGGAGGCGGTGCTTTTCTTTTGCTTCCAGTCAAATGAGTGCTTTAATGAATGTTTTTCTTTCATCTTTGTGCAAGAAAACTGTAACATGTCATTGCTTTACTATATTAGTTAATTGAGCGAGATAAACCAATCAATTAATAAAACTAAAACATTTGATTCAATTTAAAAAAAACAAATGAACTAATCAAATAAATAAGTACAGTTAGATAAACATGTGGTGTGCTATAACAACTACAGCATGTGGGATATTGTGGAGAGAATTGCAAACCTGGAAAACTGTATCTGCAGCAACGGTCAACAGGTCGAGAATTTCAGTTCAGAGCTGGAAACATAATCATAGAATCTCTTCAGTACAGAAAGAAGCCATTTGGCCTATCAAGCCTGCACCAACAACAATCCCACCCAGGCCCTATCCCTGTAACCGCACATATTTACACCAGTTCCTCTTGACACTATGGGGCAATTTAGCATGACTAATCCACCTAACCAGCCCATCTTTGGACTGTGGGAGGAAACCGGAGCAAACCCACACAGACACGAGGAGAATGTGCAAACTCCAGATAGACAGTCCCCAAGCCAGGAATTGAACCTGGGCCCCTGGCGTTGTGAAGCAGCAGTGCTAACCACTGTACCAGTGCGCCACCCTTGAAATAGCATACACCTCCAACAGTGGTCATTGGACAGTGAGCAGGAGGTAGAATCTTGGCTGATATTCTCTTTCCTTAACCAATGACACTGAGCTAAATTAGAGCAACCCAAACATTGCCCTGTCTGAGATCAGATATTTTCAATCATTACATGGTAGTGCGGAACTTGAACATTGCTGAAAAAGGGATGTTCTGATGAAGCTCTCATCACTCATCAGGAAAGATGGAAGAATACCCAATTTCAAAGGGAATAATTTACACTGCCTGACAAAGGGTGCTGATTGGTCAGCAAGTTGATTATAAGTGTTACCATGGAGAATGTATTAAGGAACATGCATTTATTTATTTTTTAAAAAAGGCACAATGCCTGGACATATTCCTTTTTGCATGCGGAGGACACACCCCTGTTTATGAAAATATGTCGTTCCTGGCAAGCATTAGTGAGTTGCATTGCAAACCCAATTAATAATCTTAAATTGGCTGTTAGTGGGATTACTCAGCAAGTGCTATCCAATTGAAAAATGGCATCTAACCTTAGACATTACATTCTGAGCTTTACAAGCATGTGTTGTTTGAGTATGGTCAGTACACTGCTTTTTGTGAACAGCCAAACAGACATACTGTTTGATATGATTCAACAGTCAGTGGGACATATGGCTGGCATACCTGGCATCATACGTGCACTGAAATTCATGTGCAACATTACTCATTTGTGTGGTAGACAGAACGTCTTTTTGGCTTAATAGCAGCAGGCTGTTAGTGGAGAATACTACTCATATGGCCACTGCATAGTAGCAATGTGAAACTGCTAGCTTCACCTGTTCACATTTTTGAGATATCTTACCCATAAACCGGGGGCAGTTACTTGATCTGAAAGTGGCGGCTGTAGGCACGTTATGAGTTTGTGCAATATACAGTGAGCAATGGTCTGATTGGGGTAGCCATTATCCCGCTGGTTAGCTTTGATGTACCCTACTTCAGCATCAAGCTTGCACAGCGAGCAAATAGCTTCGGCCTATTTATAAAATTGCGAGTCCATGTGGAGCTAGACTAATCCCAACACTTTATATTGGCCAGTGAGTGTTGTCATGACCAGCAAGGATGTCAAAACCCTAACTTTCAAGATACAGACTTTATGCAATGTGGACTTCCTGAGATTGAATTTAAAATATGGACCTTGTGTAGAAAAAATGGCCAACAAGGATCAGGTGACCATTTGTGATATCTCCACAGCCAAATGATTGACTACGTCTCTGAAATGTTCTTAAACTGAAAGTTACATTGGGTGGAATGCCCTCCCTTAAATAGGCATTCAAAATTAGAAACGACTTGTGAATTTACCCCTCCTATTGATTGGGGATTTACCACAATTTGAAATCAATAGTCCCACAAATGCAGTGTCTAAGAACATAGCAGTTAAACAAATTGAGTTGCAGAGAAGCCAGTTTATCACAAGCAGGTGTGAACAGCCACCATTCATCCCCCATTGTGTGGCAATGCCTTCAAACTTCGAATCATTTGTAAGGACAAAAGAAGTATTGATCATGTGAGCACATGAGACATAGAAACATAGAAACTAGAAGCAGGAGTAGGCCATTCAGCCCTTCAAGCCTGCTCCACCTTTCATTATGATCATGGCTGATCATCAAATTCAACATCCTGATCCTGCCTCCCCCTCCCCATATCCCTTGATCCTTTTAGCCCCAAGAGCTATATCTAATTTATTCTTGAAGTCACACAGTGATTGAAACTGACTTCAGATAACAAACCTTGTTACTCCTGGAATCAAAGAGGGACAGGTTGGTCTGGAAACCAATATGATAAGAGTATTCTTCCAGTAAAACCAGGCAACGCAGAAAATGAGGGCAAATTTGTCTTCATATGCAAAAATTCATCTTTACAAGAACTGATTTGATTTGATTTATTATTGTCACTTGTATTGGGAACAGTGAAAAGCATTGTTTCTTGCGCGCTATACAGACAGAACATACCATTCATAAAGTACATAGGGAGAAGGGAAGGAAAGTGTTGCAGTTACAGATCAGGCGAAGAGAAAAATCATCTTAATATATGGTAGGTCCATTCAAAAACCTGGTAGCAGCAGGGAAGAAGCTGTTCTTAAATTGGTTGGTATGTGCTCTCAGGCTTTTGTATCTTTATCCCAATGGAAGAAGATAGAAGAGAGTGGGTATAATTTTCCCATCCCGCCCACCACGGGAATCACGCAAAGGTCCGTTGACCTCAGGTGTGATTTTCCGACCTTGGAGCAAGTGTGGCTGGAAACTCCTGCCCAATATGTCAGATGCGTGGGGTCCTTGATTATGCTGGCTGCCTGTCCAAGGCAGTGGGAAGCGTAGACGGAGTCAATGGATGGGAGGCTGGTTTGCGTCTACAATCACAACCCTTTTTAGTTTCTTGGACAGAGTAGCAGCCATACCAAGCTGTGATGCATCCGGAAAGAATGCTTTCTATGGTACATGTGTAAAATTTGGTGAGAGTTCTAGTGGACACACCAAATTTCCTTAACCTCCGGAGAAAGTAGAGACATTGGTGGGCTTTCTTAACTATAGCTTCAGCATGGAGGTACCAGGACAGGTTGTTGGTGATCAGGAGACCTAGAAACTTGAAGCTCTTGACCATTTCCACTTTCTGCATCCTTAAAGTGACAAAGCCAATGCTCCGAATGGACCAGGCAAACCCAAATCCATTCCTTGCTTGCTCCAAAACCAAATTCTGAACTCAATTTAATCCAATTCATGGTCCCTTCAAGAGAGACAAAGAGGCGTAATTTTCCAGTCATTCAAGCTGCTGGAATTTTCTGGTCCTGCTGCAGTACTCGGAGATTTGGCTGAGCACCAAATTCTCCATCCTCATGGCAACAGCAGGCCATGAAAATTCCGGCCACAAGATCAAAGCTGACAAGATAAGGCATTGCACCTCACCTTTGGCTTGATCCGACGCCTTTTTAAAAAAAGTTTACTCCGTGGTTAAAGTCTCACAGCTAATGCTCAGAATGGACAAGACAAATCCATTCCTCGCTTGCTCCAAAAACCAAATTCAAATTCCAATTGAATCCAAATTCATGGTCCCCACAAGGGAGACAAACAAGATCCAAGCTGACAAGATCCAAGCTGACAACCCCACCTTGGGCTTTATCTGCCGCTTGATTTTGGCCAAAAGGCCAATAGCAACAGATCGTGAGACGGGAAGTCATTGGACTGAAAACTTAAGTCTTGTCTCCCTGTTGGCATCAACATTACTGCACAGTGGACAGGCAAGGAATGGCCATTGGCAATCTTGGCACAGCTAATGTGGAGTCAAATTGGAAGCGGGGTAGACTTCATTGCCTGATCCCCTCTGCTAATTCCTTCGTCCTGCCTGCCAAGATCTCTGACAAACATACATTTCATAAGCGAAAGTCATTTACTTTTTAAAGCAACTAAAAATAATAATCCAGTTCTCAATTATATACATTGAAAAATCTACGCCTCAAAAATGGCTTGGAAGAAAAATAATTTAGCTCTAAATTTTAAGTGGCAGCAAACAGAGAGTGATTTAAAAACGCACTCTTTGTTTCCTTTGCTAACTATTCATAAAGGAACCTTGATTGCAAATGCCATTAGTCACAAGCAGTGTTTATCTGTGCCATGCATAATAGAACACACCATTTGTTAATAATGTCAGACTCTTCTGAAATAAAGCTTCAAAACTTAATTCCAAGTCATATCAACTCATTGCAATTCACAAAAAACAAATTCTCCTCACCCTACGTCTGGCTCTTTTGTCCAGTTGTTTTAACTCTGTGGCTTCTGGGTTGGCCTGCCTTTTGCCATTCAAGACGGTTTCTGCTTTCATGATTTTGAATACCTCCAGTAACTCTCCATTTAACTTTACCTGCTCAAAGGACAACAAACTGATCTGCTCTGCTGGACCCTCTCCAAGTGCTCAGCACCCTTCACAGAGTATGGTGCCTAGAATTTGATGCAATACCTAAGCTGCGGCCTAACCAGTGATATATAAAGTTAATTAAGGGGAAAGTTTTTAACATTCTCTGGGCACGTAAAATCTAGTGGGCAGCCTGCCTACCACCTATTCACCTTCCCCTGCCCCCAGCACAATGTCACTAGCAACAGCCTTGGCCTGGGTGCCATTGGGCCAATTAAAGCCACTAAGTGGTTACTTAATGAACACTAAAGGACCTCATCAGTCCATCACCAGGATTTAACTGGCAGCAGGAGAGGCCCAGACCAAACGTTCAACTCATCAATTTTCCATAGGCTGGTGGCGAGCAGTGGAGGGGTTCCCTCCTTAACTGGCTCCCGAGGCCCAAATGCAAACGCTAATCCTCTCCCCCCACAAGAGTCTCCTCTTTCTGTGGTCTCTTAAAACCTGGTTCCCAACCAACACTTCCACCCACACCGACCCCCAGCTGGGGGTCAGGCAAGACCCCCAAATACTTACAAAGCCACAATCCAACGCAGCTTACTTCCTCAAGCCCCAAATTCAGTACTTGTTGTGGCCACTGCTCCTGATGGCACTCCTGTACTGGAGAGCTGCCAGTCTCTGATTGACTGGCAGTTCCTTGGGGTCTTCCCATCCCTGAGGGATGAAAAACCCACCTCCAGTCTATTAACAGCCATTGAATAGCTGCGGTCTGCTGGGGCTTTTTAACCAACAGGACAAGACTCCATGTAAAATTCAGCTCAAAGTCTCCATTGCACTCTACTGTTTCAATGATATGCACACAAGGGCTGGAATTCTCTGGCCATTCATGCCATTGGATTCTCCAGTCCTGCCGGCAGCACACCCCCGTCCGTGGATTTCCAGCCGGCGTAGGTGACATCAATGGGAATTCCCATCGGCACTTGATTTGATTTGATTTGATTTATTATTGTCACATGCATTACTAAACAGGGAAAGTATTGTTTCTTGCGCGCAACACAAAGTGTTCATAGAGAAGGAAAGGAGAGAGTGCAGAATGTAGTATTACAGTCATAGCTAGGATGTAGAGAAACTTAATGGGAGATAAGTCCATTCAGATGTCTGATGGCAGCAGGGAAGAAGCTGTTCTTGAGTCGTTTGGTACGTAACCTCAGACTTTTGCATCTTTTTCCCGAAGGAAAAAGATAGAAGAGAGTATGTCTGGGGTGCGTGGGGTCCTTGATTATGCTGGTTGCTTTTCCAAGGCAGGGGGAAGTGTAGACAGAGTCAATGGATGGGAGGCTGGTTTGAGTGATGGACTGGGCTACATTCACGACCTTTTGCAGTTTCTTGCAGTCTTGGGCAGAGCAGGAGCCAAACCAAGCTGTGATACAACCAGAAAAAATGCTTTCTCTGGTGCATCTGTAGAAGTTGGTGAGAGCTGTAGCGGACATGCCAAATTCCCTTAGTGGGAGCAGAGAATCCCGCCGCTAGTAAACAATGCGCCACCTCCCGCTGGGGGGAAACACATGGCTGGGAGGCTGGAGAATCTCACCCCAGATGTTATAGTTGGTCTTTCCTCTCTACAGGAGCTGACTGACCTGTAGTGTATTTCTCTCTTTTTAATCTTTTCTTTCTCATCTCTTGTATTCATATTTAGGATTGAATTATATTGCCTCAAGATTTTTCTTTTGGTTTTTGCATTGACTCAGTAAAACTGCACGAAGAAAATGCATTTGAATCAGAGTCACACAATTGCATTTCCATTTGTTCCATCAGGATGGGAGATAGACAGCCAAAAGTTTGGTTCAACAGCTGGTTCACATGACAACAATGCGCTGGTAGCAGCTGTCACGGACTTCCTCAAACACAATGGAGTGCTCGGGTCCAGTGACAAAGGAAAGCTTTTCAAAACAATTCCTCAACACTTCCTAACGTTGAAGTCTGCTAACAGTAAAATTGTCTGAGAATGGGCAATTTAAAATTAAGGCTGTGATCTTGCCATGTCTCAAGGATTAATGAAATCATGTAACGCCCCAAAAGTAAAAGAAAAATAATTTCAGGATACGCAGGTGGAAACACATTCCTTCATCCATCTACATTGTGTGATAAACTGTGGCACACAGGGGTGGCACGGTGGCACAGTGTTTCGCACTGCTGCCTCACAGCACCAGGGACTCAGGTTCAATTCCGGCCTTGGGTCACTGTCTGTGTGGAGTTTGCACGTTCTCCCCGTGTCTGCATGGGTTTCCTTCAGGTGCTCCACTTTCCTCAAGAGGGCACAGTCGAGGAAAGAGGCACAGAAAGAGAACGGTGGCCCAACCACCAACACGTTCTCCCCGTGTTTCCTTCGGGTGCTCCGGTTTCCTCCCACAGTCCAAAGATGTGCAGGTTAGGTGGATTGGCCATGCTAAATTGTCCCTTGATACCCCAAAATGGATAGATTTTGGGAATTAGTGGGGTAAATGCATGTGGTTACGGGAATAGGGCATGGGCTGGGCCTGGGTAAGATGCTTTGTTGGAGAGTCGGTGCAGATTTGATGGGCCAAATGGTTTCCTTCTGCACTGTAGGAATTCTATGATTCTCTGATTCTATACCCATTCATAGGTTGAATGATACGGCCAAATTTGGTCATCAAGCCTGTTTATTAAAACTCCACTGTGGGAATCGCTCAGCATTAGTGGCTTTGTCCTTGAGGTGATACGGTGGCACAGAGGTTAGCAGTGCTGTCTCACAGCGCCAGGGACTTGGGTTCAATTCCCGGCTTGTGTCACTGTCTGTGCAGAGTCTGCATGTTCTCCCTATGTCTGCGTGAATTTCCTCAGGGTGCTCCGGTTTCCTCCCACAGTCCGAAAGTTGTGCTGGTTAGGTGTGGTGAACCATAGATGGTTACCACTATGGGTACTGAACCATAGATGGTTATCACTATGGGTACTTGTACATATGTTACTCTTGTTACTGTTGGGGTTAGGGTTGGGGTGTTCCACCTGTTAACATTGTTCTGCGGTACACTCCGTTCGGCTCCGCCTTCCTATAGGAGTATAAAGGTCACTGCACTTCCTAGTGACCCTTAGTCTGGGATTGTATTGTTAAGCAGTATGCTCTATTCTTGTTGCGAATAAAAGCCTTTATTCCTGGGTACGATCTAGCCTCCCGAGTGGATTAATCGCGCATCAATTTTATTCGCAACAAATTTTGTTCTGAAAAAAAAAATGGAGCAGATGCTGAAACCCGATTGGCTAACCTTGCATCCGCGTGCCGTGGGAGCGTCGAACACTTTCAACCATTGGATGAAGTGTTTCCAGGATTACATCGATGCCTCAACAGTAGTCCAAACCGACGCCGACAGATTGCGGGTCCTCCACGCAAGGGTAAGCGACACTGTGTATGCAACAATCCATGATTCCCAAGATTACAAAGAGGCCATCGAATTGCTCAAGAAGCTGCACCATAAACCGCCAAATGAAATTCATGCTCGTCACCTACTAGCCACTCGGCGGCGGCAGCCCGGCGAAACGACAGGACAGTACCTGCGCGAACTTCAGCAGCTAGCCAGAGCCTGCAATTGCAAGCCAGTGTCGGCTACTCAATGCACGAACGATCTGATCCGAGCTGCGTTCGTGGCGGGAATCGGCTCATCCTATATTCGCCTGCGGCTGCTAGAGCAAGGTAACTTGGACCTGGCTAAGACGGTAGAATTGGCTGATGCGATGGAAAAGGCCTCCAGAAGTCTTGAAACTTACCCCACCGACCACGTGGGAAAATCGTGGCAAGTACAGCCACCGACTCAACTGTACCCAGCGGCTCCTAGGAACTGCGCGATCATACTCTCGACTTCAGACCTGACGGCTGCGGCAGCTCCAGGAGGCCCACGGTGCTATTTCTGTGGATTGGCGAAGCACCCTCGTCAGAGATGTCCGGCCAGGACGGTATTTTGCTACGCTTGTGGGAAGAAAGGGCACTATGCAAAAGTGTGCCGAGCAAAGCCCCCTTCTAAGCCAAGCAGTGCTGCGTGTGACTCCCCAGGATCTATCTCCTCGTCTCTGGCTTCGTCGATGTCTTCAACCACGTGCGATTCACGGGCGCCGCCATTCCTGATGACGATGACGCAAGACACGTGCGACCTGCGGGTGCCGCCACTTTCAACGCCATCGACCACGTGCGATCCATGGGCGCAGCCATTTTGGTTGACACCGGCCGCAGAAGACCAGCAGGGGTCCTCGTCGTCGACTATCTCAGCTGCCTGCAGTTACACTCGGGATCCAACAGTGGCGTCAATCATCCTGGACCAGGCCAAACCTCACAGACTCGACAAGTCCATGATGGACATAGAGGTAAACGGACGCCTGACACATTGCCTGTTTGACAGCGGGAGCACGGAGAGTTTCATCCATCCGGATACAGTGAAACGGTGCGCACTCCGCGTGCAAACTGTCAGGCAGACAATCTCTATGGTGTCGAGGTCCCGATCTGTTATCGTTCTTGGGAGCTGCGTGGTAACTTTAACGGTGCGGGGCACAGTTTATGAGAACTTCAGGCTCCTCGTGTTACCGCACCTTTGCGCTCCGGTACTCCTGGGGCTAGACTTTATGGTCCACCTGAAGAGTGTGACCCTGCAGTATGATGGGCCACTCCCTCCACTTTCAGTGGGAGAACAGCAGCCTCCAAATTGCCCAGCGCGCTCCACATGCAGTCTCTCGACACTCAAATTACCCCGCCTTCCTTATTTGAAAATCTCGTGCCAGGCTGCAAGCCCATCGCAACTAAGAGCGGGCGTTACAGCGCTGAGGATCGGATCTTTATTCAATCTGAGGTTCAGCGGCTCCTCAGGGAAGGGGTCATTCAACCTAGCACTAGCCCATGGAGAGCACAAGTCGTGGTGGTCAAGACTGGAGACAAGCCCCGGATGGTCATAGACGATAGTCAGACCATTGATAGGTACACGCAGCTGGACGCATATCCTCTCCCGCGCATATCTGACATGGTCAACCAGATTGCGCAGTACCGGGTGTTCTCCACCATCAACTTGAAGTCAGCCTACCACCAGCTCCCCATTCGCCCAGAGGACCGAAAATACACGGCCTTTGAGGCGGATGGCCGTCTCTACCACTTCTTAAGAGTCCCTTTCGGCGTCACTAACGGGGTCTCGGTCTTCCAGCGTGAGATGGACCGAATGGTGGATCAAAATGGGCTACGGGCTACCTTCCCGTACCTGGACAATGTCACTATCTGCGGCCATGACCAGCAGGACCACGACGCCAACCTCCTGAAGTTTTTACGCACTGCGTCTCGCCTGAACCTGGCCAATAACAGGGAGAAGTGCGTATTCAGCAAGCACCGCCTAGCAATCCTCGGATACGTGGTGGAAAATGGGGTCATCGGCCCCAATCCAGACCATATGTGTCCCCTCCTTGAACTTCCCCTACCCACGAGCATCAAAGCACTGAGAAGATGCTTAGGCTTCTTCTCGTATTATGCACAGTGGGTTCCCAATTATGCGGACAAAGCCCATCCGCTCATAAAGTCTACCTCTTTTCCCCTGACAGCAGAGGCTCGCCCAGCCTTTGAAGGGATAAAAGCTGACATCGCGAAAGCCACGATGCACGCTGTCGATGAGTCCATCCCCTTCCAGGTGGAGAGTGTTGCATCTGATTTCGCCCTGGCCACCACACTTAACCAGGCGGGCAGGCCCGTCGCCTTTTTCTCTCGCACCCTCCAAGGCCCTGAAATTCAACATTCCTCTGTGGAAAAAGAGGCTCAGGCCATTGTGGAGGCCGTACGGCATTGGCGCCATTATTTGGCTGGAAAACGATTTACCTTGCTCACGGACCAGCGGTCCGTGGCATTCATGTTCAACAACACGTTAAGGGGAAAAATTAAGAATGATAAAATCTTGAGGTGGAGAATCGAACTCTCCACCTACAACTATGATATCATGTACCGTCTGGGGAAGCTCAATGAGCCCTCAGATGCCCTGTCGCGTGGAACATGTGCCAGTGTGCAGGAGGACCGGCTACAGGCCCTCCACAATGATCTCTGCCATCCGGGGATCACTCGGCTCTTCCATTTTGTAAAGGCCCGGAATCTGCCCTACTCCATAGAGGATGTCAGGTCGATAACTCGAAGCTGCCAGGTATGTGCTGAGTGCAAGCCGCACTTCTACCGGCCTGACAGGGCACACCTCATTAAGGCCACTCACCCTTTTGAACGACTGAGTGTTGATTTCAAGGGCCCCCTTCCTTCGACAAATCGGAATGTGTATTTCCTCAACGTGGTTGACGAGTACTCCCAATTCCCCTTTGCCATCCCCTGTTCTGACATGTCCGCTGCCACGGTCATCAAAGCCTTGCGGAGTCTTTTTACCCTGTTCGGCTACCCCAGTTATATCCATAGTGATAGGGGTTCATCGTTTATGAGCGACGACTTGAGGCAATACCTGCTCTCTAAAGGAATTGCCTCAAGTAGGACTACGAGTTACAACCCCAGGGGTAACGGGCAGGTCGAAAGAGAAAACGCTACAGTCTGGAAGGCTGTCTTACTGGCGTTAAGGTCTAGGGGTCTTCCAACCTCCCGTTGGCAAGAGGTACTTTCTGATGCGCTCCATTCAATCCGGTCCCTCCTGTGTACGGCAACCAATGCTACCCCACATGAGCGGATGTTTACCTTCCCTAGGAAGTCTTCCTCTGGGACCTCACTGCCGTCTTGGTTGACGTACTCAGGACCTGTCCTCCTGCGGCGGCATGTTAGGGCCCGCAAGTCCGACCCTTTGGTTGAACAGGTCCATCTCCTCCACGCCAACCCTCAATATGCCTATGTGGCATATCCTGACGGGCGATAGGACACGGTCTCTATCCGAGATCTGGCGCCTGCAGGGGACCTGGAAACCCGCACCCCTGGTTAGGATTCCTTTGCCCATCCTCTCCCCTCCTGACACAGCGCGGGCAGCATCGGGACCTCCACTTAATCCTCTTACTCCCATGTACAGCTTGCCTGAGTCCAGGAGATTGTCGCCACCTCGAGGTCCACCGGTGCGTGAGGAACTGGAGGAGTCACTGGACACCACCTTGGAGAGAGGGACACCACGGTCACCAGAACCGGCGCTACCGCCAGTGCTGCGGAGGTCGCAGAGACGGTGCGGACCTCCGATACGACTGAACTTGTGAACATATGGACAGTTCGTATTGGGTTTTTTTTACCCCACCGGCCTTTGTTTTTAAAGAAGGGGTGAATGTGGTGAACCATAGATGGTTACCACTATGGGTACTGAATCATATATGGTTATCACTATGGGTACTTGTACATATGTTACTCTTGTTACTGTTGGGGTTAGGGTTGGGGTGTTCCACCTGTTAACATTGTTCTGTGGTACACTCCGTTTGGCTCCGCCTTCCTATAGGAGTATAAAGGTCACTGCACTTCCTCGTGATCCTTAGTCTGGGATTGTATTGTTAAGAAGTATGCTCTATTCTTGTTGCGAATAAAAGCCTTTATTTCCCGGGTACGATCTAGCCTCCCGAGTGGATTAATCGCGCATCATTAGGTGCATTGGCCATGATAAATTCTCTCCTTCAGTGTACCCGAACAGGCACCTGAGTGTAGCAACTAGGGGATTTTCACAATAACTTCTTTGCAGTGTTAATGCAAGCCTATTTGTGACACTAATAAATAAACTTGATCGTCCGAAGCATCGAGTGTGGGGTACAGGCTAGGTGAAAGGAGGACAGGGTCTGATGGGAGAGGAGCCAGGCCGAAAGCAGACGAGGTTCTCATTGGGACCACTCTTTTAAAACCACTGTATTTGAAGGCTGCTTAAACTTTCATTTATATAGCACCTATCGTGACCTCAGGATGTTCCAAAGTACTTTACAATGTTTGGTGTAGCGGAGCAAATGAAGGAGCCAGTTTGCAGACAGCAAATTTTCACAAACTGCGATGTGATAATGACCAAATAATCTATTTTAGTCATGTTAGTTGAGGGATAAATGTTGGCCAGGACATCGGGGCTATCTCCCCTGTTCTTCTCTGAACTGTTACGGTGGGATCTTTTACATCCACTGGGATATCAAATGGGGCCTCAGTTTAATGTCTCATCTGAATCTTAGGCATCTGACAGTGCGGTCAGTGTTCCCTCAGTATCCACTCGATCGTCAGCCTCGATCTTTTCCACTCAAGGGCTTTTGGAACCCTGATGTCAGGGTCAAATGGGGGTCAAAAGCCCGTGCAGTCACTGGCTGTGATTTTCCCCAAATTGGCCAATTATTGGCCAGAGGGTGGGTCCGACAACTGATTAAGGATTGACTGCAGGTGGGCTTTTGTAGGTGGATAGTTTGCCCTCCAGTCCTGAAGAAGCAATGGGCAGTCTTCACAGATAATTGTGAGAGAGAGAATGTTCAACATTGTATCACCGCCCTCTCCCACCTTATAAATGTTAATTAACAATTTACCTTAGCCAAGCTGCAACAGTGACTGAGCTCTCCCCGTGGCTGCAGCTGAAGCCAGGCAAGGGGTGGGGGAAGAGGGAGGGAGCATGGGAGGGTAAGCTTCTTGGAGTGCTGCCCTCACCCACCGGAGATCCGTCCCCAGGCAGCTATCCTGTTCCCTCATCCCTCTGGGAACGTAGAGACTGACTGGAAAATCCCATTCAGCTTCCGATAATTGGTTTCAATAGGCCTTTAATGAGGTCAATTGACCACCTGCCGCTTCTGGGCAGACTGCCTCACTGCCCCCTCCCCCATCCCCGCCGTTCTGTCTCCGGTGAAATTCCTTGCCTGGCCATCTCCGTGTTCAGTCCCGAGTGTCTGCGACCTCAGCATTCTGACTCAGAGGAAACAGTACTGCCAACTGAATCATGGCTGACATTATGGACTGTGATGAGAGTAGAATTTGACAAATGATGGTTTAACAAAGGACATGTCAATGTTGCTTAGCATTATTCGCCACATTTTATAATAATTTGAAACGTTGCTCAGAGAAACAAAATTTGGTGAGGAACCAGGTAAAATCACAGTCTGATTTTTAAATTATTCAGAGGACAGGTAAATGTATGCCTGGCTACTTCATAAAATAATTTTTTTCTGTTTTTCAAAATGCACAATTGCTGGCCTGATAAAATGGCTCCAGTTGATCACATGCTAGCTTCTGGAAGTTTCTGAGCAGTCTGATAGTGAACAAAGGCTAACATCTCACACTGCTTGGAATGTTATGTTCCTTGCAAGTGTAAATGTTCCACCCAAGCCAACTCAGTTGATTAGTCTTTGAGATATCTGCCCCAGCCAGCTATGGGCAAAGGCAGCCAAAGGCCCCACTTTTACCTGTGCTAAAATACAATAGGTTTCAACTTAGTGGCCTCACTGGTCGAATAACTGAACCTGATATCACTCTGTCACATGACCAAGATGTGTGGGTCTAAACTCCTTTAATTATACAATTTTTGGATTTATCTTCAATTACTGCCTGACCTCAGAAGAGAGGCAGCATTCCAGGCAAGCAATTTGTCTCTGCCTAGCGCTTACCGTGCTACAGGAAACACCAGGTTTAAAATTGCCTGGCTGTCATTTACCTGTTAAATACTGGAACATTGAAACTGTTGTATCTATGCCTTCCAGACTGATTCATCATTATGTGCCTTATCTCATCATGGAAGTCCTCGCAACAGGAAAAGCAGATCACGTTACAACAGTAAGCTTACAACCCTCTGACGAAATATGCCATTGGAATTTGCTTCCAGACCCACATACCATAACTTTTACTTTTATTGTGGTTTTGCCCTGCACCCCTTTCGTCCCCTTATTCCTCTTTTATTGTGAGTTGAAAATGACCCATTTATTCAATACTGTGATTCCATCTTCCCCCCATATACCTTGATCCCTTTAGCCCCAAGAGCTATATCTAATTCCTTCTTGAAATCACACAATGTTTTGGCCTCAGCTACATTCTGTGGTAGTGAATCCCGCACATTCACCACTCTCTGGATGAAGAAATTTATCCTCACCTCAGTCCTAAAGGTTTACCCCTTATCCTCAAACTATGTCTCCTAGTACTGGACTCTCCCACCCTCGGAAACATTCTTTCTGAATCTACCCTGTCTAATCCTGTTAGAATTTTATAAGTTTCTATGAGATCCCCTCTCACCCTTCTTCCAAACTCAAATTAATACAATTCTAACTTAGTCTCCCCTCATATGGCAGTCCTGCCATCCCAGGAATGAGTCTGGTAAACCTTCGCTGTACTCTCTCTGTAGCAAGAACATCCTTCCCAAGATAAGGACAAGAAAACTGCACACAGTACTTAAGGTATGGCCTCACCAATGTCCTATACAATTGCAGTAAAACATCCCTATTCCTATACTCAAATCCTCTCCATAGAACCATAGAACCATAGAAAATTACAGCTCAGAAACAGGCCTTTTGGCCCTTCTTGTCTGTGCCGAACCATTTTATGCCTAGTCCCACTGACCTGCACTTGGACCATATCCCTCCACACCCCCCTCATCCATGAACCCGTCCAAGTTTTTCTTAAATGTTAAAAGTGACCCTGCATTTACCACTTTATCCGGCAGCTCATTCCACACTCCCACCACTCTCTGCGTGAAGAAGCCCCCCCTAATATTCCCTTTAAACTTTTCTCCTTTCACCCTTAACCCATGCCCTCTGGTTTTTTTCTCCCCTAGCCTCAGCGGAAAAAGCCTGCTTGCATTCACTCTATCCATACCCATCAAAATCTTATACACCTCTATCAAATCTCCCCTCAATCTTCTACGCTCCAGGGAATAAAGTCCCAACCTATTCAATCTCTCTCTGTAACTCAGCTTCTCAAGTCCCGGCAACATCCTTGTGAACCTTCTCTGCACTCTTTCAATCTTATTTACATCCTTCCTGTAACTAGGTGACCAAAACTGTACACAATACTCCAAATTCGGCCTCACCAATGCCTTATATAACCTTACCATAACACTCCAACTTTTATACTCGATACTCCGATTTATAAAGGCCAATGTACCAAAGGCACTCTTTACGACCCTATCCACCTGTGATGTCACTTTTAGGGAACTCTGTACCTGTATTCCCAGATCCCTCTGTTCAACTGCACTCTTCAGAGTCCTACCCTTTACCCTGTACGTTCTACTTTGATTTGTCCTTCCAAAGTGCAATATCTCACACTTGTCTGCGTTAAATTTCATTTGCCATTTTTCAGCCCATTTTTCTAGTTGGTCCAAATCCCTCTGCAAGCTTTGAAAACCTTCCTCACTGTCCACTACACCTCCAATCTTTGTATCATCAGCAAACTTGCTGATCCAATTGACCACATTATCATCCAGATCATTGATATAGATGACAAACAACAATGGACCCAACACCGATCCCTGCAGCACATCACTAGTCACAGGCCTCCACTCAGAGAAGCAATCCTCCACAACCACTCTCTGGCTTCTTCCATTGAGCCAGTGTCTTATCCAATTTACTACCTCCCCATGTATACCCAGCGACTGAACCTTCCTAACTAACCTCCCATGAGGGACCTTGTCAAAGGCCTTGCTGAAATCCAGGTAGACAACATCTCACTATGAAAGCCAACATACCATTTGCCTTCTGTACTGCCTGCTGTATCTGCACGCTTACTTTCAGCGACTGATGCACGAGGACACCAAAGTCTCGCTGAGTATCCACCTCTCTCAATTTACACCCATTCAAATAATAATCTGCCTTCCTATTTTTGCTACCAAAGTGGATCACCTCACATTTATCCACATTACACTGCATCTACCATGCATATGCCCACTCACTCAACCTGTCAAAATTACACACAAGCATCCCTGCATTCTCCTCACAGCTCATCCTCCCACCCAACTTTGTATCCTCTGCAATTCTGGAGATAATACATTTAGTTCCCTCATCCAAATCATTAAGATATAATGTGAACAGTTGGGGGTCCTAGCTCAGATCTCTGAGGTTCCCAACTAGTCACTGCCTGCCAATCGGAAAAAGACCTATTTATTCCAACTCTTTGCTTCCTCTCTGCTAACCAGCTTTCTATCCATCTCAATACACTACCCATAATGCCATGTGCTTTAACTTTGCATAGTATTCTGCTCTGTGAGACCTTGTCGAAAGCCTTCTGAAAGTCTAAATAAACCACATCCACCGGTTCTCCCTGGTGAACTCTATTAATTCCATGCTCAAAGAATTCCAGTAGATTTGTCAAGCCTTTCATAAATCCATTCTGATTATTCTCCTATATCCATTCCTCAGTGGGCAGAGGCATTCCTGACATCCCCGTGGGGGGTCTAAATGGCCTCTGGTTCTACCGACGAGGCCATCACAACTGGTCCACTATGCTGGGGACCAGCTGTGATTCTCACCGGAGAGAACCACAGAGGCAAGTGAGCCTGGACAATGGCATCCCAGGCTTGCTAAACATATGATAAATATATGCAAATTTAATATAAATAATTTATTCAGCCTTGCGCCAGAAATGGGCTTGAGGCTGACCTCACTCGAAACCCGATGCCCTGCCCATCGGTTAGAGGGGCGCAATGGTAAGATCACCCTCGATGTCTTTGCAGCAACAATCTGCTGCTGAGTCTCCGGGTTTAACACAGCTATGGTAAGCGCAAGTCTGTATTTGCGTTCAAGTTTTGGCCAACATCTTGTGAATTCTTGTGTTTGAACTCAGCTTCTTTTGCTGCTAATTCCATTGATGTGGCAACTTCCAAGGATCCTCAACCCACAGAATAATCTTTCTCAAATGGTATCATTTAATATATTTCTGAATTCGTGGTATTCAGCACAGCTACAAACTGTGCATTCAATTCCCCTTCTTCTCCGTTGCGTTTATGAAACCTAAACCTTTGTGTGCTGCCTAGAGGCTTTGGTGAATCGTGGCCCTACAAAATTTCTACAGTTCCTTTGCATATTTCTGTGCCTGGCTTTTCCAGCTGTATCACACTCCTCAGGAGATTAAATGTTTCTCCCATCATTATGCTCAGGGATGTTGGAACTTTTATCTGTGCTGCTATATTGTCAGTTTGAACAAAATAGTCAAATCATTCTGTATACGCGCCCCACTACTCTATTCTCATCAAACATTCCCATGGCACTGAAAACTCCTACCATTTTTCTCTATGGAAGGGCCTGTCATGAATTTGTAGCACTACCTTTCTTTCTCCCAAAAACAAGGCACAACCCATGTTCAACCTGTTATTCTTTGTGTTTTACAACACCCCAGCTTTACATTTGTTGTTGCAAGGTAATTGCTACTCATGGCTTTTCCCCAAGTTATTTTGTTCAAATTTTTGGTATTTCTTTTTCCAGGTAGCTACAACTCCCTCATCGCCAGTTTTTGTTTTGTGTAGTGTTCGCAGGATTGGCTTTTGGAGGCCATGGAAGTTCAACAAATTCTAAAAGCTTTAGTTTAGAGATATTAACACTACAGACTGCAATGAAACACTGACCAGTTACCCACACAAAAAGCCCATGACATTATCTCCGATATTATCACTGCAGTGCCCCCATTTTCTGCAAAGCTGCAGGTAAGGAATCGCTATATTCCTTACTACAAATACAGGACAGACCCGCAATGGACTAGCCGCTAACCCACTTTCCCGCCTGAGAATTCAAATCGCTGTTATTGTTTCAGAAGAGTGGAGGCTGTGTGAGGTGATTATTATAATTATTTTGAAATTCGTGGAGCGGAACCAGGGAGTGGTGGAAAATAAACAGTTAGGACAATATTATTCCTAGCTTAGAAAGGCCTTTCAGGCAAGTAAATAGACACACCTCTACCTTGTTTATATTGCTTCTGCTTTGTGTCGCTCTGCAGTGTATTTTGACCCTATATACTTTGGAATCCATCCCATTTACTTTGTGGATGGATTTTGCAGTCTTGTGCGTTTGGAAAAAGGCTGCAAAGTTTTCACTGCAACCGTCATTTGTCAATATTGTTTTCCCTTTTGCTAGTTAAGGGTGGACTGAGGAGCCAAGATAAATGATAGCCTTTTTTTATTCATTGGTGGGATGTGGGCGTCGCTGGCTGGCCAGCATTTATTGCCCATCCCGAGTTGCCATTGAGAAGGTGGTGTTGAGCTGCCTTCTTGACTCGCTCAAGTCTACATGCTGCGGGTTGACTCACAATGCCGTTAGGGAGGGAATTCCAGGATTTTGACCCAGTAACTGCGAAGGAACGGCGATATATTTCCAAGTCAGGATGGTGAGTGGCCTGGAGGGGAACTTGCAGATGGTGGTGTTCCCATGTATCTGCTGCCCTTGTCCTTTTAGATGGAAGTGGTTATGGGTTTGGAAGGTGCTGTCTAAGGAATTGCTACAGTGCATCTTGTAGATAGTACACACTGCTGTTACTGAGCGTCAGTAGTGGAGAGAGTGGATGTCTGTCAATGTGTGCCAGTCAAGCGGGCTGCTTTGTGCTGGATGATGTCAAGCTTCCTGAGTGTTGTTGGAGCTGCACCCATCCAGGAAAGTGGGAAGTATTCCTGACTTGTGCCTTTAATGCCCCCCCCCAGCACCACCAGAGGTTACATTTACATGTGCAGTTCTCCAGTTTTGTCAATATGAAGAAAGCACACCTACAGAAGAGTTACTTGCCATCACTGAAGCTCCCCAACAACGCCTATTTTATGTTTTGAGTGCCACCATTGCAAACACCAACTCAGAAATTGTCACCCAACATGGATTGGAGGGTCATTAAGAGGGTAATTGAATAGAAGTCTGGACAGATAAAATAGGATAAAGCAGGAACCAGTTCATGATAGGGCAAACTTGTATTCTAGTCCTGACTCAAGGACGTGGATGAATAGCCCTGAGTCGCAACCATTAATGCTTAGGGCTACCTGCCAGAGAACCTGTGCATAATGTCAAACGATATGGAGGATCCAGTTCCAATCTGTGTAAATCATTTGTGTAAAGCATTGGAACAATACAATCAGCCAAATAGAATGTGATCACCTCAATGCATTGTAATAGGGCCTTCAGATACGGAGCCTTTGCTAAATGTAAGGCCCAGGCTGCTCAGGCTCCAGGTTCCAACATCTCCTCCAGTTTGCAAAGCATGAAGAATTCAGACTTCTAAACCATTCCTGCATTCTGATTACAAAGAATAGTGTCCCCCCCGCGACACATGATCCAGCCCTCATTCACCTCCAATACCCCTTCCCCTTTCTGTGGCCCCATCCATTGCAGGACCTGGACAATATCCAGGCTTGGGCTGACAGTAGCAAGGAACATTCGCATCACACAAATGCCAAGCAATATCCACCATCAATAAGAGACAATCTAGCCACCACCCCTTGACATTCAATGGTGTCAATTCAAAGATTATCAGGGGGTAGATGGAAATATAGGACTTGAAACAGAAATAGATCAGCCCTCCCCCTGCCGTGACATGGTCGTAAAACCCCACCCATAATTTCACTTTGAACTTCATGGGTGGGATTCTCTGATCTCAGCCGTGACACCTCGCTGGAAGTGAGAACGGAGAATTTGGTATTCCAGCCAAAACTCCATTTGCTTTCAGCAGCTCCGGAGAATCCCAGCCGCGAATGAGGACGGAGGTTTTGGGCGTATATTTGTAAGTGAAATAAAAGAAGGAAGTTAATGTTAATTTATTTGTGTCACAAGTAGGCTTACATTAACACTGCAGTGAAGTTACTGTGAAAATCCCCCAGTCGCCACACTCCGGTGCCTGTTCGGGTACACTGAGGGAGAATTTGGCACGGCCATTGCACCTAACCAGCACGTCTTTCGGATGGAAGCGGAGCACCCAGAGAAAACCCATGCAGACACGGGGAGAACGTGCAAACTCTACACTGACAGTCGCTTAAGCTGAGAATCGAACCTGAGTTCCTGGCACTGTGAGGCAGCAGTGCTAATCACTGTGCCACCGGGCAACCCCTCAATACAATAGCAGGAATTCAAAACAGTGCAACAGTATTATCCTAAACCAGGTCCTGGAAATGGAGATTGAGCTGTAAGGTGAGCTGTAGTGGAATGGCATTAAATAAAATGATTCAATGCAACATCTTAGTTCTTCCTTTAATTATTTCCTGCATAAGTTACAATGACAAAAGAAATCTGTTTTGATTGCATATTGTGTTCTGAGCCGTCCCTGTTCTCTGTCCTAAAGCCTTTCACTGTCAAAACTTACATACAAAGCAATATTCTACCAGTGAAATGAAACGAAACGTGAGAGGAGAAGGAAATGGCGGTGAACACGCAGGCAGATTTTAGGCGAAGGTGCAGGAGTTGACTCTATTTTTGTTCAAAGGTGTCTGCTTGCCACGATAAAAAAAGAACTGCAGGTTCCAAGCAACCTCTGTTTAATACACAGAGCACTCCTCCAGTGTTCTGGCACCAGTTCATCCTTTTTATCAATCCATCTGCACAGTAAAACAAGTTTCAACCACTTTGGAGAGATTGCTAACAGCTATTGCTGCCTAAAAATACATGGGAAAATAGTAGTGTCAACAAACGAGAACTTATTTAATCCAGCGGGTTCATAAAAGAAATTGATTACTATTCATGATTGAAGGGCTACTCATTGTATCGATTCGAAGCGAGTTTCCCAAACGAATATGTATGTTTGCCAATGCTTGACACATTGATACAAATCATACCAGTACATCACATGATTTATGATTGCATTCCCCCGAACTTGAAGCCATGATCATCTCTGCGTCTCTCAGCAACAGCGACGGCCAATCTCTTCCTCTAATTAAGTATTTTTCCTCAGTTTTATTTAATTGGGAGGCAAGACACCCACTGGTTCCTCTTCAAAGCCCAGGCGGGAGTTCAATGTCGATGTGGTACACAGACACGCTGGCAGCATGGGCATGTTTTTGAGGTGCCCTGTGGCGGGCTGTTTAAGAAAATCTTCACCAATCCTGTCTGGTTTTGGAGCGGTCAGCAGTAGTTCAGTTGCTCAACATCTGGTGTCAATGGGCAGAAATCCTGCAGCAAGCATTCTGCCCACTGGTACCTCATTGTTAGACAGAAACATAGAAAATAGGAGCTGGAGCAGGCCATTCAGCCTCTCAGACATGCCCAGCCATTCAATGTGATCATGGCTGATCCTCGATCTCAGTGCCACGATTCTGCTCTTTCCCATACCCTGTGATGCCATTAGCGTCTAGAGATCTATCTTTTTCCTTCTTCAAAATATTCAGTGACATGTCCTCCACAGCCTTCCATGGTAGAGAATTCTACCCTTGGAGTAAATAAATTTCTCATCTCAGTCCTAAATGGCCTATCCCATGTTCTAAGATTATGACCCTTTGTTCCAGACCACCCCCAACCAAGGGGAACGTCATCCCTGCATCCAGTCTTTGATTTGATTTATCTTTGATTTGATTTATTATTGTCACATGTATTAACATACAGTGAAAAGTATTGTTTCTTGCGCGCTATACAGACAAAACGTACCGTTCATAGAGAAGGAAACGAGAGAGTGCAGAGAGTCCATCCCAGTCAGAATTTTATATGTTTCAATGACATCCCCGCTCATTCTTCTAAATGCCAGTGAAAACAGGCCTAATTGATCCGATCTCTCACTTTACAGAATCCTGCCATCCCAGGAATCAGTCGAGTGAACCTTCAGTGTGCTCCCTCTATGACATCTGTTCTTCGGTAAGGAGATCAAAAGTGAACACAATACTCCAGGTGTGGCCACACCCAAGGCCCTGAACAGCTGCAATAAGACATCTTTGCTACTGTATTCATGTCCTCTTGCAATGAAGGCTAATATAAGATTTGTGTCCGAGATCATGTATCTCAAAGGGTCAACATATCACAGATAGGCACTGACCTGAAACTGGTGGATACTGGGCTGTCTATGCGAGGCTTGCAGGTTGAGAGCAGCTCTTGTAGCCACGGCATTTATATGAAAGTCCCAGATAAGTTCTGTTCAGTGGTAATCCCGAGGGTGTTGATAGTGGGGGATTCATCAATGGCGATGCCATTGAATGCCACAGAATGCCAAGGATGGATGCTTAGATTCTTTTTTGCTGGAGATGGTCAATGGTTGGCACTTTGGTGCCATGAATGTTAATTGCCATTTCAGCCCAAGCCTGAGTGCCATCCTGGTCTTGTTGCATTCGGACATGGACTGCTTCAATGTATAAAGATGTGCAACAACCACATCGTCCTTTGTGTTTAGTGTGACTCCAACCAGTGGAGAGATTTCCCATTGACTTCAATTTGACAGGTCTCTTTGATGTCGCAATTGGTCAAATGTGACCTTGATGTTAAGGACACTCAGTCACTCTCACTTCACTTCATGAATTCAGTTCTTTTGTCGATACTTAGACCAAAGCTATAGTGAGGTAGGAGCTGAGTGGTCCTGGCGAAAGTGTTCTTGTTTATTCTTGTTGCTTTTGAACCAGACTTTTATTTAATCACATTTATTCCTACTTTTAATGTCCCCAGGGTAGAACATAGAACATAGAACATAGAACATTACAGCGCAGAACAGGCCCTTCGGCCCACGATGTTGCACCGACCAGTTAAAAAAAAACTGTGACCCTCCAACCTAAACCAATTTCTTTTCGTCCATGAACCTATCTACGGATCTCTTAAACGCCCCCAAACTAGGCGCATTTACTACTGATGCTGGCAGGGCATTCCAATCCCTCACCACCCTCTGGGTAAAGAACCTACCCCTGACATCGGTTCTATAACTACCCCCCCTCAATTTAAAGCCATGCCCCCTCGTGCTGGATTTCTCCATCAGAGGAAAAAGGCTATCACTATCCACCCTATCTAAACCTCTAATCATCTTATATGTTTCAATAAGATCCCCTCTTAGCCGCCGCCTTTCCAGCGAAAACAATCCCAAATCCCTCAGCCTCTCCTCATAGGATCTCCCCTCCATACCAGGCAACATCCTGGTAAACCTCCTCTGCACCCTCTCCAAAGCCTCCACATCCTTCCTGTAATGTGGGGACCAGAACTGCACACAGTACTCCAAGTGCGGCCGCACCAGAGTTGTGTACAGTTGCAACATAACGCTACGACTCCTAAATTCAATCCCCCTACCAATAAACGCCAAGACACCATATGCCTTCTTAACAACCTTATCTACTTGATTCCCAACTTTCAGGGATCTATGCACACATACACCTAGATCCCTCTGCTCCTCCACACTATTCAAAGTCCTCCCGTTAGCCCTATACTCAACACATCTGTTATTCCTACCAAAGTGAATTACCTCACACTTCTCCGCATTAAACTCCATCCGCCACCTCTCGGCCCAACTTTGCAACCTGTCTAAGTCTTCCTGCAAACTACGACACCCTTCCTCACTGTCTACCACACCACCGACTTTGGTGTCATCAGCAAATTTGCTAATCCACCCAACTATACCCTCATCCAGATCATTAATAAATATTACAAACAGCAGTGGCCCCAAAACAGATCCCTGAGGTACACCACTTGTAACCGCACTCCATGATGAATATTTACTATCAACCACCACCCTCTGTTTCCTATCCGCTAGCCAATTCCTGATCCAATTTCCTAGATCACCCCCAATCCCATACATCTGCATTTTCTGCAGAAGCCTACCATGGTGAACCTTATCAAACGCCTTACTAAAATCCATATATACCACGTCCACTGCCTTGCCCCCATCCACCTCCTTGGTCACTTTCTCAAAAAACTCAATAAGGTTAGTAAGGCACGACCTACCTGCCACAAAACCATGCTGACTATCACCTATCAATTCATTACTCTCCAAATAACTATAAATCCTATCCCTTATAATTTTTTCCAACATCTTGCCGACAACAGAAGTGAGACTCACCGGTCTATAATTCCCGGGGAAGTCTCTGTTCCCCTTCTTAAACAATGGGACAACATTCGCTAACCTCCAATCTTCTGGTACTATACCAGAGGCCAACGACGACCTGAAGATCAGAGCCAGAGGCTCTGCAATCACTTCTCTTGCCTCCCAGAGAATCCTTGGATAAATCCCATCCGGACCAGGGGATTTATCTATTTTCAGACCCTCCAGAATATCCTGCACATCCTCCTTATCAACTGTAATACTGTCTATTCTACTCCCTTGCAACCCAGTGTCCTCCTCAGCTATATTCATGTCCCCTTGCGTGAACACCGAAGAGAAATATTGGTTCAATGCTTCACCAATCTCCTCCGGTTCCACACATAACTTCCCTCTGCCATCTATAACTGGCCCTAAACTTGCCCTAACCAACCTTCTGTTCTTGACATACCTATAGAACGCCTTAGGATTCTCTTTAACCCTATCCGCCAAAGTCTTCTCATGTCCCCTTTTAGCCCTTCTAAGCTCGCTCTTCAACTCCCTCTTAGCCAATCTAAAGCTTTCTAGTGCACTACCCGAGTGCTCACGTCTCATCCGAACATAAGCCTCCTTTTTCTTTTTAACCAACAAAGAAACTTTTTTGGTGCACCACGGTTCCCTAGCCCTACCAATTCCTCCTTGCCTGACAGGGACATACCTATCACAGACTCGCAGTAGCTGCTCCTTGAAAAAACTCCACATGTCGGACGTTCCCAGTCCCTGTAATCTCCTAGTCCAACCTATGTTTCCTAATTCTCTCCTAATAGCCTCATAATTACCCTTCCCCCAGCTAAAACCACTGGCCCGAGGTTCATGCCTATCCCTTTCCATCACTAAGGTGAACGTAACCGAATTGTGGTCACTATCACCAAAATGCACACCAACTTCCAAGTCTAGCACCTGGTCTGGCTCATTTCCCAGCACCAGATCCAATATAGCCTCACCTCTAGTTGGCCTGTCTACATACTGAGTCAAAAAACCTTCCTGCACGCTTTGAACAAAAACTGACCCCTCTAACGAGCTAGAGCTATAACAATTCCAGTCAATATTAGTCAAGTTAAAATCCCCCATAACAATTGCCCTATTACTTTCACTCCTAAGCAGGATTGACTCCGCAATCCTTTCCTCAACCTCTCTAGAACTTTTAGGAGGTCTATAAAAGACTCCCAACAGGGTGACCTCTCCTCTCCTATTTCTAATCTCCGCCCATACTACCTCAACAGATAAGTCCTCATCAAACCTCCTCTCTGACACTGTGATACAATCTCTGACCAATAATGCTACCCCTCCCCCTCTTCTACCTCCTTCCCTACTTCGACTAAAACATTTGAACCCCGGGACCTGCAGCATCCATTCCTGCCCCTGCTCTATCCATGTCTCTGAAATAGCCACAACATCGAAGTCCCAGGTACTGATCCACGCTGCAAGTTCACCCACTTTATTGCGAATACTCCTGGCATTGAAGTATACACATTTCAAACCCTGCTCCACCCCACCTCTGCAATGCCGTGCATTGCAGTCCCCATCCATGCATCCCTCACTTTCAGCCCCACTACTCAGGATCCCTCCCCCCCCCCGAATCAGTTTAAACCTCCCTGCATGGCCTTAGCAAATTTACCCCCCAGGATATTGGTCCCCTTCTGATTAAGGTGTAGACCATCCTTCTCATAGAGGTCACACCTTCCCCAGTACGAGCCCCAATTGCTTAAGTACCTGAACCCCTCCCTCCTGCACCATCCCCTCAGCCATGAATTCAAACCTTCCCTCTCCCTATTCCTCTCTAAACTATCCCGTGGTACAGGCAAGAGTCCAGAGATAACCACTCTGTCAGTCTTGGCCTTTAGTTTCCACCCCAACTCCATAAATCCCTGCCTAATATCCCCTTCCCCTATCCTCCCTATGTCGTGTGTCCCCACATGTACAATAACTTGTGGTTTATCTCCCTCCCCCCTAAGAGTCCTGAATACCCTGTCAGACACATCCCGGACCCCAGCCCCTGGTAGGCAACACACCAACCCTGAGTCCCTACCTTTATTTCCGACCCTCCTATCTGTCCCCTTAATTGTGGAGTCCCCAATCACAAGGCCCAGTCTTTTACAGCCCCTAACCACCTGAGCTTTCTCACTCGGCTCACCCCCAGAGATCTGCTCTCTATGCTCAGTTGATTCCTCCTCAACTGTAGCCTCCAGCACCGAAAATCTATTATGGAGGGGAACCGCCCCAGGGGATTGTCTTCCCGATTGCTTCTTACCCCTCCTCCTGGCATTGACCCAAGCCTCAAGGGTACACAATATATTTCCTGAATCAAGGATGCTCTACATCTCAACCATCCAAAAAGAACTTCCAAAAATATTGTGGGTACCCTCTGATCATTCCTATCTGTCCTGGCCTGATCGTTTTTCATGACTGGATTGGCGGTCCAAGATTAGGGATTCACATCTCAGGGAATTAATCTGGAACCTCAATACTCTGTGTCGTATGTGCTTCCTCCATTACTTTCTGTCTTTTAAAGATCCCTGTTGCCATCACTTTATGCCAATGCTGCTTTTTATGTGTCAGTTCCATGCATCTGTGGTAGCTACGGTGCAGTTTTGGGGAATGCATTTCACTGGGTGTCGGGCACAGCACTAGCCGTGTAAAACACAATAGGAGCAGAAAGTCCACATCCATCCATCTGACATTTGTGTGCTTTGAAGGAGACGAAGGTTCCTTATATCTGTTGTGATTTAATCAAACTGTGATAATGGTCAGTTGACTGAGAAGCCCTTACCATTGAACAGAGCGGGGTACATGTCACAAAGAAAAGGCTTTCTTTGCAGAGATGAACAACCAGTTCTGTACAACAGTTACACACCTCTGTTTAGTAGATCCCACATGCCCTTTAGATCCCAGAAGCGCTGACAAAGCTTTGAGCTTCCAGGAACCATATGGTGTAGAAAGGCAAAAATAAAATATCTTAGAATTATGTCTGCATCATTCACACTATTATTCTCACTGTCTGGTGAGCCTAATCTGACCTATTGCTTTCGCTTATCTATTTGGCTCACTAAAAAATTCATCAAATCCTGACTTCCATTCTAGGGCACTGCAGAGATGTAAGCCTCATGATAGCAACTTTGCAATAAAAAAAATCTATGGATCTAATTTAACCTTTCACAACTGTTTGTTCTTTGCAGTCCTTGGCTGGTTTCTTTATGTTTATCCAGTTCAGTCTGGATTTCACTGCTCTGCTGGCAACCATTGACATTTTTTCACAGTTACTTCAGACAGATGTCTCGAATCTGTCAGATTACATTGTGACTTTATCGTACGGGTAGGAAATCGAAAAAGATTAACATAGCAGCTACCGAGGAAAAAAAAATAGAAAGAGGTTGGAGAGAGGTGTCAAACAAGCTGAGAATAAAGTCATCTTGACGATACAATAATAGCAATACAACTTCCTTATATACTCATTATTAGCCACAATTACTGTTGCCATTTTCATAGAAGTGTAGAAAATAGAAGCAGAGTTAAGCAATTCGGCCCTTCAAACCTGCTCTGCTATTCATTTTGATCATGGCTGATCATCCAACTCAATATCCTGATCCTGCCTTCCCCCCATATCCTTTGATCCCTTCAGTCCCAAGAGCTATATCTAATTTAAATGGGACAAACAAAACTCAGATTTTCGCACTTGTTTAAGCAAGGGGTCTTATTCCTAATACATTTCATCGCTATCCTAAAAGCTGTTGACTCGTCTTTGGAAAATCACGACCAATATTGGAAGAATCATAATCATAAGGATGCACATTGATATCATCATCATCATTCCTATAAAATAATGAGGGGCACAGATCAGCTAGATAGTCAATATCTTTTCCCAAAGGTAGGGGAGTCTAAAACTAGAGGGCATAGGTTTAAGGTGAGAGGGGAGAGATACAAAAGTGTCCAGAGGGGCAATTTTTTCACACAGAGGGTGGTGAGTGTCTGGAACAAGCTGCCAGAAGTAGTAGTAGAGGTGGGCACAATGTTGTCTTTTAAAAAGCATTTAGGTAGTTACATGGGTACGATGCGTATAGAGGGATATGGGGCAAATGCAGGCAATTGGGATTAGCTCAGGGGTTTAAAAAAAAGGGCGGCATGGACAAGTTGGGCCAAAGGGCCTGTTTCCATGCTGTAAACCTCTATGACTCTAATCCCTCGTGTTGAGGAATGCTTCTTCCTTGTGGATGGAAGTGAGATGTCAGTGGTTTGCTGTGGATATGTGGATGTCTAGTGAGCCCTTCCTTAGTCTTATAGGCTCTCCCATGGCGAGGACATTGGTTGTTGGCCAGCTGAGGTAGCGGCAGATTGACGGCTGACCCAGTTACCCTGTTATTCCATCTCTCTCACTATGCTCTTCCCATGGTTCCTGTTGAGTGAAAGGTCCTGGCACCATATTTTGATGGTGGATTGATGATGGATGATGAAAACATTGCAATGCTCTGGGGCACACTCTGCACATACTGACAAAATACCCCCAACCTCCCATCCAAACTTCCAAAAGACAACTATGAAAAAAAGTACTATCATTATGGAAAAATGTTTCTTCTTAATCGTAAAGAGCAATAGAAATAACATCCTAACAAGTCAACAAATACTGAAAGAAATGTAGGATAGAGAGATAGTAATTCTATGCCGATTTTAACCTCTGCAGCCCCCTTCCCCCACTCGTGTGTCAGAAAGGCGCATGGGAGGGATTAGGTGTTAACAAATATTAGGCATAGATAGAGTAGATAGTCAGAGGCTTTTTCCCAGGGTGGAAAGTTCAACTACAAGAGGGCACAGGTTCAAGGTTAGCATTGCTGCCTCACAGTGCCAGGGACCAGGGTTCGATTCCCGGCTTGGGTCACTGTCCATATGGAGTTTGCACGTTCTCCCCGTGTCTGCATGGATTTCCTCTAGGTGCTCTGGTTTCCTCCCACAATCCAAAAACGTGTTGGTTAGGCGCATTGGCCACGCCAAATTCTTCCTTACTGTACCCGAACAGACACCGGAGTGTGGTGACTAGGGGATTTTCACAGTAACTTCATTGCAGTGTGAATGTAAGCCTGCTTGTGACTTATAAATAAACTTTAACTTTAGGTGAGAGGGGGAAAGTTTAGAGGAGATAGGCAGGGAAAGGTGGGTGGTGGGTGCCTGGGGATTAGTTATCATTTAAAATTCATGGTCTTTTGACATCATTCACACCATAACATAACATTACCGTAACACCAGGGACATTGTAGTGCTGTAAACTGCCCCAGCAGCAGATCCAAGGCAAAAGATGGCCAAGGTAAGCATTAATGATATGATCCTTTTAGACCTCATTTTGGCCCAGTGGATAAAGGAGGACTTCTGTCAGACCACTCAAGGAGCCCTTAAGCTGACCTCCCCATCTCAAGTTCTTTAGAAACCTCACCTGTGAAGTTCTTGGAATGAAACAACATTCAGTTAGAAGCATTCAGAATTAAAACTGCTAATGCAGCCAAGACATGAATTCCTTAATTTTCCTTCTAGACTCCCTCTGCTGGTACATGAGTATGATGGTCTTAGGTGTACACAATGCTCAATGCAATTTTCAATACATTACATCACCACCCCATTCCCCCTTCTGATCCCTTGCCATTTTCAAAACCCTTCTTTCATTCCTTGTAAGGGACTGTTCCCACAGCTTCCAGATTGTGGCCTCTGGGCTGGGACTTAGTGTTGCCTTTTTTAAATGACATGCTACTAAAGTCACTAGGGCTGCCACATCCCAGGCCTTGCAGAAATTGTCGCACTCTACAAGCCTCCCTCGAGTCCTTATCACTCTCCCATTACTATTGAGGCCATTGTGCTTCCATTGTACTTAATCCCAGATGAGGAAAAACCTGAGTATCCTGTGAATGTCCCCGTAACATCTCAGGAAGTTGCTAGAGGGCAGGATCCATCTGGGTGAACATCATAAGTATCAGTAAGTTCTCTATCGACTTGGAAGAGAAATATTATTTTTTGTTTTCATACCCTGAGTGCTGACATCTGCGTCTGACTAAAAGCAGAACAATTATTGCTCTCCAACAACAATTAGTTGGATTTTTATTTTTTTAAATGCCATAGTCAGCAGCATATTTGGAACTGATTGAGTTACTCTGCTATATAACGTGATAAACTGAAAACAGAAATCAGGTTATTTTAATTCCAAAATTATCTAAGCTGTAGTATGTTACATATTGGAGTATGATTTAAATCAAATAAAGGCTGTGAAGGAAGTGGGGGGTGACCCCCCTCCCAGTCAATTTAAGGATGACCAATTTTGTATGCAGTTGTACAATTTATATCTCGTATCTCTGCAGAGATTACACTAGTTTCTGTCTGTGTAACAGGTTTCATTTCCAGAGCTTTAAAAGGTCTACACCATGCGATTGCTCTGTTTTCCAGCTCTTTCTACAGTTGTGTTTACTTTGCTCTGGGTCCACACCCAGACTTAATTAATCAAACACAGTGGGCATCAATTATAAACAGACTCACATAATCAAAAACAAAACAATTGAACACAACATATGCCAGGAGTCAGCTTAAAATAATTTATTCACCAAACTTCGGAATTTCAGATTGTCTAAGTTTATTTATTAGTGTCACAAATAGACTTACATTAACGTTTCATTGAAGTTACTGTGAACATCCTGCAGTCATCACACTCCGACGCCTGTTCGGATACACTGAGGGAGAATTTAGCATGGCCAATGCGCCTAATCAGCCTGTCTTTCAGACTGTGGGAGGAAACCGGAGCACCTGAAGGAAGCCCACGCAGACATGGGGAGAACATGCAGACTCTGCACAGTCAGTGACCCAAGCCGGGAACCGAATCCAGGTCCCTGGCGCTGTGAGGCAGCAGTGCTAACCATTGTGCCACAATGCCACCGGTTGTTATTGTGGAGCAAATAAAAACATGGCATTGGAGATTGATGTTGTCATGGCTGAGCTGACCATCCTCCCTTTTCCCTCTGTAAACTATGCCCTTGAGTAAAGAAAACTCAAAGCACTGCACAGGGAAATAAAAATATTTCTCCAGCTATGCCGTAAAATTGACTGATTCAGCTTACAAGCCTTCAATAATTCTCTCACTCCAAATCAGATGTCTAATGCATTTTGCACGGTGGGTCCAATCTGATATCCTGGCACTCGGCCACATTCAACACAAGTTATTAAAATAGAAAAAGATAAAGCTAACAATGTTAAATCTGAGATAATAATCCCCAATTAGTGCTTCTTTCATTCATCTTCACTTATTCCACTCTCTTATATTTTCCAGATGGAAAGCTCTTTTGAACATTTTTCTGTTTCACTATAATGAACCGAGCAATCTGGACTTGCTCAAAGGGTTGTTGTATCAATGTGTTCAGTACAGTGGGATTGTCTGAATTGCTGCATCAGAAAAATGATGAAAGGACCAGTTTGAATTGCGTGTCAATTTATTCTGTTAAAAAGGCAAAATTCCAATTCTTTTTGTGTGAAGGAAAACACCACAGAAACAAAACGACAGGCAACTTGTTTCAAAATCATTGTTCTCTGGCTAAAGTAAAGAAAAGAAACTGGCAATTCCAGCAAAGCATTTGATTTCCTGGAACTCCCATCATCTGACTTTTAATAACCATAGAATCGGCCAATCGAGCCTGCACCAACAACCCACCCAGGCCTTATCCCCGTGACCCCACATATTTACCCAGCTGATCCCCCTGTCACCAAGGAGCAATTTAGCATGACCAATCCACCTAACCCGCACATCTTTCGGACTGTGGGAGGAAACCGGAGCACCCAGAGGAAGCCCGTGCAGACACAGGGAGGACACGCAGACTCCGACAGTGACCCAAGCCATAGAGTCAAAGAGGTTTACAGCATGGAAACAGGCCCTTCGGCCCAACTTGTCCATGCTGCCCTTTTTCTTTAATGACTAATCTAGTCCCAGTTGCCCGCATTTGGCCCATATCCCTTGATAGCCATCTAACTCATATAACTGCCTAAACGCTTTTTAAAAGACAAAGTTGTACCTGCCTGTACTACTACTTCTGGCAGCTTGTTCCTGACATTCACCACCCTCTGTGTGAAAAAATTATCCCTCTAGACCCTTTTGTATCTCTCCCCTCTCACCTTAAACCTATGCCCTCTAGTTTTAGACTCCCCTACCTTTGGGAAAAGATATTGACTATCTAGCTGATCTATGCCCCTCATTATTTTAAAGACTTCTATAGGATCACCCCTAAGTCTCCTACGCTCTAGAGAAAAAAGTTCCAGTCTATCCTGCCTCTCCTTATAACTCAAACCATCAAGTCCCGGTAAATCTTTTCTGAACTTTTTCTAGTTTAATAATATCCTTTCTATAATAGAGTGACCAGAACTGTACCCAGTATTCTCAGTGTGGCCTTACTAATGTCTTGTACAACTTTAACAAGATGGCCCAACTCCTGTATTCAATGTTCTGACCAAGCCGGGAATTGAACCCGGGTCCCTGGCACTGTGAGACAGCAGTGCTAACCACTGTGCCATTGTGCTGCCCTTTTAAGGAAGGGAGTTCCAGCTTTTTCACCCAGCAACAGCGGAGTGATGCATTCACATATGGCTACCCAAACTCCTCCATGTTTTCTAGTCTTCATCCTTCAGAAAATATTCCTATTCATTATTCTTGGATCTATGCTATATGGTCATATGCCTCCCCACTTTGAATGCAATCTCCTTTAGTTCTTCCCACGCAATCTCTCTATGTCCCTTTGCAATTTCCTATTCCCAGCTACATAACACACTGTGCCTCCTAGCTTGGTGTCAACTGTAAACTTAGATATTCAACTCTTTAGCCCTTTCTTTAAATCGTTGCCGCTTTGCAAAAGCTAATGCTTTTTTACTGCTTTGAAGGGGTTAAGTAGTTGCAAACAGTGAGCTGCACCCTGGGCCTAGTTATCTTAATATTTGGGTGTGTTTTAAATTTCATTCTATTTAATTATTTTGGGTAAATGCCAACAGAGCCTTAAGGTTTGTGAAAGAAAAGCAGATAAAGGAGCCATTGTCATGCAAGCCAGTGTCCCACATTATACCAGGTGTACATGTCTGAAAGGAAATTTAAGACTGATCATGTTCTTTTGCTTTATATTTTGTGTCATACCAACGGTCTCCTTGTCCAATCCATGCCAATGCGTAAACCATTTAGTGGTTTCATATTTTGCAAATATTTCCAACCAAACAACAAAGGTGATGTTATAGTGTAGTCACTAATTGTGAAAATCTGGGTGCCTTGTAGAGTTCCCATTGAGAAACCTAGGCTTTCAGACAATGCATTTTAGAGATAGGACTACATACTAAAGTCTTGATGCTCTGAGCTGCAAGAGTGAATTCTGCCGTGTGTGTGGAATTGTATGGTCATTCTTATGGATAAATTTGTCATGTCAAATTGTACTTTTTTTCATACTGTTGGTGGTTTTTGGCTCCATGACACG
Source organism: Mustelus asterias (assembly GCF_964213995.1). NCBI lineage: Eukaryota > Metazoa > Chordata > Chondrichthyes > Carcharhiniformes > Triakidae > Mustelus > Mustelus asterias. The sequence continues at coordinate 30,996,409 of NC_135802.1, forward strand.
AGGATTCTTCAAATGCAGACTTCTGGAATTTAGTTTGCTAGGAGGTTGACTGAGTTCCCCGGGCAGGACCTGACGGGTGACAGGGCGAGACTGCTGATCCATTTGCGCACAGCCCGAATGGACTATCTCTGATCTATTTTGACCTTCAAGCTTCGATCATTACCAGCTCAAAGTGGTGGAACCTATGCAAAGCCAGCTGGGAGGAATACAGCAAGATATTTGAACAAAGTGTTGTAACGATGACTTCCAGAAATATCCTCGTAGAGCTAGCATTCAATCATTCCTACAGAACCATCTACAAAGCAGCCACCAGAACCATTCCAAGGATTTTTATAACAATCCAACAGATTTGCGTTTACTTCCATTTCTTTTACTTCCAGATCTCTGTGAACATGACTTGCCTGGAGGAGGCTGTCTCTACTTCAACAATATAAGCCCTCCGGTGCATTTGGGTGATAAGACTCGCGACTAGAGGAACCAGCTGAATGGGCAATCCCAGGGTCCTGTCTTAAATCCAACCCTGTTCAACTTCTACAACAATGGCCTACTCCCAACCTGGTTCTGGAAGTTTATCTATGCAGATGATATGTGCTGTGGCAGACAGACTCAGCTGGAAGACACTTTAAACAACGATATTGCAAAGCTGGCCGACTACTGCAAGACATGGTGATGACAATCGAACAGCACTAAAGCAGTCTTGCACACATTCCAGCTTCTAGCACTAAGAGGGGACTGAAGATCATCCTGGATGGCTAGAGATTGAAGAAGCAACTCCACCTTGTTTACCTAAGCATCATCATTAATGGAACCGTCATGTACCTGATCAAGGCCACAGAAAAAAATTAAGACCCTCACCACTTCCTCAGTAAATGGCTTATACCTCATGGGGATCACAAGCCCATGATCGTAAGGGTCACTGCTCTTGCCATCACACATTCAACACCAGTCTGGTACCAATCAGCCCACGCCTCTGTTTTTCACACAGAGGGTGGTGGGCGAGTGGAATCGGCTGCCATCAGTGGTGGTGGAGGCAAACTCAATAGGGTCTTTTAAGAGACTCCTGGATGAGTACATGGGACTTAATAGGATGGAGGGTTATAGGTAGGCCTAAAAGGGAGGGATATGTTCGGCTTGTGGGGCCGAAGGGCCTGTTTTGTGCTGTAGTTTTTCTATGTTTCTATGTACCTGAATCCCTGCCCCTGCCAAATGTGGGCAATTGGGATATGGGCCAAATGTGGGCAATTGGGACTAGCTTAGGGGTTTTAAAAAAGGGTGGCATGGACAAGTTGGGCCAAAGGGCCTGTTTCCATGCTGTAAACCTCTACAAACGTATCGGTGTGAAACTCAACTCAACAATGTGCATCATCGCAGGTACTTTTTTGACTGACTCATCGCCCCAGCTTCCAGTCCGAAGTAATATTGCCTCCTTAACTCCTTACTCCACCCCTGTCCCCATCCCTCACCCCTCACAAAACACCAGGAGGCCAACTGCAACAAGCAAGCTACTGGAGATGGTCTACCCTAACCCAACGCTGCCTTTTATAAAGGACCCCCTGAACTCATCGGCAGTACACCTTCCCTCAAGCCAGCTTATGTGGTTGAACCCACGACACCAAGGACTTCACTTTTGGACTGGCCACGGCCTCTGTACAGCCACCAAGCATCAGTGGAATTGTCCAGACCATCCAGGCTGCAACTGAGATACACTGGGGACATGATTTCCACGTCCTGCCCATGTCAGTCTGAGAATTAGAATTCAGTTTTCGGAATTTGGAAGTAAAATAAGTGGAGGTAAACGTGAAGATATTGGATTGTCATAAAAGCCCAAATGGCTCACCGCTGTCGGAGAATCCTGGAATCCCTACAATGCAGAAGGAGGCCATTCAGCCCATCAAGCCTGCACCGATAACAATTCCACCTAGGCCCTATCCTTGTAACCCACATATTTATCCTGCTCATCCCCCCTGTCACTCAGGGGCAATTTAGTACGGCCAATCCACCAAACTCTCGTATCTTTGGAGTGTGGGAGGAAACCGGAGCACCCGGGGGAAACACACACAGACACAGGGAGAACGTGCAAACTCCACACTGACAGTGACCCAAGGCTGGAATTGAACCCGGGTCATTGGCACTGTGGGACAGCAGCGCTAAATGCTGTGCCACTGTGCCATCCTTCAGGGAAGTAAAGCTGTTGTCCTTGTCCGACATATAAATATGATTGACTCTTATTTGGCGTCTGAGGTGACCTGTGCTACACCAATAGAAAGGAAAACAAGAATAAAACTCGACATAGCACTCAGGCATTGCCAAAGCTTCAAACCAGGACACAAGAAGGACACAGCCAGCCTGCTTGAAGGAACTATGTACTTGACCTTGTCTTCTACAATCCACCTATCGCAGAAGCATCCGCCACTCACAATTCTGGTCACAATTTAACAGCAACAGCAACTTGCATTTATTATAGGACCTTCCACATGGCAAAACATTCCAAGTCACCTCACATTCTTGAAAAGCATTGACACCCAACCACATAAGGAGGTTTTTGAAAAGCTGATCAAAGCTTGGGCAAAGAAATAACTTTTAAAAGGAGTGGTTTAAAGAAGGAAAGAAAGATAGCAAGGCATCAGGGAGGGGAATTCCAGAGCTTAAGACCAAGACAGCAGGAAACATGAATGCCAATAGAGGAGTCAGGACTGAGACAGCTCAGGAGCAAATAGAGGAGCCAGGCCTGGGGCAGCTCAGGAGAGAATAGAGGAGCCAGGCCTGGGGCAGCTCAGGGGCAAATAGAGGAGTCAGTCCTGGGACAACTCTGGAGAGAATACAGGAGCCAGGCCCAGGACAGCTCAGGAGCGAATAGAGGAGCCAGGACTGGGACAGCTCAGGAGAGAATATAGGAGCCAGGACTGGGACAGCTCAGGAATGAAGAGAGGACCCAGGACTGGGACAGCTCAGGAATGAAGAGAGGACCCAGGACTGGGACAGCTCAGGAGAGAATAGAGGAGCCAGGACTGGGACAGCTCAGGAGAGAATAGAGGAGCCAGGACTGGGACAGCTCTGGAGAGAATAGAGGATGATGTGGAGATGCCGGCGTTGGACTGGGGTAAGCACAGTAAGAAGTCTCACAACACCAGGTTAAAGTCCAACAGGTTAATTTGGTAGCAAACACCATAAGCTTTCGGAGCTTGCTGCTCCTTCGTCAGATGGAGTGGTCTCTGTTCTCCAACAGTGCACAGACACAGAAATCAAGTTACAGAATACTAATTAGAATGCAAATCTCTACAGCCAGCCAGGTCTTAAAAGGTACAGATAATGTGGTTGGAGGGAACATTAAACACAGGTTAAAGAGATGTGTATTGTCTCCAGACAGAATAGAGGAGCCAGGACTGGGACAGCTCAGGAGATAATAGAGGAGACAGGCCTGGGACAGCTCAGGAGAGAATAGAGAGGTCAGGACTGGGACAGCTCTGGAGAGAAGGATTGTCTAGAAGCACTGAAGCACTGGGGTAGAGGTTTAGAAAGGCAGAATACCTGAGAGAGGAGGAAAGGAAGGAAAGATGATCACCGGTGTCTAGGAGGAATAAAGAGAAAGAAAAAACATATGGGAGATAAGAAGAGGTTGGATTTAAAATAACCAACACATCATCCTCATGGAGACCAAGCCCCATGTGCACAAGAGGGTCACTCACCATGTGGTGTGGCACTGTTGACGTGCTAAGTGGTTTAAACTATGAAGAGTTTTAGTAGGATGTGTCCTTCATGGAAAGTCTAATATTCTGTTGCCTCGGGTTTCCAGCCAAATGACCCTCAGCATTCTTCCTCTCAAACCTGTGTTGAAAGTTAAAGTTTATTTATTAGTCACAAGTGGACTTACATTAACACTGTAATGACGCAACTGTGAAAATTTCCTAGTCACCACACTTTATAGAAACCCTACAGTACAGAAAGAGGCCATCCGGCCCATCGAGTCTGCACTGACCACAATCCCACCCAGGCCCTACCCCCATATCCCCACATATTTTACCCGCTAATCCCTCTAATCTACGCATCCCAGGACACTAAGGGGCAATTTTACCATGGCCAGTCAACCTAACCCGCACATCTTTGGACTGTGGGAGGAAACCGGAGCACCCAGAGGAAACCCACGCAGACATGAGGAGAATGTGCAAACTCCACACAGACAGTGACCCAAGCCGGGAATCGAACCCAGGTCCCTGGAGCTGTGAAGCAGCAGTGCTAACCACTGTGCTACCGTGCCGCCCAAATACTATGGAGGCACTCTGGCGCCTGTTCGGGTGCACTGAGGGAGAATTTAGCATGGCCAATCCACTTAACCTACACACCTTTGGAGTGTGGGAGGAAACCGGACCACCCGGAGGAAACCCACGCATACAAGGGGAGAATGTATAAACTCCACACAGACAGTGACCCAAGCTGGGAATCAAACCCAGGTCCCTGGCGCTGTGAGGCACCAGTGCTAACCACTGTGCCACCATGCCGCCCCGTATTACTGCTGCCAAGCTTCTCCTGAAGGCAGCTCGCGACTGCCAGTTACCACTTTCCACCAGAAATGGGTGAGCAGAGGAACAGCAGAGTTCAAATGAGACCCCAGCATTATTTAGCCACGACTTTAATTCATACTCCAGCAGAGCATCACTGCCCACACTCACCCTCTTCCCGCCACTAGTTAAAATCAGGCCTTACAATAATACTTAAGATTAAATTGGATAGGTGGAGGGAAGAAAAGATGGGGTTTGGGAACGGATTGTTAAAAGTGAAAACTCTTTGCTCATATCGAGGTTAAATGGCGTCGCAGATTAGTCGGGTAATACTTGCCAGTCTAATCATTCACAAAGTAGTGAGTAAGTATTATATCACTACAGTAGTATTACATTGCTATCTCCTACTTTTCTTGCTAAGAAACTGGTGTTCAGTCCAGTTCCCTGAATGAAAACTGCAAGTCCTCGCTTGTTGCACGTGAGACATTACAGTGTTTAAACCTTGGGCTGAATTCTCCCATGCCCCGCCAATTGCTTCAATAGGAGGTGGGGGTGGAAGGCCCAGTATGAACATCCCACGGGATCTTCTGCAGGAAACCCACTGGAGGCTGGCAAGAAACCAATTTGCATCCCGCTAATGGGACGCAAATGAAGGCCTGACTAGGATCCTCCACCCACGCCTGATTCTTCGTGATCCCAGTGGTAAAGCATGTCAGTCCAGAACACATCTGGAACAACGTTGCATGCAGATGACAGGCCCCACTTGAAAAACGCCTGGGACTGCCTTCAAAGTTCAGAATGGAGGCTGCCAGCAACTCTGGGCCCAGGAAAACCACAGTAGTGGGTGGGGAGAGCAACTATGGGTGGATCTTCCAGCTTCAGGGTCATCGAGGAGGCCTATCTTTCAGCCTCAGAGTGTTCCTACCATCTTCACTTAGAAGGTCCATCTACTTTCTTCAACAGAGGGTCACTGGTGTTGGGCACCTTTTCAGTAGGGTGCCTGGATACGACAGTGGACGATGTGTCTGCCCCACCACAGAATACAGTGCAAAACCCCTGAGTGCTTAATTAATGAGGTCAGGGCCGGAAGATATGGCATGTTTTCCCACCGACCTCTGCAACAAGAAACACTCCACGGTCCCTCCCCCGCTGCAGGACTTAGTCCCCACATGGGAGAATTCCACCTCTAGAATGGTCTAATCCACCATGCGATTGAAGAAGTGAAAGGAATAAATTATTACAATGGGAAATCTGTAATCTCAATTCAAACATGCTTGCAGCCGTGTAATTGTCTATGTTTGCAAATGAAGAAGGGGCCATATTTATCTGTGAGCTTAAATTGTGAGGCTATTTGAGCAAGTTGTTCTTTAGGTGGGATAGACGGAAATTTGGCATGTCAGTTACGATTCTCACCAACTTTTACAGATGCACCATAGAAAGCATTCTTTCTGGTTGTATCACAGCTTGGTATGGCTCCTGCTCTGCCCAAGACTGTAAGAAACTACAAAAGGTCGTGAATGAAGCCTAATCCATCATGCAAACCAGTCTCCCATCCATTGACTCTGCCTACACTTCCCGCTGCCTCGGCAAAGCAGCCAGCATAATTAAGGACGCCACACACCCCGGACATTCTCTCTTCCACCTTCTTCCGTCGGGAAAAAGATACAAAAGTCTGAGGTCACATACCAACCGACTCAAGAACAGCTTCTTCCCTGCTGCTGTCAGACTTTTGAATGGACCTACCTCGCATTAAGTTAATCTTTCTTCACACCCTAGCTATGACTTTAACACTACATTCTGCACTCTCTATGAACAGTATGTTTTGTCCGTATAGCGTGCAAGAAACAATACTTTTCACTGTAAACTAATACATGTGACAATAATGAATCAAATAAAATCAAAAATCAGTTCCACATTGGGCGAATTTATCTCTTAACAATCCAATATCAATCAACTGGATTAACTCAAAGCCCTATGAAAGTAGCTGTCTGGTGCTGAAGTTTAACTGTTCAGTAAAAGCATCCAATGTAACACATTCCACTTCTGGTGGTATTTTATAATGGCACCATATCAATGAATGTTTTGACATGTCACATTCTGTTTCGATGGCCTGCAAAGAATGTGCATCAAATTTCTACACTCAGTCTAGCATAACATCTATCTTAACATGGTGCAGATGTTGCAATATTGTTTTTTTTCCCATTTCTTTGTGATATTAAATCTGTAGACAGCAACAGACAGTGGATATAAGGCACAAGGATCTCTGCTTGGAACAGATTTTCTGGCATTTCCCCTTTATATATCTGTTTTGGCATTTATTGTAAATATTTCATAATGAAGGGCTAAAAAAATATTTTCTGTTCAATTATTAGGTTTGTGTGCGCAAATAAATTCAATTTCGATTGCTGGGATATTATTATCTTTGTATAATCTTCGCGTATTTTGACATTCAATATAAACTAAAATGCAATTCTTGAAATGCAAAACCTTGTTGTCATCATTAAACATTTTTCTTTCTTTATTAATTATATTTTTTCCCTGCTCATTTCGGCTCCTCAATCTACTCGAGTGTCAATGGGCATAGAGAGATGCACAAGATTTCCTTGCCTCCTACACAGACGCGAGAGTCACAGGAGATTTGAGAACCCTCTCCCTCTGCATACAATCCTGAGGTGTCTCAAGACACTCCCCACCCTCACCACCCACACAGATCACGAGGAGAGCAACCACTCCCATGTGCGCCTGCACACATTCACTTTCAGTCTGAGGAGAATGGCTTTCCTGGTTTCAACGTGATTGCTTGCTGCCCTTGAGTGACAGTTCTGTAATTAAACTTAAGACTGTGAACGGACCATCATGTCTGTGGAGAGGTGAAGGGTCTAAAACATTACAATGGTATCTCTATAATCTCAATGAACCGATGGTTGTAGCCAATGTGTTTGTCAGAGGCTCACATTGCATGCACAGAAATTAAATCTGCAAGGCTGCCAACAGAATGTTTGCCACAAATGTGCTGTGGAGAACTTGCCATATAATTAATACTTGCCATTCTGATTTTCACCCGCATGTTGCAGTTCCATAAAAATATAGCACAGAGGTTTCCTCTTGTGAAATCCATGCCCTGCAGTTAACTTGTAAAACCATAAGCCAATATCAATTTCGATGCGTCGAAAAAATACAAATTTAGGGTTTTGGCGAGGATTATTTGCAAGAGCAAAAATCTGAGAGTTATCCACTCAAAGTCCAAAACGCAATGATTGATGAAAAGTGAAGCTGAGCTATATCTCACTATTCTGTAATGTAGAACATTGATGTATCTTTTGATTGCAACTACTGGCCTCATTTAAAAGTAATCTTTGTAAAATTTTAACTGTGTACATTGCCTTCATATATATCTGCAATATCAGTGTTTGTCAACCTTCCAAATGTTAAGTATCATCACAGTGGATGCAATCTCCTCCAGCCTTACATCACACCAGAATCGCTGCACTCTTCCAATTCCAGCTTCTTGGGCATCCCTGATTTTCAACGCTCCATCACTGGCAGCCATGATATCAGATTCGAAGGCCTTAAGCACTGGAACTCCCTCCCTAAGTATCACTGCCTTTCTACCTCACTGTTCTCCTTTAAGATTGTAACGACCCCCAGGAGTTGCATGGGGAATCCCTGATTGACCTCCCTGTAGAATACAAACTCCTTGGTGATTGGTAATTACCTTCCCAGGTGGAGCTTGTACATCGAGCCCTATAAACCATTATTGTATTGTCCTGGTTGGGATCTGTTTATGTTCACCACAGGCTTGTGGTTTTGCTTTATTTTGTGCAAAAAGCACCGTGTCTTTACAGCTGACTCCTGGACTTACAAAGATACTCTGTAAAATCTAACTCACTATCGAAGCTTTTGCTCAGCCAATGAGCTGAATTTCTAATGGCCCATGGTGGCTGGATTGGAAGTGGAGAGGTCTCAAAAACAGGAGTTGGAGGGGAGGGGGCAGCATCCATGGCATGTGCCCACCACCACTATGGAGGGGTAGAATTGACATTGGGGCTGGTTGCTGCCCGGTTGCAGCAAGTAACTAATTAAGCCTCTGAAGGGTATAATTACGGACACTCTCTGGACGAGATTGGATTTTCAAAAGTTTCCATTGTGTCAGGAGGCTTTTTTTACATTAGCTTGCGTGATGTGGGCTTTGTTAGCTAGGCCACCATTCATTGCCCATCCCTAGGTGTTAGCTGCTATCCAGCTTCCAATAACAAAACAGGCAGACATCAGAGCCCATGGCTCCAATCTATTCAGGAGCCTCTGCTCTGGAAATTGGCCACAAGTGCACCTTATTGTGGAAGGCACCGGCCCCCCCCGACCCCCGCCCGGCCCTCCTGATCTCCACGGACCTTAACCCTTCTGGACTTCTTACTTACCTGCTCTGTGACCAGTAACCAGGAATGTTACTGGTAGGTAGGAATGCCCTTGTGCCTTCCTACCTACATCAGCAGTCCCATTGCGGGCAGTGGGGCTGCCAAACTTTCATGGCTGGAAGGCATCCTCTTGGCCTTCCGGCATCTGAAGCCCATCTGCAATCCTTAATTTCTCCAGCATTTAAATGGTCAATTCAACAAAAATCACATTCTCATGTCATGCCCACGCTGTGTGGGCTCAGAACCCAGAAGTGTTCCTGAGGTTGAGGTCTCAAAATCCCCCAAATCACCCTGGCCTGAATTATATAATGATATGCCTGGTGGGGTGGGGAGGTGCAATTGCTTGGCCGAGATTACCTCTGGGATCCCGCCTGCCCTGATCGAGAAGCAATTTTACAGTGGGGCAAACACTGTATCAGGGCTGAAGCCAGCCCTTTCCCCGGTTAGGATCCTTAAGTGACCTAGTGACCACTTAAGAGTGCTTCCATCAGAAGCCCCCTTTTTACTGGGACATTTTCCCCTCAAGGACTGGGCACCCCTGGACTTCCCTCCATCATGGACAGCACGGTGGCACAGTGGTTAGCACTGCTGCTTCACAGCACCAGGGACCCGGGTTCGATTCCTGTTTGGGTCACTGTCAGTGCGGAGTTTGGATGTTCTGTCGTGTCAGCGTGGCTTTCCTCTGGGTGCTCTGGTTTCCTCCCACATTGACCTGAACAGGGGCCGGACTGTGGCAACTAGGGGAATTTCACAGTAACTTCATTGCAGTGTTAATGTAAGCCTTACTTGTGACTAATAAATAAACTTTTACTTTTATCTCCACCCAATCCCCCAGACTCAGCCTATCCACTGATACCCCAATAGCCCCTCCTCACGAACCCACCAGGAACCCCATACCTTCTCTCCCCCAGGACCCCTGCCATTTGCTTGCACATTTAGTCCCAGGCATGTTGCTGCAGTGCCTCTTCCTGCCACTGCAGCGCTGTGCCTGGAGGGATGGGGGGGAGCGTACAGGCCACTCAGATTGGCCAGTAGTTTTCCAAGGCGCGACTTCCATTCAAGTGAGGATGGAAGTCACGCCGACTGCCAATAACATTCACTAGAACGTAAAATGGCAGCAGGCATGCCAGAGTCAGCAGGGATGTGTCTTAAAAATTCAAACCCCTAATATCTCCTTATCTGGCATTGTGTCAAATTTTGCATGATAAATGCTCAATAAAATGCCAGGAGGTGCTTTATTATGTTATGCTATTATGTAAATGCAAGTTGTCATTTCCAAAACTGCACCAGTAAAGACCATTTCTTATTTTTATTTGTAAGTGGAGTTGTAGCTGATTCCTAATGGTATTGCTGTCAAAGGGTATGGTAGCAGAGTGGCTATTCTGTAAGCTGGAGAGACAGTGACAAATTTTAACATTGGGACCCTCTCACTGCAGGGCTGACTGGTAACGGGTTAGAAACCCTCAAGTTCTCAGAACATGTTTCACCGTGGCTCTTTAACTCAGCCACGGTGCGAGCATCTGGCTTTCGGGGTTTCCGACCAATTGGAGTCAGCAGCCGTGGTCACTGTGCAATCGCATGCTTTACTGAGATTGAACCGCTGAGAAAAACAACTGTTGGTAACATTTCATGACATTAATACAATGACACGGTGGCATGGTGGCACGGTAGTTAGCATTGCAGCCTCACAGCGCCAGTGAGCCGGGTTCAATTCCGGCCTCGGGTGACGATATGTGTGGAGTTTGCACATTCTCCCCGTGTCTGCGTGGTTTTCCTCCGGGTGCTCCGGTTTTCTCCCACAGTCCAAAGATGTGCAGGTTAGGTGGTTTGGCCATGTTAAATTGCTCCTTAGTGTTCAAAGATGTGTAGGTTAGGTGGATTAGCCATGGTAAGTCCATGGGGTTATGGGGCGGGGGTGGGCTTGGGTAAGATTCGATGCAGACTCGAAGGGCTGAATAGGCTGAAAGAAGTTCAAAACCAGTCCACATTACAACCAACTAACCCTGATAGAAACCTTAGCTGAACCTATTGATTTTATCCCATATCAAAATTTATATAAATGTCACAATGGCTCAATAGAACTGCTGAGGTTTAATTGTCTTTCTCTAAATTTGCTGGAATAATATTGTTGCATTATGAAAAATGAGAAATTCTAATTTTTCCATATATAAATATTATGCACTATCACAATTCATATTTATGCATCTTATAGCACTTTTAATTTGATTTGATTTACCATTGTCATGTGAATTGGAATATAGTGAAAAGTATTGTTTCTTGCGCGCTATACAGACAAAACATATTGTTCATAGAGTACATAGGGGAGAAGGAAAGGAGAGGGTGCAGAATGTAATGTTACAGTCACAGCTGGGGTGTAGAGAAAGATCTGCTTAATATATGGTAGGTCCATTCAAAAGTCTGATGCAGTAGGGAAGAAGCTGTTCTTGAGTCAGTTGGTACATGATTTCAGACCTTTGTATCTTTTTCCCAAATGGAAGAAGGCGGAAGAGAGAATGTCTGGGGTGCATGGGGTCCTTGATTATGTTGGCTGCTTTGCCGGGGCAGCGGTAAGTGAAGACAGAGTCAATGGATGGGAGGCTGGTTTGCGTGATGGACTGGGCTACCTTCACAACCCATTGTAGCTTCTTGCAGTCTTGCACAGAGCAGGAGCCATACTGTGATACATCCGGAAAAGATGCTTTCTTTGGTGCATCTGTAAAAATTGGTGAGAGTTGTAGTAGATATGCCAAATCTTATTAGTCTTCTGAAAAAATAGAGGCCTTTGGTCAGCTTTTTTAATGATAGCACTGGCATGGAGACTAATAAACCTGTTGGACTTTAACCTGGTGTTGTTAGACTTCTTACTGTGTTTACCCCAGTCCAATGCCGGCATCTCCACATCATGGAGGAATCAGGATAGATTGCTTCAACTTCAGTTAGAAACAATTTCTTAAATGTATAAGGTAACATTAAAAACAGCTTCAAATTCCTATTATTTCAAATGCAATGTACGCATTTGAAACCCAGCATAATACTTCCATATAAGCTGTTAAAGATTCTTCAAACACTCTTCAGAAAATGTGTTTAGTGACTAGGAATTTTGCCCATCCACTGTGAATAATTGAAATTGATCTGTGTCACTCTTCTCTGAGGATTTAGTTTGTTTTACAGAATTTCCTCTTTAAATTAACTGGGCAAAATGGGAGGTCTGCAGAGAGAGAGAGAAAGGGTTGGGGGAGCTGAATAAGGGCGCAGTTACGGGTAAGTGTTTGTTGGAGGGCAAGGGATTTGAATGCAGGGTTATGACGAAAGGGGTCAAACTTAGGGGAATGTGCGTGAGCAGCGGGAAGGAGGTTGTTGATGTGGGGTGCTGAGGGGGTGTGCCAGGGGGCATGGAGGAAGGGGGCAGTCAATCAAGCAGGCTGCCATACCTGAGAGGGAGATGGGTGGCACGGTGGCACAGTGGTTAGCGCTGCTGTTCTCACAACTCCAGGGACCTGGATTCGATTCCTGGCTTGGGTCACTGTCTGTGTGAAGTTTGCACATTCTCCCCGTGTCTGCATGGGTTTCCTTCGGGTGCTCCGGTTTCCTCCCACCATCTAAAGATGTGCAGGTTAGGTGCATTGGCCATACTAAATTGCCCCTTAGTGTCTCGGGATGCGTAAATTAGAGAGATTAGCAGGGTAAATGTGTGGGGTTAGGGGTATAGGGCCTGGGTGGAATTGTTGCCAGTGCAGACCCGATGGGCTGAATGGCCACCTTCTGCACCATAGGGTTTCTATGATTCTATGGATGGATTGCAGGCCTCAGTGAGATGATTGTGTAGGGCTGCCAGATCGCAGAGCTCTTCAGTCATGCACCTGCATCCAGAAGGTAAGAACACCATTCCTAGGTTTTTTATGCATCCAAGGCATGTGAGCGTCGCTGTCTGGGCAAGAATTTATTACCCCATCCCTAATTGCCCCTGAACTGAATGGCTTGATAGGCCATTTCAGGGAGCATTTAAGTCTCAATTACATTGCTGTGGGTTCGGAGTCTTATGTGGGCCAAACTATGGCAGGATGACAGATTTCATTCCCTAAAGGTCCCCCATGCAAGACTTCTTGAGAAAGTGAGAGGGCATGGGATCCAAGGGGCTGTTGCCTTGTGGATCCAGAACTGGCTTGCCTGCAGAAGGCAGAGAGTGGCTGTGGAGGGGTCTTTCTCTGCATGGAGGTCAGTGACCAGTGGAGTGCCCCAGGGATCTGTTCTGGGACCCTTGCTGTTTGTCATTTTCATAAATGACCTGGATGAGGAAGTGGAGGGATGGGTTGGTAAGTTTGCTGACGACACCAAGGTAGGTGGTGTTGTGGATAGTTTGGAGGGATGTCAGAAGTTGCAGCGAGACATAGATAGAATGCAAGACTGGGCGGAGAAGTGGCAGATGGACTTCAACCCGGATAAGTGTGTAGTGATCCATTTTGGCAGATCCAATGGGATGGAGCAGCAGTATAAAATGAAGGGTACCATTCTTAGCAGTGTAGAGGATCAGAAGGACCTTGGGGTCCGGGTCCATAGGACTCTTAAATCGGCCTCGCAGGTGGAGGATGCGGTCAAGAAGGCGTATGGCGTACTAGCCTTCATTAATCGAGGGATTGAGTTTAGGAGTCGGGAGATAATGCTGCAGCTTTATAGGACCCTGGTTAGACCCCACTTGGAGTACTGCGCGCAGTTCTGGTCACCTCATTACAGGAAAGATGTTGAAGCCATTGAAAGGGTGCAGAGGAGATTTACAAGGATGTTGCCTGGATTGGGGGGCATGCCTTATGAGGATAGGTTGAGGGAGCTTGGTCTCTTCTCCCTGGAGAGACGAAGGATGAGAGGTGACCTGATAGAGGTTTACAAGATGTTGAGGGGTCTGGATAGGGTGGACTCTCAGAGGCTATTTCCAAGGGCTGAAATGGTTGCTACGAGAGGACACAGGTTTAAGGTGCTGGGGGGTAGGTACAGGGGGGATGTCAGGGGTAAGTTTTTCACTCAGAGGGTGGTGGGTGAGTGGAATCGGCTGACGTCGGTGGTGGTGGAGGCAAACTCGTTGGGGTCTTTTAAGAGACTTCTGGATGAGTACATGGGATTTAATGGGATTGAGGGCTATAGATAGGCCTAGAGGTGGGGATGTGATCGGCGCAACTTGTGGGCCGAAGGGCCTGTTTGTGCTGTGACTTTCTATGTTCTATGTTCTATGTAAAGGACATTAGTGAACCAAATAGATTTTTACAATAATCAACAATGGTTGTTAATTATTAGTCATCATTAGACTTTTAATTGCAGATTTTTAATGAATTCAATTTTCCCCATCTGCCGCCGTGGTGGGGTTCGAACCTGGATCCTCAGAGCATTACTCTGGGCCGCTGGATTACTAGTCCGGTGACAATACCACGAGGCCACTGCTTCCCCTCGAGTTCTCTCCTCGATGAAGATGCCAGGTTTGCTGACACTTGGAAAGATGGCCGACAGTAGCAGAATAGCGGGCAATAGGGCTTACATCCTCATTATTACTGCCAACCCACCTCCTTGGAGTAGCTTGACCACCCATCTACCTTCGGGTCTTAATTAAAGCTAGGAATGGGAGGTTGGAGCCAGTTTGGGTCGGGCAGCAGATTCTTCAGAACTTAAACCCTACAAGACCCAAATCTACTGGTTTTCTTAGGTTCAAATTTCTCCATGAGTTCAAATCTCACCATTGACTGTCATGCATAGGTCTCAGTCTCAGGAATTTCCTCTCTGCCTCACCCTCCTCCATAAAGACAATCCGGCCTCTTTACTGAAGCTATCGGTCACCTTTTCCAATATTTGCTGATGTGGCTCAGTGTCAAATTCAGTTAATTAAGTAAGTCTAGAATTTAAAAAGTCATCCGAATGGTGGTCACCAATGGATTACCATCAAGGTCCAGCAAGTTCACAAATTTGATTTACAAACAAACATCGAAACTAAAAGCAGGAGTAGGCCATTCGGCCCTTCGAGCCTGCTCCTTCATTTATTTTGATAATGGCTGATCATTAAATTTGATATCCTGATCCTGCCTTCCCCCCATATCCCTTGATCCCTTTCGCCCCAAGAACGATTTAATTTCTCCTTGAAATCACACACTGTTTTGGCCTCAACTACTTTCTCTGGTAGTGAATTCCATACATTCACTACTCTCTGGGTGAAGAAATTTCTCCTCACTCATTCCTAAAAGGTTTACTCCTTATCCTCAAACTATGACCCCTAGTTCTGGACTCCCCCACCGTCGGAACTAGGGGTCATAGTTTGATTTGATTTATTATTATCACATGTATTGGGAGATAATGAAAAGTATTGTTTCTTGTGCAATATACAGACAAAATATGCCATTCATAGAGTTCATAGAGGAGAAGGGAAGGAGAGAGTGCAGAATGCAGTGTTACAGTCATAGCTAAGGCGTAGAGAAAGAAGTTTAATATAAGGTTGGTCCATTCAAAAGTCTGATGGCAGCAGGGAAGAAGCTGTTCTTGCGATGGTTGGTACGTGGCCTCAGACTTTTATATCTTTTTCCTGACAGAAGAAGGTGGAAGACAGTATGTCCAAGGTGCGAGGGATCCTTGATTTTACTGACTGCTTTTCTGAGACAGCGGGAAGTGTAGATGGAATCGTGGATGGGAGGCTGGTTTGCGAAATGGACTGGGCTGCATTCACAACAATTTGTAATTTCTTGCTGTCTTGGACAGAGCAGGAACCATACCAAGCTGTGAAACATCCAGGAAGAATGCTTTCTACAGTAAAAGTTGGTGAGAGTCGTAGTAGACATGCCAATGCTAACCACTGTGCCACCAGGGTGACATGGTAGCACAGTGGTTAGCATTGCTGCCTCACAGTGCCAGGGACTTGCGTTCGATTCTGGCCTCGGGCCACTGTCTGTGTGGAGTTTGCACATTCTCCCCGTGTCTGCGTGGGTTTCCTCCGGGTGCTTCAGTTTCCTCCCACAGACCAAAGATTTGTGGGTTAGGTTGATTGGCCATGCTAAAATTAGCCCTAGTGTCAGGGGGATTAATGAGGTAAATATGAGGGGTTAAGGGAATAGTACCTTGGTGGGATAGTGGATGAATGGCCTCCTTCTGCACTGTAGGGATTCTATGATTCTAAATGTATTTAGCCTCCTGAGAAAGCAGAGGTGTTGGTGGACTGTCTTAACTATAGCATCGCATGGAGGGACCAGGACAGGTTGTTGGTGATCTGGACACCTAGAAATTTGAAGCTCTCAACCATTTCCATTAATGTAGATAGGGGCATGTCCACTATTACGTTTTCTGAAGTCAATGACTATCCCCTTCATAAAAGCAAATTACTGCAGATGCCGGAATCTGAAACTAAAAGATAAAATAAAAGAGGTATAAGTAGAGAAAACTAAAAGAGAAACTAAAAGAGGTATAGATCGGGTGGATTCTCAGAGGCTTTTTCCCAGGGCTGAAATGGCTGCTACGAGAGGACACAGGTTTAAGGTGCTGGGGGGTAGGTACAGAGGAGATGTCAGGGGTAAGTTTTTCACTCAGAGGGTGGTGGGTGAGTGGAACCGGCTACTGTCAATGGTGGTGGAGGCAAACTCGATAGGGTCTTTTAAGAGACTTCTGGATGAGTACATGGGACTTAATAGGATTGAGGGTTATAGGTAAGCCTATATATAGGCCTAGGTAGGTAGGGACATGACCGGCGCAACTTGTGGGCGGGAGGGCCTGTTTGTGCTGTAGTTTTTCTATGTTCTAAAATGCTGGAAAATCTCAGCAGGTCTGACAGCATCTCTAAGGAGAGAAAAGAGCTGACGTTTCGAGTCCTGATGACCCTTTTGCTGACTATCTCCTTTGTTTTACTGAACATTGAGGGAGGGATTATTGTGATTGCATCAGCTCAGCAGATTCTCTATCTCTCTCCTGTACTCCGTCTCGTCGTTGTTTGAGATCTGACCCATTACGGTGATGTCATCAGCAAATTTATAAATGGAGTTGGAGGGGAATTTGGCCTTGGGAAGGAAAGCTGCCAAATCTGGTCTGGCCTACATGTGACTCCAGACCCACAGCAATGTGGCTGACTGTTAACAGCTGTCTGAATTTGGCCAGCAAGTCATTCAGCTGCCCAAAAATAATGCTTTGACAGATTGCATCAGCACCCTCTCAAGTGTGATTAGGGATCAGCAATAAACACCCACATGAGTAATAAAATGCATAATAAAAGTAAAGATATGCAAGTCAAATCCTGGAAAGTCTAATGATCATCAGGTGATACTTGATAAAGTAGAACTGATTACTGATTGACTGGTTTCACTCTCGGTTCCAAGTGAGATTTGCACAAATCATATTAAGGTCCTACTCCTGTCACTGAATCATGACTTTTTTTTATTTATCTGACCCTTGTCTCCCACAAACAAGTTCCTCTGATGCACCTCCCCACTGGGAGTTAAGATGGTGACAAACAGAAATATGGCATAAATTAGAAGGTCGTCAGTTCAATTTTACTATCCTGTTTTTGTTGGCTTGGGTGTTGTTTAACATTAGGACTTTATGGTCCCAACAAGAAAAAAAATAGAATCCAGAAATCACATAATGCCTTTCATGATCACAAGACATCCAAAAACACCTAACATCCATTTAAGTACTTCTGAAACGTATTAGTCATGCAGGAAACATGACATATGTTAAATCAAACACAAAGCAAATCCAACACACAGCAATATGATAATGACCAGATGGTGGCACAATGGTTACCACTGCTGCCTCACAGCGCCAGGGAACCCGGGTTCGATTTCCGGCTTGGGTCACTGTCTGTGCGGAGTCTGCACGTTTTCCCCGTGTCTGTGTGGGTTTCCTCCGGGTGCTCCGGGTTCCTCCCACAGTCTGAAAGACTTGATGGTTAGGTGCTAAATTTTCCCTCAGCGTACCTGAACAGGTGACGGAGTGTGATGACTGGGGGATTTTCCCAGTAACTTCATTGCAGTGTTAATGTAAACCTACTTGTGACACTAATAAATAAACTTGAACTTAAGATAATGAGATTTTTGGTGACGGCTGTCCAGATCTCTGTGACCATCTGCCAGGAGAGTCACAGTCTCCGGTGCCAATGCTTCTCAACCATCTCCAGGTAGTCCCGTCTTCAGTGGTAAATCCTGTTCATAAAATCCCTACAGTGCAGAAGGAACATAGAACATAGAACAGTACAGCACAGAACAGGCCCTTCGGCCCACGATGTTGTGCCGAGCTTTATCTGAAACCAAGATCAAGCTATTCCACTCCCTATCATCCTGGTGCGCTCCATGTGCCTATCCAATAACCACTTAAAGGTTCCTGAAGTGTCTGACTCCACTATCACTGCAGGCAGTCCATTCCACACCCCAACCACTCTCTGCGTAAAGAACCTACCTCTGATATCCTTCCTATATCTCACACCATGAACCCTATAGTTATGCCCCCTTGTAATAGCTCCATCCACCCGAGGAAATAGTCTTTGAAGGAGACCTGCACTGACTCTCCGAAAGAGCATCTCACCAAGGCCCATCTCCCTGCAGCCCTGTGGCTAAACCCTCTAAACTACACATCTTTGGACATTAATGGGGCAATTTAGCATGACCAATCCACCTAACCTGCACATCTTTGGAGTGTGGGAGGAAACTGGAGCACCTGGAGGAAACCCATGCAGACACAGGGAGAGCGTGTTGAATGTTGAGCCACTGTTCTCTTTCTGTGCCTCCTTTCTCTACTGTGCCTGGGTTCTGCCCTTCCTGTGGAAGTATTGTCCCTGATTGTACTCTGCACAAAATCTAAACAGTTGTTTCCCCATTGCCAGCTGCAGCTTTCTCTCTGGGCAATGCCC
Source organism: Mustelus asterias (assembly GCF_964213995.1). Lineage (NCBI taxonomy): Eukaryota > Metazoa > Chordata > Chondrichthyes > Carcharhiniformes > Triakidae > Mustelus > Mustelus asterias. Next base: position 31,015,179 of record NC_135802.1, read on the forward strand.
CTTCCAATTGTCCTTGGCAGCCCTGCCAAATACTCTTCGGCTCGCATGATGCTAAATGGGTGCCAGGCCCATTCAGAGCCTGGGTGCTTGATCCACAATCTCTCTGCCACCTGTGCAATGCCATGGGAACTTCCTTATCATGTGCCCAGTGCTCTTTTATCCTGTTGCTGCCAGTATGATGCCCTCGGGCAGCCTTAGCTTGCTCCCCTCAATTTACCCATCTCCCTTCAGTTCGTCAGTTTCTGAGGTTGTGGGTAACCTGGTCCCTCCTTCAACGGTGTGTACCCTAAATCCTTCACAAACTTGTACCAATTTTTAAAGTATCTTCAAATGGCCTCAAGTGGGCAGAGAGTGAGATTCCTGTTCTGCCCTCTCCCCCCTGCCCCAGTGATCATGACTGGAGTTCAAGGAATGATGTTGTAAAACCTTCCTGCTAGCTGCCGCCACCATTTCTGCCCACCACCACCTCCCTCCCCTCCCCTCCTCCACCCCCACCCAAGCTCAGTTTGGGATGTGCGAGGAGAGGGGAGGTGCTGAAAATTAAGACCCTTGAGTGGGATCTGAAGCCATTAACTTTCTGATTTAGTGACGGTGAAAGATAAAGTCACCATAGTCCCAGTTAATCCTAGGTTGTGACTGGTGGTGATTTTAACCTGAGGGTCACCACACCTCAGGCGAGGGCCAAGGTTGAGAATACAGGGCCTTCATGAATAACCTCAGCTCGTGCGGGAATTGAACCTGCGTTGTTGGTGATGCCCTGCATCACTAAAATTTTAACATTTAAGGTTTATTTATCAGTGTCACAAGCAGGCCTACATGAACACTGCAATGAAGTTACTGTGAAGATCCCCTAGTCCTTACACTCTGGCGCCTGTTCGGGTACACTGAGGGAGAATTTAGCCTGGCCAATGCAGCTAACCAGCATGTCTTACGGACTGTGGTAGGAAACCGAAGCACCCGGAGGAAACCCACGCAGACACGGGGAGAACGTGCAGATTCCGCACAGACAGTGACCCAATCCGGGAATGGAAACCAGGGTCCCAGTGAGGCAGCAGCGCTAACTACCGTGCCACCGTGCCGCACTAACCAGCTGTCCAGCCAAGTGAGCTAAAGCGGCCCCCAGAAATGCCACCCACTGGGGGTCACAAATGCAGCTCAGAAACTTAAATGTAAGACTGCGGGCACCTGAGAAATCTGCAGGAGGCGGCTGCTTCTGGGCAGCAACTGTTGGGTGGGATGGGGGAGAGAGCAATTGGACAGGGAAAAAGAAAAGGGGTTAAGCCAGCCTTCTGAACTTTCGGTCTTGCATCAACTCCCGACACCAGCTGGAAGGGTGCAAAGTTATCCAGCGAGGCTGAAAGGACCGATGGCTCTGGAAATAAAACTGTCATCTCTCCTGTAAAAGAAAATAGAATATATTTATAGAATCCTGAACCTTGTGACGCGGCCCAGATAAGGAAACAGGGATATTATCTCAAACCGATTCATAATGGTTTTAAAGTCCTGACGCACACAGATAAACCAGTAAAAGGAGAAGCTGTCATCTCAGTCACTTCATGCATGTATTTTTTTTCTCCCCCTGGTTTCATCTACCTGTCAGTCTTGACAAGTAAGGCAGAATGAAACTTGAGGGGAAAATACTTGCAACAGATGATAGTCTCAGCTGAGTAGATTTTTTTTTTGAATTGTATTTTGTTGGAGGTGGGTTAGATGCTGGTGCGGTTGCGTTGCATATTAATCGAGATATGTCCAATCATCTCTCTTCAAGTGTCCTTTCATTTTATGAAAAATATATATCTTTTGTCATGCGTCCTGGTCTCCCAGTCGAGGTGGGCCTTCTCAGGCTGGCAAGGCTGTCTGCAATGGTAACGGCGCAACTCTTGCATATTCATCACGAAATTAGCTGTCCGAAAAAAAAGCATAATAATCCATGTCGAACATTCTGTGGAGACACATTTTTTTTGTAATGGAAAGCAGCTGGTTCTTCCAAGCCTATAATTTTAAGACTTTTTAGGAATAATTATACTGAACATGGATCTGAATTTTACAGCGACGCTGGGAGACCTTCAAAAGGAGCACGGAGCATCCAGATGCTGGGGCCAACCTTTCATTCCAAAGCACCCACTGCAATTTGCATGTAAATTGAAGCAGCGAGACTGGGAACATTAGTGGAACGGCTGCCATTCCTGAACCTTTTCCCTATAATGTAAATAATACATGAGCAGCCGCCAGTTCCTAGACTGGAATGTGCTATCTAATCCCAAGGAGTGGGGTGGGGAAATTAATATTCCTAAATGTAGGAGTTTACAAGTGCCATCTGAGCAGAGCAGAGTTGACGATCTAAGATGACATTTATGACTTGCGTCTGTGGCATGACAGGAAGTCAGAAATATGTCGAACTGCAACAACTGTCCAAAAGTGATGCGTTCATTCTGGAAACAACAACAGCCAAAATAAATCTGGAGTGTGTGGGAAATAAAATGGTGGCCGGAATCTCCCGGCCGTTCACGCCGGCGGGATTCTCCATCCCGCTGGCAGCCCGCGGGTTTCCCGCCAGTGTGGGGTGACATCAGTGGGAATTTGCATTGACGGCAGCAGGACCAGAGAATCCCCGCTGCTCGCCAACAACACGCCAATCCCCGCCGGCGGGAAACATGAGGCTGGGAGGCCGGAGAACCTCGCCCGGTGTCTCTAAAATTTCATGGTTAAAAACGATCAACAATTTGGCGTCTCGCGGGTACAGGGCTCATACAGGGCTCACGTGTTCTGTTCTCAAGCCATAACAATGTTATGTTGGGGTTGTAAAACTGATCCGAATTCCCACAATTGACGCTGAGGTGGAATAGAACTGGCAGCAACTGAAGGTCAGGTACCCATTAAAAGGTGCCGGTGCAGTGACACTGTTGGGTATCACCTAACTATTGAAAAAGATCAGTGTTTGCGAATTAGTAAATTTTTAACTATTTGATCATTGTTTTCATGCAGCGAGCAGCCGGTTAGAATACTAAGTTCAAAGACCAGGACAATGTTAAACAACGATAACATAAAGATTGGCTCATGATAAGTGATTGTCGGATTATTTCCCTACTTTACTGTTCTTTTAATTGTGACATTGTTTGTAATATGGTTTTGTTAAAATTTAAAACTTTTTGTCACATGAAAATGTGACTGATGACCACATACATCACAGAAGGCTGCTGTAGCCTTCGATTGATATCCCCTGGCACAACATACAAAAAACATTAACACACATTTCAAGGACCACTGAGCTCACAGAGTGCTGAGAATTGCTCACACTGAGATATCTTTTTTCCAAAACGTGCACAGAATCTCTCACTGTTATTACAGTGTGCCGGAGAAGAGAACACATTTGGCATGGCGCTTATTTATTTTGTCAACCATTTTGGGAACCTTCAGTCATTAGTCAGATATGATGCAAAAGGTTGTGGATGACCATCGATTAAACCTCTTATTAGAACAAAAAACAAAGAACAAAGAAAATTACAGCACAGGAACAGGCCCTTCGGCCCTCGAGGCCTGCGCCGACCATGCTGCCCGACTGAACTAAAACCCCCTGTGATTTCGGGGCCCATATCCCTCCACTCCTATCTTATTCATGTATTTGTCCTGATGCCCCTTAAAGGTCACTACAGTACCGGCTTCCACTACCTCCCTCGGCTGCAGGTTCCAGGCACCCACCACCCTCTGTGTAAAAAACGTGTCTCATACATCTCCTTTAAACCTTGCCCCTCGCACCATAAACCTATTAAAAAAACACTTAAAATTTTACAGCACAGAAGCCAGCCATTCGGCCTAACAATGAAATCACTCCAGACCATCGATCAAGGGTTGAAGGGATATGGGGGAAGGCGGGATCAGGACGTTGAATTTGATGATGAGACATGATCACAATGAATGGCAGAGCAGGCTCGAAGGGCCAAATGGCCTACTCTTGTTTCTATTTTCTATATTGCTGTGTTAAAAACATATTGGGAATGATGTTTTGTTCATGTTTGTTTTTTTGTCCTGATCACCAGTCTGATTTTAAAAAATTCATTCATGAAATGTGGACATTTCTGACTACATCAGCATTTATTGCTCATCCCGTAATTTGCCTTGAGAAGGTTTTGGTGAGCTGCCATCTTGAAGCACTGTAGTCCATGTAAGGGTTGGTACACCCACTGTGCTGTTGGGGAGGGAGTTCCAGAAATTTGACTGAGGAGCTCGGATTTTGATGCATCACCAATGCACCATGACAGGTTATCCCAGCCTTCCTGGGCTGAGTCAGTATGTTCCATGCAGCGTCAGGGCCACCTATTTAAGGTTTAAAAGTTTATTTATTAGAGTCACAAGTTATGCTTACATTAACACTGCAATGAAGTTACTGTGAGAAAACCGTAGTCGCCACACTCCAGTGCCTGTTCAAGTACACTGAGGGAGAAGTTAGCACGGCCAATGCTCCTAACCAGCACATCTTTCAGACTGTGGGAGGAAACCGGAGCACCAGAAGGAAACCCACGCAGACAACGCGTAGACTCCGCATAGACAGTGGCCTAAGTCAGGAATTGAACCTGACAAGAGCTGACATTTCGAGTCCAGATGACCCTTGGTCAAAGCTTTGACAAAGAGTTATCTGGACTTGAAACATCAGCTCTTTTCTCTCCTTACAGATGCTGCCAGACCTGCTGAGATTTTCCAGCATTTTCTCTTTTGGCTTCGTAAACCTGATTCTTTTCCACAGCCGATCTTTGCATAACAAAGCAAGCTGGCGCCAGTTGTTAGGAATTGAATTGAAGGAAAGTTTTCATTTTGGGTGATGTACACGTAACATTTTGTCGCCACTTGCATATTAAAGATATCCAGACGCTTTAGTGGAGACCTGGAAACGTGACCAGAATGTGAGTGACACGCTGTTCCTGACCTCTGCTGTTCCACTGGGGAAGAGACGCTTTAGGGAAGCTGATGGATGGTATAGAGGGAAGAGGAAGGTGTAAGTTTGAGGAGCCTGAGGCGATGCTCCCTCCCCCCCCGCCACCTCCACCCACCCCCTCTGCACCTCCCCCTGCCCCCCTTCCACCTCACTTAAGTATAGTTAAAGAGCAGAATTAGAAGAGCTGGTAGATAGTTAGTGCCTGCCCTTTTGCCCAGGGATTATGCAGGAAGATCAAAGAGGAGAGAAAATAACATTTAAAATTCTTCACCAGAAAGTATAAAGGATAAAAACAAGCAGCGAGGACACATAGAGCTACAATTCACGGTACTTCCCTCTGAAGTTGCCATTAATGCAAGCTAACTACAGCTTTCTGTGGGTAGCATTGTGCTTGCCTCTGGGTAATATGTTTCTTTTATATGTAAAGCCTACAGAAGTCAGCAACACAGGAAAGCCCTTATTAAAAGGCAAACTGCGTTGGAGCTCTTTTTTTTTAATGGGTAAAGCTGACTAATCACTGCTGAAGATTGGCTAGATCGCGTACTGTTTAATCAAACAGCGAAGGCATGTACTAATCAAAGCTAACCATCAGAAAGAAAACCTGCATACAACATGAAATGTAAAATCATTAAGATCCTAATTGGACTGTGGTCATTGAACCCCGGGCTTTGACTGTATTCAGCTGGGACTGAGTCTGTCAATTTAAAGAGATTGAAACAGAATTTTCCTGCAGACATATTTCTATTGATCCTATATCATGAAGTGTTTCTGGTATGGCGGGTATTTAATGCCAGATGATTTACTTCAATCACGAATTCCTTGCGTTGCAAATTTGCAAAGCTCAGCAGAATTTATTAATTGCACCTTCAAGGCTAAGCTTCCTTGCTTGCCTTGGTGTGGCAGGTGCTCTTAAAAACAGAATATTGAGAGAAGGCTAAGCCCTTACACAGTGTAAACACTACTGAATGCAGCAACCAATGCCAATGGGTTAGACGCAGTGGGAAGGATTTTGCGAAGATGCATTTCTGCTGCAGAACCTCACGTGCCAGGAGTGCAGGTCAGAAACCGAAGGTTCAGAGGTCAGCATGGCCTGAAGAGTGGTCAGCCTGTCCTGCGGCAGCTAGCCAGTCACAGTCGCCGGTACATCATCTGGAGAGCTACAGTTGACTTTGGCACTTGATGGGGCGGCACGGTGGCTTAGTGGGTAGCACTGCTGCCTCACAGCGCCAGGGACCAGGATTACATAGAAACAAAGAAACATAGAGGATAGGAGCAGGAGGAGGCTATGTGGCCCTCCGAGCCTGCTCCACCATTCATTAAGATCATGGCTGATCATCAAACTCAATAGCCTAATCCTGCTTTTTCCCCATAACCTTTGATCCCATTTACCCCAAGTGTTATATCCAGCCGTCTCTTGAATGCATTCAATGTTTTGGCATCAACTACTTCCTGTGGTAATTAATTCCACAGACTTATCCCTCTTTGGGTGAAGTAATGTCTCCTCACCTCTGTTCAATTCCAGCCTTGGGTAACTGTCTGTGTGGAGTCTGCATGTTCTCCCCGTGTCTGCATTGGTTTCCTCCGGGTGCTCCGGTTTCCTCCCATATTCCATAGATGTGCAGGTTAGACCATGGATTGACCATGCTAAATTGTCCCTTAATGTCCAAAGATGTGGAGGATAGGTGGAATGGCCATGGCAATTTGCCCCTTAGGGTCCCAAGATGTGTAGGTTAGATGGATTAGCAGGGTAAATGTGCAGAGTTATAGGGATAGGGCCTGGGTAAAAGGTGCTCTGCCGCAGAGTTGGTGCAGACTCAATGGGCTGAATGGCCTCCTCCTGCAGTGTCGGGATTCAGTCATTGACCAGTTGGGAGAAAATCAGCTGGGTATTTGCTTCTTATTCCTCACCTTCTCTAAAAAGGGTGGATCTCATCCCATTTGAATGCAGAATGGTCTTGGCTTTAACACTGAAGCAGCCCACTAACAAAGGTACATCCCAGGGGAGAGTCAGTGATCGAGCAGGTTGATCTCTCAGGCTAGGGTGGAGTCAATAATCAGGGTAGCCGATGAGGTTAAACCCAGGCGTCACTTAATGCAATTTTTCAAAGAAATCTCGGTCTTTTGGCTAAGGTGAAGCATGAGATCAAGCCCAAGATATAGCGCAATGCCTCGTCCTGTCAGTTTGGATCTTGTTTGTCCCTCTCATGGGGACAATGAATTGGATTCAATTTGAATTTGGTGTATTGAATAGAATATAAATTATATTAAAAATGTTATTGCTGTGCCATATCCTTAGGTGCTGGTGAGTTTTCCTGGGTTTATTTGATTTATTATTGCCACATGTATTGGTGCAGTGAAAAATATTGTTTCTTGCATGCTATACAAATAAAGTATACTGTTCATAGAGTACATAGGGGAGAAGGAAATGAGAGAGTGCAGATTATAGTGTTACAGTTATAGGTAGGGTGGAGAGAATGATCATCTTAATATAAGGTAGGTCTATTCAAAAGTCTGATGCAGCAGGGAAGAACGTGTTCTTGAGTCGGTTGGTATGTGTTCTCAGGCTTTTATAGCTTTTTCCTGATGGAAGAAAGTGGAAAAGAGTATGTCCGGGGTGCTTGATTTTGCTGGCTGCTTTTCCAAGGCAGCGGGAAGTGAAGACAGTGTCAATGGATGGGAGCCTGGTTTGCGTGATGGTCTGGGCTTCGTTCACGACCCTTTGTAGTTTCTTGCGGTCTTGGTCAGTGCAGGAGCCATACCAAGATTATTGTGAAAACATCATATATTTTCTATGAACAATTTCAATTGTCCCATGGCATGCTCATGTTAAATTTGATTTGATTTGATTTTAGGCAGGGAATAGGGGGATATGGACCACGTAGAATCAAGAAAATATTAGAGAGATATCTGTGTCAACACAGGCATGGTGGGCCAAAGGGCCTGTTCTTGTGCTGTACTGTTCTTTGTTCTTTGATTTAACTTATTATTGTCACATTTATTAGTATACACTGAAAAGTAATGTTTCTTTCACAATGTACAGACATACCGTACATTGCGAAGGAAAGGAGAGAGTGCAGAATATAGTGTTACAGTCATAGCTAGGGTGTAGAGAAAGATCAACTTAATGCAAGGTAAGTCCATTCAAAAGTCTGAAGGCAGCAGGGAAGAAGCTGTTTTGGAGTCAGTTGGGACATATCCTCAGATTTTTGTATCTTTTTCCCGTGGAAGAAGGTGGAAGAGAGATGCGTGGGGTCCTTGATTTTGCTGGCTGCTTTTCCGAGGCAGCAGGAAGTGTAGACAGTGTCAACGGGTAGGAAGCTGGTTTGCTTTGTTCACGACCCTTTGTAATTTCTTGTGAATCAGATGATATGCAGATTAAAAGGGCAGGGGTTTTATTTTGCAATACATTACAAACATTTCAAAATGGCCATCACACAAAGAGCAATAATATTCAGGTTTTCTACATACATCATGTTGCACTCTGAGGTGCAACAATACTGTCAAAGAAACATTACAGACATTTCGACATGGTCATTACAAATGGTGCAAAGGTATTACAGTTGCCTACCTAGAGCAAGTTGCACTCTGAGGATTGTGATACATGGAATGTTCACCGTATGTGAGTCATACAGCCTGAGGGGGTTCTGTACAATTCCCCTCCCCTCAGTTCACGATGGCTGAAAGGTCATAGTAAGAAGTTTAACAACACCAGGTTAAAGTCCAACAGGTTTATTTGGTAGCAAAAGCCACACAAGCTTTCGAGGCTCTGAGCCCCTTCTTCAGGTGAGTGGGAATTCTGTTCACAAACAGAACTTATAAGACACAGACTCAATTTACATGAATAATGGTTGGAATGCGAATACTTACAACTAATCCAGTCTTTAAGAAACAAAACAATGGGAGTGGAGAGAGCATCAAGACAGGCTAAAAAGATGTGTATTGTCTCCAGACAAGACAGCCAGTGAAACTCTGCAGGTCCACGCAACTGTGGGAGTTACAAATAGTGTGACATAAATTCTGATTCTAGGATCGCATGATAAAGACTCAGGAGGAAAAAAGCAGAAATATTTATGTGAAATAGTGTGACATAAACCCAATATCCCGGTTGAGGCCGTCCTTGTGTGTGCGGAACCTGGCTATCAGTTTCTGCTCCGCGACTCTGCGCTGTCGTGTGTCGCGAAGGCCGCCTTGGAGAACGCTTACCCGAATATCAGAGGCCGAATGCCCGTGACCGCTGAAGTGCTCCCCAACAGGAAGAGAACAGTCTTGCCTGGTGATTGTCGAGCGGTGTTCATTCATCCGTTGTCGCAGCGTCTGCATAGTTTCCCCAATGTACCATGCCTCGGGACATCCTTTCTTGCAGCGTATCAGGTAGACAACGTTGGCCGAGTTGCAAGAGTATGTACCGTGTACCTGGTGGATGGTGTTCTCACGTGAGATGATGGCATCTGTGTCGATGATCCGGCACGTCTTGCAGAGGTTGCTGTGGCAGGGTTGTGTGGTGTCTTGGTCACTGTTCTCCTGAAGGCTGGGTAGTTTGCTGCGGACAATGGTCTGTTTGAGGTTGTGCGGTTGTTTGAAGGCAAGAAGTGGGGGTGTGGGGATGGCCTTGGCGAGATGTTCGTCTTCATCAATGACATGTTGAAGGCTCCGGAGGAGATGCCGTAGCTTCTCCGCTCCGGGGAAGTACTGGACAACGAAGGGTACTCTGTCCACTGTGTCCCGTGTTTGTCTTCTGAGGAGGTCGGTGCGGTTTTTCGCTGTGGCGCGTTGGAACTGTTGATCAATGAGTCTAGCGCCATATCCTGTTCTTATGAGGGCATCTTTCAGCGTCTGGAGGTGTCTGTACCTCCAGACACCTCCAGACGCTGAAAGATGCCCTCATAAGAACAGGATATGGCGCTAGACTCATTGATCAACAGTTCCAACGCGCCACAGCGAAAAACCGCACCGACCTCCTCAGAAGACAAACACGGGACACAGTGGACAGAGTACCCTTCGTTGTCCAGTACTTCCCCGGAGCGGAGAAGCTACGGCATCTCCTCCGGAGCCTTCAACATGTCATTGATGAAGACGAACATCTCGCCAAGGCCATCCCCACACCCCCACTTCTTGCCTTCAAACAACCGCACAACCTCAAACAGACCATTGTCCGCAGCAAACTACCCAGCCTTCAGGAGAACAGTGACCAAGACACCACACAACCCTGCCACAGCAACCTCTGCAAGACGTGCCGGATCATCGACACAGATGCCATCATCTCACGTGAGAACACCATCCACCAGGTACACGGTACATACTCTTGCAACTCGGCCAACGTTGTCTACCTGATACGCTGCAAGAAAGGATGTCCCGAGGCATGGTACATTGGGGAAACTATGCAGACGCTGCGACAACGGATGAATGAACACCGCTCGACAATCACCAGGCAAGACTGTTCTCTTCCTGTTGGGGAGCACTTCAGCGGTCACGGGCATTCGGCCTCTGATATTCGGGTAAGCGTTCTCCAAGGCGGCCTTCGCGACACACGACAGCGCAGAGTCGCGGAGCAGAAACTGATAGCCAGGTTCCGCACACACAAGGACGGCCTCAACCGGGATATTGGGTTTATGTCACACTATTTCACATAAATATTTCTGCTTTTTTCCTCCTGAGTCTTTATCATGCGATCCTAGAATCAGAATTTATGTCACACTATTTGTAACTCCCACAGTTGCGTGGACCTGCAGAGTTTCACTGGCTGTCTTGTCTGGAGACAATACACATCTTTTTAGCCTGTCTTGATGCTCTCTCCACTCCCATTGTTTTGTTTCTTAAAGACTGGATTAGTTGTAAGTATTCGCATTCCAACCATTATTCATGTAAATTGAGTCTGTGTCTTATAAGTTCTGTTTGTGAACAGAATTCCCACTCACCTGAAGAAGGGGCTCAGAGCCTCGAAAGCTTGTGTGGCTTTTGCTACCAAATAAACCTGTTGGACTTTAACCTGGTGTTGTTAAACTTCTTACTGTGTTTACCCCAGTCCAACGCCGGCATCTCCACATCATGAAAGGTCATAAGCAGTGACCTTCCCCCCCCTCCCCCCATTGTGCCTGTACAGTGACTGCCCCAAGCTTTAATCCATCGCCAAGCACGTAGTCCTGGGCTTTGGAATGTGCCAGTCTGCACCAGGTTATTTTTCTTTTGCAAAGTTATATTTCAGTCATATAAAATTTGGAAGACATATTACAAAGCATTTTACATTGTTATAACAGTAAAGAGCAATGATAGTCACATCTTCTCCGAGGAGAAACATCTTCATTCAGAATTTTGAAAGTTTTGTAGTGTCACAAGTAGGCTTACATTAACACTGCAATGAAGGTACAATGAAAATCTCCCAGTTGCCACACTCCAGCACCTGTTCGGGTACACTGAGGGAGAATTTAGCATGGTCAATGCACCTAACCACATCTTTTGGACTGTGGAAGGAAACCAGAGCACCCGGAAGAAACCTATGCAGAACGCACAGACTCTGCACAGACAGTGACCTAAGCTGGGAATTGAATCCACGTCTCTGACACTGTGAGGCAACAGTGCTAACCGTTGTGCCACCGTGCCGTCCACGTGGTGAACCTGTGGAACTCTCGACACCGCAGGCTGTGGAGGTTAATTCATTGAATGTATTTAGGAAGCAAATAGATAGATTTCTGGATTGTAAAGGCAGCAAGGGTATGGGGAGAGCATGGGAGTATGTCTTTGAGATGGAGGATCAGCCATGATCATATTGAATGGTGGAACAGGCTTGAAGGGCCGAATGGCTCCCTACTCCCTACTCCTATTTTCTATGTATCCATGTTATCCACTTTTCTGCATTTGTATGTGGTTTCCTATCCCATCATTAGTGCTTTGTCACGGTTTTATAAATATAATATTTCTGACAATCTGTGCAAATATGACACAAAGAGGGTGAAATTTGTCTATGCTCACCATTGCAAAATGGGTTCCTAGCCAATGACAAGCTGACTTTTCACCATGCCAGTTTTTACTTTATGTTGATTTGTGAAATACTGCCAAGACTTTGAATTTCAAACCATGTAAAATTGGCTGCGAGACTAGGAAATGAATCCCCAGAAAGAGTTTAAGTCATCATTCTGTGAACTTCAGTGGGAAACAGATCAGGCACAGTGAAGACTCTGTTCCTGATTTGCTACATTTGGCACTGGTGGCATCGACTAATTTCACCCCCAAAAATATATAATCAAGGAATAGAAAATGGCCAAGAATCTCCTCAGGGTCACAGCTGTTCCGCCATCAGAATTTTGACGGAAGTGTAGCATAAACCTAAGTTACACGTGTAAACAGGGTTTTCTGGCGAACCTCTGCCAAAGGATGGAATTTTACCACCGTTCACGCCGGCGGGATTTTCCCATCCCACTGGCGTGAACAAAGATTTGGCTGACTGCCAAATTCTCCGACCTCGCTGCAGTAGGAGCGTGGCCTGAACAGTAGGTAAGATCGCGCCTATAGTTAGGTTGGGAGAACGGGATCGGTTCCAAAGAAATAGAATAGAAAATAGAAAATAGGGATGTAAGCCCTCAAACTAAACTTCCCTTTTCATTTAACGTTGTTGTTACTTATGACTGAGTTCCAGTGAAAATTGTCCATGCACATGTCAAAGGCAGGACACAAACCCATGCCAAATTCATTGGGTTGATTCCGGAGTTGAGAGGGTTGGCTTATGGGGAGAGACTGAGTAGACTGGGGCTATACTCATTGGAATTCAGAAGAATGAGGGGAGATCTTATAGAAATGTATAAGATTATGAAGAGAATAGATAAGATAGAAGCAGGGAGGTTGTTTCCACTGGCAGATGAATCTAGAACTAGGGGGGCATGGCCTCAAAATAAGGGGGAGCAGATTTAGGACTGATTTGAGGAGGAACTTCTTCACACAAAGGGTTATGAATCTGTGGAATTCCCTTCGCAGTGAAGCAGTTGAGGCCACCTCATTGAATGTTTTTAGGGCAACGATAGATACATTTTTGAACAGTAAAGAAATTAGGGGTTATGGTGAATGGGCGGGTAAGTGGAGCTGAGTTCACGAAAAGATCAGCCATGATCTTATTGAATGGCGGAACAGGATCGAAGGGCCAGGTTGCCTACTCCTGCTCCTAGTTCTTATGTCCTACCAGTTCCCCTGCCTTGGTGCAGGCTGTGCAGTTGGTTGAAAGGTTCTATCACATGTAGCACTCATTAATTTTCTGGGTACGGTTTTCATTAACGTAATTAGGTGGAAGGCATTTCGGTTTATTTCATTTGAAGGACTTCATTTACCTTCTCCTCAAAAGTGTTGCAGCTGAAAACTTAAATTAACAGTTTCCATACAGGAGACTGCAAATGTGGCAAGTGTTACTAATAGCTCTGTCAGAGAGCTGCAGCAGCCGTATTGGAAAACATCATTTACATTGCTTCATGATGAATCATCGTGCGCCAGCGAGGGTTTAAACATCCACTCCATATTGCAAAACCTGGCATGGATTAACTGAAGGAAAATAAATGCATTGTTATAAGTCTCTTAGAGCCTCGTTTAAAGTTTACCTGATCACCACTGGCATAAGGTTTAAAATATCAGAAACTGGTGAACCCGGCAAATCCTGTGATTCATTGGTGACGTTGTATTTACATTCTGTTCACTGCTAAGTTACATATACAGTGCAGCAGAAAGTGAAAAGATAATCTTACAGATTAAAAAAAATAATGAGGCACTCAACACTCCCCATTGCTGAATGATAAACTGGCAAATATAAAATGAAAAACAGAAATCAGGAATTTGTCCTCTGAGTTGCATTGTCTCTCAAGAAGCTGCTCTACACTGGTATCTTGCCAAGGACATTGAAATGCATGGAAGAGTGTGATGTTGTTGTACTTACATGATATATACCCACTAAACTCGTCAGAAAATGTTAAGCCATTCCAGTGTAATTTAACATTGAATGGTGTGATAAGTCTGCCAAACAACCCCCTTACTTTGGAACATTTGCTTTGAGTCTCATTCCTTCAGATTTTAATTATTGTGGGAGATTACAAAGAATCAAAGGATCTCTACAGTGCAGAAGGAGGCCATTCAGCCCATCGAGCCTGCACTGACAAGAATCCCACCCAGGATCCATCCCCGTCACCCCATGCATTTACCCTGCTAATCTCCCTCACGTTAAGGGGCAATTTAGCCTGGCCAATCAACTTAACCTGCACATCTTTAGAGTGTGGGGGGGAAACCGGGGCACCCGAGGAAACCCACACAGACATGGGGAGAATGTGCAAACTCCACGCAGACAGTGACCCGAGGCCGGAATTGGACCCTGGTGCTGTGAGGCAGCAGTGTTAACCACCGTGCCACCGTGCTGCCCTTTAAAAAAAATGAAGTGATATTTTATTACTCTCTCTTTTACCTTTCTTTCACACTGCCACTTTTCCTTTCCTCCCTTTATTTTGCTTTCTGTGCATGGTTTGGCATTGGATTAAGTATTGATACTTTCAGGTATAGACAAACCAGTAACTGTTCTTTGATCTGATTGATGAAGGAGGTAAGCTGCTGTTGATGCCGTTCACACAGGTTCCAGACTGCCTGTAGAGGGCAATGCATCAAAATGGCTTGCTAATGACAGAGCAAAAGGTCACCAAAAACCTCTAGGCAAATGAAAGTCTGGTGAACAGTTTACGCAGTTTGTTTGTCGCTGGCCTCTAAATCCAACCCATTCAGTATTATGTGCAGCACTGATAGGGTCGATAACTCATAGCTTAAGATCTCTACCAAAAGGACAAAAGGAGAGCTAGAAGAATTAATTTATACAGAGTGTTATTTGCAGATAGAAGATCCTATCAGAAACAGGAAAATCTTGATGATAAGTTTTAAAAGGGAAATAAATAAGGGTGGCACGGTGGCACAGTGGTTAGCACTGCTACCTCACAGCACCAGGAACCCGGGTTCAATTTCGGCCTTGGATGACCGTCTGTGTGGAGTTTGCATGTTCTCCCTGTGTCTGCGTGGGTTTCCTCCGGGTGCTCCGGTTTCCTCCCATGCTCCAAAGATGTGCGGGTGAGGTTGATTGGCCATGCTAAATTGTCCCTTAGTGTCGGGGGATTAGCAGAGTAAATACGTGAGGCTGAAGGAATAGGCCTTGGGTGGGATTGTTGTTGGTGCAGACTCGATGGGCCAAATGGCTTCCTTCTGCACTGTAGAGATTCTATGATGGTTTCATGATAAAATTAGAAAGAAGAATTGAACAGTGTGGGAAGAAGACAGGGTGAAGGAATTAAGTAGATAGCCACTTTCAGAGTGTTGCCATCGGCCTGACGGGTCAAATGATCTCCTTCCATGCTGTAAAATTCTGTAATTCAATCTGACTGCTGGATGTACGTTGTTCAAAGCAGGTTCAGATACACATGAATGTCAAAGCTCAATGCCGTATAAGTGTGGAGTCATACAATCACATACGGGTAAGGAATGCCAGTGAGCACATCTTAATTCATTAAACTGTTCAATTATACCTTAAATAACTTTAAAGTGGCACAGTGGTTAGCACTGCTGCCTCACAGCGCCAGGAACCCAGGTTTGATTCCCAGCTTGGGTAACTGTGCAGAATCTGCACGTTCTCCCCGTGTCTGCGTGGGTTTCCTCCCACAGTCTGAAAGACGTGCTGGTTAGGTGCATTGGCCATGCTAAATTCTCCCTCAGTGCACCTGAACAGGCTCTGGAGTGTGGTGACTAGGGGATTTTCAGTAACTTCATTGTGGTGTTAATGTAAGCCTACTTGTGACACTAATAAATACACTTAAAAAAAACTCAATGCATTCGTCTATATTAATTTCCTGGGCTAATAAATAAACTTTAAAAACAATTTTTGAGTATATAGCCTGAAATTATTCTAAGCACTTTTTCCATATCTTGGTTGACCTACTTATCTGTACAAGCTTTCTGTCAGCTTAATAGCCCACATTTTATCACAATTCAATTCTCTGGCACTAGGGATCAGTCTTGTGCTCTTCTGTGGACTGCCTTGGAGCCTGGATACTTTCCTTAGGCATCAGTGACATAAACTATGGCGTGATCTGGCTGGAGCACTGCGTGCTTTCACTATGACATTCTCGATTTAAACTCTATTGATTTGTCAGTATCGTCTGATATTTCTATTTGCTTTGTTAATTGCTACTCCACAATGAATGGCCATGCTAAGTGCTGAGTCTATTAAAACTGTGAATCTGTTTGAACAATGTCAGCTTGAAATCATTAATATGAGTTGATCTTCTGAATGGGCAGTCTCATTTGCCTGGAGTGCACCTCAGGGAGCGCTCCCCCATTTATGTTGGAAGAAAATCAGGCACCTGGGCCTACAGAGAATGTCACCCCTTTTTCCTTTGGATCCATTGTACTTTATCAATTTCATCTGCCATTGTTCTACCCACTTCCAAATTTTATTTGCTTCGTTTTGGCGGCATGGTGGCACACTGTTTAGCACTACTGTCTCACAGCACCAAGGACACGGGTTCAATTCCTGGCTTGGGTCACTGTCTATGCAGAGTCTGCATATTCTCCTCGTGTCTGCGTGGATTTCCTCCGGGTGCTCCGGTTTCCTCCCACAGTCTGAAAGACACCCTGGCTATGTGTATTGGCCAGGATAATTCTCCCTCAGTGTACCCGAACAGGTGCTGGAGTGTGGCGACAAGGGGATTTTCACAGTAACTTCATTGCAGTATTAATGTAAACCTACTTGTGACACCAATAAATAAACTTTAAACTTGTAGCTGCTCAGCTGTTTCATCCTTTATGTTAGGTGTTATTTGCATTAAACGTCTGAATTGTTGATATAAGTTCAAAATAGTAGGACCCTGGTAGAAATCCCAACAGGATTCCAATTTAATGCTCTTCCTCAGCCAATGTCTAGTACATTTCCATGTTTAGTCATGCCGGCAGTCTGGCTTCTGGAAACAGGAAAACTAAAGGTATGAAAACCACTCTAATAGGTAGGAAGTTTGGACTTCATGCCTGGTGCAGTCTCCAGATTAGTTTGGGGCAAGCGCTGTAAAGCACTCAGCCAGTTGTGCAAATTTCTAAAGTTCACTTTGACTCTGTTTAATGGTGTGCGAGAAGTGGTTAATCCTGCCCACATTCTTCCCTGCATCAGTTGCCTGAGAACAGGGACTTTCTGAGCATGTGCCCAGGCATACATCGGAGTGCCAAGGCTCTGATTTTAATGCAGTGCAGATCAGGCCTGCTGTTTGAGCATTTCACAATAACCATTGGTCTGAGACTAATACGTGCAGCCTGACTGCTCTCAAAAGGGGGAGGCAATGGCCTCGTACTATTATTGCTGGACTATTAATCCAGAAACTGTTCTGGGGACTTGGGTTCGAATCCCGCCACGGCAGATGGTGGAATTTGAATTGAATTGAATTGAATGGTACTCAGGGACTTTGTCCCAGTTGTACAAAAAGCAAGTCATCACCCTTCATACCCCATCATCACTTATACACTCCCCATGCCCCATTCCTGCCAAATCATGTCAACTTATGCCCCTCTATCCACTCTCATATACCTTCCAATCCAACTTTGTGCCAACTTATTCCAATCCATAATGTTGCCATCCATCTCCATGGCACTTTATAGCCCCATGCCCCCCCACCCTCTATCTTTACACCCTCCATGCCAACTCATCCAGAATCCATCATGGACAGATGTCAGGAGACAGAGTGAGATGGAATAACTTAAAGTTCTAAGAGATAAAGTTCTAAGTATTTCTTACAGACTTCACTATATTAAAAAACACACATTCAATGATTAAAAGCCCATTTGATATATTTAAATCCCTTCAGGTATTTAATCCTGAATAAAACAAAGATTCCTTCAAATGCTTAATACCTGATAAAAGCAAACATTTGTATTGATAGCCCCATGTCAAAGATAGCTAATTTCTTTATAACCACTTGGAGCTGTCAATCAAATGGAATTTACAGGGCCCCTGCTGTGATAATATTAGGTTGAGACAGTAGTCAAGCAGAAATAATACTATAACGATGACGCTCAGGATTAAATCAACAGATATTACCAAAGATGTGCTTGACCTCTCCAAAAAGGTACTCTACTTCTCTAAAAGGTTAGCTTACCTTTCCAAAGATTGCCGGCAGTTTCAGACATTTTTCTTAAAGTCATGTTTCTGAAACTTCAATGACTAAAATTGTCTGTTTGAAGGCAGGTGCACTTTTAAATATTTGGCTGTCTCTGTGAACTGTAGATACATGAAAAACATCCAGTCCCTTCCGCCTTGTGAAAATGGTGGGTGCCAAGGTCAGGACTTCTGGACTTCAGGCTCCAGTGCCATTTTGGATAAGGTGTGGGGCCCTCCTGACTCAATAAAAATTCAGTCCTTTCTCTCTATAGCTCTGTGCCGTTTACCATATATTTATGATACTTTTGAAAAAACAGGCCACATTTTCTGTGTTGGTTTAGCAATGGTACTGATCATATTTTAGGGTTTATTGCTGGCAAATGTCTTCCATATTTTTATCAGCTGCAAATTTTCACCACTTTGACATTAATAAAAGTGACAAAGACTACACATGAAAAAAATAACTCAATGTCAAGTTCAAAGCAACACAATGAGCCATTTTTTTATACAGTCATATTGTACAGTCGGCGTCAAGTGGAGACAAAGTTAATGAAGCATATCTGCCCAAAAAAGTGTTTCCATGTTATAGTCATGCAAGAAGTAAGCAGAGATGGAATAAGTATACCGATTACGTAAACAAACATACAGGTCCTGGCACATCAACATGACAGTGGTCATGAGGAACTTGCTTTGTAAGTTCCAAGTCAGCACAGAACTGGGTTGCATCCATCTTCTGTGAGGACATCTGCAGCCAAGCTGCACCATGAAGAAACCAGTATTGTTGAGATCAAAGGGCAAATACTCTTTCAATTGTTTTCCTTGGCCTCTCCTGCCTTTGACTGCTGCCTATAGAGCCTTGGAGTACCAAATAGGCAATTGTCCTCACAAACCACGGCACCAGCATTTCTCCAGCCATCAAGGGTGGCACAGGGCGGCACGGTAGCACAGTGGTTAGCACTGCTGCTTCACAGCTCCAGGGTCCCGGGTTCGATTCCCGGCTTGGGTCACTGTCTGTGTGGAGTTTGCACATTCTCCTCGTGTCTGCGTGGGTTTCCTCCGGGTGCTCCGGTTTCCTCCCACAGTCCAAAGATGTGCGGGTTAGGTTGATTGGCCAGGTTAAAAATTGCCCCTTAGAGTCCTGGGATGTGTAGGTTAGAGGGATTAGCAGGTAAATATGTGGGGGTAGGGCCTGGGTGGGATTGTGGTCGGTGCAGACTCGATGGGCCGAATGGCCTCCTTCTGCACTGTAGAGTTTCTATGATTTCTATGATTTCTATCAAACAGCTGAAGCTGTGTTACTCTATCACCGTAGACTTAGTATTCCCACCTCCACTGTTATTTTGCCCAGCAGAGAGTTTTGTTGGCTACAGTTTGTGCCCCAGTCGTCCAACAGGTTAAATAATAAGAAGTTTAAATTTTAAAGTCCAGGGCCAGGATTCTCAGGATGGCAGGCATGTGTGCCCCCACACACCCACCCCTAACCATCCAACAAGTCGATAGGGAACACATATCTGCTGATTCCTGCAAGCCCAATGCCATTTCACGCCCTAACGAGTGTTGATTAGCAAAAAGCAGGACCTCCGCCTGTCACTGGAGGAGTGAGGGGTGTAACATAGAAACATAAAAACTAGAAGCAGGAGGAGGCCATTTGGCCCTTTGAACCTGTTCTGCCAATCATTGTGATCATGGCTGATCATCACATTCGATATCCAGATCCCCCCTTCCCTCATATCCCTTGATCCCTTTAGCCCCTAATTTCTTCTTGAAATCACACAATGTTCTGGCCTCAGCTATATTCTGTGGGAGTGAATTCCATATATTCACCACCCTCTGGGTGAAGAAATTTCTCCTCACCTCAGTTCTAAAAGATTTACACCTTATCCTCAAACTATGGCTCCTAGGTCTGGACTCTCCCACCATTGGGAACATTCTTTCTGAATCTACCCTGCTGAATCCTGTTAGAATTTTATAAGTTTCTATGAGATCCCCACTCACTCTTCTAAACTCCAATGAATATAATCCTTTTTATAAAGGTCTTCTTCGGCTCCATCCTCATTTGTAACTGCAGGGTGTCGAAACTCTGCAACACGCAGTGAGTTGGCATTCCTGATCTCACAATGTTCCCTCCCACACTGCACAGCGGAGCTTTGATCCGCTGGAGAGCAGGACCTTTGGGTGGGAGAAGAAACAGGAGCTGATCTTCATTCACAAAACGCAGAGAAATTCAGTCCGGAAGATTGACTGTCTGCAATGAAATGTGGATGATTAACGAGCCTGAACACCCATATTGCAGCCTGGAAGCTACCATTGACATTAAAATGAGGAACTGTTGATATCTTTATTGCCACAGAGAAGGCATCGTTGACAGGACACTGTCCTTGTAGCTTGTTATTCAGCAGGCTAAAAAGGTTGATAAGAACCTTCAAGGCCAGACCCAGCCACTGCACAGACTAAAATGATGACAAGATCACCTTTTTAAAAATTTATTTATTGAAATTGTGCACATGCCTGGGCAGCCTCCACAAGAGATGTTTAATGCTAAGAAATAATTTTGCATTTCAACATCAGCAACATGCAAAGTGCTCACAGGTCGGCTGTAGCAGTTAAGATGCTAGATAACGCTCCTTTTATTTAGCTCAAGTAGCTTTAGCTTTAATGCTGTAATGATTGCCCTTTCTGCTTCTTCAGGGGGAGCAACTATTTCTTAGCCTCACACATTTTTGAATTTGATTTGATTTATTATTGTCACTCACATGTTTTGGTATACAGTGAAAGGTATTGTTTCTTGCGCGCTCGACAGACAAAGCATACCGTACATAGAGAAGAAAAGGAGAGAGTGGACAATGTAGTGTTACAGTCATAGTTAGGATGTAGAGAAAGATCAACTTAATGCGAGGTAGGTTCATAAGTTCTTAAGGAAAAGGAACAGAATTAGGCCATTCGGCCCATCGAGTCCATTCCGCCATTCGATCATGACTGATATGCTCCTCATCCCCATTTTCCTGCCTTCTCCCCATAACCCTTCAACCCATTACCAATTAAAAATCTGTCTAACTCCTCCTTAAATTTACTCACTGTCCCAGCATCCACCGCACTTTGGGGAAGCGAATTCCACAGATTCACAATCCTTTGGGAGAAGTAGTTACCCCTCAACTCTGTTTTAAATTTGCTACCCCTTATCCTAAGACTATGACTTCTCGCCCTGGAATGCCCCACAAGAGGAAGCATCCGCTCCACGTCTACCTTATCCATACCTTTTATCATCTTGTATACCTTAATTTGATCTCATAGAAATCATAGAAATCATAGAAACCCTACAATACAGAAAGAAGCCATTCGGCCCATCGAGTCTGCACCGACCACAATCCCACCCAGGCCCTACCCCAATATCCCTACATATTTACCCACTAATCCCTCTAACCTATGCATCTCAGGACACTAAGGGCAATTTTTAGCATGGCCAATCAACCTAACCCGCACATCTTTGGACTGTGGGAGGAAACCGGAGCACCCGGAGGAAACCCACGCAGACACGAGGAGAATGTGCAAACTCCACACAGACAGTGACCCAAGCCGGGAATCGAACCCAGGTCCCTGGAGCTGTGAAGCAGCAGTGCTAATCACTGTGCTACCGTGCCTCCCATTCTTCTCCCCTCATTCTTCTAAATTCCAGAGAAGCCTAAACTGTTCAATCTTTCTTCATTCGACAAACCCCTCAACTCTGGAACCAAACGAGTGAATCTCCTCTGAACTGCCTCCAATGCCACATCTTTCCATTCAAAAGTCTGATGGCAGCAGGGAAGAAGCTGTTTTTGAGTCAGTTGGTAAGTGATCACATGGTCATGAGGGTAACTGATTTGTTTTTTGCAAAAATATACTTTATTCAAATGAAATCTAAAAGACACATTACAAAACATTTCAAATTGTCGTGACTGTAAAGTGCAATCATATTCACATTTTCTCCAGAAATCAAGATGCGCTCTGAGGTGTTTCAAGTCAGTAATGAGGACATTCCAAACATTTCAATATTTTTATTACAGAGAGTACACTTGTGCTTATATACATTGGTAATGTTGTTCTCTGAGGTATTTCTATACAGTTACATATGGTTAGGATTAAGCACACGGTCTGAGGAGTTTTATCCAGTTACTAGCCCCTTGGTGTACAATGACTGAAAGGCCTTTCACAGTGGCCTTTCTCTATTGCATCTCTGTGGCGGCTGCCCCATGCTTGATTTGATTTATTATCGTCACATGTATTGGCATACAGTGAAAAGTATTGCTCCTTGTGCGCTATACAGACAAAGCATGCCGTTCATAGAGAAGGAAAAGAGAAGGTGCAGAGTGTAATGTTACAGTCATAGCTAGGGTGTACAGAAAGATCAACTTAATATCTTCAGGGTCCGGAGGATTGCCAAATCTGAAAGAGATTGAATTCGAGCATTGTTAGAGAGTTCATAAGAGTTAGAATGCAGTTTTAAAAGCATAGAACAAGAACATAAGATAGAATTAGAGGGTATGCTGGGGACAGCTCGCAACAAGTCACCATGCTCTGGCACCATCTTGAATGTTTAGCTTAAGCGCACCCCAGGGCAGGTTGTCCTGGACCTTGGAACGTGCCAGTCTGCAACACTCGGTCGAAGACAATTCTTTGCACCAAAAGACCAAAACGTTTCAAGCAGACCAAAGAGAACCATTCACCGAGTTGATGACCCTCCAGCAACAATTGAGATTTGTCTCAGTGTCCCTGGGAATAACCCGTAGAGCACAGAGTCCTGCGTCACAGAACTGCTCGGGATGAACCTCGACAAATGACACTGCATCTCTCTCTGGACCTGCTTTGCACAGGCATATTCCACAAGTAGGTGCGAAACCATCTCTTCCCCTGCCCCCCCATAGCTGCTTTGAGTACAGTGTGCGATGGTGCTGAGACTTCGGGGGTACATAAAGGATCTGATATGGAGTGCCCTTCTCTCCACTAGCTGAGCTAGGCCAAAGGGCGGCATGGTAGCACAGTGGTTAGCACCAGGGACCCGGGTTCGAATCCTGGCTTGGGTCATTTTCTGAGTGGAGTTTGTACGTTCTCCCTGTGTCTGCGTGGGTTTCCTCCGGGTGCTTTGGTTTCCTCCCACAGTCCAACAGACGTGCTGGTTAGGTGCATTCTCCCTCAGTGTACCTGAACAGGTGGCGGAGTGTGCGACTAGGGAATTTTCAGAGTAACTCCAGCACAGTGTTAACGTAAGCCTACTTGGGACACTAATAAATAAACTTAAAACTAGTGCTTGTTTGGAAATTCTGGTGATGAGGCATTCTGCCTAATGACACTGACAGACTGCTCAGGGAATGATCTGACAGGATCCACCATCTCCTTTTCCCTCAGGGCCTCGAGGACATTACATGCAGGCCACTGCTTGATCAGTAGTTGCGGTCAGTAGCTGATAGACCATTGCGCCTTTCATCAAAACCTCCATCCATATTCAGATCTCAGCATCCTGAGGCAATCCAAGAAATGGCACTTGACAGGTGCAGTGCTCACTTGGCTTGTTTACCATTCCAAATGTAATATCTCCGAGAGTAAGAGAAAAGGGTGCCATCAGGGAATGAAGTGGCCAAAATGGAAAACAGCAGCAGTTAGGATTAGGAACCATTAACAAACTCTGAGCCGGCATTATAAAACTGTATGCAATTAAACAACAGCACAATGTTAAGTGGCAAGAAGTTGGGTTTTCACAACACATGAGATTATGGATTGTATTCGTAGAATCGTAGAATCCCTACAGTGCAGAAGGAGGCCATTCGGCCCATCGAGCTGACACCGACCACAATCCCACCCAGGTCCTATCCCCGCAACTCCACATATTTACCCTAGCTAATCCCCTTGACAACTGAGGGTCAATTTAGCATGGCCAGTCAACCTAACCCACACATCTTTGGACTGTGGGAGGAAACCGGAGCACCCGGAGGAAACCCACGGAGAACATAAAAACTCCGCACAGACAGTGACCCAAGCTGGAATCAAACCCAATCCCTGGTGCTGTGAGGCAGCAGTGCTAACCATTGTGCCACTGTGGTGAACCATCGTTGGTTCCCACCAGGTAGTACTGAGCCAGGGTCTGGCCAGTACTATGAGTCTGTATATATGTTGCTGTTGGGGTTAGGGTTAGGTTGTTCTACATGTTACTGTTGGGGTTAGGGTTGGGCTGTTCTCCCTGTATTATAGTTATTATGGTACATCCCAGTTGGGCTCCGCCTCCTGGGAGAGGTATAAAGGTCACTGCTCTGTCTGGGACCCCTCAGTCTGGGATCGTGTATTATATATGGTAGCTCCATTGTAATAGTTAATAAAAGCCTTTATTTCCTCGAGCATCTCTAGCCTCGTGAGTTATATCGCGCGTCAATTTTATTAACTATTAGTTGAACTCTCGTCGTTGAAAAAAAAAGATACAGAGAGCATGGAGCAAATGTTAAAACCCGAACATCTTACGCTGGACCCACATGCGGTGGGCGCCTCCAACACCTTCGACCACTGGTTGAAATGTTTTGAGGACTACCTCGAAGCCTCCGCAGCGGTCACCACGGACGACGACAGACTCCGGGTCCTCCACGCGAGGGTAAGCGACGCTGTATATTTAGCGATCCGTGCGGCCACCGACTACAAAGGGGCCCTCGAGCTTCTTAAGAAGCGCTACATTAAACCGCCAAACGAGATGCATGTTCAATATCTCTTAGCCACTCGACGACGGCAGCCCGGCGAAACGACGGAACAGTATGCGTGCGAGCTCCTACAGCTAGCCAGGGGATGTAACTGCAAAGCAGTGTCGGCAGACCAGAACATGAATGACCTAGCTCGAGATGCGTTTGTGGCGGGAATCGGATCATCTTATATCTGACTTCGACTGTTGGAGCAAGGTAATCTCGATCTCACTAAGTCTATAGAGCTAGCGGATACGCTAGAAATGGCCTCCAAAAGCCTAGCGATGTATCCCGAAGACCACGTGGAGACAGCGTGGCAGGAGCAGTCACAGATTCCACTTCGTCCAGCAGGTCCGAAAAGCTGCGCGATGGCGTGACCACCCTCGGGCCTGACGACGGCAGCAGCTCCAGGCGGCCCGCGGTGTTACTTCTGTGGGGGAGCGAAGCACACTCGGCAGTGATGTCCCGCTAAAGCGGTGTTGTGCTCCGCCTGTGGCAAGAAGGGGCATTATTCGAAGGTATGTCGATCCAAACTTACTTCCAGGAACAGCAGTGCGGCCTGCGACTCCCTGGAGCCGGGTTCCTCGTCATCGGCATCGTCAAAGGTTTCTTCCACGTGCGAGGCCAGGACGTCGCCATTCCAGACGACGGAGTCGCAAGAGACGCACGACCACCAGGGGTCGCTGATTTTGGCGCCATTGCCCACGTGCGACCTATGGGAGCAGCCATTTTGGTCGGCACCGACCGCGAATGACCAACAGGGGTCGTCATCATCCATTTCAGCTGCTTGCAGTGGCGCTCACGAACCAACAGTGGCGTCGATCATCCTGGACCAGACAAAGCCTCACAGACTCGACAAGTCCATGATGGACATTCAGGTAAACAAACGCATGATTTATTGTCTGTTTGACAGCGGGAGCATGGAGAGCTTTATTCACCCAGACGCCGTGAAGCGGTGTGGCCTCCAGATCAAACCTGTCAAACAGACAATTTCAATGGCATCAAGGTCCCGGTCTGTCACTGTGCTAGGGAGTTGCGTGGTAAATCTAACGGTGCAGGGCACGGTTTACGAGAGCTTCAAGCTCCTGGTGTTACCGGACCTTTGCGCGCCAATACTCCTCAGACTAAATTTCATGGTCCACTTGAAGAGTGTAACCCTACAGTATGGTGGGCCACTCCCTCCGCTTTCAGTGGGAGAACAGCAGCCTCCAAATTGCCCAACGCGCTCCACCTGTAGCCTCTCGACGCTTAAGATTACCACACCCTCCCTATTCCAGAATCTTGTGCCAGGCTGCAAGCCTATCGCGACTAAGAGTAGGCGTTACAGCGCTGAGGATTGGATCTTCATTCGATCTGAGGTTCAGCGGCTCCTCAAGGAAGGGATCATACAATCTAGCGCTAGTCCTTGGAGACCGCAGGTCGTGGTGGTCAAGAGTGGGAACAAACCCCGGATGGTCATTGACTATAGTCAGACCATTAATAGATACACGCAGCTGGATGCGTATCCCCTCCCGCGCATATCTGACATGGTCAACCAGATTGCGCAGTACCCGGTGTTCTCCACCATCGACCTAAAGTCTGCCTACCACCAGCTCCCCATTCGCCCAGAGGACCGACAATACACGGCTTTTGAGGCGGATGGTCGCTTGTACCATTTTCTTAGGGTTCCTTTTGGGGTCACCAATGAGGTCTCGGTCTTCCAGCGTGCTATGGACCGAATGGTGGACCATAACGGACTGCGGGCTACCTTCCCGTACCTGGATAACGTCACCATCTGCGGCCATGACCAGCAGGACCACGATACCAATCTCCTTAGGTTCCTACGCACTGCATCTCGCCTGAATCTGACCTACAACAGGGAGAAGTGTGTATTTCACACGCGCCGCCTAGCTATCCTCGGATACGTGGTGGAAAACGGGGTCATTGGCCCTGATCCAGACCGTATGCGTCCCCTCCTCGAACTTCCCCTGCCCACTAGCGCAAAAGCACTGAGAAGATGCTTAGGCTTCTTCTCGTATTACGCACAGTGGGTTCCCAATTACGCGGACAAAGCCCGTCCGCTCATCAAGTCTACCTCTTTTCCCCTAGCACCAGAGGCTCGTTTGGCCTTTGAAAAACTAAAAGCCGACATCGCGAAAGCCACGATGCACGCTGTCGATGAGTCCATCCCCTTCCAGGTGGAGAGCGATGCATCTGATTTCGCCCTGGCCGCCACACTTAACCAGGCGGGCAGGCCCGTCGCCTTTTTTTCTCGCACCCTCCAAGGCCCCGAAATTCGACAGTCAGCGGTGGAAAAGGAGGCCCAGGCCATTGTGGAGGCCGTCCGGCATTGGCGCCATTACTTGGCGGGAAAACGGTTCACCCTGATCACGGACCAGCGGTCCGTGGCGTTCATGTTCAATAACACGTTATGGGGCAAGATCAAGAACGATAAGATCTTGAGGTGTAGAATCGAACTCTCCACCTATAATTACGACATCATGTATCGTCCAGGGAAACTCAATGAGCCCTCGGATGCCCTGTCACGTGGAACATGCGCCAGTATGCAGGAGGACCGTTTGCAGGCTTCTCCACAATGACCTCTGCCATCCAGGGGTCACTCGGCTCTACCACTTCGTAAAAGCCCGGAATCTACCCTACTCGGTGGAGGATGTCAGGTCCATAACTAGAAGCTGCCGGGTATGCGCGGAATGCAAACCGCACTTTACCGACCTGACAGGGCACAACTCGTTAAGGCCACTCGTCCCTTCGAAAGACTGAGTGTGGACTTTAAGGGCCCCCTTCCCTCGACAGATCGGAATGTGTACTTCCTCAACATCATTGATGAGTACTCGAGATTCCCTTTTGTCATTCCCTGCTCTGATACAACCGCTGCCACGGTTATCAAGGCATTTCGTGATCTTTTCACCCTGTTCGGGTACCCCTGCTACATCCACAGCGATAGGGGCTCGTCGTTCATGAGCGATGACTTGAGGCAATACCTGCTCTCATATGGGATTGCCTCTAGCAGAACCACGAGCTACAACCCTAGGGGTAACGGACAGGTTGAACGTGAGAATGCTACAGTCTGGAAGGCTGTCTTATTGGCGTTGAAGTCAAAAAGCCTTCCAGTCTCCCGTTGGCAAGAGGTGCTCCCTGATGCGCTCCATTCCATACGCTCACTCCTGTGTACGGCAACCAACGCTACTCCCCATGAGAGGCTGTTTTCATTCCCTCGGAAGTCTTCCCCTGGGACCTCATTACCATCTTGGTTGACGTGCTCAGGACCTGTCCTCCTGTGGCGACATGTTAGGGACCGCAAGTCCGACCCTTTGGTTGAACAGGTCCATCTCCTCCACGCCAACCCTCAGTATGCCTATGTGGCATACCCTGACGGGCGAGAGGACACGGTCTTGATTCGAGACCTGGCGCCAGCAGGGGGCTTGGAAACCCCTGTCGCTCCCATACCTCCTGTTAGAGACCCCCCAACTATTGTTTCCCCTTCTGAGACGGCACAGGCAGCATCGGGACCATCACTTAACCCTTTTACTCCCGTGTACAGCTTGCCTGAGTCCACGAGATGGTCGCCACTTCAAGGTGTGTCCGAGCTCAGTGGATTGTCACCACCGCGGGGTCAACCGGCCCGTGAGACATTGGAGGAGCCGTTGGACACTGCCTTGGGGAGAACGCCACCACGAGTGCCTACTCCGGTGTCATCGCCGGTGTTGAGGAGGTCACAACGACGGTGCGGTCCCCCTGACCGTCTGAACTTATAGACTGATGACTAATTGTTCTGTGTTTTTTTTTGTACCCCGCCGGCCTTTGTCTTCAAAGGAGGGGTGAATGTGGTGAACCATCGTTGGTTCCCACCAGGTAGTACTGAGCCAGGGTCTGGCCAGTACTATGAGTCTGTATATATGTTACTGTTGGGGTTAGGGTTGGGCTGTTCTACCTGTATTATAGTTATTATGGTACATCCCAGTCGGGCTCCGCCTCCTGAGAGAGATATAAAGGTCACTGCTCTGTCTGGGACCCCTCAGTCTGGGATCGTGTATTATATTTGGTAGCTCTATTGTAGTAGTCAATAAAAGCCTTTATTTCCTCGAGCATCTCTAGCCTCGTGAGTTATATCGCGCGTCAGCCACCATGCCGTCCCTGCATTAAAACGTGGTCTGAGTGCTATCACATTTCTCCTGCATTTCTACCAATTTTCTCAATTGCATCTAGAATCATAAAATCATAGAATCCTACAGTGCAGAAGGAAGCCATTCGGCCCTTTGAGTCTGCACCAACCACATTCCCACCCAGGCCCTATTCTCCTCACCCCTCATATTTACCCTGCTAATCCCCCTTACACTAGGGTTAATTTAACATGGCCAATCAACCTAACCCGCAATTTATTAAAACTGTTTTTTTTTGTTGCTTCCACATGAGGCTGTTTAATGCAAAGAAACATTTCCCTGGTCTCACCGCCAGCATTATGTGTTTGCAACAATGAGAAGCTCCATTTTATTTCAGTCCAAACAGCCTTAATTTTAACTCTGTTCTGTCTGACCTTTCCATTTTGTGCATCAACCTTCCCTGCAGAAGTTTTGAGTGGGATTATTCATTTCACTTAGCTGAGAGAGAGAGAGAGAGTTCCACCCCATCAATCTGGATCAGTTTCACACCCAGGTCTCAGAGGTGAAAGAACAGTGTGTAGTCCCATCCCCAATCATCCCCGCTTCAGCCTAGCAGCAAGCTATATCATTTCACTTACGACAGTCTCTCAAATCAATATTCCAGTACAAGGTAATCTCTTTTATTTTGTTCCTTTTTTTCCCAATCTCATTCTCTGACTTGGCCTCTTCTCTTTGTCTCTGTTTCTGCCTGACATCTTTTATTCTCTCGCTCCGACTCAACCGTCATTTTTTTTCTCGTGTCCATCTCAATCACTAATTCTTTTAGACCTCCATGATGTAGAGATGCCAGCGTTGGACTGTGGTAGGCACAGTAAAAAGGCTCACAACACCAGGTTAAAGTCCAGCAGGTTTATTTGGAATCACAAGCTTTTGGAGCACTGCTCCTTCATCAGGTGAATGGAGAGGTAGGTTTCACAAACACGACATACATCTTTGTCTGACCTTTGAGTGAGATTATTCATTTCACTTAGCTGAGAGAGAGAGAGTTCCACCCCATCAATCTGGATCAGTTTCACACTCAGGTCTCAAGAGGTGAAAGAACAGTGTGTAGTCCCATCCCCAATCATCCCTTTACTTTCCAAATAAACCTGTGAGACTTCTTACTGTTCAGACCTCCAGACAACATTGCTTCACTTCCCCATTCTATTCACTTTCTGAATCTACCTCAGTCCCTCCCTACATCCGTTCTCGGCCCTTCATCTTCCTAAAAAAGACAATTAAGATTAAACAGCAATGAGATCGGCAAAAAAAAAATCCACATTAAAATACTAGGAAAAATACCATCTACTCATGCCAGCAGGTTGCCACAATATGGCCCCCACATTTAGTTAGCCACGACTATTCATGGTGCTAATTGAGTGGGTGAGATTGGGAAAGGAGACATGAACTGAGCATTGCCATATTGAGAAATAAAAACAGAAAATGCTGGAAAGCCTCCGCCGGTCTGGCAGCATCTGTGCAGAGAGAAAGGGAGTTTAG
Source organism: Mustelus asterias (assembly GCF_964213995.1). Lineage (NCBI taxonomy): Eukaryota > Metazoa > Chordata > Chondrichthyes > Carcharhiniformes > Triakidae > Mustelus > Mustelus asterias. Next base: position 31,045,581 of record NC_135802.1, read on the forward strand.
CGGGGAGATCTTACCAGAGCTGGTCAATGTATCAGTTCTGGTGAGAAAACCGGTGTGGATCTCTCCAGTTCCACTGGACTGTTTTCTCCCAGAACATTCACACTCTTTGACAGCTAAAGAAAGAGAGTGGGTGGGTTTGCGCCGTTGCTCTGGTGGGGGAAGGAAAAGCACAGTAAGAAGTCTCACAACACCAGGTTAAAGTCCAACAGGTTTATTTGGTAGCAAATACCATAAACTTTCGGAGCACAGCTCCTTCGTCAGATGGAGTGGATATCTGTTCTCAAACAGTGCAAACAGACACAGAAATCAAATTACAGAATACTGATTAGAATGCAAATCTCTACAGCCAGCCAGGTCTTAAATGTACAGACAAGTGAGTGAGATTATTCAAGTGAGAGGGAAAAGCCAGCTGCACAGTGACCGGGGGGACACCATTTTTAAAGCGTGCCTTGATCCAAACAAACAAAAACACATTAAAAGTAAAGAAAATAACTTGTCCCCTTGCATAAAAAATAAAGTGGACATGTGTAAACAAAATAAAATAGACAAAAAAATCACTCTCCATCCCGCCCCACTCCACCCCACCCCACCACACCTAAATGCTGCAACTCATGAGGCTCACATTAGTGCCTGCTCCTGACAATGCCCACTGGCACTGGTTGGCATTGCCAGTTTGGCTGTGCTTACGTGGCAGTGCCAACATCTGTTGAGAACAGTGCCGGCGGCATTGCCAGGACACTGCCTGGCCATGTCTCTCTCCCCCCCGGCGCTATATTTACCCTTACGCCCCTGGAGGAATCTCCTTGACAGGTTTACGTTTTTAAAAACCTGTCGAGAACCTCGCCGCTGCCACGTCACATCGGTTAGCTATGGATATTCAGTGAGGTGGGGGGAGGTGGGGGGAGTAATTTGGCGAGGGGATGAATTAATTCTCTTCAAATGTATTACAAATGGGTTCTTGCCATTAATGGGCGTGAGCCTGAATACATCATCGGCAAAGGCCAATGTAAATCGGGAAGTGCGGTCATGCCGGAGTCAGTCACGCTTTTAGAATTTCACGGGATTTTGACCCCACTCTGCGCGCTGAGTGTGTGGGTCAAAATTCCTCCCAAAGCTTTGAGCCCAACATGACTCTACTTCTGAATCTCGAAATGTTAACTCTGTTTCTCTCTCCACTGATGTTGCCAGACCTGCTGCGCTTTTCTGACATCTCCTGATTTAATTTCGCATTTCTAGAGTGGAATTTTCCCGTCACCGGAATCGTAGCTGAGGGTTGGTTGGGGTGGGAGGGGCGGGGCGGGGAGGGGGGGGGTGGGGGGGGGAGAGCCATGCAAAGTCCATTGACCTTGAGCGGGATTTCCTGGCCTTGGGGCGAGCGTGGCTAGAAAATCCCACCCAACTCGCATCCGCACTATCTTACCTCCATTTTACTGCTACAACGAGATTCACTGAACGCAATGTTGGCTCATTGGAGGCAGGTTTTGGACAGCTGCATCAATCTAGAGGATGACTACCATTCCAGATAGCGTCTCAGCAGTTGTAGTTGTGTCCTGCCACTGCACAATTTTGCCTGAAGAGTGAAGATCTCAAGGGCAGAAAGGATGAAGAAAAGGAGTAGAAACAGCCTGAGGAGAACAAGGAGTTACCAGCTGCCAGAATCAATCACTCACCGTGGAATCTCTTGACAGCCACATCCTGCTGCTGCATTAACAGTCCTGTCTACATTTATCCTTTCACATCAATAATATAACATCATTTACAGACCCTTCTCCCTGCACATCAACTCATACATTTCTCACCTACTGAAAGCAAATTCCAAAAACAATCTCTGTGCACAGAACTGCATTAGTCGAAGTTTAATTTGAATGAATCTGTGTATCATGGGCGACACTGTGGCACAGTGGTTAGCTTTCCTCCGGGTGCTCCATTTTCATCCCACAGCCTGAAAGACGTGCTGGCTAGATGCATTGGCCATGCTAAATTCACCCTCTGTGTACCCGTACAGGCACCAGAGTGTGGCAACTAGGGGATTTTAATTTCATTGCAATGTTAATGTAAGCCTACTTGTGACACTAATAAATAAACTTAAACTTTAAACACTGCACCCCATTGGACCATAAGATCTAAGAATCTTCCAGTCTGCACCACCATTCAGTGAAATCAGGGCTGACCTGATATAACCTTCAACTCCACTTTCCACCTTGTCCCCATAACCTTTGATTCCCTAACAGATTAAAAATCTGTCTATCTCAGCCTTGAACCTACTTCATGACCCAACCCCCACAGCCCCCTGCGATAAAGAATTCCACAGATTCACTGCCCTCTGAGAAAAGAAATTCCTCCTCATCTCTGTTTTAAACGGGCGACCCTTTACTCTGAGATTATGTCCTCTGGTCCTGAGCAGAAACTGATAGCCAAGTCGCTGAGCAGAAACTGATAGCCAAGTTCCGCACACACGAGGACAGCCTCAACCGGGATATTGGGTTCTTATCCCACTATTTGTAACCCCCACAGAGTTTCACTGGCTGTCTTGTCTGGAGACAATACACATCTTTTTAGCCTGTCTTGATGCTCTCTCCACTCATGTTGTTTTGTTTCTTAAAGACTTGGTTAGTTGTAAGTATTCGCATTCCAACCATTATTCATGTAAATTGAGTTTGTGTCTTTATCTGCTCTGTTTGTGAACAGAATTCCCACTCACCTGAAGAAGGGGCTTGCAGCTCCGAAAGCTTGTGTGGCTTTTGCTACCAAATAAACCTGTTGGACTTTAACCTGGTGTTGTTAAACTTCTTACCTAATCTCCCCCACATGGAGAAGCAACCTCTCAGCATCAACCTTGTCAAGTCCGCTGAGAATCCCATATGTCTCAGTAAGGTCACCTTTCATTCTTCAAAACTTCAATGAGTACACCCCAACCCACTCAACATCTCCTCTGAAGAAAATCCCTCCATACTGGAATCAACCTAATGAACCTTCTCTGGACTGCCTCCAATGCCAGTATATCTTCCCTTAGATAAGGGGACCAAAACTGTTCACAGTATCCCAGATGTGGTTCACAAGTATCTTGTATAGTTTATCAAGACTTCCCTATTTCTATATTCCATTCCCTTTGAAATAAAAGCCAACATTCCATTTGCCTTCCCAATTACCTGCTGAACTTGCATACTTTTTGTAATTATGCACGAGGACTCCCAAATCCCTCTGTGCTGCAGTTTTCTGCAGTCTTTCTCCACTTAATTAATACTCAGCTCCTTTATTCTTCCTAGCAAAATGCATAACTTCACATTTTCCCACAGTATATTCCATCTGCTAAGTTTTTGCCCACTCACTTAACATGTCGATGTTCCTCTGTTGACTCTTTGGGTGGGATTTTCTGGCTGCGCTCACCCCAAGACTGGAAAATTCAGCCCGAGGTCAATGGGCCTCTGCATGGTCTGCCCCCCCCACCCCTCTTTCCCCCTCCCCCCCCCCCCCCACCCCCAACCCACTGCGAATCCCATGGCAGGCGAGGTGGGAAGATTCCGCCCTTTGTGTCATCCTCACCACTTGCCCCCACCTATTTTGGTGCCATCCGCAAACTTGCAATAGTACATTCAATTCCCTCATCCAAGTCATTAATATATATTGTAAATAATTGTGGCCCCAGCACTAATCCCTGCGGCAGTCCACGAGTTATAGGTTACCATCCTGAAAATACACCCCTTAGCTCAACTCTGTCTTCTATCAGTTAGTCAATCCTCTATCCATCCTAATATACTACCGCTAACATCATGGATTCTTATCTTATTAAGCAGCCTTTTGTGCGGAACTTATCGTACTCTTTTTAGAAATCTAAGTATATTACATCTACTGGTTTCCCTTTATCTGTCCTGCTCATTACCATCTCAGATAATTCCATTAAATTTTCAGACATGATTTCCCCTTCATAAAGTCATGCTGACACTGCTTGATTATTTTACGCATTTCTAAATGTTTTGCTTTTACATCCTTAACAACGGACATTTTCCCAATGACAGAAATTAAGCTAACTGGTCAAGAGTTGCTTGTTCTTTTTCTCCCTCCGTTCTTGAATAAAGGTGTTACATTGGCAGTTTTCCAATCCTCTGGGACTTTTCCAAAACGGAAGGAGTTTTGGAAGATTGCTACGATACATCCACTATCTCTGTAGGAACTTCCTGCACTCTCTGTCTGTGGGAATGACGGTCCGTGCCGAGAGAACATGATTCACTCTGACAAGTTTCCAAGTCATTCAAGGCTGAATTGGGGAGATGTTTGATTGACAGGAGAATCAAGGGTTATGGGGGACAGGCAGGAAAGTGGAGCTCAGACCACAATCAGATCAGGCATGATCTTTTTAAATGAACGGGCAGGCTCAAATGACCAAGGATTTGCGCCTGCTTCTATTTCTTATGAGCTTATGATCTTATGCCCTTACTCACTCATTCCTTTACAAGCACTATCCCAAAAATATTCATCCAAAGGTGTTAGAGAGTAAACTAACCATGGTTAGCCATGGAAGTTAAGGATTGTATTAAGCTGAAAGAAACAACATATCACATGGCAAAGATTAGTGGTAAGCCAGAGGATTGAGAAAGTTATAAAAACCAACAAAAGATGATCAGAAAATATACGGAGAAGGTAAACTATGAGGTTAAACTAGCAAGTTATATAAAAATGGACAGAAAGAGCTTCTTCAAATATATTAAAAGGAAGAGAAAGGCGAAAGTGAACATAGGCCCCTTAGAGAATGAGACTGGGAAAATAATAATGGGGAATCAGGAAATACAGTAAGAGTTTTAACAACACCAGGTTAAAGTCCAACAGGTTTATTTGGTAGCAAATACCATTAGCTTTCGGAGTGCTGCTCCTTCGTCAGATGGAGTCGAAATGTGCACATTTCCACTCCATCTGACGAAGGGGCAGCGCTCCGAAAGCTAATGGTATTTGCTACCAAATAAACCTGTTGGACTTTAACCTGGTGTTGTTAAAACTCTTACTGTGTTCACCCCAGTCCAACGCCGGCATCTCCACATCGAATCAGGAAATGGCAGAGGAGTTAAATAATTACTTTTCGCCAGTCTTCATGGTGGAAGACATTAATAACATTCCAAAAAATACTAAATCAAGGGGGAAAATTGGGGGGGGTGGGGGGGGTGAGGAAATAAATGCAATATTATCATTAAAGAAAACGTACCAGGGAAACTAATGGGGCTAAAGGCCGATAAATCCTCTGTCCATGATGGATTGCATCCCAGGATGTTAAAAAAAGCAGCGACTGTTATGTGTAGAAAAGAATGGTGAAGGTTAACAACACTCTGAGAGGATAAATTCTTCCTCATCTGCGTTTAGTTTTTAAGCAGCGCCCTCAAATCCTAGATGCCTCACAAGGAGAAACTTCCTCTCAGCATGTCAAGTTCCATCAGAATCCTATGTCTTTCAATAAGGTAACCTTTAATTCCCCTCAACTCCATTGAGTATAGGTCCAACCAATTCAACTTTTCTTCATAAGACAATACCTTTATGCCAGGATTCAGCTCAGTGAACTTTCTCTGAACTACTTCCAGTGCAAGTATATCCCTCCTTTAGTAAATAGGTCAAAGATTGTACACAATGTGCGATCTCAACAATACTCTGTACAGTTACCACAAGACTTCCATACTTTTATATTCCATCCCCCTTGCATTAAAGGCAAACATTTGCCTTCCTCGTTATTTACCATGTATCTGCATGGTAACCTTTTGTGATGGACACCCATATCCTCCCATATCGCAGTATTCATCAGTCTCTATTTATTTTTCCTCTCAAAGTGGATAGTCTCACACATTACCACGTTATAATCTATGGGGACGATTTTGAGCCCTCACTCTCCGTCTGCGGGAATGGCGGCCCATGCTCAAAATTCAGAAAGCGTGATTCGCACCCATGAGTTTCCAAGTTCCGATCTTACCAGTTCCTCATTGGTGGACTGGCTTGCAACATGCCGCGGGACCTTGGAAAGCTCATTTCAATACATTAGTACGTTATTTGCGAGCACTGTCTCGGGGTCTTCCCCCCTCACCGGATATTCGTGAACGTGAACCTGTCATTGGGGTCTCTCTGGGGGTTGTAAAGGTATGTATAGGGCCCTGGGGGAGAGGCACATGGCGAGGCAGTGGCCTGGCAATGCTCCCTGGCACTGCCCATTGGCACGGATTGGCATTGGTGGGTGTGAGCTCAGACTGTCAGGGTGTGGGGAGAAGGGGGGAAGCCAATGATTGGGGGATGAGATATGGGTGGGGGAGAAGGAGCCAATGATCAGTAGGGAGGGGACCGATGACCGGGGCAGTTGGGCGGGGGGGTGGAGGGGCCAATTAGAATCATAGAAAATTACAGCTCAGAAACAGGCCTTTTGGCCCTTCTTGTCTGTGCCGAACCATTTTATGCCTAGTCCCACTGACCTGCACTTGGACCATATCCCTCCACACCCCTCTCATAAGAACATAAGAACATAAGAACATAAGAAATAGAAGCAGGAGTAGGCCATCTAGCCCCTCGAGCCTGCCCCGCCATTCAATAAGATCATGGCTGATCTGACGTGGATCAGTACCACTTACCCGCCTGATCCCCATAACCCTTAATTCCCTTACCGATCAGGAATCCATCCATCCGCGCTTTAAACATATTCAGCGAGGTAGCCTCCACCACCTCAGTGGGCAGAGAATTCCAGAGATTCACCACCCTCTGGGAGAAGAAGTTCCTCCTCAACTCTGTCTTAAACCGACCCCCCTTTATTTTGAGGCTGTGTCCTCTAGTTTTAACTTCCTTACTAAGTGGAAAGAATCTCTCCGCCTCCACCCTATCCAGCCCCCGCATTATCTTATAAGTCTCCATAAGATCCCCCCTCATCCTTCTACACTCCAACGAGTACAAACCCAATCTCCTCAGCCTCTCCTCATAATCCAAACCCCTCATCTCCGGTATCAACCTGGTGAACCTTCTCTGCACTCCCTCCAATGCCAATATATCCTTCCTCATATAAGGGGACCAATACTGCACACAGTATTCCAGCTGCGGCCTCACCAATGCCCTGTACAGGTGCATCAAGACATCCCTGCTTTTATATTCTATCCCCCTCGCGATATAGGCCAACATCCCATTTGCCTTCTTGATCACCTGTTGTACCTGCAGACTGGGCTTTTGCGTCTCATGCACAAGGACCCCCAGGTCCCTTTGCACGGTAGCATGTTTTAATTTGTTTCCATTGAGATAGTAATCCCATTTGTTATTATTTCCTCCAAAGTGTATAACCTCGCATTTATCAACGTTATACTCCATTTGCCATATCCTCGCCCACTCACTCAGCCTGTCCAAATCTCTCTGCAGATCTTCTCCGTCCTCCACACGATTCACTTTTCCACTTATCTTTGTGTCGTCTGCAAACTTCGTTACCCTACACTCCGTCCCCTCCTCCAGATCATCTATATAAATGGTAAATAGTTGCGGCCCGAGTACCGATCCCTGCGGCACGCCACTAGTTACCTTCCTCCAACCGGAAAAACACCCATTTATTCCGACTCTTTGCTTCCTGTCGGATAGCCAGTCCCCAATCCACTTTAACACACTACCCCCAACTCCGTGTGCCCTAATCTTCTTCAGCAACCTTTTATGGGGCACCTTATCAAACGCCTTTTTGGGATTTTCACAGTAACTTCATTGCAGTGTTAATGTGAGCCCACTTGTGGTGAAGTGGCCTTATTCACCACGTCACAACTTAATCTATCCCCCTAATTACCTGGCACCTTTTCTTCCTTCAATCACTTCATCTTGTTCCCCCCCTTTTGCCTCATGTTTAAAATCCTCATTGTCTGCTGACTATCCCTTTCTCAGGTCTGTCCTCAATTTCTCACCAAGATGTCCTGTCTCCTTTCCTCTCTCAGCCACTCTGCTGAACAGATGGGCAGTAAATAGTGCACTTACCAATGATGCTTGCATCCCATGAAGGAATAAAATATAATTCGCAGTAAATTCATCTCCATCTAACTCCCCTTTCCTATTCCTTTCCGAATTATCCACCATCTTAAACCTCCCGAACCTTATGTAAACTCCCCTATTCACATTCATCACCACCTGCTCGACCTCAGCTTCTTCCATGATCTCTTTATGAACATGGCTTTTATCAATGATTTGGCCATTTCCAACCTTTTAATTTTTATTTTTAAAATTTTATTTATTAGTGTCACAAGTGGGCTTACATTAACACTGCAATGAAGTTTCTGTGAAAATCCCCTAGTCTACTTGTGACAATAATAAATAAATGTCACAGTGCGCTCGAACATTAATTGTGCAAAAACCATTTGATTAAACAGGCTAACAGTACATAACTCTTTACGTAGGGCGAGACATGGATGGAAATGTTGTAGCTAGTGCATAGCCTATCACGTCTCCCCCAATTTTTTTGTGTAAAGAAGAAAGATGTAGGTCAGTTGTAGACTAGTTCATTACGTAGTCCTGGGACCTTGTGTTTGGTTTGGTCATTCATCCTGAACATGTGATTGTGCCAGTTGGCTATATGCTAAAAGTTTTTAAAGTTTATTTATTAGTTTCACAAATAGGCTTACAGTAACACTGCAATGAAGTTATTGTGAAAATCCCCTAGTCGCCACACTCTGGCGCCTGTTCGGGTACACTGAGGGAAAATTTAGCATGGCTAATGCACCTAACCAGCAAATCTTTTGGACTGTGGGAGGAAACCGGAGCACCCGAAGGAAACCCATGCAGACACGGGGAGAACGTGCAAACTCCACACAGACAGTGAGCCAAGCCAGAAATTGAACCCGGGTCCCTGGTGAGGCAGCAGCGCTAACCACTGTGCTACCATGCCACCCTCACCATCTAGATTACCTCACTGCCTCCCAACATACTTTCTTTTGTGTCCTCATCTGGGGAAAATATTCCCCAACACATTATTAATGCACTGTCAAACTTCCCACTTCCTCGGCTTTGGCCCTCTTTTCATCACGATGCCTTTGCACCTGTTGATTTGTTCAATTACTTCCTCACCTTCACATTTGGTGACATTTTCTGCAGCAAGATGTTCACTGTCTCCCATCTTGGTAGTTCCTGATGGTATTGTTTTCTATCTGCATGTCCTGAAGGAACAGACTTGAGTATACCAATGCACAACTGGCTTGGTCATCCACCACTAGAGCTACCTGGGCTATCACAAGCTCCACTTGGCCATGTGCTCCACTGTCAAAAGGATTTACTATTCCAGGATTGTCCCGAAGAACAAAGATTAACTTTTTTCTCTTCTGCAATCGACCACCTACTTAGAATCATAGAATCCTACAATGCAGAAGGAGGCCATTCGGCCCATCGAGTCTGCGCTGACTGCAGTCCCGCCCAGGCCCTATTCCCATAACCCCATGCATTTACCCTAGCTAGTCCCCCTGACACTAGGGTCAATTTAACATGGCCAATCTACCTAACCCGCACATCTTTGGACAGTGGGAGGAAACTGGAGCACCCAGAGGAAACCCATGCAGACATGGAGAGGATGTATAAACTCCACACAGACAGACAGTGACCCAAGACAAGAATCGAACCCAGGTCCCTAACACTGTGAGGCAGCAGGGCTAACCAATGTGCCAACGTGCCACCCTACTTCAACCCATCTCTCCTGTCCTCCTCATGCTCATCTCACACAACACTCGCAATGGACCTCATGACTTCCTTGTCACAAAATTGAACTCATCTGTCAGCTTTCTCTAATACTTCTCTTGTTCCCTTTGTTTCCCAAATGAAATCTCCTCTCCCCCTACCTTAACCCTGAGTCCCTACCTCTCGATAGTTTCTCCCTCATGTACTGCCATGCTGTTTCAACACTGCACGCAAGCTCATCTTACTCTGGCGATCCATCCTTCACTGCCTTGATCCCATTTCCACTAACATCTGGCCACCCAACTTTCCTTCCTGGCCCATCTATGCCAGCTGTAAAAGGTTCCCTGTACTCAGGCACATTCAATCCCTCTTTCTAAACTGGCTTCATCATCCCCTCCTAAACAAATGTATTTCCTATTCCCATACCCTAAATAAGCAATGGAAGTTTATGATGAGGATTACTTCAGCTGCTTTGTACTATATGGAGGAAGAGGAGGAGGAGGAAGAAGAGCAAGCATAACTAGAAGTAGAGGCTTGGACACTCAGGAGAAGCAACTGGTGGGCCTCGGACAAGGTAACAGCTGAGTGAAAGGCCTTACCCAGCCAACAGGGTCTATAGACTAAGGGTGACACTTTGAGCAACACATGAGAATGCTACACTTCTGGATGTAGATTGGAGCTGACCTCACCAACCTCTTGGAGTAAAATCTGCTGTGCCACAGGTCTATGTCATGTCATGCCAGTAGCTGTAAAAGGTTCTCAGAGGCCATGTATTTCTGTTCCTCAGGATCGTTCTAACCATCTATCCGGCATCTCACAGAAGGAAATCCACAATTGCGTCAAGGAGTTGACCAATACACTATTATCAGGGCAAACCAATATTCCAAATGAGAGAACCATGGTGTTCACAGCAATTAGCACCTTCCCTTAAGTTCATCAGGACACCACAAGACCTGACAAGAGTTGTCAGGGGCTGTTACGATGGGTTTTACGATGTTATATTTAAAAACTAGCCTTCCCCTCAAGTAGCCAGGCAAAGTAACAGAGTGGTTTCAAGATGATTTATTAAAACTATAGCTATAGGACCCTGAATGAAGCCATTCAGATCATTCAGAGTTACAAGTTCAGAAATACACAGACAATTAAAGTCTCAGCTTCGATTGAATGGATGGCTGTGACAAGTGGCATTCCTCAGGGATCAGTGCTGGGACCTTTGTTGTTTGTAATATATATAAATGATTTGGAGGAAAATGTAACTGGTTTGATTAGTAAGTTTGCAGATGATACAAAGCATGATGGATTTGCAGATAGTGATGAAGACCATCAAAGGATACAGCAGGATATAGATCAGTTGGAGATTTGGGCGGAGAGATGGCAGATGGAGTTTAATCCGGACAAATGTGAGGTAATGCATTTTGGAGGGTCTAATACAGATAGGAAATATACAGTAAATGGCAGAACCCTTAAGAGTATTGATAGGCAGAGGAATCTGGGTATACAGGTACACAGGTCACTGAAAGTGGCAATGCAGGTGGAGAAGGTAGTCAAGAAGGCATACGGCATGCTTGCATTCATCGGCCGAGGCATTGAGTTTAAAAGTTGGCAAATCATGTTGCAGCTTTATAGAACCTTAGTTAGGCTGTACTTGGAATATAGTGTTCAATTCTGGTCGCCACACTACCAGAAGGATGTGGAGGCTTTGGAGAGGGTACAGAAAAGATTTACCAGGATGTTGTCCTGGTATGGAGGGCATTAGCTATGAGGAGAGGTTGGAGAAACTTGGTTTGTTCACACTGGAACGACGGAGGTTGAGGGGAGACCTGATAGAAGTCTACAAGATTATGAGAGGCATGGACAGAGTGGATAGTCAGAAGCTTTTTCCCAGGGTGGAAGAGTCAATTACTAGGGGGCATAGGTTTAAGGTGCGAGGGGCAAGGTTTAAAGGAGATGTACAAGGCAGATTTTTTACACAGAGAGTAGTGGATGCTTGGAACTCATTGACAGGGGAGGTAGTGGAAGCGGATATGGTAGTGAGTTTTAAGGGGCGTCTTGACAAGTACATGAATAGGATGGGAATAGAGGGATATGGTCCCCAGAAGGGTAGAGGGTTTTAGTTAAGTCAGGTAGCATGGTTGGTGCAGGCTTGGAGGGCCGAAGGGCCTGTTCCTGCGCTGTAATTTTCTTTGTTCTTCGTACAAGTACTTAGCATAGACCAATAGACGAATAGGAGTTATCCCTATCCATTCATAGACATGGTTACATCATGCATATATAAGGGTGTAATGTCCAATTCAAACTTGTGCATGTTATATCATCAAGAAATGATAGTTATATGTCTGACCAGTGGTATCTCAACCTTCCTTTCCATTGTTCCTGGTTCAGTAAGTAGTCTCACAACACCAGGTTAAAGTCCAACGGGTTTATTGGGTAGCACAAGCTTTTGGAGCATTGCCCCTTCATCAGGTGTGTGCCCCTCACCTGATGGCACTCACCTGATGAAGGGGCAATGCTCCAAAAGCTCGTGCTACCAAATAAACCTGTTGGACTTTAACCTGGTGTTGTGAGACTACTTACTGTGCCTACTCCAGTTCAACGCCGGCAACTCCACATCATTGTTCCTAGTTCTAATGGGCAGACATGAACTGCAGCTGCACATACACTTGGGTGGCATGGTGGCACAGTGGTTAACACTGCTGCCTCACAGCGCCAGGTTCAATTTCGGCCTCGGCTCACTACCTGTGTGGAGTCTGCACTTTCTCCTCATGTCTGCATGGGTTTCCTCCGGGTGCTCCGGTTTCCTCCCACTTTCTGAAAGACCTGCTGGTTAGGTGCATTGGTCATGCTAAATTCTCCCTCAGTGTACCCGAACAGGCGCCGGAGTGTGGCGACTGGGGGATTTTCACAGTAGCTTCATTGCAGTGTTAATATAAGCCTACCTGTGACTAATAAATAAACTTTACTTTACATTATTTTTTCCTCACAGTCCAGAGATGTGCGGGTTAGGTTGATTGACCATGATAAATTGACCCGAGTGTTAGGGGGATTAGCAGGGTAAATGTGTGGGGTTACAGGAATAGGGCCTAGGTGGGATTGTGGTCAGTACAGACTCGATGGGCCGAACAGCCTCATTCTGTACTGTCAGGATTCTATGATTCTGTGATCATTCAATTAGATGGTCCTTGACCCTTCTCTGGCCTTACTTTAATCAAAACCTATCATTTGCACATAGCTTTCCCTGTGTGACTGAGGTTCAGCTTGCGCCTTATATGATTTTTAAACTTGTGTGATTATTAACTCTTTCAGGAGTGTTCATAAAAAGACCCATGGGGTTATCACTCAATTAAAGTGCAACTTGCTGGTGATCACAATGAGAGAAGGTGGCAAACTGTCTCAGGTTCTTTCATAACTGTCCATAATACATCCATCGATTATCCAGTCTGCCAGGAATGTTCAAGGATGACCACTTAGGGGCAAGTGTTACTCCCTTCACAGCCCCACCCTGCCCGAGTGCCTCAGATATAACAAGAACCATGGCACCACAAGCAGGATCATCAAACATAATAATGGGTTCCTGAAGCAAAGGCCAATACATTTGCCCTGGAGAGACTATCTGCCTAACATGTGGCTTGCTTTGTCCTGCACATTATTACATTCCAAGGAGGAAGCACATCGTTTCGAGCCTGGATGACCAGAGCTCTGATGAAGAGTCATCCTGACTCGAAACGGTGACTCTATTCTCTCTCCCCAGATGCTGTCAGATCTGCTGAGATTTTCCAGCATTTTCTGTTTTTTTTATAGGGTGGCATGGTGACACAGTGATTAGCACTGCTCCCTTACAGTGCCAGGGACCTGGGTTCGATTCCCGGCTTGGGTCACTGTCTGTGTGAAGTTTGCACGTTCTCCCCGTGTCTGCGTGGGTTTCCTCCGGATGCTCCAGTTTCCTCCCACTGTCCAAAGATGTATAGGTTAGGTGGATTGGCCATGCTAAATTGTCCCTTAGTGTCCAAAAGTGTGTTGATTAGCCCGGTAAACATGTGGGGTTATGGGGATAGGGCTTGGGTAAGATGCTCTATCAGAGAGTTGCTGCAGACTCAATGGGCTGAATGTCCTCCTTCTGCACTATATGGATTCTATGACAGCCTGAGGGCGGCACGGTGGCACAGTGGTTAGCACTGCTGCTTCACAGTGCCCGGGACCCGGGTTCAATTCCCGGCTTGGCTCACTGTCTGTGTGGAGTTTGCACATTTTCCCCGTGTCTGCGTGGGTTTCCTCCGGGTGCTCTGTCTTCCTCCCACAGTCCAAAGATGTGCAAGTTAGGTGGATTGGCCATGCTAAATTGCCCCTTAGTGTTAGGGGGACTAGCTAGGGTAAATGTATGGGGATGGGGTCTGGGTGGGATTGAGGTTGGTGCAGACTCAATGGGCTGAATGGCCTCCTTCTGCACTGTATGATCCTATTCTTTCAAATTGCAGTATTTTGTTTTTATCTCAGCAAGAAGACTCTTCATCTGAGAAAGAACAGTTGTACAGTGACGAGGAAAAAGATGGTAAATGGTTTGCAGCCAGAAAGCAAGGGAAGATTTCCTTGCTCAGTGAATCAGGTGAGCTGCTCACCCTCCTGCTTTAACAGTCTGCCATTGACAGTTCTTTCACCATTTACCACTTCCTTAATCATGTAATAGTGAAACCATTCAGCAATCTTCATATCAATGACTTACTGAAAAGGCAGCTGCTGCACCGCACTCTAAAGTGGCAGAAGAGGTTTGGCTGTAAATACAATCAACAACCATCTTTGCATCATCGCCAGATTTGGCTACTGAACACTCCAAAACATCCTATCTTTCCAAAATTCCCTTGAATATTCAGGATCCTGTCATGGTCACTTTGCAACCATGCCTCTGTGATAGCTATCAAATTGAAGAAGGGAAAGGGTGAATGTTTTTTGTATTTAGTGTATTTTCTACCCAAGTGGTTAATAGATTTTGTACCTAGAATGTATCACAAACATAACCCTTCATTATGGCCAATCTCCCCAGACTTATACTGCTCCTGGCATCAATACAAATTATTTATTCATGTTTTCTTTACTTGTTCGTGTCTTTCATTCTTTAACATTTATTCTTATAAAGACAGACAGTTAAATGTAAATGTTGTTTGCAGACTTGCGAGTCTTACCTGGTTCTGCAGGTTTGTGTGTTAAATGTAAATGAAGGAAGCAGCTACATATGGTAGAGTGCGATACCGGCCGTTTGACAAGAGGACTCCCGCTGGGACCGCCGCGGGCCACACAGTCACTTCAAAGGAAAAGCCGCGGGAAGAGCAGGGAACCTAAGACTGCATCGTGGCTACAGCTGCCAGAAGACTTGTGCTTCGTGACCTGAGAATGCCAGATACACTCTGGTTTATGGTCAGAGGCTGCCAGATGCACCGTGCTTCGTGATCCAGGACTGTTAAATGGACTTTAATTCATAACCAGACCAGTGTTTGCGTCGTGACTGGTGCTGGGAGCCATAATTTATAAATACCCACACTTCATTGTGTTCAGTGAGAAGTCTGGTGAACCGGTGTTAAGGTTGCCAGATCTCTCCCAAAAGCTTTTGAGAATAAAGCTCACTGTACTTTGACTTACTAACTATCTCAGAGGTCTTATTTACCTACAACAACATCATGCTCATTTACTTCCATTTATGCTATCAATTTGCCAATTTTGTTATGAATGTTAGGTGCATTCAGATGAAGCGCTTATAATACTATTTTCTCTCACTGCCTTTTCCTCCTCTTGTTTTGCTGGTGCATTCTTAAGTTTGTAAGCTCTGACCTTCCTGTCACATATTGGTTATCATTACCTGCATCGCCACCCTGCTCTCTTACCTTGTCCTTTCCTCTTGAATTTACTGCATCTACCCTAATGTGATCCCTCGCCCACCACTATTTAATTTGATGCCTTTGCTACAGCCCTTGTCATGCAACTTGCAAGGACATTGGCCCCAGCATAGTTTGGATGGAAGTCATCCAAATGGTACAGCTCCCTCTTTCCCCAGTACTGATGCCAGTGTCCTGTGAATCAACATGCATTTCTTCCATACTAATCTTTGAACTACGCATTCAACTCTCTGACCTGATTTACCCCATGCCAATTTGCTTGTGGCTAAGGTCATAATCTTTGGATTATGACCTTTGCGGTTCTGCTTTTTCAAATCCTAGTCTCATATTTCCTCAGACTCTTTGTTAGGATTATATTCACTGGAGTTTAGAAGAGTGAGTGGGAATCTCATAGAAACTTATAAAATTCTAACAGGGTTGGACAGGGTAGATTCAGAAAGAATGTGTCCAATGATGGGGGAGTCCAGAATTAGGGGTCATAGGGCCTGATTTTACCAACAATTTGCGCCCTTTTTCGGGCACGGAATCGCGGTAAAATCGGGTGTGAGGCCTTTATCGCGATCTGCACCCGTGTCCGAGCAAATTGTGACTTTACCCGCGCCCGAATCGGGCGGCCCGACGATTTAAATGCATTAGCATGCATTTAAATCTATTTAATGAACCGCCCACCCAACTCTATCATCAATTCCCATTTTACCTTCTTCTGTTCCGTTCCGGATCCATGCTTTTAGCGACCTGCAAAGTAAAAATCCGAAGCCGATTTTTATTTTGCAGGGAGCGGGTTCAGAACCTGCAACAGCTCTCTGACCCAGATCATCTTCTGGGAGGGGGGTGAGGAGGGAGGCGGGGCAAAGCATCCTCGGTGGGGG
Source organism: Mustelus asterias (assembly GCF_964213995.1). Taxonomy (NCBI): domain Eukaryota; kingdom Metazoa; phylum Chordata; class Chondrichthyes; order Carcharhiniformes; family Triakidae; genus Mustelus; species Mustelus asterias. Next base: position 31,061,971 of record NC_135802.1, read on the forward strand.
AGGAGGAGGAGGCAGGTCAGATATACGTCTGGGGGGGGGGAGGAGAGGAGGAGGAGGTGGGTCAGATATATGTCTGGGGGGGGAGGAGAGGAGGAGGAGGCGGGTCAGATGTATCTTTGCGGGGGGGAGGAGGAGGAGGCGAGTCAGATGTATCACTGGGTGGGGGGAGGAGGAGGAGGCGGGTCAGAGCATCCTCTGGGGGGAGGAGGAGGAAGCAGGTCAGATGTATCTCTGGGGGGAGGAGGAAGAGAAGGCGGGTCAGATGTATCTCTTGGGGGAGGGGTGCGAGAGGGCTGATCATTGTTACTGGTGGGGGGGAGGCCCGATCGCCCACTGGTGTGGGGAGGGGGCGGATGGATCTCTGGTGGGGGGGGGGGGGGGGGGCAGGGGGTCCACTGCCACTCTGTGGGAGATCCCTGCTCCCCACCGGAGGAACGAATCCCTCCTCCTGGAGTGGACGAGTGGTGATATTTTACCGTGCGGTAAAATCGGGCCCTCAGTCTTTGCAAAGCCCTAACTTATTTAAGTGTACACTTAAAGCAGCAAACTGCTACTTCTCCTGCAAGTCAGTCCTATTGACCAGTCTGAACGTTAAATTGCACAACGTTCTACGGTTGAACGAATCCCTCCTCCCCACCGATCGCCCGCAGAGTGGCAGCGGACACCCCTGCCCCCCCCCCAGAGATACATCTGGCCCACCTCCTCCTCCTCCCCCCCCCCAGAGGATGCTCTGACCTGCCTCCCCCCCCCCGAGGATGCTCTGACCTGCCTCCCTCCCCCCTCCCCCCCCCAGAGGATGCTCTGACCCACCTCCCTCCTCCCCGCGCCTCCCGAGGATGCTCTGACCTGCCTCCCTCCGCGCCCCACCCCCAGAGGATGATCTGTGTCAGAGAGCTGCTCTCTCTGCTTTCTGCTTTTTTTTTTTCCCGACCCGGGCGCGCTTTTTCAAATTTTTTTCAAACTGCGCATGAGCAGTTCAGAGGTCCGATCGTTCTGGCAGCGCTAAGCCCCGCCCACAGCACGGATCGGACTGGAGCCGGCTGAAAGCGTGTGGGCGCGTCTGAAAGTGGATTTCAAGGTCGGGTCTGTACTATGCCCAGATTCGGCACTTAGAATCAAAATGGTAAAATCGGGCCCATAGATTGAAGATAAGGGGTAAATCTTTTCGAACTGAGGTGAGGAGAAATTTCTGCATCCAGAGGATGGTGAATGTGTGGAATTCACTACCACAGAATGTAATTGAGGCCAAAATGTTGTCTGATTTCAAGAAGAAATTAGATATAGCTCTTGGGGCTACAGGGACCAAGGGCTACGGGGGGAAGAAAGGATCAGGATATTGAATTCAATGATCAGCCATGACCAAAATGAATGGCGGAGCAGGCTCGAAGGGCCAAATGGTTACTCCTGCTTCTAGTTTCTGTTTCTTAGTCCTATCAATGTTATTGGTACCCATATGGATCATATAAATTGGATCCTTTCTCTCCCACTCCAAGTTCTTCCCCAATCCCGAGGAAATGTCCTTAACCCCAGCACTGTGCAAGCCACATATCCTTTGGTACTCACACTCCTTGCTGCAGAGCACAGTATTTATCCCCCAACTAAACTGTCCTTTACTACAACTACATTGCTTTTTTACTACCCCCACTTGAATGGCCCCCTGCAACACAGTGTTGTGGTCAGTTTTCCCATCCTCCTTGCAGTCCCTGCTCTCATTCACACAAGCTGCAAGGACACCAAACCTGTTAGGCAATCGTAAGAGCTGAGGCTCTTTCATTGGTATCTTCTGGTTCCCCATGCCTCCCTCTCTTTCAGTCACACCTTCTTCTCCCTGACTATGGGATAAATGTTGGCACAGCGGCAAAGTGGTTAGCACTGTTGCCTCACAGCGCCAGGGACCCAGGTTAGATTCCAGCCCTGGGTCACTGTTTTTGCGGAGTCTGCACGTTCTCCCTGTATCTGTGTGGGTTTCCTCCGGGTGCTCTGGTTTCCTCCCACAGTCTGAAAGATGTGTGGGTTAGGTGGATTGACCATGCTAAATTGCCTCTTAGTGTCTAAAGATGTGTTGGTTAGGTGGGTTAGCCATGGTATATGTGTGGGGTTATGGGGATAGGGCCAATGTAGGATGCTGTTTTGGACAGTGGGTGCAAAGTTAATGGGCCAAATAGCCTCCTTGTGCATTGTTGAGATTCCATGATTCTCTGGTTCTATCTCATGGAACAAAGCGTCCAGGTGGACAAAGTATTCCATTCCTTGTTTGGCCTCTTAGTTGCAGTCCAGTAATAAAAGATGATGCAAGTCCAGCTTCTTCACAAACTCACTTTATTCTCTGTTACAACTCCGTATACACACCCAACACCCAGTGCCACCTGTAACCCCTTTATATATCTCGGTGAGTACTAGTAAACAATTAACATACAAATTAGGTCGACAGTGGAAGGTTGCAGTTAAGCCATTGCTAACACCCCTGATGCATCGTAGTCTGAAGCTCGGTCTCCAGCTCATTAACTCAGAGCCAATGTTGCTCAGAGTGCAGACACTCACTGCAAATGTGGTTGCCGCGGATCACACAGATGTCCATCGCCTGCCCCAAGCTGCAGCTACAACACATCATCTGCCCTGCCACCATTATTGTGTTTATTTAACTAATCAGGTTTCAAGTTTAGAAATACCACTCAATGCTTATCTGTAATTATATTACAGAGCTTAATCAGTTAAACTATGAATTTAATTCAGTACTCATAGCTTTGTAGTATCAGTTGAAACTACTGCCCCAGTTCAGAGAGAAAAGAAGCTTAAAAACTCACCAATCATATCCTGTTCACCTGATAACTGCCTCCAGGCTTCAACACTCAGGTCTTGCTGTCTCTGGCTTCCTTCGACTCGCTCTCACGGGCACTCCCTCTTTGCAAAGGACTATAACAGCATGCCCTCCCTCCATGCACCAAATGCCCTCACTTCCCAAATTCCTAGGGTTAGGCACTCAGTCTTGCTGTATTCAATCTCAAGCTGCTAACTCCATAGTGACTTATTTTGTGGACTGCTAAATCTCTTATATTTATACCAGTTGAAGTTCTAGCAATGGGTGTAAATTAAGGGAGGTGGATGCTCAATAAGACCTTGGTGTCCTCGTGCATCAGTCGCTGAAAGTAAGCGTGCAGATACAGCAGGCAGTAAAGAAGGAAAATGGTATGTTGGCCTTCATAGCAAGAAGATTTGAGTATAGGGATAGGGATATTTTGCTGCAATTGTATAGGGCGTTAGTGAGGCCACACTTGGAATATTGTGTGCAGTTTTGGTGTCCTTATCTGAGGAGAAATGTCCTTGCTATAGACGGAGTACAGCAAAGGTTTACTAGGCTGATTCCTGGGATGGTAGGTCTGTCATATGAGGAGAGACTAAGTCAGTTCGGATTATATTCACTGGAGTTTAGAAGAGTGAGAGAGGATCTCATAGAAACTTATAAAATTCTAACAGGGTCAGACAGGGTAGATTCAGCAAGAATGTTCTGGGGGAGTCCAGAACTGGGGGTCATAGTTTCGGGTCAGGGGTAAACCTTTTCGAACTGAGGTGAGGAGAAATTTCTGCACCAAGGGGGTGGTGAATGTGTGGAATTCACTACCACAGAATGTAGTTGAGGCCAAAACGTTGTCTGATTTCAAGAAGAAATTAGATATAGCTCTTGGGGTGAAAGAGATCAAGGGATGTGGGGAAAAGGGGGATCAGGATATTGAATTCAATGATCAGCCATGCTCAAGATTAATGGTGCAGCAGGCTCGAAGGGCCGAATGGCCTATTCCTGCTTCTAGTTTCGATGTTTCTCAGCAACTAAATTGCTTTTTTTTAAAGTTAGGGGAAGAAGAAAGTATCATGCGAATAGTCTTTGGATCCAGATTCAAAGTAAAATACCAAACTATTGATCTGGTCATTCATGCTACATTATATATTGTAGATTAGCTGACAATCTTGACATGACAGGAGGCAACATATTTCACACGCTATTCCAGCTACCAGTGCTTATCCCACAAACGTGCATTTAATCAGATACAAAGCTGATCCAGTTCTTTCTGAGGATGCTTATCAACACAGCACTAAATGTTTTATCCACTGCTCTCTGGGAAACAGGGTTATCTCCAATTTCTGGTCTTGCTTACACCTAATAAGATTTTGATCTAAAATGTTTCCACCTAAAATTTACAGTGGAATAGCATTTTAGGAAGGGCTTTGCACCGTGAAAAAACGAATTGCAATGTAAGTGAGCCGCTAGGTAGTTTTTAAGTCACTGTCGCCGAGACTCTAACCACTCTTCCGAATGAATGTCTGAAACTGCTATATCAGCTATGGAACAACTCCTTATAACTGTGCAGTTATCACCCGATCAGATTGAAGAACATTCTGAAGGTAAGTAATCCTTACCATGTTATTCTCCTTTTCATTTTCAGCTTTTATGAAAGCAACATGCTTAGGAAAGGCAGCCCAGATTTTCAGAGTTACGCGATCCAATTTTCTGAAGTCACTTACACCCAACGTTAGCACTTGAACTTATCAATCACACTTAAATGGGATGGCAATGACATCTCCCATTAGTACCTCATTAACACTAAATGACCAAAATGGGTTTCCAGTGTCGTCAAGTGGTGAAGAAAAGGTGGAATCTGAATTAAAAGCTGAGCAGATACAGTCAAGAGAGTAGAAGAAAGTTCCTTTCCTCTCTCAGCTATTTTCTTTTTTGGCTATGGTTCCTTTAGCTGTTGGCAAGTGCTTTATCATCTACCTTTGTGTCTTTATTCGCCAACCATACCAATTTTGAAGTGATGATGATAGCTTTCCAATTGAGAAAACACACGTATTGCTTTGCAGGAAGAGGAGAATAGGCTGGTCAGGAAGTACAAAGTGCATGTTGCACCCACAATCAGGTATCAACCTTCCTTCCTTTGCGATCATAGAAATAGAATCATAGAAACCCTACAGTGCAGAAGGAGGCCATTCGGCCCATCGAGTCTGCACCGACCACAATCCCACCCAGGCCCTACCCCCACATATTTACCCGCTAATCCCTCTAACCTACGCATCTCAGGACTCTAAGGGGCAATTTTTAACCTGGCCAATCAACCTAATCCGCACATCTTTGGACCGTGGGAGGAAACCGGAGCACCCGGAGGAAACCCACGCAGACACGAGGAGAATGTGCAAACTCCACACAGACAGTGACCCGAGCCGGGAATCGAACCCGGGACCCTGGAGCTGTGAAGCAGCAGTGCTAACCACTGTGCTACCGTGCTGCCCTTGCTAACAAGTATGATTGTCATCCCAATAAATTCCATGTCATTGGTCATGGGTTCCGTGGATCCTTGCAAGGCTGGTGAGCCTGATCCTTGAGCTGCATGTCTGACTGCACACTTGGCAAGGGTTTCCGGGAGGTGTCATTGGTCCTTGTGCTCAATATAGTTGGTATTCCTTCCTTAGGCTCTTTCTCCTGGCCTCCTCTTATCATTGGTTGCTCTTGAAGAATTGTGTCCATTCAGTCAGGAGGTTCCTTCACGTAGTTCTCTTCTGAACAAGGGTCTCCCAGGTATTGACATCTATGTTGCATTTCATGTGGTAAGACCTGTGGGAGTTTTTGAAGTATTTTCTTTGTCCTCCTCTTGTTTGAGAACCTTCCTTGAGCTGGTCAAAAAAGATTTGCTTTGGCAGTGGGAATCTGGCATCCAAGTCATGTGGCCTGCCCAGTGAGGTTGTTTTTGGATGATCATGGCCTTGATGCTGGTGCTCTTAGCTCCTTCAAGGATGCAGATGATAGTATGCCTGTCCTCCCAACAGATGTGGAGAATTCATCTCAGATAGCATTGATGGTACCTCTCCAGGGCCTTGAGCTGATGTCTGTATGTAGTCAGAGTTTCGGAGCCATAGAGAAGAGGTGGGAGGATGGCTGCCTTGTACACTAGGATCTTAGTCTGACTTCAGTTTTAGAGAAGAACAAACATTGAAAGGCAATACTTCACAACAACAGCTTGCTTTAACACAGACAAACTTCCCGAATATAGAAGGGTAGTTAACCAAAATGGATGCCAAACCAAAGAAGGATATATTAGAGAGATACCCAGGTTTGAATCCCCCAATGGTAGATGGGGAAATTTGAATTAAGAATCGACTGATGACCATGGAACCATTGTCGATCGTCAGAGAAATCCATCTGGTTCACTAATGCCCTTTAGGAAAGGAAATCTGCCGTCCGTACCTGGTCAGGCCTACATGTGATTCCAGAACCACAGCAATGTGGTTGATTCTCAGTTGTCCACCAAGGGCAATTAGGGATGGGCAATAAATGCTGACCGGTCAGGGATGCCCATGTCCTTTAAATGAATTTTTTAAAAAATTAAAAACCTGGTCTGTGTCCCTGGGAACAGTCATGGAGCACAAGAGCCTCAACACTGCATCTTTTCCCAGCCTGGCAAAGAAGCATTCTAGACAGAGGCTGGCAATGGTTTCTTCTCCACTGCTACCACCTCAAAGGCAGAGTGTGGAAGTGGTGAGACTGTGGACATAAAGAATCTAATGGGGTGGGGTGGGCTTCTCATCACCGGACAAACCACATCCTGGAGCTTGTTTGGCATCTTAGCTTATATTGGAGTAAATGAGCATGAACCCTGTAGCTGCATTTTGTTGGAAGTTTGTTTTGAAGGAATACTTTAGAATCAGGGAATCCCTACAGTGCAGAAGGAGGCCATTCAGCCCATTGAGCCCATTTATTCCGACTCTTTGCTTCCTGTCGGATAGCCAGTCCCCAATCCACTTTAACACACTACCCCCAACTCCGTGTGCCCTAATCTTCTTCAGCAGCCTTTTATGGGGCACCTTATCAAACGCCTTTTGGAAATCCAAAAACACCGCATCCACCGGTTCTCCTCCATCAACCGCCCTAGTCACATCTTCATAAAAATCCAACATGTTCGTCAAGCACGACTTTCCCCTCATGAATCCATGCTGCGTCTGATTGATCGAACCATTTCTATCCAGATGCCCTGCTATCTCCTCTTTAATAATGGATTCCAGCATTTTCCCTACTACAGACGTTAAGCTGACCGGCCTATAGTTACCCGCCTTTTGTCTCCTTCCTTTTTTAAACAGCGGCGTAACATTAGCCGTTTTCCAATCAACCGGCACTACCCCAGAATGCAACGAGTTTTGATAAATAATCACTAACGCATCCACTATTACCTCTGACATTTCTTTCAATACCCTGGGATGCATTCCATCCGGACCCGGGGACTTGTCCACCTTCAGTCCCATTAGTCTACCCAGCACTGCCTCTCTGGTAACATTAATTGTATTAAGTATTTCTCCTGCTGCCAACCCTCTATTGTTAATATTTGGCAAACTATTTGTGTCCTCCACCGTGAAGACCGACACAAAAAACTTATTTAAAGACTCAGCCATATCTTCATTTCCCACTATTAACTCCCCCCTCTCGTCCTCCAAGGGTCCAACATTCACTCTAGCCACTCTATTCCTTTTTATATATTTATAAAAACTTTTACTATCATTTTTTATATTAATTGCTAGCCTAGCTTCATAGTCTATCCTTCCTTTCTTTATCGCTTTCTTAGTCTCTCTTTGTTGTTTCTTAAATTTTTCCCAATCACTTGTTTCTCCACTATTTTTGGCCACTCTGTACGCAGCTGTTTTTATTTTAATACTCTCCTTTATTTCCTTCGTTATCCACGGCTGGTTCTTCCTTTTCTTACAATCCTTGTTTTTTGCTGGAATATATTTTTGCTGAGAACTGAAAAGGATCTCCTTAAAAATCCTCCACTGTTCCTCAGCTATCCTACCTGCCAGCCTGCTCTCCCAGTCTACCTTAGCCAATTCATCCCTCATCCTATCATATTTCCCTCTGTTCAAACAGAGGACACTGGTTTGGGACCAAACTTTCTCCTCTTCCATCTGAATCAGAACCCATCCAAGTTTTTCTTAAATGTTAAAAGTGACCCCGCATTTACCACTTTATCCGGCAGCTCATTCCACACTCCCACCACTCTCTGCGTGAAGAAGCCCCCCCTAATATTCCCTTTAAACTTTTCTCCTTTCACCCTTAACCCATGCCCTCTGGTTTTTTTCTCCCCTAGCCTCAGTGGAAAAAGCCTGCTCACATTCACTCTATCTATACCCATCAAAATCTTATACACCTCTATCAAATCTCCCCTCAATCTTCTACGCTCCAGGGAATAAAGTCCCAACCTATTCAATCTCTCTCTGTAACTCAGCTTCTCAAGTCCCGGCAACATCCTTGTGAACCTTCTCTGCACTCTTTCAATCTTCCTGTAACTAGGTGACCAAAACTGTACACAATACTCCAAATTCGGCCTCACCAATGCCTTATATAACCTTACCATAACACTCCAACTTTTATACTCGATACTCCGATTTATAAAGGCCAATGTACCAAAGGCACTCTTTACGACCCTATCCACCTGTGACGTCACTTTTAGGGAATTCTGTACCTGTATTCCCAGATCCCTCTGTTCAACTGCACTCTTCAGAGTCCTACCCTTTACCCTGTACGTTCTACTTTGATTTGTCCTTCCAAAGTGCAATATCTCACACTTGTCTGCGTTAAATTCCATTTGCCATTTTTCAGCCCATTTTTCTAGTTGGTCCAAATCCCTCTGCAAGCTTTGAAAACCTTCCTCACTGTCCACTACACCTCCAATCTTTGTATCATCAGCAAACTTGCTGATCCAATTGACCACATTATCATCCAGATCATTGATATAGATGACAAACAACAATGGACACAACACCGATCCCTGCGGCACACCACTAGTCACAGGCCTCCACTCAGAGAAGCAATCCTCCACAACCACTCTCTGGCTTCTTCCATTGAGCCAGTGTCTTATCCAATTTACTACCTCCCCATGTATACCTAGCGACTGAACCTTCCTAACTAACCTCCCATGAGGGACCTTGTCAAAGGCCTTGCTGAAATCCAGGTAGACAACATCCACCGCCTTCCCTTCATCCACTTTCCTGGTAACCTCCTTGAAAAACTCTAATAGATTGGTCAAACATGACCTACCACGCACAAAGCCATGTTGACTCTCCCTAATAAGTCCCTGTCTATCCAAATATTTGTAGATCCTACCCCGTATCACACCTTCCAATAACTTGCCCACCACCGACGTCAAACTTACTGGCCGATAATTTCCCGGATTTCTTTTGGAACCTTTTTTAAACAACGGAACGACATGAGCCACCCTCCAATCATCCGGCACCTCCCCTGTGAATACTGACATTTTAAATATGTCTGCCAGGGCCCCTGCAAGTTCAACACTAGCTTCCCTCAAGGTCCGTGGGAATACCCTGTCCGGTCCTGGGGATTTATCCACTCTGATTTGCCTCAAGACAGCGAGCACCTCCTCCCCTTTAATCTGTAAAGGTTCCATGGCCTCCCTACCAGTTTGCCCTATTTCCGTAGACTCCATGCCCGTTTCCTCAGTAAATACGGATGCAAAAAAACCATTTAGTATCTCCCCCATCTCTTTTGGTTCCATACACAGTCTACCACTCTGGTCTTCAAGAGGACCAATTTTATCCCTCACTATCCTTTTGCTCCTAACATACCTATAGAAGCTCTTTGGATTTTCCTTCACTCTATCTGCCAAAGCAACCTCATGTCTTCTTTTAGCCCTCCTGATTTCCCTCTTAAGTAGCTTCTTGCACTTTTTATACTCCTCGAGCATCTGATCTGTTCCTTGCTGCCTGTACATTTCATACAACTCTCTCTTCCCCTTAATCAGTGTTACAATCTCCCTCGAGAACCAAGGTTCCTTATTCCTATTTACTTTGCCTTTAATCCTGACAGGAACATACAAACTCTGCACTCTCAAAATTTCTCCTTTGAAGGCCTCCCACTTTCCATTTACATCCTTACCAGAGAACAGCCTGTGCCAATCCACACTTCCCAGATCCCTTCTCATTTCATCAAATTTGGCCTTTTTCCAGTTCAGAACTTCAACCCGAGGACCAGATCTATCCTTATCCACGATCAGGTTGAAACTAATAGCATTATGATCACTGGATCCAAAGTGTTCCCTCACACTCACATCCATCACCTGCCCTAACTCATTTCCCAATAGGAGATCCAATATCACATCCTCTCTAGTTGGCACCTCTATATACTGGTGTAGAAAATTCTCCTGAACACATTTTACAAACTCTACCCCGTCTAAACCTTTAACAGTATGCGAGTCCCAATCTATATGTGGAAAATTAAAATCCCCTACTATCACAACTTTGTGTTTCTTGCAGTTGTCAGCTATCTCTCCGCTGATTTGCTCCTCCAATTCTCGCCGACTATTGGGTGGTCTATAATACAAGCCCATGAATGTGGTCATACCTTTCCTGTTTCTCAGCTCCACCCATAGGGCCTCTGTAGACAAGCTCCCTAATCTATCCTGCCTGAGTACCGCTGTAACATTTTCCCTGACCAACAATGCCACCCCCCCCACCTTTTATCCCTCTGCCTCTATCCCGCCTGAAACATTGGAACCCTGGAACATTGAGCTGCCAGTCCTGCCCCTCCTGTAGCCAAGTTTCACTAATGGCTATAATGTCATATTTCCACGTGTCTATCCACGCCTTCAGCTCATCTGCCTTCCCCACAATACTCCTGGCATTGAAATAGACACACCTCAAAAAATTATTTCCACCACACTCTACCCTTCCATTTGTGATTTTGCTTGAACTAACCTGTCTTTTTACCCCTGCTCCACTATCTGCTCTGGCACTCTGGTTCCCACCCCCCTGCAAATCTAGTTTAAATGCTCCCCAATAACATTAGCAAATCTCCCTGCAAGTATATTGCTGGGGAAGAAGGGGCCGATGATTGGTAGTGCCGTTTAAAGGCAGTGTCCAATTTCAGTTTTGCCAGTATGTTGAAGCCCAGTCCCCTTCTATGATGGCATGAAGCACGACCCTTTGATTTTTTTTTGGCAGAGTGTCATAAGGTCTGAAGAGAATACCAATCGGTTTCTCTGAGCCGAAACAACACTCTGCCATTTTTTGGTAAGATTTTACCTTATCTTCCAAATTTTTGCCAACTGATTGAACCTTTAGCCCTTTGCAGATTGATTGAGGTGGATGTTTGCAGAATTGTGCAGACTATACAAGCCTTTAAAAATGGCAAATGGGACTTGGATGCGGAAGACCATCTCCCATTTCTAACAGATCCAATTTTTGCCAGTGATTCATCCAGGAGGGAAACCCAAACTCAGCAGGGCCATTTCAGCTCAGTTCAGCTCAGTTCAGACAGGCCCCATTTTGGTTCTCTCAACGGTCTTAGCCATCCGAGTGGAAGTCACAAATTGATAGAGTGGATTAACATTTTAAAAATGGCTTCAGCTGTCAAAGAGTTAAACAAGAACCATCTGCTGGACTGCTTTGATCAACAGGTTTGAAAAATTAGTCATATCTCATTGTGCAGTTTTAATAGAGTCTTTGTTGATATTTTCACAAGAGTTATCATTATGTCACTATGAATGCATGGCTGTGTTTCAGGAGCTTCAATTATCTCAGCAGAGAGCTCTGAGTTTACAGTTTGATTGACAGTTTAAAGACTGTATTAAAGGATTCATTTTTATTGATATGAGACATGAATATAAATCTGCTTGTTCTTCTTAGAGATTAACCACATGAAGTGATTTACAAGCTTTGAATGGGCTTTAACAATGGAGCTTTTTTCATAGTGTAATGTGGAGAAATGAAAGCTGTATCAGATTGTTAGAAATTTTTCTATCCTCTTCACATGGCTGTTGAGATCTGTCCAGGTATGGAGGGTCTTAGCTATGAGGAGAGATTGGGTAAACTGGGCTTGTTCTCCCTGGAAAGACGGAGAATGAGGGGAGACCTAATAGAGGTGTACAAAATTATGAAGGGTATAGATAGGGTGAACAGTGGGAAGCTTTTTCCCAGGTCGGAGGTGACGATCACAAAGGGTCACGGGCTCAAGGTGAGAGGGGCGAGGTATAACTCAGATATCAGAGGGACGTTTTTTACACAGAGAGTGGTGGGGGCCTGGAATGCGCTGCCAAGTAGGGTGGTGGAGGCAGACATGCTGGCATCATTTAACACTTACCTGGATAGTCACATGAGCAGTCTGGGAATGGAGGGATACAAACGAATGGTCTAGTTGGACCAATGAGCGGCACAGGCTTGGAGGGCTGAAGGGCCTGTTTCCTGTGCTGTACTGTTCTTTGTTATTTGTTCTTTGTTCAGAGTTGATACTTGATGAGTAAACATGGAGTTGTCATGGAAGGATGGGGGGCCATGGGGACAGATAACTTGGCATTGAGTGAGTTATGAGGTGATATGGATGGTATAAGGGGCCATGGGGCTGGATGGGGAGCATTACTTGACATTGAGTTGACATGAGTATATAAAGGGCCATTGATGGGTGGGTGAGTGTTAAGGAGGAATAAGGGATGAGGGTATAAAGGGCATAGCAACTGTTAAAACAGCAACAAAGTCCCAGAGAACAGTGGAAGACTTTCTAATCCATCTGCCTCAATCCCCGTAGCTGTTTATGCGATGTTTCTGGAGTTGGCCAGTCTGAACCTATCCTGCACCTGCCCCTGGAGCGAAAATCACGAGTTGGGAAATATCCCAACACAAGCTATCCACCTCAGAAGCCAAAATCCAGCCCTTTGTATCCTTCTCACAAGTTATTTAGCACCCTATCTTTGTATCATCAGCAAATTTGGCTATAATACAGTCAGTCCCTTCATCCAACAATTAATTTAGGTTGTAAATGGTGTGGCCCCAGCACTAATCCCTGTGGCATTTTATTAGTTACAGTCTGCCAACCTGAAAACGTCCATTTATCAACACTCACTGTTTATGGAGGAAGGATGTGTAGGCATTGGAAAGAGTACAGAGGAGATTCACAAACATGATCCCAAGGATAAACGACTGTAGCTATGAGGATAGATGAGAGAGGTTGGGAATGTTTTCCTTGGTGAAAAGAACTCTGAGAGGAGATTTGATTGAGGTGTTCAAGACGCTGAAGGGTATGGAAAGGGGAAATCATAGAAATCATAGAAATCATAGAAACCCTACAGTACAGAAGGAGGCCATTCGGCCCATCGAGTCTGCACCGACCACAATCCCACCCAGGCCCTACCCCCACATATTTTACCCGCTAATCCCTCTAACCTACGCATCCCAGGACTCTAAGGGGCAATTTTTTTTAACCTAGCCAATCAACCTAACCCGCACATCTTTGGACTGGTGAGAAATTTTGGACTGGTGAGAAATTGTTCCCAATTAAGGGATCACCAAGAGCAAGAGAGCACAGACTCAAAATAATTGGCAAAATGGGTAAAAGCGATGCCAGGGAAAGCTTTTTCACCCAGAGATTTTGATTCAATTTGATGTGATTTGATTTATTATTATCACATGTATTAGAATACAGTGATAAGTATAGTTTCTTGTGCGCTAATCAGACAAAGCATACCGTTCATAGAGAAGGAAAGGAGAGAGTGCAGAATGCAATGTTACAGCATAGCTAGGGTGTAGAGAAAGATCAACATAGTGCGAGATAGGTCCATTCAAAAGTCTGATGGCAGCAGAGAAGAAGCTGTTCTTGAGTTGATTGGTATGTGATCTCAGACTTTTGTATCTTTTTCCCAAAGGAAGAAGGTGGAAGAGATTATGTCAGGGTGTGTGGGGTCCTTAATTATGCTGGGTGTTTTTCCAAGGCAGCAGGAAGTGTAAACAGAGTCAATGGATGGGAGGCTGGTTTGCATGATGGATTGGTTGGAGTCTGGAAAGAACTTCCTGAGAGGGTGGTGGACACAGTTTCGAGTGAGGTATTTAAAAGGTAATTGGATTGTTATCTGAAAAAAAAGAATGTGTAAGGTAAGGAAATGGGACGAGGTATAATGTTCGTTCAGAGACCAAGTACAGACTCAATAGATGGGATTTCATGGCCTCGCTCAAGCAAGACCGAAAATTCCCGCTCAAGGTCAATGGACATTTCCATTGTCAGCCCCTCACCCTCTCCGATTCTGTAGCAGGCGGTAGAATTCCGATGAATAGGTCGAATGGGTTCCTTCTCCACTGTAAAGATTCTGTGATTCTGCAATTATTAGCTAGCCATTAGACCATAAGACCATAAGACATAGGAGCGGAAGTAAGGCCATTCGGCCCATCGAGTCCACTCCACCATTCAATCATGGTTGATTTCAACTCCATTTACCCGCTCTCTCCCCATAGCCCTTAATTCCTCGAGAAATCAAGAATTTATCAATTTCTGTCTTGAAGACGCTCAACGTCTCGGCCTCCACAGCCCTCTGTGGCAATGAATTCCTTTATCCATGCTAATATATCACACCCGGCACAACAAACCCTTGTGCAGTAACCTTTTATATGTCACCACATCAAATGCCTTTTGGAAGTCCAAATGCGCTACGACATCCAATGATAACCCTTATCCACCCTGCTTGCATCCTCAAAGAATTCTGATACATTTATCAGACATGATTTCCCTTTTGCAAAATCATGTTGATTCTACCTGATTGTGTGATGATTTTCTAAATATTCTGCTATTAACCTCTTAAATTTTCCAATGACAGATACTAGTATAACTGGCCTATCATTATCTTATTTCTGACCCCCTCCTTTCTTGAATGGAGGTGTTACATTTGGAGTTTCCCAATCCGCTGCTTAGCACTGCTGTTTCACAGTGCCAGGGACACCCGGGTTCAATTCCAGCCTTGGGTCACTGTCTGTGTGGAGTTTGCACTTTCTCCCCGTGTCTGCGTGGGTTTCCTTCCGGTGCTCCTTCGGGTTTCTTCCCACATTCCAAAGATTTGATTTGATTTATTTTTGTCACATGTATTAGTGTACAGTGAAAAGTATTGTTTCTTGTACGCTATTCAGACAAAGCATACCGTTCATAGAGAAGGAAGGGAGACGGTGCAGAATGTAGTGTTACAGTTATAGCTAGGGCGTAGAGAAAGATCAACTTAACATGAAGTAGGTCCATTCAAAAGTCTGACGGCAGCAGGGAAGAAGCTTTCTTGAGTTGGTTAGAGTTAGGTGGATTGGCCATGCTAAATTGCCTCTTAGTGTCCAATGATGCACAGACTGGGGTTTAATAGGTTTATTATGTGGGGTTGTGGGGATAGGGCCTGAGTAAGATGCTCTGTTGGAGAGTTGGTGCAGACGTGATGGGCCAAATGGCCTACTTCTGCACTGTAAGGAATTTATGATTCTATGAAATGTTGACAGGGCCACATCCATTGGCACCTGATTCTGTTCTTTCTGGAGTACGTTAAGGGGGTTGGAATGATTATGTGAAGAACGAAATTCAAACACAAATTTCAATAACACAGTGATCTGAACATTTCAAAACACAGGCCTGGATTTTCACCTTAAGGAGCACTCTGTGTGGCTGCGCTGTTGGGGAGTTGAGACACCTGGAAGAGTTTAGCTGTGCAGGGTGGCGGAATTTTTCTTTGGTGTGGGATTCCTGTAGGAACCCTGCAAGGCATCTGGACTGCCAAATAGTATAGGGGTTGTGTGGTTCCAGATGGTCGCCATGGAAATATGATGATCACCTGGAGTTCTGGGGGAGGTTAGACAGACATCGGTTAGAGGTGGTTAATTGGGTGATTGGGAGTGACCGCAAGAAGGAATCGTGTTCCTCCTAGTCCACAAACAGTGCTGTGAAGGCACTTATAGAATCATAGAATCCCTACAGTACATCGAGTCTGTACCGACCACAATCCCACCCAGGCCCTATTCCCGTATCCCTGCACATTTACCCTGTTAATCTCCCTGACATTACGGTCAATTTAGCATGGCCAATCGACCTAACCCGCACATCTTTGGAGTGTGGGAGGAAACCAGAGTACCCGGAGGAAACCCACACAGATACAGGGAGAAAGTGCAATGACCCGAGGCCAGAATCGAACCTGGGTCCCTGGCACTGTGAGGCAGCAGTGCTAACCACTGTGCCACCGTGCCACCCATGGATACTTCATGGATACTGCCCTTTTCAATTCTTTTCAGCTGTAAGATTTCACAAGACCTTACCTTATGGTTAAAAATAGAACGACTGTCAAAAGGTGATGAGTGTCCGAAAGGAAGAACAGCAAAATCAGACCAGTTTGAACAGTTGCCATCAAGTATTTGAGACAAATATGGCAACAGCTGCCTCTGGTTGCTGGGCAGTTGGAAGTAGCTCCCGTATCCCCTCAAGCCTGCTGCAGCATTCAATGAAAGTTGGAATATTGTGTACAGTTCTGGGCACCACACTATAGGAAAGATGTGAACGCATCGGAAAGAATGCAGAAGAGGTTTACAAGAATGGTTCCAGGGATGAGAAACTTCAGAATGAGGATAGATTGCAGAGGTTGGGACTGTTCTCCTTGGAGAGAAGAAGGCTAAGAGGAAATTTGATAGAGATGTTCAAAATTATGTGGGGGTTGGACTAGTAGATAGGGAGAAACTGTTCCCTCCCAAAAGGATCAAGAATGAGATTTAAACCAATTTGCAAAGAAGCAAAAGTGATGTGAGAAAAAGCTTTTTCACACAGTGAGAGGTTCAGGTCTGGAATGCACTGCCTGGAAGTGTGGTGGAGGCAGGTTCAACTGAGGCACTCAAGAGACCATCAGATGATTATTTGAATAGAAACAATGTGCCGGGATATGGGAAAAGGACAGGAAAATGGCACTAACTCACGCTCGTTTGGAGAGGCGGTGCGGACACGATGGGCCAAATTGCCTCTTTCTGTACCTTCTGATCCCCGTGGCATTCTACTAGTTACAGTCTGCCAATCTGAAAAGGATCCATTTATCAACACTTTCTGTTTCTTGAGGGCGGCATGGTAGCACAGTGGTTAGCACTGCTGCTTCACAGCTCCAGGGACCTGGGTTCAATTCCCGGTTTGGGTCACTATCTGTGTGGAGTTTGCACATTCTCCTCGTGTCTGCGTGGGTTTCCTCCGGGTGCTCCGGTTTCCTCCCACAGTCCAAAGATGTGTGGGTTAGGTTGATTGGCCATGCTGAAAAATTGCCCTTTAGTGTCCTGAGATGTGTAGGTTAGAGGGATTAGTGGGTAAATATGTAGGGATATTGGGGTAGGGCTGGGTGGGATTGTGGTCGGTGCAGACTTGATGGGCCGAATGGCCTCTTTCTGTACTGTAGGGTTTCTATGATTTCTATGATTGAGGAAGGATGTGAAAGCTTTGCAGAGAGTACAGAGGAGATTCACAAGAAGGATTCCAGGGATAAACAACTGTAGCTATGAGGATAGATTGGAGAGAAGGGGACTGTTTTCCTTGGTGAAAAGAAGGCTCAGAGGAGACCTGATTGAGGTGTTTAAGACCCTGAGGTGTATGGGACAGGGTAAATAATGAGAAACTGTTCCCACTCAAGAGTACATCTGTGATTCTGTGGAAGCATGAATGATCTATGATCAAACTCCATACCCTCCCTTTTGCCACATATCACTTAATGCTTCTTGTTAACGCAAATCTATCAATCTCAGAATTAAAGAGAACAATTACCAGATGATGGCATCCATCCATTTTAGGAGATGATGGACTGTGGCCGGGGTGTATGTCACTTCTGGTTTTAACATCATCTGTTATGGTTGTAGAGGCCAATTTGTGAGTGGTGCCATTAACATCTGGCCTTAACTGCCATTTGTGAAAGAGAGTTTGAAACTTAGGCCATAAGACATGAAGCAGAGGTAGGCCACTCGGCCCATCCAGTCTGCTCTGCCATTCAATGAGATCATGACTGATCTGATGTAATAATCCTCAACTCCATTTTCCCGCTTTAGAGTCATAGATTTACAACATGGAAACAGGCCATTCGGCCCAACTTGTCCATGCTGCCCCTTTTTTTGAACCACTAAACTAGTCCCAATTGCCCGCATTTGGCCCATATCCCTCTATACCCATCTTATCCATGTAACTGTCTAAATGCCTTTTAAAAGACAAAATTGTACCCGCCTCTACTACCACCTCTGGCAGCTTGTTCCAGACACTCACCACCATCCGTGAACCTCGGGGTTCTCTGCCTTCCTTCAAATTGCGCCAACATTATTTTTCAACAAAGCTTTGTACTACGTTAGATGCCTAGATTTTTTACAATTTTGCAGGCCTTTAAATCCTGCAATAACGCACCTGTTCCAGTCTCACAATGTGCAGACTCCCAGTCAATGACATTCCTGATGCCCAGAACTCATTGTGCCTTAATCGCATAACCCTTGATTCCCTTACTGATTATAAATCTGTCTATCTCAGTCGTGAATATACTTAACAACCCAGCCTCGACAGCCCTCTGTGGCAAAGAATTCCACAGATTCACTGCCTTCTGAGAGAACACATCCTTCTCATCTTAAGGGACAACCCCTTACTCTTAGATTATATCCTTCTACCACCCTTTACTCATAGAAGTGTTTCTTAACTTGACTGCTGAAGAGTTTGGCTCTAGTTTTTAGACAATGTGCCCTAGTCCTACATGGGCAACATAGCAGAAATACTCTCTCTTCCTCTTAGTTCCACTTAATACCTTGACAACTGCAATCAAATTCTATAAAATGTAAGGATCATCTTTCAGTCTTCCAAATACCATGAATACAGCCCTAGTTTGTGCGATCCTTCCTTGTAATGTAACGCTAGAAATCCAGGGATCTATCTCAGAAATCCATGCAGGTGCACATGCTCCAAGACATCCCTCCCAAGGTGTGGTGCCCAGAACAGAACACAGTTCTCCAGATGAGGTCTAACCAGTGCCAGTACTGATTGTTCCGACAACCTACTTGCAGATTCCACAGGAAGCCCTTCTCAGCTTCTGTTGCCCAGTTCTCCTTCTATCTGAAATGGCCAACACTGTCACATCCGTGAACCTTGGGGCTCTCTGCCTTCCTTCAAATTGCGCCAACATTATTTTTCAACAAAGCTTTGGACGACACTAGACACCTAGATTTTCACAGGCCTTTAAATCCTGCAATAATGCACCTGTTCCAGTCTCACATTGCACAGAGTCCCAGTCGATGACATTCCTAAAGCCCGGAGATCATCGTACCTATCTATGTTGTACTAATAACAGAAACCATGGCAGAGGAGTCCACATCCCACGGATACAAAATTGTGCTTTGCCGTGCTTCTACTTTGCTTTTGGTCCATTAGACATTCTAGATTCTCAATCTCAGCTCTACCATTGACTAGGGATCAAAAGGAAAATTGTAGAGAAAGTTACCTCATGGTGCTATGATGCCTCAACAACGCCCCCCTCACTCCATACCCCGCAGCCCCACCCCCCTTTTCTCCAATTTTCTTTCTGTAAATTGTTTTCTCTTTCAATATTTATTCTCCCTTCCTCCCCTCGACCTGTTTTCAATGCTCAAATGGGTGCCGCATAAAGGGCCCCATGTGTGACAAGTGGGTGGTCTGAGCTAGCCTCAAGCTTTGCTTCACGCCTTTTGAGTATTAATCGAACATGGTGCCGGCAACTCACCCATATATTGAGCCACTGGTCTGGCCGACAGCAGCCTGGAGGTAAGTTCTAGGAGGAGATTGTAGAGCGGCAATTAGGAGGGAGTCTTCTATTGAGTTCTTTGCAAATGACACTGAGACAAGTGGCTTGATATTTATTGTCCTGGAATGTGTGAGCCACCTGTGGAGAGGTGACAGTCATTGGCAGTTTGCAATTAATGTCAATGAAGCCTGAGGCCCAGTTTTAGGGCAACCTCTGGCTCCCCCCACAGTTAGTTGCACACGTTCCATTCTCAGTGTTCATTTCATGAGCGTAAAGAATTTCAATCCACTGTGTCTACACACATGTACTTCAACTGAATGTTGTTATGCGCCATTTAAGATTAAGAATGATGGCTGCTTTTGCTTTGCTGACATAGGGAGGGTGTGAGAACAATTGTTGCAGTGCAGCATTGCCCTGAGGCCATTTTAAGCAATTTATTACAGGGAAGTGTTGACTGAAGAATGATGCATTCAAGGGAAGAGTGAATTAATGAGTCCTGATGTTCAAAGGAAAGAAAATGGACACAAATAAATGAAAGTATAGAAAAAAGAACTTTCAGCATTAATCTTGAGTAAAGGCATTAAATGAATGTAGAAATAGACAGTATCTAACATAAAAGTTTAAAGTTTATTAGTGTCACAAGTAGACTTACATCAACACTGCAGTGAAGTTACTGTGAAAATCCCCTAATCGCCACACTCAGATCCTCTATCTCTTTCCTGTACTCTGTCTCATCATTGTTTGAGATCCAACCCATGACAGTGGTATCATCAGCAAACTTGAAAATCGAGTTGGAGGGGAATATGGCTATACAGTCAGAGGTGTATAAAGAGCATAGTAAGGGACTAAGGACACAGCCTTGCCGAGCACCGGTGTTGAGGATGATCATGGAGGCGGTGTTGTTGTCTATCCTTACTGACTGCGGTCTGTGGGTTAGGAAATCTAGAATCCAGTTGCAGAGGGAGGTGCCGAGCCCCAGGCCATGAAGTTTGGAGATGAGTCTCGTAGGAATAATGGTGTTAAAGGCTGAGCTGTAGTCTATGCATAGGAGTCTGACATAGGTGTCTTTGTTATATAGGTGTTCCAGGGTTGAGTGTAGGTCCAGGGAGATGGCGTATGCTGTGGATCTGTTGTGGCAATAGGCGAACTGCAGTGGATCCAGACAGTCTGGTAGGCAGGAATTGATTTGTGCCATGATTAACCTTTCGAAGCACTTCATAATGATGGATGTCAGAGCCACCGGACGATAGTCATTAAGGCACGTTGCCTGGCTTTTCTTTGGTACTGGGATGATGGTCGTCTTCTTGAACCAGGTAGGACCTCAAGGTGTAAAGAGAGATGGAAGATGTCTGTGAATACCCCCGCCAGCTGGTCCACGCAGGATCTGAATGCTCATCTGGGTACCCCATCCTGGTAAGAAGTCTCACAACACCAGGTTAAAGTCCAACAGGTATATTTGGTAGCAAAAGCCATTAGCTTTTGGAGCGCTGCTCCTTCATCAGGTTAGCCCATCCTGGCAGTTGCTTTCCGTAGGTTGACCTTCGAGAAGGCTGCTCTGACATCAGCAATGGTGACCTCGGTTACAGGTTCATCTGAGGCTTCTGAATGGAGGGCGTGCTCTCACTGACCTCTTGCTCAAAACTGGCATAGAATGCATTGCGCTCATCGGGGAGGGGTACATTGGAGTCGCCGATTTTACCTGCCTTTATCTTGTAGCCTGCTATGTCTTGCAGATCTTGCCATAGTTGACGGGAGTCCATATGGCTAGCCTGGGATTCTAGCTTGGTCTGGTACTGTCTTTTGGCATCTTTGGTGGATCTCCTTCGATCATATTTGGCTTTCTTGTATAGGGTCGCCTGACTTGGACGCCTCAGACCTGGACCTCAGCAAACAGTGGATTTCCCTGTTCATCCATAGTTTTGGGTTGGGAAACACACGGATTTGCTTCTTTGGCACACAATCTTCTACACACTTGCGATTGAACTCAGTTACTGTAGTGGCGTACCAGTTCAGACTGGTCACAGAGATTTTAAATACAGTCTACTGATTCTAAGTAATCCCGTAGGAGATCATCCAATTCCTTAGACCAACATTGCACAACTTTCTTTGACAGATTCTGCTGTTTCAGTTTTTGCTTGTAAGCCAGGAGCAGGAGCAGAGCCTTGTGGTCTGATTTGCCAAAGTGTGGGCGGGCAATAGAGTGATAGGCATGTTTGATATTTGTGTAGCAGTGGTCTGGGATGTTTGGGCCTCTGGTGGAGCAGGAGACATGTTGGTGGTATCTTGGTAGAACGCTTTTGAACTTGGCCTGATTGAAGCCCCAGCCACGATGAACAAGGCCTTTCGTCTCAAGGCTATTTGTGGCGGTGTATATTTCAACCAGCGCCTGTACGACTACTTAAGTTGAAAGAAATGAAGGCAAATTAAATCTAAATAGAGGTGCACATTTACTAAATGTAATACACAAGAGAAATATTAAAATAAAACTGAAGATGAAATAAAAATTCTGGTCAGAAAATTGTAAGAGGAACTGAACAAATCAATCCATTAGAGAACCTCCCAAGTGACTATCCCTCCATATAATACTATCTGATGATAGTGTTCGCATTGCTCTCTCCACATCATTCATTGAGCGGTGCCCAGAGGGAACACCACTCACAGTCAGCTTGTCTCAGCTCATAAATATTCATTTTCCTTTAACATTTGCCGAATCACATCGTCCTCCTTCTAAATTAAGATTTTTACTGCCACTTCAAAATGCATCGATGAGATCCACCATTTTGGTTCAAAAACATATTCAAAAAAATGAAAGACTTGCATTTAAATAAACCACTTACCCAACAGACATCGCAATGCTGTTTTACAGCCAATGAAACACTTTTGATGCATAGTCATTGTTTTAATGCAGACAATGCAGCAGCTAATTTGTGCATTGCAAGCTTCCACAAACGGCAACATGATAACAAAAACAGATCATCAGTTTTAGTGATGTGGATTATGGGATAAATATTGGTCATTCTTTACTTTCAGAATACACTTGCAACTCTGAAGCCTTCTACTCTTTGCACCCCCATAGCCCATTGACTCTGTCTATATTCCCGCTGCCTTGGAAAAGCAGGCAGCATAATCAAGGACCCCACGAACCCCGGACATACTCTCTTCCACCTTCTTCTGTCGGAAAAAGATACAAAAGCCTGAGGTCACGGACCAACTGACCCAAGAACAGCTTCTTCCCTGCTGCCATCAGGCTTTTGAATGGGCCTTTTGAATGGGCCTATCTCGCATTACGTTGATCTTTCTCTTCACCCTAGCTATGACTGCAACACTACATTCTGCACTCTTTTGTTTCCTTCTCTATGAACAGCATGCTTTGTCTGTATAACGTGCAAGAAACAATACTTTTCACTGTATCCCTATACATGTAACAATAATAAATCAAATCAAATCAAAAATTTGCTCTCGTGGTGACCCGAGTTCGATTCCCAGCTTGGGTCACTGCCTGTGCGGAGTCTGCATGTTCTCCCCGTGTCTGTGTGGGTTTCCTCCGTGTGCTCTGGTTTTCTCCCACTGGCCAAAAGACGTACTGGTTAGGTGCATCGGCCATGCTAAATTTTCCCTCAGTGTACCCAAACAGGCGCTGGAGTGTGGCGACCAGGGGATTTTCACAGTAAATTCATTGCAGTGTTAATGTAAGCCTACTTGCAACACTAATAAATAAACTTCAAACTTTAAATAGTGAACGCAGGTGCACAATCACTGCAAGAAGTCTCTTGGGACTGAGGGTGAATTTTTTCCACTTCAGATTGTGGGTCCTGCAGTGACTAAAAATGTCCACAGAGTATAGTACAGAATGGTGCAGAAACGCCCATGACACCAAAGGCTTGTATTCATTTAATTAAGCTCTGAAAAAATGTTAATGAAATCATAGCCCCATAATGTTGTGCTGAAATACCTTTGCTGGAGCTCGGTGCTGATATAAAATAAGTGGAACATGATTAACCCATACAATGGTGCCGCTACTGTTTCTTAAAGAGGAGCCTACTGGGTAGGTTCATCGAATAGCTGGCTCATGCATTGCACTGTTTAGGATAGAGTGCCCTGGGTTTCACAACTGCAGCTGTTTACACCTTGTTAAAGCTGTGGGCATTGCCTGTGGGGGCAGTCATTAACCTTTGTCAAATGGGTCTCCCTATTCCATTGGTCATCCCTGTCTCAACAACCACTCATGAGAATGCATGTCGATTTGATTTCTCACAACTCTCCGTATAAATGAGCACCATCACCAAATCACCCCTTCACTTTCTCAGCACTGGTGAAAGAGGTACTCACTTAAGCCTCTCTTTATGACTGTAATTGATTTAATTTGATTTATTTTTGTCACATGTATTAGGATACAGTGAAAAGTCTTGTTTTATTGCGTGCTATACAGACAAAGCATCCTGTTCATAGAGTACATAGGGGAGAAAGAAAGGAGAGGGTGCAGAATGTAGTGTTACAGTCACAGCCAGGGTGTAGAGAAAGATCAACTTAATATAAGGTAGGTCCATTCAAAAGTCTGTTGTCAGCAGGGAAGAAGCTGTTCTTGAGACGGTTGGTACGTGATCTCAAACTTTAGTATCTTTTTCCTGGTGGAAGAAGGCGGAAGAGAGTGCGTGGGGTCCTTGATTATGCTGGCTGCTTTTCCGAGGCAACGGGAAGTATAGACGGAGTCAATGGATGGGAAGCTGGTTTGCATAATGGACTGGGCTACGTTCACAACTCTTTGTAGTTTCTTGCGGTCTTGGTTGGAGCAGGAGTCATACCAAGCTGTGATACATCTGGAAAGGATGCTTTCTATGGTGCATCTGTAAAAATTGGTGAGAGTCGTTGTGGACATGCCAAACTTCCTTAACCTCCAGAAAAAGTAGAGGCATTGATGCTTTGTTAAATATAGGTTCAACATGGAGCGACCAGGACAGGTTATTGGTGATCTGGACATGTAGAAACTTGAAGCTCTCGACCATTTCTACTTCATCCCTGTCGATGTAGACAGGGCTTGTCCTCCATTATGCTTCCTAAAGTTGATGACTATCTCCTTCGTTTTACTGACATTGAGGGAGATTATTAGCTTCGCACCATTTCATTCTCTCTTTCCTGTACTCCTACCTAATAGTGAATCACACTGCACATTCTTCATTATTATTATATCCTGACTATAATGGAGTGTCAAAAGCAATTTAAAGACTTCAACGATTACATTTTAGACGTTCTACATTTGGCTTCACTCATGAGTATCTCCCCATAATTTCAGAGCCATAGGCAAAAACAAATTCAACAGAGGGTCACCAAATTTTCTGTAAAATTGGCATTAATCTTCCGTATTATACTCCCCTCTGTCTGAGCTATGCTGAATTTTATCAAGTGGTTTATTAGTTTGGGAAACATTTAGTCATCAAAAGCACCCACCCACCTTGAACAAGTGTTGTGCTCCTTAAATGTGCAAATTCATATCATAGAATCAACAGTGCAAAAGGAGGCCATTTGGCCCATCGAGCCTGCACCGACAATAATCCCACCCAGGTCCTATCCCCATAACCCCACATATTTACCCTCCTAGTCCCCCTGACACTAACGGGCAATATATCACAGCCAATCAACCTAGCCCGCACATCTTTGGAGTCTTGTGCCGGAGTTTTACTGGCACAAGGATCCGAGGTGGGATGGGCAAGGTTCACAGATCAGCATTCTCCATTGGCCTCAGGCGGGATCTTATGAGCTTCGGGTGGGGGAGGCAGCAAAATTCTGGCATTGGAGTCTTATGCTATTTGTAGGACCCCAAACGCAAACTTCAGGCACAAATGAGCGGGGCTGGTGCACAGGCTCAGTCTAGTTGCACCTTATTGGGACCAGCTACTCACAGAATGGTCCAGGGAAATGTTTGATTTCAGTTTTGATAGCAACCAGATAAATGGTTCAATGTTGATACTGCATGTCCAGAGGAGAGCTGCAGTGGGGCGCTTTGGCTCAAATGCAACATTTAAGTGAGGCCCAAAGGTAAATTTTAACGGCACAAAGTTGTGCCACTAATGATTTCGCACACATTTTATCTACAAGTTGAATTTCATTGGCACTATGTAAAATTATGGAAGATTGATATCTGTGCTAGATGTGTCAAGCAGAGTGCATTCAGCAATTCTGAATGGTGGCACAGTAGTTAGCACTGCTGCATCACAGCGCCAGGGATCCGGGTTCAATTCCGGCCTGTCTGTGTGGAATTTGCACGTTCTCCCTGTGTCTGTGTGAGTTTCCTCCGGGTGTTCCGGTTTCCTCCCGCAGTCCAAAGATGTGCAGGTGGCTTAGGTGGATTGGCCATGTTAAATTGTCCCAAGGTGTGTAGGTTAGTTGGATTAGCCATGGTAGATGTGTGGGATTATGAGGATAGAGCAGGGGAGAGGGCCTGGGTAAGATACACTGTCAGAGAGTCGGTGCAGAGTAGATGGGCTGAATGGCCTCCTTCTGCATTGTACGGATTCTATGCTCTGACATGCATTTGAGCTTTTATTGGCTCTATTGCCTTACCTCTAAATTTCCTCTTCTCCAGATCCTGGAAATTGCCATGAGAGGCATTTTGGGCCCAATGCTCGAGCACTTAGATTTATTTCTCCAATATTTTAATGCTCTTTTTAAAGATATTGATTTTCAGTTGGTGAGCCATCCATTTAAATTGCATAAAATGGAACATGACACCAATCCATTCAGCATCTGAAATTCCATGTAATTAACTGCTTGGTAGGAGGAAACTTGAGTTTTGCTGATAAAAGACAGATGCTGCTGAAGCTTTTTGTCTTGCATTTATCAGGTCAGATGCAAAAGTGATACATTTCAAAGGAAACAACAGTTAATGCTGCATGAGAAAAAAGGTACCGAGTCAGTTCTGATTGGCCGAGGTGTTGCCATGGCGGATGCCAGGAAGCAATTGTCGCCCATGCTGTTGTTTGTTCAAGAAAGGTGCAATATTTGGACAAGTTCCTTTTGCCTGTGGAGGACAGGCCTCTGCATTTGAATGTATGTAACTTCCGGAAAGCATTATTGAGCTACATTGCGAGCCTGTCTGATCATTTTAAATCAGTTGTTAGTGTCATTCTTAGCACAATCGGGATTGTTCAGCAAGTGCTGTCCAATTGTGGAATCCATCGAGCATTTGACATTATGTTCTGAGTTTTGCAAGCACCAGTTAACTGCACTGTTGCATTTCTAGTAGAGCAGACCCCTGATGACTGATATATCACTAACCATCAGCAGATCCAGGATGCTACTAAATGACGATACTTGTGTTGCAGATAGATGACATATCAAGCCATTGGAATCTAAGGGTGTGCTGTGCAAAGCTTTCAGTTGCGAGCTGTGTTTGACATGGGGAGAGGTCTGGAATGGGTTGACAGGTTTTGAAAGTTTGGGTCAATAGCTGGTAGATGGGTCTGTTGAGTAGCCTTACCTTCTCTTGCATCGCTGCACTGCTGCCTCACAGTGCCAGGGACCTGGGTTCGATTCCCGGCTGTCTGTATGGAGTTTGCACGTTCTCCCCGTGTCTGCATGGGTTTTATCCGGGTGCTCCGGTTTCTTCCCACAGTCCAAATGGCGTGCTGGCTAGGTGCATTGGCTATGCTAAGTTCTCCCTCTGTGTACCTGAACAGTCACTGGTGTATGACGACTAGTGGATTTTCACAGTAAATTCATTGCAGTGTTAAAGTAATCCTTTTCATTTGATTTGATTTAATTTATTATTGTCACCAGTGTTGATATACAGTGAAAAGTATTGTGTCTTGCGCACTATGCAAACAAAACATTCTGTTCATAGGGAAGGAAAGGAGAGAGTGCAGAACGTGGTGTTACAGTCATAGCTAGGCTGCAGAGAAAGATCAACTTAGGTAGGCCCTTTCAAAAGTCTGATGGCAGCAGGGAAGAAGCTGTTCCTGAGTCGATTGGCACGTGACCTCAAACTTTTGTATCTTTTTCCCAACAGGAGAAGGTAGAAGACAGTTTGAGGTTTGTACCTTTCCATGCTGCATTGTTGTGTGGTTAAGGTAGTTAGATTTATAGTGGGAGATTTTGTGAAGAAATCTGAAACCGTTCAAAACCAACAGGCCAATGAGATCCAGGGCCTTTTATAGAAGTAGTTCCCCAGCAAGGACACTCATCCTGGTGATGAACAAATTAGAAAGCAGCAGAGGGGAGCTGTACCTATTAAAAAGAAAACAGTTGTCACACTGGGAGCCAAGAAGGAAGCCTTGTATGTCCGGGGTGCATGGAGTCCTTAATTATGCTACTTAATTAGGTAATTAAGCCTATTTGTGACACTAATAGATAAACTTTAAAAAAAATGTCCTACAGCTGCGGGACCAGTATTAAATCTGGTTTCCATTTCCTAAGAAGAATGATCTTCCCACGAAGGGTGCTCAGGATTTCCATCCTGATCACCAAGGACCCTTCATTGTCAATAAAAATGAAAATATTGTTTCCCTGAATTAATTTTAAAATCCCCTCACATTACCCATCCACTCAGAAGAAAATTGGTCCTTAAATTAGTCAGACCTCATTTCTGGCCTGCTCCAGTCAGTTAGGCAGCACTCATCTCCATGTAGTTGAAATTCAAAGACGCTCCCCACTTACAGTGCCTCAGATGCTTCCTTTCATCTCGTCCAAAGCACATTTAAAATCGATTAAACTCTCTGCCCCGTTAACAAAACATCAACATAAATCCTTGAAGAGCCATATAAATACAGAACAATCTTAACATTTTAAAATCCATTAGAACAGTATTAGCTCCACAGGCAGTCCAGTGTATGGGAACAAATGTTTTCCGTTTATCCAATAAAATCTAACTTCCTTAACCACAGAACAATGCAGCATGGAAAGGTACAAACCTCAAACTGTCAAAACAATGCAGAGATCAAAGCATAGCTCTCTGCAAGCTCCAAATTAATCTCTGTGAAGCAGTCTGCGCTGGACATTTTCCTTTCAAAGTAAAAGTCTCTGCCGTGTTGATACTTTGGCTTGGTTTCCTTCTTGGCTCCCAGTATGACAATTGTTTTCTTTTTAATAGGTACAGCTTCCCTCTGATGCTTTCTAATTTGTTTATCACCAGGATGAGTGTCCTTGCTGGGGAACTACTTCTATAAAAGGCCCTGGATCTCATTGCCTGTTGGTTTTGAATGGTTTTGGATTTCTTCACAAAATCTCCCATTACTAAGGGCCGTGAACGTAGTCCAGTCCATCACGCAAACCAGCCTCCCATCCATTGACTCCGTCTACACTTCCTGCTGCCTCGGCAAAGCAGCCAGCATAATCAAGGACCCCACGCACCCCGGACATTCTCTCTTCCAACTTCTTCCATCGGGAAAAAGATACAAAAGTTTGAAGCCGCTTACCAACCGACTCAAAAACAGCTTCTTCCCTGCTGCCATCAGGCTTTTGAATAGACCTAACTTATATTAAGTTGATCTTTCTCTACACCCTAGCTATGACTGTAACACTACATTCTGGACTCTCTCCTTTCCTTCTCTATGTGTGGTATGCTTTGTCTGTATATCGCACAAGAAAAATACTTTTTGCTGTATACTAATACATGTGACAATAATAAATCAAATCAAATCACTTCCTTGGCCTGAGGTTGAATATTCTCGAGCATGGGGGATGGGCTAGGGGTCTCACCTGTTCTCGGGCATGCTGATTCCAAATTCTTTATACTTTGTGTCAGAGCTCACAGAGATTATCCAATTCTTGCACAATACACGCCCATTACCCTCACTTCCAAATTTAAGTCTTCATCCTTATCTTCAAATCTTTTCATAGCCATGCCCTTCCTGTATCTGTGTCCACTCCTTCAACAATGTAGAATCTCCTGAACTCTCTGTTCCTCTGACTGGGGCCTCTTGTGCCTCACTTCCAATTGCGACACTCCCCCTTCCCCCCCCCCCCCCCCCACTGAAATCCCACACCCCCTCTAATAACTCTCATCCATTGACTCCGTCTACACTTCCTGCTGCCTCGGGAAAGCAGCCAGCATAATCAAGGACCCCACACACCCCGGAAATTCTCTCTTCCACCTTCTTCCAGCAGGAAAAAGATACAAAAGTCTGAGGTCACGTACCAACCGACTCAAAAACAGCTTCTTCCCTGCTGCCGTCAGACTTTTGAATGGACCTACCTCGCATTAAGTTAATTCTGCACCCTCTCCTTTCCTTCTCTATGTACGGTATACTTTGTCTGTATAGTGCGCAAGAAGCAATACTTTTCACTGTATGCTAATACATGTGACATTAATAAACTGAATCAAATCAAAAACAGTGCCATTAGCAACATCTGTAAGCATGGTTGCCGAGATTCAATACAGCTAAGAGTCAGAAGAAAATGTGGATAACATACTTACTAAGCAGCCTTTAACTGAGTAGATGGAAAGCTGAAAGAGATGTGGGGATTCAACATTCATTCATCTGTGGAGCATGAAAAATAAAGCCAATAGAATTCCTTGCTGTGCTATCAAATCGATGAGCCAACTGTGCCTCAATGTCATTTTCTCACCTCTACGTTTAAGAGTTGTGTTTTCGAGCCTCACTCCAGAGACGAGTAAGTAATCTTGGCTGACACTGCGCTGCAGGACTGAAGGAGAGTTGCACCATCAACGACGTGATGGGACATGAAATCAATGCCACATCTGCCCTCTCTGGTGAATGTACAAGACTTGATGGCACTATTCCGAATAAGAGCCGAAGAATTCTCTCTGCTAATCAAACGGCTGATCTGCTCATTCCTGCTTGTGGGTGCTTGCTTTGTACAAATTGGCCGTCATTTTCCCTACATTGCAACAGTGACTAGACTTCAATAGCACTTTGGACCAGCCTGAGGTCAGGAAAGGTGCTCTATAAATGCAAGTTTTTGTTTCTTTTGTCTTTCCTTCTGCTTTATGGATGATATTGGAATAGTGTAGGTTAGAGGGGCTTTAGATTGGTTTCACAGGTCGGCGCAACATCGAGGGCCGAAGGGCCTGTACTGCGCTGTAATGTTCTATGTTCTATGTTCAATTGAGTAAAAATCTGGAACAATCAGAGAATTTGATCCTCCGGTCAGAGTACACCATGAGCACTGTGTTTGGTTAGGACTGCTGCCTCACAGCGCCAGGGTCCTGGGTTCGATTCCGGCCTTGGGTGACATGTTTGTGTGGAGTTTGCACTTTCTCCCCATGACTGTGCGTGTTTCTTCCGAGTGCTCCAGTTTCCCCCCACACTCCAAAGGTGTGCGAGTTAAACAAAGAAAAGAACAAAGAAAAGTACCGCACAGGATCAGGCCCTTTGGCCCTCCATACATGATGACCTAATTAAACTAAAGAAAAAAGCCTTTTGCCTTTACTCGGTCCGTATCCCTCTATTCCTTCCCTATTCATGTACCCATCCAGATGCCTCTTAAATGTTGCCAATGCGCCTGCTTCCACCACCTCCTCTGGCAGCGCGTTCCAGGCACCCACCACTCTCTGTGTGAAAAACATCCCCCCTGCACATCTCCCTTAAAATTTCTCCCCTCTCTCTTACCCAGGGAGGTGGGCCTGGGTAAGATGCTCTTTCGGAGAGGCGGTGCAGACTTGATGGGCCGAATGGCCTCCCTTTGCATTGCAGGGATTCTATGGTTCGAAGGCATAAGTGATACATCCAAACCCATGAAATGATTCACAGGAGAGTCACGAGGCTGATCTTTAACAGATACTGGATCAAATTGCATGGTTCCCGAAAACTGGCCGAGGGATGATGATGCGGCATTGTTTGAAATGCAAGCTATCTTCATGCTGCCTGTTTATTGGCATCATTTCTCTGTGTAGTCAGCACTAATCACGCTATTAATTAGCTGCTGGCATCAGCAGGAAGCCCTAAATTGTAACTTCTGAACACAATTCAGAGCTAGCCCGCACCTCTGATAATGAATGAGCACAGTGGCTGCAGACAGTGTGGCAGTCACGTAAGAAATAAATGTGAGCTGGGAGCCAGTGAATATCATAGGGGGAGTATGGCTCCAGTGTTTTTAGATGCCCTTGGTGAAGGAGGGGAAAGGAGGAGAGATGTCCTGTATTTACTGGGGGATCCAGGAGATCCATCAGAAGCAGTGTCAAGAATCAGCAGGAGCAGACAACCACGGCGACCAGTGCCATAAATCTAAGCCCTGACAACCTGAATGCAATGCCAGAAGAAGTTTAACAACCTCACGTGAGTGGTCCAAAGATGTGCGGGTTAGGTGGATCGGCCATGCTAAATTGCCCCTCAGTGTCATGGGAATTAGCAGGGTAAATATGTGGGGCACAGGGATAGGGCAAGGGTGGAATTGTTGTCAGTGCAAACTCGATATGCCGAATGGCCTCTCTCAGCACTGTAGAGATTCTTCGATTCTATGGTCAAGGTCAGTGAATACATCTTCAAATGCCCCATCCTATTAAGTACACACTACCCTCAGCTGAATGGCATTGGATATGCCCAGACAGTGACCACTAAGGAGCCCAATGGGCAGCATGGTGGCACAATAGCTAGCACTGCTGCCTCACAGTGCCAGGGACCCAGGTTCGATTCCCGGCTTGGGTGACTGCGCAGAGTCTGCACGTTTTCCCCGTGTCTGCATGGGTTTCCTCCGGGTGCTCCGGTTTCCTTCCACAGTGTGAAAGACGTGTTGGTTAGATGCATTGGCCATACTAAATTCTCGCTCAATGTATCCGAACAGGCGCCGGAATGTGGCGACGAGGGGATTTTCACGGTAACTTCATTGCAGTGTAAATGCAAGCCTACTTGTGACACTAATAAATAAACTTGAAATAATTTTACATTCAATGACTTAGGCCAAAATCCTCCGCACTTTCAAAATTCATCAGGACCACCTTCAGGTCTTAAAGCTGCCCATGTCAGCAGTCTTGCTCAATCTTGTAAGAGATGGCTAATTAACAGGCCGTCTTCATGTGCGCTATCCCATTCGATATGACAGGCACCACATGGAACGTTGCGGAACCAATTGCTGGGTTCAATGGGAGGGTGGACCAGCAGCAACACTGGGACAGGTAAGTGCTGTTTCAGTATATGGAGGGCACCTCAAAATGGGGATGTTCATGGTATGGTCATATCATACTTAAAAACAAAGACCCAACACTGTGACAGGCTTCAATCTGAAGAACAATCTCCACCACATGAATGGACTCAGCTACAGATATACCGGACAGGATTTTCCGGCCGCCCTTGCTCCAGAACCGGGAAATCCCGCCTGAGGTCAGCGGATCTTGGCATGGTCCGCCTCCCTCCCATTACGATTTCCATGGCAGGTGGGATGGGAAAATTCCCCCCACCATGTACAGCCTTTCTGATCCTTTAGGTACTGGCAACAGGCCAGAATTGGCACTACAACCTCCCATTGGGAAGCCACCTTCATAGCATTGCTGAGCTCTGGACACAGCAGAGGGGTCCATGCAGCACCAGGAAACTTGCCTCCATCTCTGAAAATTGCCATTAATTGAGGCCATAAGTATCTTTATTACCTGCCTGCTCCTGATGAGCAGGTTCCCAATTTACTGGTCCAGTAAATTTACAGGGGAACTTGCTGCTGGGGACCAGATTGAGGAGTTACCCTGACAGTGTTTTCACAGCATCTACATTTTGTGAATCATGGAATATCCCTCATCCATAGTTTTAATGGACAGTTGGGAAGAGGGGAACATGTTTGATTTTCTGTTTTGTGGGCCTGGATTCTCACTGAATCGAGCTAACTCGGGAGCCTATTAAAAATGTCAGGCAAGCTCCAATTCTGGGATTCCGACAATAATCTCTCCCTTAATGTCAACAAAACAAAAGAGATTGTCATCGACTTCAGGAACCATAATGTAGAACCTGTCTACACCAATGGCAATGAAGTAGAAATGGTCGAGAGCTTCAAGTTTTTAGTTGTCCAGATTACCAACAACCTGTCCTGATCCCCCCATGCCGACACTATAGTTAAGAAAGCCCACCAACACCTCTACTTTCTCAAAAGACGAAGGAAATTTGGCATTTCAGCTACGACTGCCACCAATTTCTACAGATGCACAATGGAAAGCATTCTTTCTGGTTGTATCACAGCTTGGTATGGCTCCTGCTCTGCCCAAGACCGCATGAAACTACAATGGGTTGTGAATGTAGCCCAGTCCATCACGCAAACCTCCCTCCCATCCATTGACGCTGTCTATACTTCCCGCTGCCTCGTCAAAGCAGCCAGCATAATTAAGGACCCTACGCACCTCGGACATACTCTCCTCCACCTTCTTCCATCAGGAAAAAGATACAAAAGTCTGAGGTCACGTATCAACTGACTCAAGAACAGCTTCTTCCCTGCTGCCATCATACTTTTGAATGGATCTACCTCACACTAAGTTGATCTTTCTCTATGCCTTTGCTGTGACTGTAACACTACATTCTGCACCCTCTCCTTTCCTTCTCTACGAGCAGTGTGCTTTGTCGGTATAGCATGCAAGAAACAATAGTTTTCACTGTATACTGATACATGTGACAATAATAAATCAAATCAAATCAAATCAAAAATCAAATCAAAAGCCTTTCCTGAATAATGGAAGAGCCTTTAAAAGGTGCAGGCTGGTTCCTGTCAAACATCTGCATCTGTCACTTCCCACCTAGTTGGCTCCATCAAGAGGATAATCATATCCTACTTCTCTGCAATTTTCATGGAGTCAGGTGAGATTTTTAAACAGACGCATTTACGGCTCCTCAGAAGTGTCATAAACCCAAGTCTGCATCAAGGGGACCTTTTGAAAAGTAAGTTCAAGAAATCCACCTCATGATCCCTCTGCTAAGTTATGTGTCCCCCATCCACCCTGCATGGTCCTTTATGCCCCCTATACAAAGCTCGGCCCTTCTATCCATCCCATGTGATCCCTCATGCCACCTATTCCAAGCTGTAGGACTTCCATGTCTATTGATCCATTGTACAGTATTGAAACTCAATGAACCCTGTATTTTATAGTCTTCTCCTTAGCCTTTTCTCTCCTTGACAGAGCATAGACCACGGACAAATTCTCTCCATCCAATCCTGTTTTGGGCCAAACTCGCCAATTGGTGCCATGTATAATGATTATAGTGGGATATGTTAATAAAGTACTTTGAAAAAATGTAATTCATTGATAACTTTCTCCTATGTTAAAAAAGAGTCTGCATGACAAGCGAATAAAACTCCCATTTATCCAGACCCTTTAATGTACCTAAACGAAAAAATCTCAAATCCTTGAACCACATATCTCGTGGAAACAAACATATTGAAAATGGCAGCAGAGATCAGAGAGCCTAAACTGTCAATAAAACAATGTATACACTGGAGAACAGGTACTCTAGTACTCTGGTAGCCATTTGGACTGTCAGCCAAGCATTCATAGTGAGGCTTGGCTGAGAACATTAGCATCCATTGGTGTTTGTTGAAATGACTTCTGCGCTGAGGAAACAATGTTTGATTGACAGTTCAGGCTCTCTGATCTTTCCTATCAGTTTCACAATGCTTATTTACATAAGTTAAGTGGTTTCAAGGGTTTTTGGCTTTCACTATTTGAAAGGACATGGATGATAGACACTTCTATTAGCTTGTAATGCAAACTTGCTATCAACATAGGGAAAATGTGATCAATAAATTATTTTGTTCCAAATTTGTTTTCATACATACCACTCCATACTATAAGATTCATTGCTTCTAGAAAGTGGGTCAATAGGCAATGGAAGTACCACAACTTGGCATGGGGGCATGAGATGCCATTGTTGCTGAGTGGAGTTATATGGTGCTATGGATGGGGCATGGGGAGTGTTTGGAGCATGAAGGGGGTGTGAGGGATGAAGGTTGGAGGGCCTTTGCATTTTTACTTTGACTGGGACAAAGGCTCACAGCATGACAACAAGTCCTCTAAACAGCTGAAATGAAGCAAAAATGAGGACACATGCAATGGCAAATGATGATCTGAGACCTGTGAAAAGGCCTCAGCACAAAAGGAAATCATTAAATTGTAAAGTTTAAATTTATTTATTCTTGTCACAAATAGGCTTACATTAACACTGCAATGAAATTACTGTGAAAATCCCCTGGTCGCCACACTCCGGCCCCTGTTCGGGTAGACTGAGGGAGGATTTGGCATGACTAATGCACCTAACCAGCACGTCTTTCAGACTATGGGAGGAAACTGGAGCACCTGGAGGAAACCCACACAGACATGGGGAACATACAAACTCCACACAGACAGTGACCCTAGCCGGGAATCGAACTCGGGTCCCTGGCGCTGTGAAGCAGCAGTGCTAACCACTGTGCCACCATGCTGCCCATCATTGATCTATTGCAGGGGAAAGGATATGCTAATATTTAACTTTGCAAATGATTGAAAGAGGCCAGTAGAGTTGGAATGTGATCTGTCGGATAATTGGATCTTAGTATGATACAGCACAAGAGGTGGCCATTTGCTGGTGTGATTATTTTTTAATTCATTTATGGGACATGGGCATCGCTGGCTGGCCAGCATTTATTGCCCATCCCTAGTTGCCCGAGAGCAGTTGAGAGTCAACCACATTGCTGTGGCTCTGGAGTCACATGTACACCAGACCAGGTAAGGACGGCAGATTTCCTTCCCTAAGGGACATTAGTGAACCAGATGGGTTTTTCCAGCAATCAACAATGGTTTCATGGCCATCAGTAGATTCTTAATTCCAGATATTTTATTGAATTCAAGTTCCACCATCTACCGTGGCGGGATTCGAACCAGGGTCCCCAGAACATTAGCTGAGTTTCTGGATAAATAGTCTAGCGATAATAACACTAGACTACACCTCCCATTATTCATGACGCCTGTGCCAACTCTCTGAAAGATCTGTCCAATTAGTCCTACCCCGAGTCTTCAAGGGAAAGGAGCTTCTATCTCATGTACTCATTGCCAAAGAACATTCAATCCAGCAACAATACTTTTCATTTACAGGTTGATGCGCATTATCACACACGAGGCTTGAGATGCTCAGGAAATAAAGGCTTTTATTTGCTGTAACAACGAAGCTACTAATTATATACACGATCCCAGACTGAGGGGTCCCAGACAAAGCAGAGACCTTTATACCTCTCCCAGGAGGCGGAGCCCGACTGGGATGTACCACAATAACTATAATACAAGGTGTAACAGCCCAACCCTAACCCCAACAGCAACAAGTAGAACAACCCATCCCTAACCCCAACAGCAACATATATACATACTTGTAGTACTGGCCAGACCCTGGCTCAGTACTATCTAGTGGGAACCAACGATGGTTCACCACACAGGTAAAAACTAATTTGAAAGCTGCGTTGACAAAAAAGATATTGCATGAACATGCAATTGGTCAAAAGTAGCAATAAGAACTGATAATTGACGGTCTCTGGCTGTCAGGTTCAAGAATGTCATTATGTCAATAAACCTCACCCATCTCCTCTAATTAATGGAATTGGTATTATGCAAACTGAATGAAGGTGGGGCAAGAAGTTAAATCTTATGAGTGATTGTTTTTCCCAGTGGCAGCTGCAGGGTGTGTGACAATCTGGCGATGGAATTGTTTGAATTGGACATGTATTCTTGATCTTGAGTGAAAGTTCAGAGCACAAAGATGAAGGACAGTTTACCCATGAACAAATAAAAGAGGGCATTGTCTTCTTCTTGAGGTGTTGGTTAATGTGAATGGTCGCACCCAAGGTGTGCCTGCCTTTTCACAATCTTCGCCCTCCGTTTCCTGAGAACATGGCTGTGGTCAGGATTGTGTTGCCTGCAATAATGTATGGATGATGCAATTATATGAATACTGGGGGAAGAGGGGGGTTGGGGGGGGTGGGGGGAAGGTCGGGGGGGGGGGGGTGATTGGTAGGAATAATATCAAAGGTTGCATTTACCAGTGCATGAGTGTCAGTAATGTAAAGTAAGTAAAGTTTATTTATTAGTCACAAGTAAGGCTCACATTAACGCTGCAATGAAGTTACTGTGAAATACCCCGAGTTGCCACACTCTGACGCCTGTTCGGGTCAATGTACCTAACCGGCACGTCTTTCACACTGTGGGAGGAAACCAGAGCTCCTGGAGGAAACCCATGTAGACACGCAGAGAACGTGCAAACTCCACAGGAATCGAACCCGGCTCCCTGGTGCTGTGAGGCAGCAATGCTAACCACTATGCCACTGTGCCGCCCACAATTGTTTAACATATTCCTCCAAAATTTTTCCCATTCCCATTTTAAGGAAGGCATTGAGCCAACTATTTTAGATGGCTTGGAATGAGATGAGCAAAAGAGATGAATTTCAGATGAAGGCATTTGCACCATGTAATTTCCAGGTCAATCTCCTTCCATTTCTTTGTTCAGAGAATCTGAAAATGTAGCCTCACTGTATTATCACTCTGTAACGTGATTTATTTCTTAAATGAGTTGTCAATGACATGATTCTCAATGAAAAGTTCAGGATACGACTTTGCCCTAATTGGGTTGCCCATGAAATGGCTCATCCATCCGCTGTTAATACCAGAAGTTAGTGCACATTGATTTGCTTGCAGTATATAAATTATAATGGAGGATAATCGGTATGTTATTCTGCAATTTCCAAGCGGATCGTCATGTTGCATTTCATCATAAGATAAATGCCGTCAAATAATGTTACGAGGAAGCGGACAGACGCATGTTTAGGTGTGGGAGGTTCTGAGGACTTGCTGGACGTGTTCTCACCTGATCTCAGTGTTTAGAATATGAATATTGACCTCACTGTGTCAGTAAACGGATCAGAGGTGAGGTGGCATTTATGGCAGGCTTTACTGCAGTCTATTTTATAGCACAGAATTTGTGGTGTCATGACGGTATAAGCAGCATTTAGAAAACCGGGACAATCTTAATTGAAGCAGACAAGAACTGTTTTAGGATCTGCTGCTGGTCCCTTGTGATTACACCTCAAACTCTTGTTATAAGCTATCTAAATGTACAATGCAAGAGACCGTTTTAAAACACTTCAGTTGCTCTCTGCGAGTCTCTATGTCTTCTTCTGTTTGCTGTGTGAGCTATTTTTACTTAGCTTGCATGACATCCAATTGTTGGCAAATTACTTCTGGAATCCATAGTTGACATTTCTATAATACATTTGTTGAACAGAATGTTAGGTTCTGCTTCTCTGTAATGTGATCTCCTTCTGAAAGGAATGGTCTAGGATGAGACACTGCAGGTATTCTCAAGTATTCACCTAAAAGGAGACAGCTTATATAATTGAGTTAAGAAATTATAATAGAATAGATGTTTAAGCTTGCATGGCTTAATCAGCAGCTTAAATGTTTTAGGATTTATGGGCGACACGGTGGCACAGTGGTTAGTGCTGCTGCCTCACAGTGACACGGTGGCACAGTGGTTAGTGCTGCTGCCTCACAGCGACATGGTGGCACAGTGGTTAGCACTGCTGCCAGGGACTCGGGTTCAATTTTAGCCTTGGGTAATTGTGTGGAGTCCGCACGTTCTTCCCATGTCGGCGTGGGATTCCTCCGGGTGCTCCCATTTCCTCCCACACTCCAAAGGTGTGCGGATTAGATTGATTGGCAATGCTAAATTGACCCTTAGGCCGGAATTTTACTGGCCCGCCCGCCCGAGGCTCATAAGAAAGCGCCCAAAGTCCAACGGGGAATGCCGTTCTGCGAGCCTCATCCGCCCCGATTTCGGGGCGGCCATGCTGGTAAAATCAGGGGCTTAGTGTCAGGGGGATTAGCAGGGTAAATACATGGGGTCATGGGATAGGGTCTGGGTAGGATTCTTGTCAGTGCAGACTCGATGGGCCAAATGGCCTCCTTCTGCTCTGTAGCGATTCTCTGATTCTATGATTTTTCAGCATTGTGAAGAACGGATAATGTGGATTTAAAGGGGATTACTTCATTTGAACAACAATCATCGTATCTGTGTAGACATACGCAAGATTAAACTGATTGAAGGAAAACGAGATTAGAAAATTCTCCTGCCCTCTCCCCAGAGGAGTGGTAATGTGAATATTCTCAGCCAATGAAGCTAATACTGTAATTAAGGCAAAATAATGCAGATGCTGGAATCTGAAATGGCTCTGACGAAGGGGCATCCTGACTCGAAACGTTGGCTCTATTCTCTCTCCATAGATGCTGTCAGACCTGCTAAGATTTTCCAGTATTTTCTGTTTTTGTTGTTGAAGCTAAGACTGTGTCTGACAGCGCATTAGCTGCATTAGCTGACAGTCCATACACACTACTCCAGGGAGCAAGTTCTAAACTCAAGTCTTTCCTGAGGCTTGTTGATCTATTACACATCTTCTATAGCTCTCTGACTACAGTTTAAGTGAAATAATCCACATCCATCCACATTATTACATTCCCCACAATGCTTCAAAGTTCTGAATCATGGTCCTCCCCAAGCTTATTTTCTGCAATGTAAAGGTGCCCATCTTTATTCGGCTTTCCTCAGGGTTGGGGACTTAGGACTTAGGACACAAATCCTTTTTTATTTCTCATCTCTGAACTAATATTCTCTACTCACTTTTCATAGAAGGACGTAGACATGGAAAATAGAAGCAGGAGTCGGCCATTCACCTCTTTGAGCCTGTTCTGCCATTCATTTTGATCATGGCTGATCATCAAATTCAATATTTTCCTTTTGTGGGGCCTATGCATTTAAATGTGCAGGGCCTTTCCATGTTTTTGCTTGGCTAAGAATGCAGAGGAACTCAAAGGGGCTGACTTGTGCCCAGCCCCTCCTGTGTTGCTGTAGAGCTGCACATCTCAGAAGAAATGTAACTCTGAAGCCTCACAAACCTATCGACATCATTTGGAAGGAAGGATCCTAAAATGTGCACAGTGATCTAACAAGCAAAAAGTAGCTTTTTTTGAACTTAAAATTAAATGCACTTGAGGTCACAGATAAAGGATGTAAATGAGGTCAGGCAAGTTGATCAAGCGTATAATTTGGCTGGGTGGAAGGAATGAGGAAGGCAACTTGATGATGCCTTCCAAAGATGAGCCTCATTTGAGATGAAGGTGACTAATGTTGCTTCCGCGATCATTGTGACATTGATGATCTCTCCTGATATGTTGACGCTGAGAATGAAGGTTTTGTGCATCCCCTATATCGAAGGCTGAAGTCAACTTCAATTGTGAAAGCTTCACCCTATTAATTCCTCCTGGAGTCTTGTAGCTATGAGTGATAGCCACTGCTCAGGCTGCAGTCAGTTACTGATGAGGAACAGCATGGAAACTGGATAACTAGGTAAGTGGGCGACTTTGCCAGGATTAGGCATGCAAGTGTGGAGATTGGGGTGCAATCAGGACTTGATGTATACATCCTCCATACCTCGTACCATCCAGAGGGTGGTGCGTATATGGAATAAGCTGCCAGAGAAAGTGGTTGAGGCAGTTCAATCGCAACTTTTAAAAAAACATTTGGAGACGTACATGGATGGGAAAGGATTAGAGGGATATGGGACAAACGCTGGCAATTGGGACTAGCTGGGAGGGCACCATGGTCAGCATGGACCAGTTGGGCCAAAGGGCCAGTGCTATATTGCTCTGAGGGCAGAATTTTACTGGCACGTCCACCCGACATGATCCCGCCTAAGGCCAATGGAGAATTCTGTTCTCCGGGGGCAGGCGTGCCAGTAAAATTCCGGCCTATGACTCCATGACATCCAAATTTAAAGGCAGCTGCCTGTATTGGGGAAATGATACTAGCCATTTCCGATGATCATTGGCATCCACAAAAACAGTGCTCTTTAACTATTTTGAGCATAACTTGTCGTGAAATCCTTGTTTCAAAAACAATAGGTTTTCATCCCTTACTCATTTCTCATCTTCCAGCATCCACTTGAGAGTTTAGTTTTTCCTGTCCCCTCACATTTCTCACTATGCCACACTGCTCCTCTCCTGCTCGGTTAGGTCATAGGTCAAGTGCCACACACCCACAGAATTACACATCTGCCTCTACTGCTTTCCTGCTACTTGTTTTATTCTCCACCATCTACAACAGGATGGTATTAACAGCGTTAACACCAATGCATTGCTCATAAGCAGTGGGGGCTGTACATTTCCCTGGCCACTTCAACCCCCATCCCATCCACCATCCATCCATCTTTACCCTGATCTCGTCACCTTTGGGTTCCAACCTTTTCAATCACGCCTGAAGAAAACTAGTTTAAACACTGCCTGCAGATCTGGACTATCTTCTCTATTTTGCCCTTGCATCTTCCTAGTAAATCTCACAAAGATTTTATTGTTTTTCCTCACATTGCAAACCACTTGACTCTACCGGTTGTCCATTTTTACCCTTTTTCTAAATTGTCAAGTTGGACGAGTTGTCCAAGTAATCGAATGGACAAGTTGGGCCGAAGGGCCTGTTTTCATGCTGTATGTCTCTATGACTCTATGATTAGAATTTTCCCACTACGGGAATCATAGCGGGTGGGACACGGACCATGCAAAAGTCTGTTGACCGCGGGTGGGATTTTCCAGTCATGAGTCAAGCGTGGCTGGAAAATCCCGCCTAGCCACTCTATGTCTTTTGAGGCTGTCCTTGTACCATATTCAACACATATTGTGCTTTAAGATTTATCCCGGAGAAGGGAAAACACAGCACAAATGCTAGAAACCTTGAAAAAAATTAATTTTAAAAAACGTTGGAAATGCGCAGCTAAGGGTGTGTGATTTATCAAACCTGTTATTGGTCTATCAAAATCCTTTTGCTGAACAACTCTTGTGGAAATGGTTGTTGGTTTAAGTTCTTCACCTCATCCTTTCTCTCTTTGTTCTTTTTGGACATGTTCTGTCTTGCCCCCTGTCAGGCCTATAAAGGGCTTTCTCAAGCTTTCTGTGCCAGCTTTTTTCTTTTGAAAGCGTGACACATAAAATGTTCGGCTGGCTGTCTCTTTCAAATCCTGACAAACCTGTTCTCCTTTTCTTCTGTCTATATTCTCCATCTTTGTTGCCGTGTGAAAACGCACGCACTGGGCCGAAGCCGACTTCACAAGTCGGTGGCCACGGGCATGAGTCAGTTGTTCCATAAATGAGGAAACTGAACGCCACAAGGATAAGTATGGGAATTGATGATCAAATCCTCTGTGGGACACTACTCTTATCCTGCTGGGATTGCAACTTGCCAGACTTGAGTGGTCGAATCTGATTGTAACATTAGATTTATAACCCTTGCGGAGTTTATTGGCTGATTTCATTCAGGGGTCAGGGAGAATTTTTACAGCATTTCACAACATTCTGTTCCTGCCTTTTACCTGTGTTATTTGCCTGTCCCAGGAGACCAATAAATGGAGGAGAATTTATGACAGCGCACGTTGTGCTTGATCTATCGAAAGGAGCAAGGCTTGACAGGTCAAATAATGTCTTCTTCTGCTTGCATTCTGATTATTTTCTTACTAACACATTACACGGCTTGCAAAAGACTGCTAGATGACCACGGCATTATCGTTGCTACATTTCAGAAGTAACCTCAGTTAGAAATTCCACTCAATCCCATAAATTTCTGTTGTGTGGTGCAATTGCAAAGTGGGACTCATTAGGATGATTTTAGTTCCCCTTGATAGGGCAGCACAGTGGTACAGTGGTTAGCACTGCTGCCTTGCAGTGCCAGGGACCCAGGTTCAATTCCGGCCTCGGGTGACTGACTGTGTGAAGTTTGCACGTTCTCCCTGTGTCTGCGTGGGTTTCCTCCGGGTGCTCCGGTTTCCTTGCACACTCCAAAGATGCGCAGGTTAGGTGGATTGGCCATGCTAAATTGCCCCTTAGTGTCAGGGGGACTAGCTAGGGTAAATGCATGGGGGTATGAGGATTGGGTCGAGGTTGTGGACCTGATTGTGGTCGATGCAGACTCAATGGGCTGAATGGCCTCCTTCTGTACTGTCAGATTCTATGATTCTAAGATTCAGTAAGTAGTCTCACAACACCAGGTTAAAGTCCAACAGGTTTATTTGGTAGCACGAACTTGCGGAGCATTACCCCTTCATCAGGTGAGTGAAGAGTTCGGTTCACAAACAGGGCATATATCGACACAAACTCAATTACAAGATAATGGTTGGAATGCGAGTCTTAACAGGTAATCAAGTCTTTACAGGTGCAGACAATGTGAGTGGAGAGAGGGTTAAGCACAGGTTAAAGAGGTGTGTATTGTCTCCAGCCAGGACAGTTAGTGAGATTTTGCAAACCCAGGCAAGTCGTGGGGGTTACAGATAGTGTGACATGAACCCAAGATCCCAGTTGAGGCCGTCCTCATGTGT
This sequence comes from Mustelus asterias, assembly GCF_964213995.1. NCBI lineage: Eukaryota > Metazoa > Chordata > Chondrichthyes > Carcharhiniformes > Triakidae > Mustelus > Mustelus asterias. The sequence continues at coordinate 31,105,809 of NC_135802.1, forward strand.
GCGGATTCTAAGATTGATAGGTTAGTCAGAGAGCCGGTGCAAAGGGCTGATTTGCCTATTCCTGCTCTTACATTCTTAAGTTTAAGTTTATTTATTAGCTTCACAAATAGGCTTACATTAACACTGCAATGAAGTTACTGTGAAAATCCCCTAGTTGCCACACTCCGGCACCTGTTTGTGTGCACTGAGGTAGAATTTAGCATGACCAATGCACCCAACTAGCACGTCTTTTGGACTGGGGGAGGAAACCGGAGAACCCGGAGGAAACCCGCGCAGACACAGGGAGAACATGCAGATTCTACACAGACAGTGACCCAAGCCAGGAATTGAACCCAGGTCCCTGGCACTGTGAGGCAGCAGTGCTAACCATCATGCCACTTATTTTCGACATTATGTTCCAATATTTTCGTAATTGTTATTCTGCAGCTAACACACGGACAAAGGCTCCCTCAGGGAACAGCCACTGTAGAGCTGTCTCAGGGAGCTGCCGACCCATACATCGCAATGGAAAAAGTGTCTGGATGCAAAGAGTGTCGAGACAGTATGTTGTATCATTCAAGGTTATGGGTCAAGTGCTGGTAAATGGGATTGGGTGGGGGTCAGGTGTTTCTCATGCGTCAGTGCAGACCAGATGGGCCGAAGGGCCTCTTCTGTACAGTATGATTCTATGGCTGTGTGATTCTATGAAGCAGCATGGTGGCACAGTGGTTAGCACTGCTGCCTCACAGCGCCACGGACCTGGGTTCGTTTCTCGGCTTGGGCCACTGTCTGTGTGGATTTCTTCAATGTGCTCTGGTTTTCTCCCACACTTGAAAGATGTGTGGGTTAGGTTGATTGGCCATGCTAAATTGACCCTAGTTCTGAGGGGATTGGCAGGGTAAATATGTGGAGTTTCGGGGATAGGGTGGGATTGTTGTTGGCGCAGACTCAATGGGCTGAATGGCTTCCTTCTATACTGAAGGATTCTATGATTCTAAGCATATTCAAATACAAACTTCAGTCCCTTGCTACCTTTCAGATGGTGGGAGGAAACCAGAGAACCTGGAGCAAACCCACACAGACACGGGGAGAATGTGCAAACTCTACACAGACAGTGACCCAGGGAATCGAACCCGGGTCCCTAGCACTATGAGTCTTGTCTGGCGCCTTATCGAATGCTTTATGAACATCCACCTCCACTGCATCCATGTACTCCCTGAACCCCACCTTATCCAAATTATTAGCTACATCCTCAAAGCCTTACATATTTGACATGATTGCTCTTTCAAAGATTTGAGGTGACTCTGCTTAATCACATGATGAGTTTCTAAGTGCCCTGTTACCACGTCCATAACAATAGACTCGAGCTATTGAGATGTCAAGGTACATTATGTGCTTAGGCCTTTGGAGTAGCGCTTGAACCCACAATACTCTGACTCAGATGTGAGAGTCAAAGCTGATTGTTAACAAGACTGATATGGTTAAGGAAACAATCATTTTAATTAAGCCGAGTGTACAAGATGGGGTAAAGGGAATGTGCAAAGAGTAGGAGTGCTGATTACATGTTAATGTTGAAATTAACAAAATTATCTTCTGTTTCCAAAGTATGTTCAAGCGAGCAGAAAAAAAAATGCAAATATTAACCAAACACTAACCTTTCCAGCTCAATCTGCTGTGTGTTTTGAACATTTTCGCTTTTAATGTCAAAGCTCTTTCCCTGTATCAGATGCAGAGCTGCAGAGTCCAGCAATTAATTTAACTGAGATTACTGGATAAGACCAATTACACTTCAACACTCCTCCTCCTCCCCTTCCTCCTCACTGCAGAAAAGAGCCTTCAAATAGCAGGCACTTGGAAAACATGAACTGCTCTACATTGCATGCGTCGATTCCAATCATAAATTTCCGGAATTTCATAAATCTTGAAAATTTTGAAATAGAAAATTTGAATTTATAACAAACAAAAAATGCACAGCTTTAATAAAGAGATCAAGGAAGGATGGAATATATTCAATGAAGTTGAATTCCAAAAGCAGAGTGGTGAGGTTTCTGTCTGTTAACATTAATGTTTAAGTTGATGTTACATCCTGAGCCATCTTCTTTTGTCATCGGTGATTTTCCATTGCCTTCCACTCTCAGGGGCAAGGTCAAGGAGGCAGGTCCTAAGTCCAGCTCAGCCAGGACAGGGAGCAAACACGCACTGTTGGCATTACTTTGAACTTTACTGGGTGGAATTCAAAGGATAAGAAAAAAAGATACATCTATTCACAATCTTAGAATATCACAACGTATTTTACGGCCAGTAAAGTACTTTTGAAGAGTAGTGACCCTTGTAATGTAGGAAATGCAGCGGCGGATTTGTGTACAGCAAGCTCCAACAAACAGCAATGTCCCCCCATGCCGACACTATAGCTAAGAAAGCCCATCAACTCCTTTACTTTCTCAGAAGACTAAGGAAATTTGGCATGTCAGCTATGACTCTCACCAACTTTTACAGATGCATCATAGAAAGCATTCTTTCTGGTTGTATCATGGCTTGGTACGGCTCCTGCTCTGCCCAAGACGACAAGGAGCTACAAAAGGTCATGAATGTAGCCCAATCCATCACTCAGACCAGCCTCCCATCCATTGACTCTGTCTGCACTTCCTGCTGCTTCGACAAAGCAGCCAGCATAATTAAGGACCCCACACACCCCGGACATTCTCTCTTCCACCTTCTTCCGTTGGGAAAAAGATACAAAGGTCTGAGGTCACGGACCAACCGACTCCAGAACAGCTTCTTCCTTGCTGCTGTCAGACTTTTGAATGGACTTACCTTGCATTAAGTTGATCTTTCCCTACACCCTAGCTATGACTGTAACACTACATTCTGCACCCTCTCCTTTCCTTCTCTATGAATGGTATGTTTTGTCTGTATAGCGCACAAGAAACAATACTTTTCACTGTGTGTTAATACATGTGACAATAATAAATCAAATCAAATCAAATCAAATAATAATGAGATAATCTGTTTGTTTTTGGCAATGTTGATTTGAGGATAAATATTGGCCAGGACACTTGTGAAGCTTCTGTACTTCTACATAGAAACATAGAAAATAGGAGCAGAGATAGGCCATTCAGCCCTTCGAGCTTGCTCCACCATGTCTTATGATCATGGCTGATCACCCAACTTAATAGCTTGAACCTGCCTTCTTCCCCATATCTTTTGATCCACCTTCACCCGAAGATTTATATCTAACTCCTTCTTGCAAACAAACAATGTTTTGGCTTCAACTGTTTTTGTGGTAGTGAATTCCACAGGCTCACCACTCTCTGGGTGAAGATTCTCCTCACCTCAGTTCTAAAAGGTTAACCCCATATACTTAGACTATGAGCCCTGCTTCTGGACAGCTTCCCCACCATCAGGATCATCCTTCCATTATCTATCCTGTCTAGTCCTGTCAGAATTTTATATGTTTCTATGAGATCCCCCCTCATTCTTCTAAACTCCAGTAAATATAATCATAATCAACTCAATCTCTATAGCAAGAACTCAGATAAAGAGACAAAACAGTACTGTACACAATATTCCAGGTGGGGTCACACCAAGGCCCTGTTTAACTGCAGCAAAATATCCTTGCTCCTGTACCTGAATTGTCTTGCTATGAAGGCCAACATACCATTTGCCTTCTGGACACTCAAGTCTCATTACACATTCCCCTCTCTTAATTTATAGCCATTCATATAACAATCTGCCTTCCTGTTTTGCTATGAAAATGGATAACCTCACATTTATCCACATTATACTGCATCTGCCGTGCATTTGCCCAATCACTCAGCTTGTCTAAATCACAATGAAGAATCTCTGCATTCTCCTCACAGCTCACCCTCCCACCCAGTTTTGTGTCATCTGCAAATTTGGAGATATTCTATTTAGTTCCCTCATCTAAATCTTTGATATATATTGTGAATAGCTGGGATCCTTGATTTGACTTGGTCCTAGCACCGATCCCTGCGGTACCATAGCAGTCATTGTCTGTCATTCGGAAAGTGGTCCGTTTATTCCTACTCTTTGTTTCCTGTTTGCCAACCAGTTTTCTATCCATCTCAATACACTATCCCCAACCCCATGCACTTTAATCTTATATGCTAATCTCTTATGTGGGACTTTGTCAAAAGCCTTCTGAAAGTCAAAATAAACCACATCCACTGGCTCCCCCTCATCATGTCCATTGGTTACATCCTCGAAGAATTCCAGTGGATTTGTCAAGCATGATTTCCCTCCCATAAATTCATGTTGACTCTGTCCGATTCAACTACTGTTTTCCAAGTACTCTGCTATAAAATCTTTGATAATGGACTCTAGAGTGTTCCCCACTACCAATGTCAGACTGACTGGTCTATAATTCAAAAACAGAAAATGCTGGAGAAACTCAGCAGATCTGACAGCATCTGTGGCAAGAGAATAAAGCCAACATTTCAAGTCTGGATGACCCTTCATCAGAGCAGGTCTATAATTCCCTGTTTTCTTGCTACCTCCTTTTTAAAATAGTGAGGTTACATTACCTACACTCTAATCTGTTAAAACTGCTACAGAGCCTATAGAATCTTTGAAGATGTCTACTAATGCATCCATTATTTCTAGGGCCATTTCCTTAAGTACTCTGGGATGTAGATTATCAGCCCTGGGGATTTATAAGGCTTCAATCCCATCAATTTCCCCAGTACCGTTTGTCTATTAATACTGATTTCATTCAGTTCCTCCCTCTCACTAAACCCAGTGTTCCCCAACATTTTTGACATGTTATTTGTGTCCTCCTTTGCGCAGACAGAATCAAGGTGTGTATTTAGTTGGTCAGCCATTTCTTTGTTCCCCATTATAACTTCCCCTGTTTCTGACTGTAAGGGACCTACATTTGTCTTCACCAATCTTATTCTCTTCACAAACCTATAGAAACTTTTACAGTCAGTTTTTATGTTTCCCATAAACTTACCCTCATGCTCTATTTTCCCCTTCTTAATCAATCTCTTGGTCCTCCTTTGCTGAATTCTGAACTACCCCTCAGGTCTTGTATAGTAAGCCCTGAAACACATCTTCGAAATAGGCTGAAGATGTAGAGAGGTATGGGTGAATGTCTGATCTGGTAATACTCCCTTCCCCCGTCATCAAAATTTGGGCTGTCTTATTCCTGGGGCAGATATCCTGTGGATCCAATGTTCCTATGAGTAATCCACATATCCCTCATCCAACAAGAGTTCATTTGTATTTCAGGAAGTTTTCCAGCAAACCCCAGTCTTATGCCCACGTTTCCCCTCTCACATTAAACCTATGCTCTCGAGTTTACAATTCCCTTTCCCTAGGAAAAAGGCTATAGCCGGAATTTTACCACACCAACCGCCACAGGAATCGGAGGGTGCAAGGGGCGGACATTAGAAATGTCCATTGACCTCGGGCGGGATTTTACGGTTTCGGGATGAGTAAGGCTGTAAAATCCCACCTTAGGAGTGTTCACCTTCATCTTATCCATGCTCCTCATGATTTTATACACCTTAATACGATCACCCCTCATTCTCCTATGTTCCAAGGAATAAATTCCTAGTCTGGCCAACCTCTCCTATAACTCAGGCCCACTAGTCCTGGCAACTTCCTCATAAATCTTCTTTGCACTGTTTCCAGTTTATCAATGTCTTTCCTATAACAGGGTGACCAAAGCTGTACACAATACTCCAAGTGTAGCCTCACCATTGACTTATGCAATGGAAACAGAATGCCCCATCATTCTGGAATAGAGAAATAGAAATTTAGATGAGTCGAGTGAAGTTGCATCTGTTACTTTTTGTTGAGGGGAGTTATGTGTGTGACCTGCACCCTGAGCCTATCTTTCACATGAGGCCCAGTTGTCCTCTTAATTATGGCTCAGGCCACGACAGCACACAAAGAGGATCTCGTGCAGCAATGGTGAGTTTCTCGAAGAAGACAGTTTATCCAGGCCTTCAACAGCACGTGCCGGGGAGCACCTCAGGTGAGAGCTCAAAGTACTCTACCGACTCGAACAACTTACAGCTTTTGATGGTTACAAAGATTACATGTGGATCATGCTTTTCCAGAATAATGTGTTAGCTTTTGATTTCTTTAGTTTTAATCATTATCCATCATGATGATATTGTCTCTGTTTGTCTCATAGCTCCTTACAAAGGGATTTGTGACTTACTTCAATGCATCTTTCTGTACATGTTTCTTTGCACTAGATCTTAGGTGTACCCGAACAGATGCTGGAGTGTGGTGACTAGGGAATTTTCACAGTAGCTTCATTGAAGTGTTAATGTAAGCCTACTTGTGACACTAATAAATAAACTTTAACTTTAAACTTTAGATCTTATTATCATAAATTTGCCCACCCTGTCATAATGTAGCATTTATTCTTATCTCCTGGTATGATTATCCTTACTCCAGCTGGATATGTTTTTGCAGCTTAAGCACCAATTCATTCTTCATTATGTAACTCCAATTTAAGCTTCTTACACTAAGTTAGCACATTTTCCTATCACCCTTTTCTACCTCATTTTTGGCTCTTAAGTTGACTGTATTACAAGCTTATCCAGCTTTTTCCCAAAATTCCTCCTTCACTTTTCAATAGGAGGGAGTCCATTGTAAACAAGCTTCACTGGGGATATCCTGCATAAATAATGTAATGCGGCATAGTCTGTTGGAGATCGTATGACTGAGCCTCTTCATTGAAAAATACACAATGACTATTGTGAAATGCAGGAAGGAGAACATATTTTTTTATCACTGGGGACTTCGAAAATGAAATGTATTTTTATCTCCATTTTCCATTTCTTCAAATTATCTTCCTTTCTAATTTCAGAGACTTCCTCACTACTGTTAATCTTCTGGGAGGAAAGAGGCAAAGTCATTGTGCGAATTCCAATGCCAATGTTGCGCTGTTGGGAGACACAAGTGCAGATACAAATACCACAGGACAACCATGAGAGTGTTAAGGTCCTGCCTTTTATTCATTAGCCAAAAAGAAGTTAACATGAGTTTACGTCAGTGTCACTTTCAGTTTTTAACTAACAATTGAAACTCTCGTCACACTCTTGTGGTACTGAATTGCTATTTGTGGCCCTCACGAGACTGGCTGCTCAGTGGTTTTCTTCCAGCAATGGCCGTTGCAGCTAATCCAATTCAGATAACAGAGAAAGACTTGCAGAATCACAGAATCACAGAATACTACAGTGCAGAAGAGTCCCTTCAGCCCATCGAGTCTGCACTGATGCATGAAAGGTCCTGACTGGCCCACCTAATCCCACTTGCCAACACTTAGCCCATAGTCTTGAATGTTATGGCGTGCCAAGTACTCATCATTTTAAAGGATGTGAGGCAACCTACTTCCACCACTCTCCCAGGCAGCGCATTCCAGACTATCACCACTCTCTGGGTAAAAAGGTTTTTCCTCAAATCTCCCCTAAACTTCCCACCCCTCCCTTTAAACTTGTGTCCCCTTGTAACTGACCCTTAAACTAAAGGGAACAGCTGCTCCCTATCCATCCTGTCCATGCCCCTCACAATCTTGAACACCTCAATCACGTCGCCCCTCAGTCTTCTCTGCTCCAGAGAAAACAACCCAAGCCTATTGAACCTCTCTTTATAACTTAAATGTTCCATCCCAGGCAACATCCTGGTGATCCTGCCGGGGTATTGAGTTTAAAAATTGGCAAGTCATGTTGACGCTTTATAGAACCTTAGTGAGGCCGCACTTGGAATATAGTGTTCAATTCTGGTCGCCACACTACCAGAAGGATGTGGAGGCTTTGGAGAGGGTACAGAAAAGATTTGCCAGGATGTTGCCTGCTATGGAGGGCATTAGCTATGAGGAGAGGTTGGAAAAACTTGGTTTGTTCTCACTGGAGCGACGGAGGTTGAGGGGAGACCTGATAGAAGTCTACAAGATTATGAGAGGCATGCACAGAGTGGATAGTCAGAAGCTTTTTCCCAGGGTGGAAGAGTCAATTACTAGGGGGCATAAGTTTAAGGTGCGAGGGGCAAGTTTTAAAAGAGATGTACCAGGCAGATCTTTTACACAGAGAGTGGTGGGTGCCTGGAACTCGTTGCCAGGGGAGGTAGTGGAAGCGAATATGGTAGTGACTTTTAAGGGGCATCTTGACAAGTACATGAATGAGATGGGAATAGAGGGATATGGTCCCCGGAAGCGTAGGGGGTTTTAGTTAGTCAGGCAGCATGGTCGGTGCAGGCTTGGAGGGCCGAAGGGCCTGTTCCTGTGCTGTAATTTTCTTTGTTCTTTGTTCTTTGAATCTCCTCTGCACCCCCTCCAGTGCGTTCACATCCTTCCAATAATGTGGCAACCAGAACTCACACAGTACTCCAGTTCTGATCTCACCAATATAATGCTGCAATTTTCCGGCCACTCCCACCCCGCCGCCGCTGCAAGCGAGGACGGAGAACTTGGCGCTCAGCCAAATCTCCCTTCACTGTAGCGGGACCAGGGAATCCCATTGGGGTGAACAACCGAACAATTCCAGCCAGTGTGTTTCCTATCTCTCAAAACACTCGAAGCACATTTGAAGGTCAGTGAAGCAATTCACCAAAGATCCTTAGACAGCACCTTCCAAACCCACAACCGCTTCTATCTATAAGGACAAGGACAGCAGATTAATGGGAACACTACCACCTGCAAGTTCCTCTCCAAGCCACTCACCATCCTGACTTGGAAATATATCGCTGTTGCTTCGCAGTTGCTGGGTCAAAGTCCTGAAATTCCCTCCCTCATGGCATTGTGGGCCAGCCCACAGCACAATGCAGCATCTCAAGAAGGTGGCTCACCACCACCTTCTCAAGGACAATTAGGATGGGCAATAAATGCAGGACAGCCAGCGACGCCCACGTCCCACGAATGAATGAACAAAAAAGACCGTTGTTACATGGACTAATGCGGTTGCCGGTTCTGCCCAAGGTGCCACATTCAGCGATGAGATGACAAGACGCGATGACCAGTGAACTTGGTTTTGTTTTCAGTGGCATTGCTTCTGGAAGACAAGTTTGTCCTAGCTTCCACCATATCAAAAGTGAAAGCCCAATGCAAGCCAACTCGTTTAGTAAAATTATTGGTCTTGTAATTCTAACCCCCCCCTCCCCATTCCTTTGGGGAAGTCCACAGTTGCTAAACCTGCTGTCTAATAATCAGTAGGGAGCTTACAAAGCTAGTTAATAACTCAGCAATCAAAGCCATCCATTGAAGAGAGGCTGTTAACAGCAAATAAAGTTGTTTGTTAATAATACTGTCCTACCTTTCGCCATTCCAAGTCAGTGGGTGAGAGAAATATGTCAGGAGGTTAAATAATGTTGCTCATTTAAACTTCCATCTCATTGATTCCTTGAAACAAAACAAATGATGTGGGTTTTCCAAGATTGTTATAATGGGGAAATCATCATCGTCTTTTCTGAAGGGATTGTGTTTGTTGAGAAGAGAGGGGATTCCCACATTCATTCAAACAAGCAGGGAGAGCCAATTTTCTTTGTAAGCTGTGCTTTCTTCTGGAACATGTTCAGAAGTTCCTGTCACAGCTTCGAAGAATCCCACACTTTGAACAGCGCTGCTATTTTCAGTACATTGCTGAAACGGCAGAATGTCGAATGCTTTGATATAAAAGATAAAGGTCTTTTTATTCCCCTGAGTTGGGTGACAATGGACAAGGCACTCTTTATTGTGCATCTCTGGTTGCTCTGAGGGTATTAAGAGTCAACCATATTGTGTGGTAAGTCACATGTGGGCCAAATGAGGTTCTTTCAGGATGGCGGTGAACCATTTAGGTTTCTATGACAATCCAGTCATTTCATTACCATTTATCCAGATGTTAACCCAGAAATTACAAGATTTATTGAGCTCTGTTTCATAATTTGCCCCAGTAGAGTCATGCCCTCTTAACCGCCTGGGTACTAACCAACCACTGCAACAACTTGCATTTATATAGCACCTTTAATATAGTGTTAAGACCCAGGACAAAGACTCCAAAGCGTTTTGTGAAGTTCAGTAAGAAGTCTCACAACACCAGGTTAAAGTCCAAAAGGTTTATTTGGAATCACAAGCTTGTGACTCACCTGATGTAGGAGCAGTGCTCTGAACGTTTGTGATCCCAAATAAACCTATTGGACTTTAACCTGGTGTTGTGAGACTTCTTACTGTGTCCAACCAAGTCAAACACTGGCATCTCCACATTTTGTGAAGTTAGCCTAGACCCTAAGTTCTATCCAGGCCAACTGTAGAGAAGGACATATCCTCAAAACAGCCAAACTTCAGTGAGGTAAACCTAATCTCTGGTGACTTTTGATCTTCAAAATCCAGAGAGGGAAAAAAAAACTTTTGCTCCTCTCAGCTTCTAGCCGCTTCAGAAAACAAAACTAAAAACTTGAATGCCCTGTAAAAAATAGCTGTCCCCAGGCATATCATCTGACCTGCCCATTATCCCCAAATCAAGCTCTACTCAGCAATCCCAGGGGCCCATTAAAACCACAGAACACTGCATTAGGTCAGATTAAAATCAATCATGCTGCCTCAATAACAATACAGGACATCGGCTACGGACCACACGGTGCCGACAAAATATCCTGCAGAGAAATATGATTAAAATACATTTCTTAAAGACACAGTATGATCACAATAATAAAACATCTCAAGGCATTTCACGTGAATCTTATCAAACACAACTTGACACCAAATCACAAGAACATGTTAGGGCAGCTGATCAAAAGCTTGGTTTAAAAAGTAGATTTTAAAGAGTGTCTTAAAGGAGAATGGAGGTTTGACAGGTCAAGAGGTTTCAGAAGATAATTCTGGAGTGCAGGGCCAAGGCAGCTGAAGGCTGGAGTGCTGCAACTCGGTGCGATAATGCTCACTGACAACTGGTGTGATGGGCTGTGACCTGAGAGGTCAGCGTAAGGCATTTCTGCAGAATTGAAATTTTTGACGTACGCGGGTGGCCTTCCAAGGTGCTGAATTCCGCAAGTTGCGGCTGGGGAAGGAAACCGGGACATGGGGAGGTTGCACTGACCCATCTCAGCTGTGGCTCAGTGGTGGCTCACTCACCTCTGCCAGCAGGTTGTACCTTCAGCATCCAATGCAGGAACATGAGCACCAAATCTGGGTTAACATTCCAGGTGGGTCCCATCCTTGAGATGAGACGTTGAAACAAATACCCCTCTCTCTTCTCAGATGGATCCCATGAAGTATTTTTAAGAGGGGCAGCGATGTTCTCTCTGATACCTGCTCAGTATTTATTCCTCACCCAACATCTCTAAAACAGGTTAGCTGGTCATTATCACATTGATGTTTGTGGAAGTTTGTTGTGCATCAACTTTTGATTTGATTTGATTTATTATTGTCACATGTATTGAGATACAGTGAAAAGTATGGTTTCTTCTGCCCTATACAGGCAAAGCTTGCTGTACATAGGGTGCATAAGGAAGAAGCAAAGAAGAGGGTGCAGAATGTCTGATACAGTCATAGTTAGAGTGTAGAGAAAGATCAACTTAATAAAGGGTAGGTCCATTCAAAAGTCTGATGGCAGCGTGGGATCCTTGATTATGCTGGTTGCTTTGCCGAGGCAGCGGGAAGTGTAGACAGAGTCAATGGATGGGAGGCTGGTTTGCGTGATGGACTGCTGCATTTCCTACATTACCACAGTGGCCAGATTCGAAAAGCGCTTAACTGGCTGTAAAGCACTTTTGGCTCTATTTTACCATAGCGTCGCACCCGTTTTGGGGCACAAAAAAAGTCAGGTGTGAGTCCATTAACGCAATCCGTGCCCACGTCTGCGCAGATGGTCACTTTACCAAAACCTGAGAATGGCCACGGTCCGCGTTGCTCCTGAAACGGGCGCAACGGCGATTTAAATGTATTTGCATGTATTTCAATTGAATTAATGAACTGCCCGCCCAACTTTATCAGCATTTCCCCCTTTACTATCGCGTTCGCCAATCCAGAATCGCGCCAAAATGAACCTGCTGAATAAAAGTCTGAATCGGGCGCTCCAGCTGCTGAAGAGGTGAGTTCAGTGATTCCAACGGCTCTCTGACCCAGATCGGTGGTGGGGGGGAGAAGGAAGGTGGGTCAGATCATTCTCTGGGGGAGGGGAGTGAGGCCAGATCATTCTCTGGGGTTGGGGAGGGGAGTGAGGCCAGATCGTTGTCTGGAGGGGAGGGAGGAGGAGGCGGATCAGATGTTCCTTTTGGGGGGGGGCCATGAGGCCAGATCATTCTCTTGGGGTGGGGGGGGGGGGAGCGAGGCCAGATTGTTCTCTGGGGCGAGGGAGTTAGTGAGGTCAGATCGTCTTCAAGGGGGGGGGGGGCGGGGGGGCGGGGAGGAGGTGAGGCCAGATTGTTCTCTGGGGGGGGGCAGGGGAAGGAGGGAAGTGGGTAAGGTGTATCTCTGGTGGGGGAGAGGGAGGCCCGATCGCTCTCTGGTGGGGGGGGGAGGGGGGCAGGGGGGATCCACTGCCACTCTGTGGGCGATCGGTGGGGGAGAGGAAGGGGGTAGGGGGTTGCGAGCAGTCTGGGTAGCGGGAGGGTGGGTGGATAAGAGGGACAATGATGTCTGGACAATGATGTCTGTGGGGCCATCGCTTCCGCTTTTCACTCCCGGGCCGCTTTTTCCGTTTTCTGCGGCCCGGGAGCGATCTGACATGGGCGTGCTTTTTCAAATTTGTTTCTAACTGCACATGCGCAGTTCAGAGCTCCGATCGTTTCAGGCACGCTAAGCCCCGCCCACAGCGTGATTCAGACATGCGATTTTATTTTCAGGCTAAGTGCGTATGGAGGTGCTTGAAAGCAGATTTCCAAGTCAGATCTGAATTATGCCCAGATTCAGCACTTAGAATGAAAATGGTAAAATCAGGCCCTTTGAGACATCTGGTGGTAGTTAAAATTGCTATTTAAATGCAGGTCCTTTTTTCTCTTTTTGCGTGGATTTAATTTGCTGTTTACAATATCTTTAACAACCTTTCCTACAGCACTGCTACTTTTGGTCTCTATTCCATGTGCTGTGTTACAAATGCTGAGAGTTGATAACAGTTGGTTGGAAGGTGAGTCTTACTGTCCTCCCTGACACTCACACTGGGCTACCTACTCTACAGCTGGGTGCAACCTGAGATTTCCAACACCGAGATTTCAGAGCCGCTGCATCCAGGCTGCAATAAAAATCAAAGTGCTGAAAATGCCCATGGGCGGGATTTTATAGCCTCGCTCAAGCGAGGCTGGAAATTCCCGCCAGAGGTCAGCGGACATTTTCATTGTCCGCTCTTCGCCCACTCCGATTCCGTGGCGGACGAGACGGTAGAATTCCGGCGCAAGTCTTTCAACATCTGTGAAGAGAAAAGATGGAGAGAATTTGCATTTATCTGATATTCTTTGTGTTCCTGGGATGAGTTACCAGCCAATGAATTGCTTTGAAGTATATCCCGTGTTGTTACACAGGCAAATGCAGCAGGCAATTTGAAACCAACAAAATTTTATAATTGAAATAAGATGAATGATCAGCTGATCTGTTTTTCACAGCATTTGGTGGAAAGGTAAATGGTGGCCAGGGCACATGGAGAACTCTATCGCTCTGTCTCAAATGGTGACCTTGGATCTTCTACATCGGCCCTGAAGTTGTCGTTAACAACTCAGTTCAATATACAAACCTAACGTCTGACAAAACAGCACTCTACAGAACTGTGATGAAACCACTGCATCAGTTATTAATGAAGGGACAGATGTGGCAGTGGGCACCAGACAGTGAGAAGGCACTTTTAAATTTAATTTTCACCAGTTGTGACAGTGAAAAACTTAACCAAGCAGTGAAGAAGGCATTGAAGGAGTCCAGGATCTTAGTGCATTTAACCCCAAGTTACCGCTGCAGTTGGCCTGTGATGTGTCACTGTATGGCGTAGGAGCAATGCTATCCCATCTGATGCCTTTTGGCTATGATCAAGCATAAGATCGAGCCTGAGATCAGGTGTAAATCTTGATCTTGTCAGCTTGAATCTAGTGTGTCTGTCTTGTGGGGACACAGAATTGGATTCAATTTGAATTTGAATTTGAATTATTTTTTAAAGCAAGCAAGGAGATAGATTAAGAGCTTGCCCCATCCACTCTGTGCGTTGGCTTTGTAACTCTGAGAAAGGAATATTTTTTTTTAAGTCAGCCTGGAGTAGATGTTCAAGTTCCACATCATCGGCGGCAATCCCTCGAAATCGAGAATGCCATCCATCAGGCTTGGTAAATCTCCAGATGACTGAGGAGTCCAATTCTGGATCCACAAGTTCTACCACAGTGGGGGCATGTTGTTGTGTGGGGAGTGAAATTCACAACCCCGGGTTGGCTTCCCTCTCTTTCCTCTACATCGCTGGCAAGTCGCCGAGCCTGAGAGCGGTTTGCACCTTGATGGGCCAGGTGGGACCATGCCGGGCGCTCAGCAGACTTCTCCCAGTCAATGTTATTAATGCCTCCATGCTTTAGGGTCTGGAGTGTCTCCTTATACTTTTCCTTTGGTCGCCTTTACAGGAATTGTGGGAGCCAGTGTTCAGGAAGGAAGCCTTTCACAGTTGTGTTATACAATGACTGCTTTAGAACAATATAGGAACTCCCTGAATGAATCAATTTGGTTGGGCAACAAAGAACCAGGAAAAGAGAACCTGCCGAGGGAGGCAGTTTCTGGAAATCCAGATGCAATGGCCCGTCCATTGGTTCTGCAAGAGAAGGACTTTGATGCAGGTAGACGCAGTTTCGTGGAGAATGCAAGCATTGGTCCGGTGGTCCTCTCATTTGATCCCCAGGATTCGACGCAAGCACTGTTGATGGAAACTCTCAAGGGTCTTAACATGGCAACAATGGACAGTCTAGGTTGCGTTACAGCAGACAAGGGTGGTCAACACAATGGCCTTATAAAGCAGGACACGTATTGACTTCCAAAGGTCTCTGTGGTCAAAGATACGTTGTCAGATCCTGAACACTACTTAAATCCTACGTGAAGGCTTACAATCGAGAATTTAGGGGTAAACATGCTACTACTGAAAAAAACTGATAGTTGGGTCAAAGTTTGATTAGAACCTTTCATTAGATATCCTGTTTCTCTTTCCAGATTGTGTGCAGTTGCAGTGTTACTGTTTTCATTTCATTTGTTGCATACTTTTTTCCAAGTTAGCTGTGCTGAGTTCTCTGTGAATTTTGCGATGCCACAAAGAAAATTAAATCCAAGAAGCGATGTTCGTTTGGAAATAAACTAACCGATGCCTGCCAATAGCAACCAGCTTGAGAGCCAAAAACGTAAACAGTCACAGTAAATGGATTCATTCAGGGAGTTCCTCTATTGTTCTAAAGCAGTCATTGTGTAACACACCTGCGAAAGGCTTCCTTCCTGAACACTGGTTCCCACAATTCCTGCAAAAAAAGGGACACAATAATAACGACACCAGAGAGGTTAATTTAGCAATGATGTTTTACAGCGAATGAAAGAAAAACCTCAAAGGAAAACAAAGCTAATATTTTACCTGGAAAGGAACAAGCGCCTCTGAAAGAGTTTGTACCCAAAGTACTTCACGGACAAATTATTTGGATGGAACTTTCTGTTTTCCTCAGCTGGTTTTAGCGCTGAATGAAGAAAACTCTGGACGTTCTTGGACAACTGTAAACATTTTGTCCTCAGCACCAAATAAGCAAACAAACAAGAAGAATACGAAACACGATTCCCTTTTACCTTGCCAAATAATTTTCCTTTTGTCATTTGCCAGGATCCTAATTATCGATTCTTTTTTTTGGCAGCAAGGGGCTTTCCTGGCGCATGGATTGTTCTACGGACAGCCAGGCTAGCAGGAACAATGGAGAGAGGAACAATATAAATCCCAGTTAGATTAATGCTTCTATCTAAATACTGCTGGGGAGAGTGCAGAGCGAGGGGTTCTCCCACTGTAATTTTGGCAAAAGATCTGGGAACATCCTGGAAAAACAGTGCACAGAGACAGGGACAGAGCAACTCAAATGAAGGTTCTGAACACTGGAATGAGTATTTCAAGGTCAGAGCTTTAGGAACTGGAAGCCAATTTTTGTCAGCAAGAGACTAGCTGATGGATGGAGGTTGGAGAGGGCAGCAGAGTTTTTGGACATGTTTGACTTTACAGAGGGTGAGAATCAAGAGAGCATTGGAATAATTTAGTCTGGAGGTAACAAAAGCATGAATAAGGATGGCAGCAGCAAAACTGCTGAGACAAGCTGATAATGGAGGTTTGAGTAGGTGGTCTTTGTGACAGTTTTTTTATTATTCATTCGTGGGACATGCGCGTCACTGGCTGGGCCAGCATTTATTGCCCATCCCTGGTTGCCCTTGAACTGAGTGGCTTGCTAGGCCATTTCAGAGAGCAGTCGAGAGTCAACCACATTGCTGTGGTTTTGGAGTCACATGTAGGCCAGATCAGGCAAGGGCAGCAGATTTCCTTCCCTAAAGGACATTAGTGAACCAGATAGGTGTTTCCGGCAATTAATAATGGTTCATCAGTAGATTCTTCATTCCAGAATGAAACCTCCCGTTGAGCAGAAGGGCAAAAACTTGCTTGATCTTGATTTTCAGTACGAATACAGACCGTGAAAGCGGGGCATCACGATCCTGCTGACCTTTTGGGTTTTAAGCAGGAGGTGTCACAAAAGTTTGGCTCGAGGGATGACTTTCAATAGATCGCAGCGAGATAGCTGCTCTGCTACTTTTTATTGAATTCAAATTCCACTATCTGCCGTGGCGGGATTCGAACCCGGCTCCCCGGAACATTAGCTGAGTTTCTGGATTAATGGTCTTGCGATAATACCACTAGGCCATCACCTCCCCTGACGTCTTAGTGTCAGCTGAGATGAATATTGCTGCTCTTTGGATAGATGTAGTTTATTGGAAAGGGAAGGAAGCTGAATATGATTTATATGGTTGGCTGCGGGGTGGTGGGGGGGCTGCAAAGAACTTTCAGCTGAAATACTCTTCAGCGAGCTCTTGTCAAAGAGTTTTGGTTGCGGCCTGGTGTATGTAGCCCTTCTATCTTCAGTATAATGGCTCTCAACATGCTGAAGACTCTGGAAAAACTCAGCCAATGTGACAGCATCTGTGGAGAGAGAATAGGAGCCAACGTTTCGAGTTAGGAGGACCTTTCGTCAGACAAATGCTGTCAGGCCTGCTGAGATTTTCCAGAATTTTCTGTTTTTCTTTCAGATTCCAGCATCCGCAGTATTTTGCCTTCGTGCTGAAGATTCTATTTTTTTTCTGTTTCCTGTTTCAGAGCAATGTTATATAGCACGAACCAAACCGTTCAGTGTCATACCGGGTACCATTCCTAAGCTGCATTGCAGGAAGCCACTTGTCCCGTCCGCACAGTTGCATCACAGCCCTAGGGCACCATTCGTCCCCCTGATGAAAGAGCCCATTGACCCCTGGTTCTGATTATCACACAGTTTGGATGCTGAACAAGAAGAGGGGTCATGAGGCAACTAAGCTTGTCTCCCAGCAGTCAGCCTCCCACATGCCATACAAGCTGTGGGTGGATGAGGGACTGCTGGAATGTGTGCTTCATAGTTGCAGCAGCGAGCTCATCTGATACAGCCCACTGAGCAAGGTGCATTGGAACACCATCATTTCTAAGATCCCCTCCACAGACCCCACCTGGCCTGAACATATAGGGTGGAACTTAATGCCTTCCACTGAGGTGAGTTTGGAGGTGGGGGCATTTAATTGAGCAGGAGGGTGCAGGGTGCAGACGCTCCCCTCCCCCCCCACCCCCCACCACATTCCTTCTTTTTCCCAGAATAAATCCAGGGAGGGAAGGCTTGCCGTAGGCCTGCCTGGCCTGTCAGCAATTGAGACCCTTAAGTTGGCAATTATTGACCAAGTCAGGACTTCATCTCACTGCTGCTGGTATTAAATAGTGGGGTTTTGGGGAGGGTGGGGTGGGTCATAGAATCATGGAATCTCTATAGTGCAGATGATGCCATTTGACCTATTGAGTCCACACTGACTCTGACCAAGTATCTTATCCAGTCCCTCTTCCCCTCCCTATCACCTTAACCTGGCACCTTAACCCTGGCTAAATCCATCTAACCTATATATCTTGGCCACTAAGGAGCAATTTAGCATGGCCAATGCACCTAACCTGCACATTTTTGGACAGTGGGAGGAAACTGGAGCACCCGGAGGAAGCCCACGCAGACACGGGGAGAATGTGCAAACGCCACACAGTCACCCGAGGCTGGAATTGAACCCGGTCCCTGGAGCTGTAAGGCAGCAGTGCTAACCACTGTGCCGCTCTTATTCAAAAGTACTCAAAGTACTTGATGGAGGGACCCAGCATCGGAAATAGATGGTCACTGAAAGCCACCTTTATTCTGACCCATTCTTTATTCTGTGCAGTCCCAACCTCCCTCCCACCAATGACACTCAGCACCCTCTGTCACCCCATCCCTCACTCATGTTTGGCTTGTTCCTAGGCCCCTGGTGGGTGTCGTGCAGTGGCTGCTTTCCATTTCCACTGGCACTACCCATATTTGACAGCAGCCAGCCTCTGATCACCTTTTACTCATATATAATAATAAAGAAAGAACCTGAGCCCACCCTAGAGCATGGCGTGAACAGGGGTGGGGATGTGGTAAGCGCGGCTTATGCTGAATACTAGGATGTTCCATCTGCCGTCATTTTAATCTGGACATTTAGGCATAAGGAGGGTGCCCTCCTCAGATAGGTGGGGCCCTACATAACATGCAGAGGTGGCAGCCCAATTGTGAAGTTGGCACTACATCATGATTAATACCTGAAAACTATCATGCCCACACACAATCAAACTGACTAGAAAAACCTCCATTGAGAGGAAGCTTTAATTGTAAGATTATGGGCGAGATTCGCCAGCCTCCCAGCTGCATGCTTCCCGCTGGCGGGATGTGGCACATTGTTTGCTAGCGGCGGGATCCTCTGGCCCTGCCCTGTCAATGGGAATTCTTATTGACGTCACCCCACACCAGCGGGAATCCCGTGGGCAGTGGGTGCACTGCCGGCAGGACCGGAGAATCCCATTGGCGTGATCGGAGAATTCCAGAGAATTCCGGCCGTTGAATTTAAAATGGCAATCTTTAAAATCCTCACTTTGCTCTTTGCCTAGACCTTCATTAGTTCCAGCTCCAGGAAGAATGTCCATGTAGAAATATTAATAAAGTAGTGGATGATGAAATATTTCCAGATACATCCAGCCCTCTGCCAGCCACCTATGAGGCAGTGGTTATCTTTTTGCTGGTGAAATGTAATAATGGAACATTCACGGGAAACATTTTCCATCTACCTCGTGATCTCTCTTCCTTTGGTTTTGGCTCAGTTTGTCAGCTCACTTACATTTGCTGCTCATTTCTCATTCAGCTTGCCTTACCCTTGGACAGGACAGAGGAAAATGAAGTCCAGAAGACACAATTTTATTTGGACCATTTGCATTTGTTTGCTGTTTTCTCAGGCGTTTTGTTTTGCTTTCACGAGAGTTTGTTCTGTAATCACAATTTTAAAAAGTCCGTCCTTTGTCTGAGGCTGATTATTATATTCGCCTGTACAATTTTCAGGTAAAGAAAAAGATTGTAGGAGCGGCAATGCGCCAGCTGGGTTGATTTGCATTCTTGGAATTGTGTGTTCCATTTCTATAGCACAACAGTTCCTCCTGGCTTTTTGATTCCGTGCCATTATAGAATCATCGAATCCCTACAGCGCAGAAGGAGGCCCCCATTCAGCTCATCGAGTCTGCACCGGCAACATTCCCACCCAGGCCCTATCCCCGTAACCCAACATATTTACCCAGCTAATCCCTCTAACCTACACATCCCGGGACACTAATTTAGCATGGCCAATGCACCTAACCTGTACATCTTTGGAGTGTGGGAGAAAACCGGAACACCCGGAGGAAACCCACGCAGACATGGGGAGAATGTGCAAACTCCACACAGACAGTGACCCAAGACTGAACCTGGGTCCCTGGTGCCGTGAGGCAGCAGTGCTAACCACTGTGCCACTGATTCCGTGCCATCACTTATAGCTGGAAGCATTTGTCGTGGCAAAAAGGACCTTACCTACATCCAAACACGGCACTTTTAGATATCGAATCAAATAAATTTTAAGAGCTTGAAAAGGAGTTACTCTTTTGACCAAAGCCTTAGAGCTTGTCGCTCCTCCGAGTCAACTTTAGAGTTTGTTTCGCTGCTGATAGGTTCACAACGTGCAGAATTCTGTTACGCCTCCAGGTCACATACCATTTCCATCCCACTAATGGTGTGAGTAATAGGTGAAGCATACACCTACATGACAACCCAGTGAGCTGTGAAATGTGGTAGCTAATGAGATTAAGCTTTCACTTTGGCTGCCCGGGCTGTATCTTAATGTTATCCGCCATAAAATGTTATACACATTTTAATCAGTCACAAAAACGCCTGAAAAAAAAAATCACTGCACGATTTATTGTGTGTTATTGTCACAGAGTATGAAAGGCGAGAGAGCTCAGCTGGGGCTGCTGTCCCTACCTTTCACTCTCTGAAGTATTATCTGTGCTTTCCGAGTTTATTAGTTCTATAACTAATTTACAGTGCACTTTCAAAGACAAATACTATCTGCCCACCGCACAAATTGTCCCAAGAGATGAGCTAAAGTGTTATATAAACGCAAATCTTCTTTCTTCCAAAGCCGACATTTCCTCCCCGGGTGATAAAAATCAGTCCCTTTGGACCTCTGCACCTGCTCCAGCTCTCTGAAAGAATGATCCTTTTAGTCCCATTTCCCTGCCTGTTCCCGATGTCTCCTGAAGATTTTTTTTCAAATATTTATCTGTCGCTCTTTTGAAAGCACTTATGGATTCTTTTTCTACTGTTTCTGATAGTGCCGTCTGAACAATTGTCTGAGTGGAAGCCTTTTGTCCTAATCTCTCCATCTTTGTTTTTTTGTGATGATCTTGAATTTAAGTCCTCTAGGTATTCTCCAGTAGAAATCGTTCTTCTCCATGGTAGCTCTTCACTTTTTGAATGTTCCTATTGGGTT
Source organism: Mustelus asterias (assembly GCF_964213995.1). Classification (NCBI taxonomy): domain Eukaryota; kingdom Metazoa; phylum Chordata; class Chondrichthyes; order Carcharhiniformes; family Triakidae; genus Mustelus; species Mustelus asterias. The sequence continues at coordinate 31,126,846 of NC_135802.1, forward strand.
TCCTCTTAACCCATTCTATCCTAAAATAAAGACATCCTCCATTTCTCTTGTTTCTCATCAACCTAATTCCTTCCATCACCTTGATGTGTCTTTTGTGTCAATTCATCAAATTAGGGGGAAAAAAACTGAATACAGTATTTTTAACCAATAATTGAGCGGATTAAGTATTATCTCTTTGCTTTTGTATTTTAAGGTGTTATTTACATAATATTATATAGCATTACATTGGGTGGGATTTTCTGCCAATCCCTCCACAGCCTGCGGCATGCAGCCAGCTGGATTCTCCAGTTCCACCAATGTCTACGGTGTCCTTTGTGGTTTGTCTGATCTGCGGCCGGGGCACCCGCTATTAATTCACCATTAATTCACCATTCAATTATTGGTTAAAAATACTGTGTTCAGTTTTTTTCCCCCTAATTTGATGAATAGACACAAAAGACACTTATCAAGGTGATGGAAGGAATTAGATTGATGAGAAACAAGAGAAATGGAGGATATCTTTATTTTAGGACAGAATGGGTTAAGAGGAAACCCAATAGGAACATTCAAAAAGTGAAGGGCTACCATGGAGAAGAGTGATTTCTACTGGAGAATATATTTATATGCACAAATATAAATGTGCATATATTTTGTCCCTCAATATCTTCTCCAAAAGCTTCCCCACCACTGACGTCAGGCTCACTGGCCTATAATTACCTGGATTATCCCTGTTTCCTTTCTTAATCAAGAGAACAACATTGGCTATTCTCCAGTCCTCTAAACCTCACTGGTGGTCAAAGATGATGTGAAGATACCTGTTAAAATGCCAGCTATTTCTTCCCTTGCCTCCCACAGTAATGTGGGATAGATCCCATCTGGCCCCGGGGACTTATCTACCTTCATGAATTGGCCATGCTAACTTGCCCCTTAGTGTTCAAAGATGGGTAGATTAGGTGGATTAGCCATGGTAAATGTGTGGGGTTACAGGGATAGGGTTGGGGAGAGGGCCTAGGTAAGATACTCTTGTCAGAGAGTCAGTGAGAACCCGATGGGCCGAAAGACCTCTTCTGCACTGTAGGGATTCTACGAGGTACTTTGGGCTTTGTTTTCAGAAAAGGACAGGATCGGAAAAGATCTTGTGGGAGAATCCAAAACTAGGGGCCATAATGGCAAGATAGTTACTGATACATCCAATAGGGAAATAAAGGAAAACTTATTTCAAAACATAGGGCTGGGTGTCTTGGCAGGGTGAGGGAGATGGAATGGAAACAGAGGGGTCTGCTGAGTCCATCATGCTTTCGCTGCGAGTTCAATCAAACATCAAATGGTTAATTGGTGTCCATCCAGCAGGAAGCAGGCCAATCATAGGTGCAAAGGAGACTTGTTTCCCTGACCACAAAGTCTTCTCTTGCTGCCTTCTAGCCTTGTGTTATTATCAGGGTGGTTTCTCAAACCAGTTTTTAGGTGCCACAATACAGTCAGCTCATAAACAGTAATATCGTGTTGAATTTTTGTTGCTGCTGTATTCATGTTAGAATGTGAATCACACATTCCCACCCAAGGTCAACAGACCTTTAAACCATCTGCCAAATGTTCTATCCCACCCGTGACGATTTCCACGGTGGGTGGGACTGGAGGATTTACCCCATTGTATGGGTTCTGAGAAACTGGTGCGAAAAGGGGGCACTGTGCCCATGTCAGATGCAGCAAAACGGTCATGCCACGCTCACTGCAAGAATTCTAAAGGCCCTCGGCTCTCAGAATCAATCATTATTTACTGCAACAAAAACAGAAAATGCTGGAAAATCTCAGCAGGTCTGACAGCATCTGTGGGGAGAGAATGGAGCCAACGTTTTGAGCCTGGATGACCCTTGGTCAGACCCTTTCCAGCATCCGCAGTATTTTGCTTTTATCTTAGTGTTCAAGTCCGTGCCACTTCTCTTCTAGGAATGCCTTCCCTAAGGAAGTACTGCTCTTCCCACAGACGCTGTCAGGCCTGCTGAGATTTTCCAGCATTTTCTGTTTTTGTTTCAGATTCCAGCATCTGCAGTATTTTGTTTTGATTATTATTCACTGAACATGTGGATTTTAGGAAAACCATACAGACTCTGCCAGCTGCTCCAGCAGATGTTGCTGCCACATTCAACCATGAGATAGGCCATCAGTCCTTATCTAGTTGAATGGCGGAGTAGGCTTGAGGGGTTGAATGGCCGACTCCTGCCCCTATTTTGTATGTTCAAATATGATGGCCTGGGCAGCACGGAGGCACAGTGGTTAGCACTGCTGCCTCACAGCGCCAGGGATTCGGGTTCAATTCCGGCCTCGGGTCACTGTGTGGAGTTTCCACTTTCTCTCCTTGTCTGCCTGGGTTTCCTCCAGGTGCTCCGGTTTCCTCCCACAGTCCAAAGATGTGCAGGTCTTTGCACATGCTAAAATGCCCCTTAATGGCAGAGGGATTAGCAATGAGGGGTTAGGGGGATAGGGCCTGGATGGAATTGTTGGTGGTGCAGGCTCGGTGGGCTGAATGGCCTCCTTCTGCACTATAGGGATTCTACGATAAGTGCGCTTGCCAATTCTGCTTGAAAATGTTGATCTTTGCATGGGAGTCAGGAGCAAGCATCAGGAACATTTGAAGGAGGAATTAATAGTTGTAATTTTCTCAAGTCCAGGGTTATCCCACCTCCAGGATTGAAAGCGGGAGCCAATCCCACATGGCTGTCCGACGAGCTCCAGATGACATTTTATTAATGCCAGCCAATGAAGAGGCTGCCACCAGGATTATTGTCCAACTGCGGACAGCAGCCTGCCTCCCAAAGCTGCTGACCCAATCAGAGGGCTGGCAGAATGGCAGCCTTGGCAGCTGCATCAGTAAAGATGGCCCGTGCTGAAGCAGCAGAAGATCAAAGAGGGCAGCTCTGTGCTCAAGTGCCATGAAGGCAGCTAGGTTTTGTTTAGTTACTATGCCAGGACAAGGCAGGCAGTGACCTGGGGTTGAACCTTCCAGTGGCAGCGTTGTAGCTGTGGGGGTGGCCATGGAGTGGCCCCAACACTCCCAGGAGCCTGAGGCAGGGGATACAGAAACCCCTGCTTTTTGAAGAAGATTAAAACAAAGTAGATTAGTTTAAAATAGGAACCACAGTATGCCATATATGTATCAAAGGTATCATTATGTGCCTCACTAATATATTATGTGAAGATATTGTCTGTGTAAGCACATATATAATCATTTTTGAACAAGTACTATAGATTTAAACTGTATTTTTGTATTTTCTTGTGAGCTTTGGCCAACAAACAATTTGCCCCTAGGCATAATGAGAAATACGTTTAATTAGAAAGACCACATTCTTTTGGAACAATGAAACATAAAGCATATACCTAATTATCAAGGGCAGGACAGGTAGCTATAAGATACAAGGTTTTTGAAAATGAACAGAAGGACTCAGCTTCCAGCTGCAATGAATAGACATATTCAGCCTCCACTGATAAGGGGACAGAAAATAGACAAGTAAGATGACTCCCATCTCATTCCCAGGACTGCATGTGTTCGGAGCGACCCTTGAACCTATTGGATTTGCATAGGTAATGTTACTAGACAATGGAGGGAAGAACTTCTGGGTTCGATTATATATAAATGCAAATCTTTCTTTCTTTTCCTCAAAGTATTCTCTGCTCCAGTGGAAATAATCCTAATATTTTGATCTCATACCTATAGGTTTCCAATTTCTGGCAATACCTTGATGAATGAATGCTGTACACACTCCATGCTTAGTTCTGTTTGAATATTTTAGATGCCAACTCCTGTGCCCTTCACTTGATGAGCATGGAATCTTCCACCAAGCTGCAACAATTTAATCTTTTATTTAAATTCATTTTATGGCTGTGCCTACATTTATTGCTCATTCCTAATGCCTTTGAACTGAATGGCTTGCTGGGCCATTTCAGAGGACATTCAGGAGTCAACTCCATTGCTATGCATCTGAAGTCGCATGTAGGCCAGACCAGGTAATGATACAGATTTCCTTCCCTGAAGGACATTAGGGAATCAGATGGGTGTTTAGGACAATCCTAAATGTTTTCATGGTCATCATTAAACTGATCCTGGTTGCCTTTTGTTTTAAGTCCATTTTATGACTGCAGTGTATCGGTACTGCTAGGATTGTCCTTGTGTGCCTGACGCAGCACAAAACTAGAAATGAGATGTGGCTCTGCAGCCACGCATCAGGACCAAATATTTCCAGATGCATGAATGCATCATGAAGTGTGATTCAGTCCTGATACATACTTCCACGGCTGACGAGGAAAATGGTGGCCCGGATTTTTGCTTCCGTGTCAAATGTGATGCTACAGGAGAATTCCCAGTTCCATGAACCTAATCTTTAAAAATGACTGCCTGTCCGATTTTCCATCCGGGGGGGTGAGGCTAAAATAGGAGTCGAGGTGGGTGAGCCTGGAATTAGTGAGGTGTTGAAGGCGGGTCCAGCCCAAGTTGGGCAATATGGCGGCAGATGGAAAGCGGGCCTTCAGAAAGACTCATTTGAGAGTAGGTTGTCAACGGTGAATTCCCTGTGCTTCGGAGGAGACATCAATACCTTGTCAGGTGAGTGCCAAAACTGCAAACGTTGACCCAATATTAGCTGACTTTGGAACGGCTTTTCCAATGGGAGAAATATTGTTGCTGCCTAGTCTCAATAATCTCAAGACACAGCCGTGGAGATGACATTATCTTGCCACAACTACCTGGTGCAGATATAGATGAATGGTGAACTGTGCCTTGCTTATTATCCCTTCTACTCATGGGCGGCACGTTAGCACAGTGGTTAGGACTGCTGCTTCACAGCTCCAGGGTCCCGGGTTCGATTCCCGGCTCGGGTCACTGTCTGTGTGGAGTTTGCACATTCTCCTCGTGTCTGCGTGGGTTTCCTCCGGGTGCTCCGGTTTCCTCCCACAGTCCAAAGATGTGCGGGTTAGGTTGATTGGCCAGGTTAAAAATTGCCCCTTAGAGTCCTGAGATGCATAGGTTAGAGGGATTAGTAGGTAAATATGTGGGGGTAGGGCCTGGGTGGGATTGTGGTCGGTGCAGACTCGATGGGCCGAATGGCCTCCTTCTGCACTGTAGGGTTTCTATGATTTACTTGCCCACTTGCCAACCATCTATCAAGATGCACCCACACTGCTGACCCTTGACCAGGTCCCTCACATCTGACACTGTCAGGGTATAACAGTTGACAGTTACATGGGTAAAACGGGCATAGAGGGATATGGACCAAATGCAGGCAATTGGAACTAGCACAGTGGTTAAAAAAAAAGGACAGCATGGACAAGTTGGGCTGAAGGGCTTGTTTCCACGCTTTAAGCCACTATGACTCTCTCACTCTATAACAGTTTGGCTCAGAGGGAGGAAACCACCAGAGCTTTCAGTGATCATGGAGCACAGCATGTTACCCTGGCATGGCAAACGCAACATTTCTAGCAGCAAGCATTTGTGCAAAGCCATTCTGTGCACCACACCTTACCGTTAATCACTGATGATGTAGGGAGTATGTTTAGTTCATGTAGGCATACGAAGGCAAATTGGAGAATTGTAATCTGAGTGGCTCACAACCCTTTTTACTGTACAATATTATGTATAGAATTTCATACAGGGGAGAGGTGGGGGAAGGTATGGGTCCACCTGCCCCACATTTTCCTGACCAGAATCTTTATGTTTGGGTGAAAAAGGTGCAGAAGGGGACAGCAGTACTCTACCCTGCTGATCACTGGAAACTACCTGGATTCAGATACCAACTGTGCTGAGTGTAGCAGGAGACTATCATGGATTCAGTGCAGGAAATGGTTCAATGATCTGCTGCATTCAGGCAAGGTAAGTACTTGTGATACCCTGGAGAGATTCTTCCATTTTCTGCTGTATCACATTAGATTCCAGAGTTCCAAAGCTCAAGCACTGAGATGCTCCTTGTATCTTTCATTATAAGATTGAATTTAACAGAGGATTAATGACCTGAGGAGACACTGAGCAGCAGGTGCATCTGAACTACGAGTGCTGGGTACGAGGCATTCATCCACACTGCAATGTTACACAATGACCAAGGTAAAGGCATTGCAGCTCGGAGGTCATGTGTTGTGCAGGTAATATTGGTCATCTGCTGTGCCCATCACTTTGGCTGCATTTGCATTTCAGGTGTCCCAGGATGTGCTTTGTTTGCTATGCGAAGATATATGGTAGCCAGAAATATTGCATGTGGCACCCACATCAGAAACTGGACCATTGGTCGTAATAAACGGTGAGCAAGTTCTTTCACAGAGCTGTTGTTGGACAGTTGTGGACTGATCCTGCGTGAGATGCTACAACATCAAACTTCATACATGCTGATAGGATGTCCCTCTCAGCATGGTTTAGTTATGAACAAGTTGGCAGCATGGGCCCCTCACTTACTGGTGTTCATGTGAGGGGGTCAGGTTGTGAATGCCTTATTATTATACGTAATTGCAATATGATAAGGCCCATGGTTATGTTGGTGAGGGTGTCAGCCATTTGAATGTGACTGAGTCCAACTTATGAATGTTTATCCTCTCCATCATGGAGGATGAGCAGTCCATTGGGTAATTGTGGAGTCAACATATATGGTTATTTAGGTGGAAGTATGTCACCAGAGACTGGCGGTTGACAATTGTGATATCGCTGGCAGTTAGGAGAATCTACTTTGCACAAAGACCCTGTCTGGCAATGATCCCCTTCCGCACAGTGTCATTCCTGGCTGGGTGGACATGCCTCCCAGCTGCTGTGACTTTGGCAGCCTCTTCATCCTCATCCTTATTGGAATCATCCAAATTTACAGGGGCTTCCTCGTCCTCTTCCTCCTCAGAGGTTGGAGCTCTGTCCATGGAATCGGCACCATCGATTGGTATGCCCTGCTGCTGCATACTGTCGTGCAGAGGAATGATGGCATGGTGACATGTCACTGGATTAGCAATCCAGAAGCCCAGTGTAATGCTATGGGGACATGGGTTCAAATCCCACCATGACTGCTGGTGGAGTTTAATTAATAATTCTGGGATTAAAAGTTAGTCTCAGAAACAGACTGTCATTTGAATGTCATAAAAGCCCGCCTAATTTGTCAATGCGCTCTTGTACAATTCTGAGGCAGAGTAGAATTTTTAAGCAGGTTCAATAGGCATACCCTACTCCTCCAAAGGGGGTTTCTCTGGCTATCCAAAGAAAAATGCCAGTTTCAGGCCTGCTTTTCCCAGGTCTACTTTGTGCACTTCATGTTCCACCTCCCTTGGCTACCAAAACCTGATTAAAGTGGAGACAGCACGGTGGCACAGTGATTAGCACTGCTGCCTCACAGTGCCAGGGACCCGGGTTCAATTCCCAGTTTGGGTCACTCTCTCTGTGGAGTTTGCACATTCTCCCCGTGTCTGCATGGGTTTCCTCCGGGTGCTCCAGTTTCCTCCCACAGTCCAAAGATGTGCAGGTTAGGTGCATTGCCCTGCTAAATTGTCCCTTAGTGTCAAGGGGCGACTAGCTCGGGTGAATGCATGGGGTTATGGGGATGAGGTCTGGGTGGGATTGTGGTTGTTGCAGCCTCGATGGGCCAAATGGCCTCCTTCTGCACTGCAGGATTCTATGAGATGTTTAGTAATACTGTGTTCTACTTTAATGGCTGATGATTTAAATGGCCAGCTGCCTCCATAAAACCCGTATGCACAAAACGCCCCCATTTCTGTCCCCAGGAAAACAGGAAGTGCCATGCTCAGAATGGGGCGGCACGGTAGCACAGTGGTTAGCACTGCTGCTTCACAGCTCCAGGGACCTGGGTTCGAATCCTGGCTCGGGTCACTGTCTGTGTGGAGTTTGCACATTCTCCTCGTGTCTGCGTGGGTTTCCTCCGGGTGCCCCGGTTTCCTCCCACAGTCCAAAGATGTGTGGGTTAGGTTGATTGGCCATGGAAAATTGCTCCTTAGTGTCCTGGGATGCGTAGATTAGAGGGATTAGCGGGTAAAATATGTAGGGATATGGGGGTAGGGCCTGGGTGGGATTGTGGTCGGTGCAGACTCGATGGGCCGAATGGCCTCTTTCTGTACTGTAGGGTTTCTATGACTTCTAAAAAAAATGGGAATAGGGATTTTCAGCCAGGTGTGCTATTTTCTCCACGATGAGAGGCTATCTGTCCTGTTGAATATCTGGGCTTTATCCTTGAATAGGGGCTAAAATGGATCTGACTTCCTCTAAACTAATCTGACTTCCTGCGCACGGTGGCACAGTGGTTAGCACCGCTGCCTCACAGTGCCAGGGACGTGAGTGCAATTCTGGCCTTGGGTGACTGTGTGGAGTTTGCATGTTCTCTCTGTGTCTGCGTGGGCTTCCTCCAGGCGCTCCGGTTTCCTCCCACACTCCAAAGATGTGCAGGTTAGGTTGACTGGCCAATGCTAAATTGCTCCTTAGTGTCAGGAGGGTTAGCAGGCTAAATACATGGGGTCACGGGGTTAGGGTCTGGATGGGATTGTTGTCAGTGCAGGCGATGGGCTGAATGGCCTCCTTCTGCAATGTAGGAATTCTGTTCTATTCTGTTTTATTCTAAACTGCTTCATAAATATTTATACTGCGGCTCTTCAGCCACTTCAAATTAAGTCACACCCAATAGAAAATTGATTGACAGAAACACCTTTTACGTAGAGCTGATCACATGGCCAGATTTTTACTAAGGAAGGTACGGTGGCACAGTGGTCAGCACTGCTGCCTCACAGCACTAAATACCTGAGTTCAATTCCAGCCTTGAGTGACTGCCTGTGTTGAGTTTGCACGTTCTCCCCATGTCTCCGTGGGTTTCCTCCGATTGCTCCTGTTTCCTCCCATAGTCCAAAGATGCATAGGTTAGGTGAATTGGCCATGCTAAATTGCCCCTTACGCTGGAATCTACCGCCTTGTCCGCCACAGAATCGGAGCAGGCGAGGGGTGGACAATGGAAATGTCCACTGACCTCGGGCGGGAATTTCCGGTTTCGCTCAAGCGAGGCCATAAAATCCTGCCTTCAGTGGTCCAAGATGTGTAAGCTAGATGGATTAGCCATGGGAAGTGTGTGCGGTTACGGTGATAGTGTGAGGGAGAGGGCCTGGCTACAATACTCTGTCAGAGAGTCGGTGGGCCCAATGGCCTCCTTCTGCACTGTTGGGATTCTATAATTCTATTGTCATTTGTATATATGCAGCAGTGAGGGAGATGAGCTGTGAATGAAAATTCAATAACTGGGGGAAAATATATTGTAACTGGATTGGGACTTCATACTTAAACCTCATCTTTACATGAGGAGTTCTAATTGCATGCTTAGCATTAACACAATGTTCACAGCATAGACATAGGCCATTCAGCCCAAAGGGCTTATGTTGTTCATGAGCATCTTACTTCATCCAGCCCCATCAATACATCCTTTCAGAGCTTTCTCCCTTGTGTGTTTAGGTAGTTTCCTCTTAAGTGTATCTGTGCTAGTTATCTCAACGGCTCTATGTGGTACAGAGTAAAGAGTCAGAAGGAGGTTTGCATTTTAAAATTCCATACAAAGATCCAATAGATCCCGGAGAGTGGATAGCACTTCCAGGTTTGAAAGAGCGTTTCATCACAATCTTTTAACAAACAGGAAACATTACTCCAGAATGAATTTACAGCCAGTAAACAGTGTGAGTAAAAACATACAACCCTTCCCTAATGTTAAACAGATCAATAAGTGTTTAATTTAAAGGCCTTTTAGCAATAAAAGACTGACTACTCCCACAGAGCACACAGTGCGGGTTTTTATCTTTTGACTGGTTATTTGGTTGAAATAATAAAACAGCTGGCCTGCACAACACTGAATGCTTCACTTATTGAGTCTCTCGTTCAGCTTCTCACATTAAAAAGCTGATTGTTGTTTTATTTTCCATGCAGGGCAAGGTTACGCGTTACAATTGTTCCTCTTCTTAGATGGCCTGAAGGTTGAATTGATGAAATATTAAATCACCTTTTTTTTTGCAGTTCAGATGGGAGTGTTGTGGCTCGATTTTGCGTGGAGCAGAGCCTGGCATTTGGGCTGATAAAGTGGTTTTTGTCAGCAGCATTACTAAGCTGCTTTCATGTCAGGTCTAGGCCTGAGGCCTACTCAGCATCCGGCATGGACAACAAGTGATACGTTCTGCAAACCTCTGCAGCCACGTGGTACACGGTGCTCAGTAAGGCCTAAAGCAAAAGTGGAGGCTAACATACAGTCAGATGGTTCAAAAATAGGGTTTTTCCATGGTAAGCTCTCAATAGTCAGTCATGGGATGCCTTTTCCCTCTCATTGGTCTGGACATTCATCACCGTGATGGGAAATTAGGGTTAGGACATTTCCCGGTTGCTAGGGTGGGAAGAGTGGGGTGGGGTTGGTGGGGATGGTGGCGCAGGTGTCCGATGAAGTCAGGCCATCAGGCCAGCCGACCTGGGAAGAGGTGCAGAAGCAGCCACGGGACTGCCAGGTGTGGAGGTGGACTGTTTAAAAACCGTGCCTTGGTGTTGTGGGACTTTGCCCCAGTTAAAAGAAATGCACAAATACCCTCTAGCTCTCAACCTTCACCCTCTAACTATTCCCCATCCATGCCACCTCATTCCCCTTTACTTACCCTGTATGGCTCTCATGCCAAATTCTGACCTTCCACCCAACCCTTATGGCCCCACTTGTCCTTATGCAAAGCTATGGCATTTCCATGCCCGTTGACCCATTATACACTCTCTGGGGCCAATATACCCGACGCTGTACAGTAGTATGTGTATGCTTGGCTGAGAGCCCAGACAGCCATTAACTAAAACAGGAGCTCACCAGAGAAAACATTGTTTGATTGACAGCTCAGGCTCTCTGATCTCTGCTGGTCAATTTACACAAGGTTAAGTGGTTTCAAGGGTTTGTGGTTTTTGTTAGTGATAATTTAAAGGGTCTTGGTGATTGACACTTTTATTAGAAATTATTTTTGTTTCAACATAGGAGAAAGTTATGAACAAATTAGATGTAAATTAGATAAAATAAAGAACCCATAAATTAGATATTGCTCTTGGGGCTAAAGGAATCAAAAGATATAGGGAGAAGGGGGGGATCAGGATATTGAATTTGATGATCAGCTATGATCACAATGAATGGTGGAGCAGGTTCGAAGAGCCAAATGGCCTACTCCTGCCTCTAGTTTTTATATTTATATGTAACTACTTTTTCCTCAAGGCTTTTTATTAATACATGGAGGCATGAGGGGCTTGAGGGAATAGGTTGAAGGGAAGAGCTTCTCATAGGGAGCATGAGATGTCATGGGGGCTAGGTGGAAGGACAAAACTTGTCACAGCGGAAATGCAGGGCCATAGAGGCTGGGTGGATGAGCAAGGTTTGGCATTGTGGTGGGGGAGGCATGAGATGACTTTTTGAACTTACCTTTGAAAAGGTCTCCCCACGCAGACCAAGGTTCATGACTCCTTTGAGCCACATGAGCCAGGGCCCTAACATCCCCTATATTTAAGAAAGGATGTATTTGCATCAGAGGTGGTCCAGCGAAGGTTCACTAAATCTGTCCCTGTGATGAAGGGGTGGTGTTGACTAGAGGCTGAGTAAATTGAGTCTATAATCCAGAGACCAGGGTAATGCTCTGGGGACACTGGTTCGATTCCCACCAAGGCAGATGGTGAAATTTGAATGACATATCTGGAATTAAAAGTCTAATGATAGCCATAAAATCATTGTCGAGTGTTGTAAAGACGCATGTGGTTCACTCGAAAAGTGAAGGTGAGGTGAGAGTGAGTGGGCATGGCATCAGGGCAGCATTTGATCGAGTATGACGTCAAGGAGCCCTAGCAAAACTGGCATCAATGGCAATCCAGTGACTTTCTACTGGTTGGGGTCATACTGAGCACAAAGGAAGATGGTTATGATAGCTTGAGGTCAATCATCTCAATCGCAAGACATCATTGCAGGGCTCCTCAGGATAGTGTCTTAAACACAGCCATCTTTAGTTGCTTCATCAATAACATTCCTTCCATCACTGGGGACTGCAAAATATTCAGCACATTCTGATGATTCCACAATATTCAGTATATTCTTGAATCTAAATTCATAGGAGAAATATATGCATGTAATTTCTTAAGAGCAGTTTCATTTTTCTGGGTGGTGTGGCAGGATGGGGTTGCAATGTATAGCGAGAGGAGATACTAAAGGGATCAAGGGATATGGGAAGAAGGCGGGATCAGGATATTGAATTTGATGATCAGCCATGATCAAAATGAATGGTGGAGCAGGCTCGAAGGGCTGAATGGCCTATTCCTGCTTCCAGTTTCTATGTTTCTATTAATATGGGGAAGAATTGAATGACTGGCAGTCGGACAATAAGGGGATGGTGTGGCTAAGTGTTTTGATTTGATTTGTTATTGTCACATGTATTAGTATACAGTGAAAAACATTGTTTCTTGCGCACTATACAGCCAAAGCATACCGTACATAGAAAAGGAAAGGAGTGGGTGCAGAATGTAGTGTTACAGTCATAGATAGGGTGCAGAGAAAGGTCAACTAAAGGGATCAAGGGATATAGAGAAAAGGGGAATCAGGATATTGAATTCGATGATCAACCATGATCAAAAAGAATGGCAGAGCAGGCTTGAAGGGCCAAATGGCCTACTCCTGCTTCTAGTTTCTATGTTTCATGTCCATGGACAAGACCTAGACAACATTGAGGCTTGGGCTGATAAGTGGCAAGTGGCATTCACGGTACACAAGTGCCAGGCAATGACTATTTCCAACAAGAGAGAATCCGACCTAGCCTTGACATTTAATTGCATTACCATTGCTGAATTCCCCCCACAATCAACATCCTGGGAGCTACCATTGACCAGAAACTGAACTGGACTAACCATATGAATACAGTGGCTACCAGGGCAGGTCAGAGGCTGGGAATTCTGTTGAGAGTAATTCACTATCTGACTCCCCAAAGCCTGTCCACCATCTACAAGGCACAAGTCAGGGGTGTGATGGAATACACTTGTCTAGATGAGGGAAAAAAATTGGCAGATGGAGTATAATATGGAAAAGTCTGAAATCATCCACTTGTGGTCGGAATGATAGTAAAGCAGAATATTATTTAAATGGAGAGAGGAACTACAGAATGTTGAGGTACAGCGAGGCTTGGGTGACCTTGTACATCAATCACATAATGTTAACATGTAGATACAGAAAGAAATTAAGAAGGCAACTGGAATGTTGGCCTTGAGAACAAGGTAGGATGAAGTATTAAAGTTTGGATGTCTTGCTACAGCTATACAGGGTACTGGTGAGGTGGTGCCTTGAAAACTGTGATACCAAATAAAGCTGTTGGGCTTTAACCTGGTGTTGTGAGACTTATTACTGTGCCCACCCAGTCCAACGCCTGCATCTCCACATCTTGAAAACTGTGGACAGTTTTGGTCACCTTACTTAAGAAGCGATCATACTTGCCTTGGATGCAGGTTCATAGAAGGTACACTGGGCTGATTCCTGGGATGGAGGGGCTTATCTTATGAAGAAAGTTTGAGCAGGTTGGTCCTCTACTCATTGGAGTTTCGAACAATGAAACATATTGAACCATAAGATTCTGAGGGGGCTCAACAGAATAGACACTAAGAGGCTGTTTCCCTTATGGCGGGAGGCTAGATCATTCCGGGTACAGTTTAAAAATAAGAAGTCTCGCATTTAAGATGGAGATGTGGAGGAATTTCTTCTCCCAGAGGGAAGTTAATTTACCCCAGAAAGCAGTGGCGGCCAGGATTTTAGAATATATTCAAGGCTGGGTTAGGTGAGTTTTTGATCGACAAGGGAGTCAAAGCAGTTATGGGGGTGCAGTAGAGTTAAGGCCACTGTAATGGATCAAGGGCGACTCAATGTGGTTTAAGTTGTACCCTTTAAGGTCCATGTTACTACACTCTTTCCCCCTGAAATCTAAAACACACCTTTGGAGGAAACATATAACAGGATTAGTAAGGCACACAATCGGCTTTAAATTATAAAGATAACAGAAAGGACCACTAGAAAAGTCAAAGTTTAACTCGACCTGGAGACTTCCTGCCTCAGCTCGGTTGTAGGCTCCTCCACATTTAAAGGGCCAGACAAGACAGAGGAAAAACACAGATGCATTAATCCAGGATCTAGTGTCTCTTCGGCAGCTCAGTCCTCACAACCATTGGTTGCTCTGATCCCACATCCTCCACCGAAATTCCAGTGACCAACCCTGGCATCCTCGAACTATCTGCAGGGGATGCCTGTTTAACTCCTGCACATTGACTGCATATCTAACCACTTGGAGTGTGTGTCAACTAATATAAGAAACACATGACCCATAAATGGCCCGGCAAAATCAATATGTAGCCTCGCCCATGGGCAGCCAGGCCACTCCCATGGATGTAAATTCACCGGTAATGGTAAAGCCGGTTGAACTTCACAGCTAGGGCATTGACTAATCACCTTTTTTATTTACTTGTCAATACCCGGCCACCACACATAACTCCTGGCTGGGGCCTTTATTCTGCTTTGACCTGGATGAGAGTCGTGCAGTTCTTGTAACAGGAGCCATCTCCCCCTAGAGTGGGACTATAATTCTAGCCGCCCTCCACCTCCCCCCCACCCCCACAGTAACAACTCATCTTCACAGATTATTTCCATCCTTCTACTTTGGTGGGGTTTTAGCAACGCCCGACTTCTAATACTGCCACTCTTGCAGGACCATCTTTTTTACTTTGGACAATACAAGGTCTCTTTTGGTCCACAACTTTACGTATTTAGCCGAGATTGGATGCAGTGCCAGTATTATGTCTTGAGGAACCAGTGGTGATGCTGCTGTTTGTGGCAGAGGCAACCAGCTCAGTGCGTCTGCGGGTGATATCTGTGTTCCAGGGCAATGCTGAAACTGTAAGCTGCTAACGAAAGAGCCCATCTCTGTACCTTTGAGGAGGCAATTGGTGGCCCCAGTTTATCTTCACTCACTAGACCTAACAATCGCTTGTAGGCTGAAACTATTGTAAAATAGGAACCATAAACAACCTGACGGAAGTTTTTCACCGCCTGGATGACTGCCAAACTTCCCTTATCTATTTTGGAGTATTTATTCTTTGCATCAGACAACGTTCTTAAAGCAAAGGCAATGGGCCTTTTAGTTCCATCAGGTATCCGGTGGGACAAAACAGCTCCCACCCCATGCGGTGAAGCATCACAGGTTACTATCAAGGGCTTGTTCGGATTGACATGCACCAACAATGCCTAAGGTCGAGACCAATTATGTGGCCCTCTCCCCCTTAAAGGGCCATTCTACTCCAGCCACAATCAGATCAGCCAGGGTCTTATTGAATAGCAGAGCAGGGTCAAGGGCTCAAATGATCTATCACTGCTTCCATTTCTTATGATCTTATGTTATTATGCCTTTGCATATCCTAGTGCTCTCACACGGTGCTACCACAATGACTGCAGCATGGTCGGTGGAGGGCTGCTGACTTTTAATGAGACTTGCTTTGGAGGATGACCTCGAGCAGCTCTGGATACTAGTTGAATATGGCACTGTCTCAGCATCAGCAGCAGTGGTCTGGCCTGGCTAACTGACAGTGAACAGCAAGGCCATTGGTGGAGGGGCAGACATGACAGGATAAAATGCTTCTTTCTGATCAAAAGGACAGCAGGTTCACGCAACCACTGTCGTCTGCTGCGAAGCGCCTCAGTAATCTAAGGTAGGATGTTCCAACTCCAAGTAGCATGCTCTAGCTTCAGCTGTACTAGGCTCTTACCATCTTGATCAATCAGGCATGCAATATATCAGCACGACAGATAACGCTGCTGAATGCTAAAGTCATTTACAACAGCAGACAGCACTAAGTTGGCACGTTGCCTGCATTGAAGCCAAAAGGTGCCCATCAAACATGCATTGTGGTCTCTGTGCCTGGTTTTGGGCGCTAGTGAATTTAGTCCTTGATGACTTCCCCAAGGAAACTATCACTGAGTTTTGCCTGTCTCGCACAGGGACTTGCAAATTACTTCAACAGCAGAGATTATCAAAGTGGCTACAACTGCAAACCTCCCTGCAGAAGAGCAGAGCCGCCAACCTCTCAAAACTGTAGCATTTACATCTGGCCCTGTAGGCCACCTTCATCATTACAAGCCACATTAACAAAGAGCAGTCCCACTTTTTCAGTTGATCTGTGCCCAGATTCATGCCCACTTCCTAGTAGTTGCATTAGGGACCTTTATTTAAGAATACAGTTTGAATATATCAAAAAGAATTAGCATAACTTTTACCAGTTAAAATACTTAACCATAATAAAGTATAATTCTCAACAAATATCCATCTCTATAGTTCCAATGTGAGCAGTATCCTCATTGACAGGAAATCTCTCTTCAGAATCAGAACAAAACAGATATGCTCATGCGAATGCTATGTTTCCAGCCTTTTAACCCCCTGGACAAATACAGAGAGAGATCTGACTTCTGACTCTCATACAGCAACCTCCAGAGAATCTCAGAAAAAGAGACTCAGAGAAAGCTCTAAAGATCCCAAGCAACAAACTGAGCTTGATTTCTCTGTGTAAGCCTAGCTTCACCCAACAACATGATTTTACTGTCCATCAATCTAATCAAGCCCTACTCTGCAAAACCCCAGGGAAAACATTAAAATAACAGTACAGCATTAGTCCAGATTAAAACAAACATTCTAGCAATTAGGATCAATTATGTTGCTGCAGTAACAACAGCGGCTGTCGGTTACAGACCAAGTGACACTGGTGTTAGAACAGACTGTTAAAAAATATCCTGCACAGATACATGACTCAAATATATTTTTTAAAGGCACAGTATTGTCACAGTGGCAGTGTTAATTAATTTTATAGCGAATCCATAGTTCTGGCATTATTTGAAGACTGACAGGCTAAATAAAGAGCTGCTGCTGAACTATGGCTATCCTCTGAGATTAGGGTTACTTACACTTCTGGAGACTCTAAATATCTGAGCTGAGAAACAAAGAAACACCAATGGAGGGCCGAAGGGCCTGTTTCCTGTGCTGTACTGTTCTTTGTTCTTTGTTGCAAATAGGGTTTTGGTCAAACATACTATTAACTACCTTAAATAGCAGAGATTGGAAAATGTTACCAAATGTGAGGTAATGCATTTTGGAAGGTCTAATACAGATGGGAAATATACAATAAATGGCAGAATCCTTAGGAGTATTGATAGGCCGAAGGATCTGGGTGGACAGGTACACAGGTCACTGAAAGTGGCAACGCAGGTGGAGAGGGTAGTCAAGAAGGCATACGGCATGCTTGCCTTCATCGGCCAGGGCATTGAGTTTAAAGATTGGCAAGGCATGTTGTAGCTTTATGGAACCTTAGTTGGAGCGCAGTTGGAATATAGTGTTCAATTCTGGTCGCCACACTACCAGAAAGATGTGGAGGCTTTGGAGGGGGTACGGAAAAGATTTACCAGGATGTTGCCTGGCATGGAGGACATTAGCTATTAGGAGAGGTTGGAGAAACTTGGTTTGTTTTCACTGGAACAATGGAGGGGCGACCTGATAGGGATCTACAAGATTATGAGGGGTATGGACAGAGTGGATAGTCAGAAGCTTTTTCCCGGGGTGGAAGAGTCAATTACTCGGGGGCATAGGTTTAAGGTACGAGGGGCAAGGTTTAAAGGAGATGTACGAGGCAGGTTTTTTACACAAAGGGTGGTGGGTGCCTGGAACTCACTGCCAGGGGAGGTAGTGGAAGCGGATAGGAAAGTGACTTTTAAGGGGCGTCTTGACAAACACATGAATAGGATGGGAATGGAGGATCATGGTCCCCGGAAGGATAGGGGTTTTAATTCAGACAGGCAGCATGGTCGGTGCAGGCTTGGAGGGCCGAAGGGCCTGTTCCTGTGCTGTAACTTTCTCTGTTCTTTGTCCTTGTTCAAGATGTTGCAGCACTTTGTACTTACACAACTCTGCCCAGCAGAGGGGTCTTATCTTCGAACAAACTGTAGAAGGCAGGAGGAACAGCAATTTGCAAAAGATAATCCTGGCCAAATCTAATGGACATACACAAACAATCAGCTAGAATGATTAGCCAAACTATAACAGAAGGTACTTTCAGTTAACTATATGGCAGAGCCAAAGTACAACCATTCCCACATGTGCCTAACTCGAAGCCAAATATAACATCATCCACATTGTCCGCAGATTTACTACAAGACCTTTGTAACCAATAGCATTTCACACCAACTGTCTTTAGCCAACTCACTGCAAATGAACTGCCAATGCATACTGTGTAGCATGAAGCGCGTGCATAATGATAGACTTTTATCACATCATGTTGGAAATGTTTCCACCAGTTCTTCCCTTTTTCATTTTTAGCAGCCTTATATGAGTTACTGCTCGTGAAATCTTGCCCCCTAGCCTGGTACACACCCAGTGTGACGATTACGCTGAGCTCTCATGCTCATCCTGCATTGTAACAAAGCTTCACTGGCGGCGCAAGCAGTGTTCCCCACTGCCACTAATGCCAGGACCATGCTCTTAGCCCCAGGGGTATCGGTTGACAATTCTTTGCACCTCAGCAGCAGCTGCCATACCTCAAAATATATCCCGTGCCTCAAAATGGAGGTGACCTTAAAAGTGAAGACTCCACTCAAAATGGAAGTCACTTGGAGCGTCCAGCACCTCAAAATACAGGAAGGGGGAAACAAAAATGACTGATTCAAATAGTCTCTATCTGCGAAGTTAATAGTATTGATTATATCCCACTGCCTAAATGCAGAAGCAATCAAAGCTACTGCCTTTTACAGCTACTGGGCAGGAACCAGTGAACACGGCAAAACCAGCCAGTCAGATTGTTAATTGCTTTTCAAAGCCACCAATCAGCAAGTATTATAAACCAATAAATCAAGTATCTCGAGTTTCGGCAGTTATCTTGATTGCTGGCTCACTTCCAGGCACATCTGTGGATAAATAATACCTATTGCGTAACACATCAAAAGTTGAATAAATAAAACAAAACTCACTCAAGTTACCCTGCTAGTTGTTCCACATGATTTCTTCCCTCGAGAGGCCTAATTCTGTCTCAGGGATTCAACTATTATTCTTTTTCTTTTTAATTGTTCAAGTTGGCTTCGCTAAGCATTGCTTCCCTTGAAGTAGGGCCCCAGTGTTTCAAGCATGGCTCGGTCCCAATATTTTACAGTAATTTTATTGCTTTCCTTCCTTTGTGTCATGTAATATTTTGTCTGAATGTTGTAATTTTATTTTCTTTTGCCATCTCACATTGGGCTTGATACTTGAGACCTTCCTCTCTAATAAATTATGTCTGTTTTTGCACGATCATTAATTGTTGGTATTGCCGTTGCATTTTCAATTTTTTATGGTTTGTTTTTTTTTACACTTTTTTTTTGCTTCTGAGCCTGAAACACTGGATACTATCCAAACATGCACAGATGCCCTGTTTTGTGAAATTGCCATTTTATATTGTGCTGTCAATATTTACTTTACTGCAGTTCGAAATCATATAACGCCATTTCGGCAGTCATTTTTAATTTTACTTGGAATTTATAGCTCCGCGCAGTTTTCCCGTGTGGGCTGTGTGACCCCTGACCTGGCCTCCTCAGGGATCTCTATAATTATCCTCAGAACAAAGAAAATTGTTTTTAACCGGAGCACCAATCCACCAGCTCTGTCACAATAAAACAGCACGGGGTGAATATTCCATCTTCACCAACTAGGTGTCAAACATAGCTTGACGTGAATGCAAGGGAGGACGATGCCATAAGAAGTTAGCATGCTTCGTATAGAACCTGTTAGGCTTATCTTCCATTGATTTAAAAAGGAGAAAAATCAGACCATTCTTTCCCCCAGCCGATGTTCCCCAGGTGATGCTTTGTGCCAAGACATTAGGGACAAAAATCTACTCCTGATTTAACATCGAACAACATAGCATGACGGAATGATTTAAAAAAAGGGAAGAAGGCCATTCAATCCGTCTTGATTTTGGTGGAGCTAATGAATCAATCCCACTCCCCCATAGCCATTATCTATCTATGTCCTCTAGTTTTCAATTCCCTTTCCCTGGAAAAAGTCTATGGAGCGAATTTTCCCATTCCGCCCGCCACGGGAATCGGAGCGGGCGAGGGGCAGATCATGAAAAGGACCATTGACTTTGGACTGGATTTTCCGGTTTTGGGGGGAAATCCTGCCCTATGTGTGTTCATCCTATCTATGCCCCTCCTGATTTTTCTACACTTCAATAAGGTCACCAGAGAGTAACAATCTACCCAATGTACGGCCAGAAGCATGTTCAGGAATATGGGCAAAAAATAATTCACATCCATTCAATTAAATGACAAAATTACTACCCATTTGAGGACAATTATCATGCACATTGAGTTTGATGCACAGAGATGCTCAATTGGGTTCCTCCAGTTACTTTTGTTTTGGCTCTTGCGTGATTTATGCTGCAGAGCACATTCAGCAGTGGAATTCAGAGTGCGTGTTGCTAAGAGACACTTATCTCGCTGATTTCTATCCCCTGGAGACTGAGTATTGAGGGAAAACCCAAACCATCAAGATTATTATCTTGCCTCAGAGTGATATCCAATCATACAGTACAGAAGGTGACATGAAACCAGGAGTGAAAATGAGCCACTTTAATAGTCCATCTGCTACACTCTTTCCAGGAATACTGCATAGATTCAGGGAATTCCAACTGACTGGTTTAGGTAGAAGGATTACTGGAAAATGGATACAGTGATCATTAGTCTAATTATCCTCAACATCATCCTTCCAGTCGGCTGAAAGACGGTATATTAGTCCATCTGAATGACGGCAATTTTAATCATTTCTCTCCTTCAGTATGCCAACGACATCAAGGCAGATATAAAAGTAATAGTAGAAAAGGGACAATAAATGAAGTTGACATTTATTTAAGATGACTTTGGTGAGCCTATATTTTGCCACATAAATTATAGTGTCTAGACTGATAGAAATCAGATTAGGAAATCTGTGTAATGGCTGGCAAATTAACTCACTATTTAACGCTACTTACCGTGGTCCTGATTCTCATCGTGACCTTGGGAGACAAATTTGCACAGAGGAATGCAAGGCTAGCCGGAAATATTTCAGATTTTTTGACAGATCTCAAATAGCATTGAATCAGCATTCAGCGAGAGATTCATTGTCGGATAAAATATTTAAAGAGGCCGTGTTCCTTTTCATTTAACTTTGCAGCAAAAATCTGAGCAGGTCGCAGATTGAAATTCTCCGCTCTCTAAATGTGCTGGTGATTCAGACCTTGTCGAAGAAAATGTCTTGTAGATTGATAAAATATGATGCACGTTCTTGATATGCCTTTAATCACAGAACAATATTTTTTTTTGTCAAATTCAATATTCCTGTGACAATCTGACATACAGCATGGGACACCCAAGTCTCAAGCTCAATCACTGCTCATTGCATGAACTGTTCTCAATCAGGGCAGCACTACAGGTGGTGCGGTGGCACGGCAGAAGTCTGCTGGACCCATAACCCAGCAGTCGAAAACATTCCCTGCCAATTCATTGTTGGGGCGGCACAGTGGCACAATAGTTAGCACTGCTGCCTCACAGCGCCAAAGACCCAGGTTCGATCCCTGACTCAGGTCACTGTCTGTGTGGAGTCTGCACGTTCTCCCTGTGTCTGTGTGGGTTTCCTCCGGGTGCTCCAGTTTTCTCCCACAGTCTGAAAGACGTGCTGGTTAGGTGCATTGGCCATACTAAATTCTCCCTCAGTGTACCCGAATGTAAGTAAAGTTTATTTATTAGTCACAAGTAAGACTTACATTAACACTGCAATGAAGTTACTGTGGAAATTCCCCTTGTTGCCACAGTCCGGTTCCTGTTCGGGTCAATGCACTTAACCAGCACGTCTTTCAGAATGTGGGAGGAAACCGGAGCACCCAGAGGAAATCCATGCAGGCACAGGGGGAACGTGCAAACTCCACACAAGCAGAAACCCAAGCCAGGAATCAAACCTGGGTCCCTGATGCTGTGAAGCAGCAGTGCTAACCACTGTGCTACCATGCCGCAGGAGTGTGACGACTAGGGGATTTTCACAGTAATTTCATTGCAGTGTTAATGTAAGCCTACTTGTGACTAATAAATAAACTGTAACAGTAACGTAGCTATAATTGACCTTGTACTTTGAAGCTAGTTTATGGAAAAATCAAGCAACATTTCCACTTTTTTATTGTTATCCATGTTAGAATGGCTGTAAACCTGGCCAGTAAACTGGATAGACCACGTTCTGAGATCCTGAGGCGGTCCAGGGTGAGGTTGGAGGTGGGGGTGGCCGTGGTGTTCTACCCTTCTGAGGACACTGAGGTTGGTGGGTGGATATGTGTCAGAGATGTTGGACGGTTGGAATTCCCTCATTATAAACCTCAGTCAGGACCACACGTAACATTGATGTAGGCGTAACTCATCTCATAGAATCCCTGCAGTGTGGAAGAGACCATTAGGCCCATCGAGTCTGCACCAACTCTCCTACAGCGCATCCCACCCAGGCCCTCTATCCCGCCCTATCCCCATAACCCCACGCATTTCCCATGGCCAATCCATCTAACCTACACATCTTGGGACACTAAGGGGCAATTTAGCATGGCCAATCCACCTAACCTCACGAAGTATACGTGAATTATTCCCTTGTTAATGTGGGCCCACATGCATGTCTAGGCCAGGATTGGCTTAGCTCCCTGAAGCGGAGGATCCCATTTGTATTTGAGCATTCTCATCCACACAGTTTGTGTGTAGAGATGTTTCCAAACTTCACTTTGGAAAGGTCTGGCTCTAAATTTTAGGCTGTGTCCCCAAGGCCTAGACTCCCTAACCGCAGAAAGTAGTTTTTCTTTGCATATACCCTGTCAGTAATCCCTAATATCTTGAAACCTTTGATCAAATCACCCAAAATTGCCTCTTAGTGTCAGAAGGACTAGCTAGGGTAAATGCATGGGGTTATGGGGATAGGGCCTGGGTGGGATTGTGGTCAGTGCAGACATGATGGGGCTATTGGCCTCATTCTGCACTGCATGATTCTATGATACCCTCTAAAATGGCCATTTAGTTGAAGGGAAATTAGGGATGGGCTATAAATGCTGGCCCAACAAGTGATGCCCACATCCCATGAACGAATAAAATAAAAGCACCAGGTCGAGCGCTGTGCCTCAATTGGCATCCATGGCCACTTCGTCCTGTCTTGATTCTCCTGACACTTTGATGAGCTGCCTGTTGTCCTTGGCAAGTCAGTGGCGGCCCCTGATATTGCTGCCACCTGCCTTTGCCACTGGTATCAGGCAAGTGGCTCCTGCTTTCTGGAGTTGCTTGGCACCTGTAATTGGGTGCAAAACTCACCTCATAGCCAAGCAACCCATTCATATTTTAAAATTGTGTCACAAGAACGGTGCAGCTAAGACGTGGCATCAAACTCCAGGGTTAATCCGGGTGTTAAATCCCCAACCTCCTTTTGAAAATCTTATCCCAAAAATCTACAAAATGCTGAGGATGGGGGAAGAGTGTGGTGGTGATGGGGTGCAGGGGGTGAGTGGGGTGGGGGGAAGAGGGGTAGTTGAGAGTCATAGAAATCATAGAAATCATAGAAACCCTACAGTGCAGGAAGAGGCCATTCGGCCCATCGAGTCTGCACCGACCACAATCCCACCCAGGCCCTACCCCCATATCCCTACATATTTTTACCCGCTAATCCCTCTAATCTACAAACCTCAGGACACTAAGGGGCAATTTTACGATGGCCAATCAACCTAACCCGCACATCTTTGTCAGCCACATTGCTGTGGCTCTGGAGTCACATGTAGGCCAGGCCAAGTAAGGTTGGCAGATTTCCTTCCCTAAAGGGCATTAGTAAACAAGATGTGTTTTTATGACAATCAACAACGGTTTCATGGTCATCAATAAATTCTTAATTCCAGATTTTTTATTGAATTCAAATTGCACCATCTGTCAAGGTGGGATTCAAGCCTGGGTTTTCCCTTCAAACTTAATTTTAAAAAATAGATGGAAATTAATTTCTTTTTTCCCACAATAGCGTGCACCAGACTGTTTGAATTCATCTGGAAAAAAACATTGAAGATCCCATTCTGTTCTGGCCGGGCTGGCCCCATAACAAGTTCCTTTAGTAGGTTAACAGGCCATCAATTGGTGGTGAGAGGGGTTTCCCCTTCCACTCCACTGCAGGCACTTTGAAAATGACAACATTTCCTGGAGGTTGTGAATCGAGTACTGTCCTCGCCAGAAAAACAATTTTCAAATTGCGTCTGCACCTATCCCCACCTCTCCCCTGCAATTGCAAATCCAATCCAATGTGTCCATGTGCACTGGCCCAGCATGAACTAGTGTCATCAGGGGTGGAAGAATTAGTATTGCGTGACATGAACATATCCTTGCTTTCTATTCAGGCTTCACGCTGGCACAGTGGTTAGCAGTGCTGCCTCACAGCGCCAGGAAACCAGGTTCGATTCCCAGCTTGGGAGATTATCTGTGTGGAGTCTGCATGTTCTCCCCGTGTCTGCGTGGGTTTCCTCCAGGTGCTCCAGTTTCCTTCCACAATCTGAAAGATGTGCTGGTTAGACGCATTGCTAAATTCTCCCTCAGTGTACCCGAACAGGCGCCGGGGGGTGGCGACTAGGGGATTTTCACAGTAACTTCATAGCGGTGCTATTGTAAACCTACTTGTGACACTAATAAATAAACTTTTTTAAAAACTCAATGCATTCGCCTATCTTAATGGTTCTATGAAAGTAATACTTAACATGCTCAAATTTGTGGTCTTTTTAATCATTTTTATTTAGTGCACTGTAATGTCTGAGAGATTAAAAACCACAACTGGCACAATTTCACTGCAGATCCAACAGCTTTATTACCAAAAGATTAAACTTAAACGAAGAACAGTTCAGAGTGATTTAAGACATAGTTCCTCAGACCAGTTTGACTGCGGGTCAAATGGAAGTAGTCTGACGCGAACCTGTACCGCTTTCAGTGGAACGTGTTGACGGTTTCACTCCGATGATGGCGTATCAATTTGGCTTTTCGAACAGGCTTTGGCTACCCAGCAACTGCCCTTGAGCCCGATCCTTTCGAGCAAATCAATTGGTCTCCAGGGTGCATGCTCAATTTTTGATTGGTCCATGTTGGTCTCCGGGGTGCTTGATCAGTCTTTGATTGGTCCATGTTGGTCTCCGGGATGCTTGATCAGTCTTTGATTGGTCCATGTTGGTCTCCGGGATGCTTGATCAGTCTTTGATTGGTCCATATCCCACTGGATTTAATCCACGTAGTTTGTTTTTTTCTCTTTCATGAGGCCCTCCTACACATAATTGATTATCCGCAGGATATCTGGCCATCCTGTTGTTGCTTCAAGCTTGTTTTCGCGAGTGGTTGTGCGACCTCCCATGAGTCATGAGGCAATTTGCATGAATTGAAGGCACAGCAAGTTCCTTCATCAATAAATGTTCCACAGTCACAGTGAATCTTGGGCATTATTTCAAGTAAATTTATACAGGATCTCTCCAGCATATACATCCAGCACTTACACTGAATTACCTTATTGTTCTTTATCTAACAATTGCGCAACAAAGCAATCATCACCTATACTGCAATATTAAATTGTCACAATTTTCCATTGTCTTTTTAACAACCATATCAATCACCCTGCAGACAAAGCTTGTACAATCTGCATGTCACGACGTGATAGGAACATCCCGCCCCTCCAATTAAAGTTTGCCAACGCCGCAGTGACTGATTGTGCCATGACATAGCTAGACCAGCCTCACAATTGATGGACTCTTTGTTAGGCTGCTCTGAATGTGGCTAGAAGCAGTACTTAAGTAGCTGAGAGGGCCACTTTAATGAACTAGTGTAATGAATGGAAAGATGTACCTTTTGTTGGCTTAAAAGATGGGGAATACCTGAGACGAGGGTAAAAGAGAAAAGGGATGATAGAATGACGAGAAAATTCCTGGAGTTGATTGGAAAAACACTTGGGAAGGTGGGAAAGATATCTATCTTCAACATAAGGATTTCATTATTGGTTTTTGTGGCACAGCGCACAGTCATAAAAGTAAGGTATTTCAATATGAGCAGTGTATGCATTAAGATTTTGGCTGCTTTTCCTTTCAACAGAAGCTATCAATATGAGTTGTTTATCCAATTCCCAGGATTGTGGGCCAGGCAGAAGGCCCACTAAAAGCTGTGTATACAACAAACATCCAGGATTCGGCTATACTACCCATAAAGATGGCTTGATAGGCTGTAGATCCGGTCCGTGAGTCCCTCTGGTTCATCTTTGTGAAGATGATTCTCACTGGCCGTTTCTTCCTTGCTTGCTTCTTTCCTTCCTTCTCGGGTCTGGTCCAGTCTTGGTCGTTTCCCGTCTCGAGTCTTCGCTCCCAAGTTGTCCAGAATGCCTATTTTAAACCCCCCCCCCCCCCCCCCCCCCGCCCCCTGTGGCCTCACGCATTTTCCATTTGCCCTTGGCCTTCTGCCAATGGGGCCTCAGGGGGCAGGGGGTGGGGGGTGGCTCTCAACGTCCAATGGTCTAGTTGATGACCTGTTGACAGGACACCTGAGCCTGCCCTGGGCGCCTTGGAGTCTGGCCCTATCTAGGCTGTGGACAATAGGCCAGTGCATGTCAAATAGAAGCGATGATCGCTTGATGGGTTATCAATAGGGCGGATCCAGACATGCCCCGACAGCCTGTCAGAGTTTTGAACATTCGAAATTTGGCCAGGTCCAATTTTCTGCAGGCTATTCTCCGAGAGCTAACTGTACTTTAATTTAGAGTGCCCAATTCGTTAATTTCAAATGTCCAATTTTATTTTGGGCTCAGCACCACAGTGGTTAAACCTCGAGTCACCCTTAAAAGGTTCCACGATGGCGAGATGGATGTGACATGCAAATTCTGAGCAAAAATTCCATACATTTATATCGAATCATGGTGTGTACTGATCTCTACAATATATCTGTGCAGTGGGATGTCTCAAACTTGTGAAAAATGTTCTTGAAATGGAAATTTTCTTTTTAATTATTTAGTATAAATTATCAACCAATTCTGTGCGACAGTTATCGTTGGATCTGCAAATGGAGTAAGCTGCTGTGAAACACGTTCTTGAGTGTGGAGGGTAAGGGAGAGAAGAAGTGCCAAAACTAGCTTGCCAAGCATAGCCGGAGAGTGAGATTGGGTTGGGCATAGAAAGCACAGTTAAGACTCCCTGTCACCCAGTGGAATATACATTGCAACACTATTGTGTTGAAATAAAATTTCCCACTAGGAAAATTATGAAAACATGTAAGCCTCATTTTCCCTGTCTAATTCAACCAAACCCTCATGGAATATTTCAAAAGTTGCTTTCATAGAAAAACTACAGCACAAAACAGGCCCTTCGGCCCCACAAGTTGTGCCGAACATATCCCTACCTTTTAGGCCTACCTATAACCCTCCATCCTATTATGTCCCGTGTACTCATCCAGGAGTCTCTTAAAAGACCCTATTGAGTTTGCCTCCACCACCACTGACTGCAGCCAATTCCACTCGCCCACCACCCCCTGTGTGAAAAACTTCCCCCTAACATTTTCCCTGTACCTACCCCCCAACACCTTAAACCTGTGTCCTCTCGTAGCAGCCATTTCCACCCTGGGAAAAAGCCTCTGAGAGTCCACCCGATCTATGCCTCTTAACATCTTATATACCTCTATTAGGTCCCCTCTCATCCTACGTCTCTCCAAGGAGAAGAGACCGAGCTCCCTCAGCCTATCCTCATAAGGCATGCCACTCAATCCAGGCAACACCCTTGTAAATCTCCTCTGCCTTTCAATCCTTTCCATATCCTTCCTGTAATGAGGCGACCAGAACTGAGCACAGTACTCCAAGTGGGGTCTGACGAGGGTCTTATATAGCTGCATCATTTCGAGGTGATTTTATCTAGTCCTTGGGAAAAGCAATTTTTGATTTGATTTGATTTACTATTGTCACATGTATTAGTATACAGTGAAAAATATTGTTTCTTGCGCGCTATGCAGGCAAAGCATACCGTTCATAGAGAAGGAATGGAGAGGGTGCAGAATGTAGTGTTACAGTCATAGCTAGGGTGTAGCGAAAGATCAGCTTAATATAAGATAGGTCCATTCAAATGCCTGATGGCAGCTGGGAAGAAGCTGTTCTTGAGTTGATTGGTACGTGACCTCAAACTTTTGTATCTTTTTCCCGACGGAAGAAGGTGGAAGAGAATATGTCTGGGGTGCGTGGGATCCTTGATTATGCTGGCTGCTTTTCCGATGGATGGGAGGCTGGTTTGCATGATGGACTGGGCTTCCTTCACAACCCTTTGTAGTTTCTTGCGGTCTTGGTCAGAGCAGGAACCACACCAAGCAGCGATACATCTGGAAAGGATGCTTTCTATGGTGCATCTGTAAAAGTCGTAGCGGACATGCCAAATTTCCTTAGCCTCCTGAAAAAATAGAAACATAGAAAGCAATAAACATAGAAATTTGTAAACTCAACTGGGCACACAACTGCTTCAGCTTTGATGCATTTACTGGTTTATTGAATGCCTATTTATTGTCATTATAAGCAGTGACTCCATAATGATTACTGCCACATGTTTTCGTAGTCACAAAAAAAATGACTTAAACCTGCCTGTAGTAACAATTTGGCTGTGTGTGTTTTTTTTTAAACCCAAAAGTATCAGCCATTTCTTAGAACTTCAGCACTTGATAGTTACCGCAGCCTTTATCGGCTGGCATTTATCTACACCGAGTTTTTGCCGCTTTATTTGAATAAATGATTTTACAGAGATGTTGATTGTTTTTCTACCACTTTTGGTTGCCGTCTGGAACTGAATAAAATAATTACGAAACAGTTACAGAGGGAGGCTTTATGATGAAATACTGGAACCTTTTATAATTATGAATGTAAATCACTAATACCGATGCCTGGAATAGAACATTTCATCCGATCTGAACAGATCATTACTCCATTTAATAATGAAGAAAGAAGTTTTTATGACACTTTGTGCTAATTGTCTCAGATTTCGATGGCCAAGTGGCAGTCATTGGCCATTAATCGTCCAGGGAGGTGCAAGATGTAACGATTACGAGGGCATGTCAGAATCCTCAACCAATGGAAATGGAATGAAATGCACATCCTGGCATTCACTGATGACAATTCTGACTGTTCATTTTAGAGCATTAGGAGCACGGTGTGTTCAAAATGTTTCATTTCAACTGCAAATGGAGAGTCTCTGGGCAGACTTGTGAAGCGAGCCTCCTTAAAGCAAACTAAACACTGAGGGACGTGCCAAATAAAATTAAAATATTGTCAATGAGTTGCTTTTTCTTTACTTAGTTCGAACACATTTTTAATGCACCATGCTCAAAGTGCGCATCAATTGCAGAACCAAAATTTGGTTTATGATGTCTACCCTAACCAATCAAAAAGAAAATAAGGGCCTAGAAATTCGACTGCACATTCAGATATTAAAAGCCTTGGAAGCATCCAATGTCATGAACAAGAAGCCCACATATGTTACACAGGTTGCTTGTGCCATATTGAAGACCAAACGATTGGTGTGCCATTCCTCACACCCAAAACGGACAATTGTTTTTGCATATACAATGCACAGGGACACGCGAACATGATTCAGCCCCGTCGAGCCTGCTCCTCCATTCAATATGACCTACTCCAATGTCTTTTTCTTCCCCCACACTATCCCCATATGCCTTTATATCATTGGCATTTAGAAATCTATCAACCTCTACCTTAATCATGGTATGGTGTAGACCTAACACGTTGTGCACCGTTATCTGTCATGAGACTTTCAAATTCTTGAGAGAGGAACTGTGGTCCCTTATCACTCACTAATTGCTCAGCAAATCCAAATCTACTAAAGGTTCCATGACTCCTGTCTTCACCAGTTGTTCCAAGTCAGCCTCTACTTTAGGCCTGATAGCATGGGGTACTGGCCTTACCTTCAACCACTTCACTTGGCTTAAATCGTCAATTTAACTATGATGAAAAGCTTCCCAGTTCTCTGGAAAACACTCTGTCATGTTGCTTGAGAATTTTTGTAAGGTTTGATTCTGCATTCGTCATCAGTTTTGTTGAATCTTTACTAACCATGTTCAAACCATCAATGCTGGATAATTGCTCTTTACTATATGTAAATACAAATCTGCCGTCTGTGCATTCAGTTGTACAGCTACATCAATGCAGCCCTTCAGTGGAGCCACTTCATCAGTGTATGTCTTCAACACTATTTTTGAAGATTTCAAAGGAATGTGTCAGAGCTTTTCTTTGTAGACAGTCTTTGGCACCAGCGAGACTGCTGCCTCTGTGTCAATGTCCATCTTTAAAGGCCATTGACGCAGCAGTGGAATGACTCAGTATCTATTCATTGCACCAGCAATGGCTAGCACATTCAGTGACAATTCGTTCTCAGACTGCAAATCTCTTCACTTCCCTCAACCCTTTTGCACAGTATGAACACTTTTTCTTTTGTTCTACTTACATGCTGCTTTGATTTGTACCTTTGCTTGTAGCTTGCTTTATCTTCCAGCATCCATGCTCGATGCAGCCTCTTTTTCTACAACTTCTGCATACAATATCCTTGCACCAGCATTCCACAGCTGAATGTCCTGTATTTGCATATCTATGGCATTTTTGAGTTTGAGTTTGAGCATCGAAACTCTTCGGTGCCATCGACTCAGCCAACATTCTGTGTATCCGAGTACTCACATTCAGTTGCTGAACTGCTTTCACAGCCAGTGCCATTAATACAGCAATTGCCCTTCTCAGAATGAAGTTACTCCTGGTTAGAAACCATTTCTGTATTGCCTCACTTTTCAGACTACAGACCAGTCTGTCCCAAACTGTATCATTTAATACATCACCAAACTCACAGTAATCTGCAAGTCGTTTTAATACAGCCATGAATTTACAATTGAATCATAATTTCATTATATTTGTGAAATCTGAAGTATTTTGCAATCATTAAAGACTTTGGTGAATAACATGATGGCAGAATCTCTATGATTTCTCCATATGTCTGAGTGCTTACCTTCTCTGGCTGCATTAAGTATGTGCTGGTTAGGTGCATTGGCCATGTTAAATTCTCCCTCAGTGTACACGACCAGGCACCAGAGTGTGGCAACTAGGGGATGTTCACAGTAACTTCATTGCAGTGTCAATGTAAGCCTACTTGTGACACTAATAGATAAACTTAAAAAAATTTAGTGTATAGCCAGCTGACACAATCATATGTTCAGGACGAATGACCAAACCAAACACAAGGTTCCAGGAATACGTGATGAACTAGTCTACAACTGGCCTACATCTTACTCCTTTATGCAAAGAAATGCACCAGCTGCAACAGCTCCATCCATTTCTCTCCCTATGTAAAGAGTTATGTACTGTTAGCCTGCTCAATCTGTATGTTATTAAATGGTTTTGGCACAATTAATGTTCGAACGCACTGTGACATCTCAGTACCACAGGTTGTCTCAACTTAAAAGGGGAAGATATAGACTGAGTGGATATGTGATAATGTGTTTACTAAAGAGGTCACGTGATGGAAGCAGGGGGTGGGGGGGTGGGGTGTTGGGGGGGGGGAGGGGAGGCGGTGGGGCGGTGGTGGTGGGGGGGGGGTGTTCTCCCTGGACTGCAAACAGAATACAAGCATGA
Source organism: Mustelus asterias (assembly GCF_964213995.1). Taxonomy (NCBI): domain Eukaryota; kingdom Metazoa; phylum Chordata; class Chondrichthyes; order Carcharhiniformes; family Triakidae; genus Mustelus; species Mustelus asterias. The sequence goes on from NC_135802.1 coordinate 31,158,559, forward strand.
AGTAGTTACTCAGCTCATGAATAAAGTATTGTTTGTTACAAGTCTTTGGCCACCAGTCTTTGGGAACCCAGCACTTCTACACAAGTCAATGTTCCTCTGATTGCCATTATTACCTACACCCATATCTCCACCCCACCTCCTGCTTTTCTTCCCTCAACCACCATTTTCCTCCTGACCTGATTTCTTCCACCTTGGTTCTTCTCATTGGCCCTTGATCCTCATCCCCCCACCACCTCATCACTTACCTGAGGACTTCTGCCAGTGTCACAGTGACCCGATCTTCAGCCACGGTTCACTAGCGGGCTAATTGCTGTCCCCAGTTCGTTGAAGCCCAATATCGAGTGCACCTCGAGCCTCACTCTTTAGCTAGAGAGGCTTATCCATGCATGCACAGCCGCCCCACCCCCTGCCGCACCCATAAAGTCCAAGTCAAAAGAATCCATAATATGCTAATATTTTTATAGCCTTGTCATTAAGTGCTGATACTTGGAATATTGCTGGAGGAAGTGGTTCAGGCAGGGACATTGACAACATTTAAAAGGCATTCGGACAGATACATGGATAGGAAAGGTTTAGAAGGATATGGGCCAAATGCAGAAAATGGGGTTCGCTTAGATAGGCCTTTAGGTCAGCATGGACCAGTTTGGGCCGAAGCGCCTGTCTCCGCACCGTAGATTCTATGATTACTATTCGAATGATTGAGATTTGGTACAAACTGTTGAATTATATCGGCAAACAGTATATTCACACTGTAAATGTCCTCAGAACAGAACGCTGAAAATGCTTTTAGATCAAAGCAGAATCTTGTGTCCAAATGCTTTCGTGCTGCCAGCCTTTTAGCTATAGTTATCCTGTCGAAAGGTGAGACGCAGAGGCACAATGTGATTCTGTAGCTGTACGAGTCTCTAAATCCTGTGAAGCATTCATCCGATTGTTCATTTCATTTCAGCATTGCATTATTATCTCTCTTTGAAAAACACTCATTAAATCCCAAATTTCAGAAGGCATTTATCAAAGGGCTTCAACCCTGTTGGATTGTCTCTTTAACCTTTCATGAACTGCATTAAAACACTGTTTTCCTGGACTGATTTCAAGACCTTGTTTTTTTTGCTGCTTCTTACTGTACAAGATTCTACTCATGACTAAGCCCATTGAAAAGTTTTCCCTGTTATAAAATTGCCTGTTGTGACTGACATCAGCCATCTTTAGAAGTGAGGTGAGATGCAAGTGGAATGTGTATGTTATCTGGTAACATTGAAAGATCCTATTGTTCACCGTGAGTGCGACACTCAGGGCCTGATTTTACCAAAACTTCACGCCTGAAAATGGGCGCGAAATCGTGGTAAAGTTGGGTGTCGGGCCTTTAACGCGATCTGCACCCGATTCCGAGCAGATCGCGCCTTTACCGACACCCATTACCGACTTAATGAACCGCGCGCCCAACTCTACGGCCAAATCCCACTTTACCGTCTTCTGGCCCGATCCCCATCCGCGCTGTTACCGACCTGCAAAATAAAAGTCTGAAGTCGCCGCTGCAGCCTCCAAAGAGCGGGGTCAGAGACTGCAACGGCTCTCTGACCCAGGTCATCCTCTGGTCGGGGCGGGAGGGGGGTGGGAGGAGGAGAGGGGGTGTGACGTCTCATCCTCTGGTCGGGTGGGTTCCGCTGCCTGTCTGCGGTCGATCCCTCCTGGCACCATCACTGATACACTGCCAGCCACAGCCATCTCTCCCACTCTCTTGCACCTGCAGGGAAGAGTAATCTGTGGCTGGTAGTGTACCAGTGATGGTGCCAGGAGGGATCGGCCACAGACAGGCAGCGGAACCCCCCCGACCAGAGGATGAGACGTCACACCCCCCCCCCGGGATGATCAGTCACACCCCCTCTCCACCACCCCCCCAGGGGATGAGACGTCACACCCCCTCCCCACCCACCACCCCCCCCCCCCCACCCCCAAGGGGATGAGACATCACACCCCCTCCCCTCCCACCCCCCACCCCCCCACTCCCCCGACCAGAGGATGAACGTCAGAGAGCCACTCTCTCCGCTGTCTCTGTTTTTTTTTGCGCCCGGGCGCGCTCTATCAGATTTTTTCAAACAGCGCATGCGCAGTTCAGAGCTCCGATCGGTCCATCAGCGCTAAGCCCCGTCCACAGCGCGGATCGGGCCGATGCCGGCAAAACACGTATAGGCGCGCTGCAAAGAGGAATACAGGCGTGGATCTATTTGACGCCCAGATTCGGCACTTAGACTCAAAATGGTAAAATTCCCCCCTCAGGCTAATTCACACATAAGGTGATTTTTGGCAAACCATGAAAGAGAACTCAACTGTGGGAGATATTAGTTTTCACACTGTGCTTGATAAATGTACCAGGAGAGGGCTTGAATCACAGCCATTCAGTTTAGGGGAGGTTTTCAATAATCTGCCAATTTCTATGACCTGCTGTCCCTCCATTATAGGCAATGCTACAGGTTTCCCTGTAGTCAGATCATTGAAAGATTTTGGAGATAATCACAACCCTTTGAAACTGTTAGATTATTTATTCTGAAATAAAGAAATCATAGAATCCCAACAGCGCAGAAGGAGGCCATTTGGCCCATTGAGAATGCACCAACCACAATATTTACCCTGCTAATCCCCTAACACGAGGGTCAGTTTATCATGACCAATCCACCTAACCCGCACATCTTTGGACTGTGGGACGAATCCAGAGCACCCAGAGGAAACCCACACAGACACTGGGAGAATGTGCAAACTCCACACAGACAGTGACCTGAGGCCAGAATTGAACTTAGGTCCCTGGTGCTGTGAGGCAGCAGCGCTAACCACGGTGCCACCCTGCCACCCAAATACTAACAACATCTTGCACCAACTCAGAATTTAAGAATTCAAGTTCCACTCCAAAGACATGCACATAAAATTTAGGCTGCCACTCTGGCTGAGAGAGTGCTGCATTGTTTGAGCAACTGTCTTTTAGAGCAGGCACTCAACCAAAGCCCTGTCTGACCTCTCATGTCAACATTATGATGTTGGGTCCTCACTGTCCACGGGGATGGTGCCAGAGGACTGGAGAGTGGCGAATGTTGTTCCTCTGTTTAAGAAAGGGAATAGAAATGACCCTGGTAATTATAGGCCGGTTATCTTACTTCGGTGGTTGGTAAGTTGATGGAAAAGGTCCTTATGGATGGGATTTACGACCATTTAGAAAGATGCAGATTAATCCGGGATAGTCAGCACGGATTCGTGAAGGGCAAGTCGTGCCTCACAAATTTGATTGAATTTTTTGAGGAGGTAACTAAGTGTGTTGATGAAGGTAGGGCAGTTGATGTCATATACATGGATTTTAGTAAGGCGTTTGATAAGGTCCCCCATGGTCGGCTTATGATGAAAGTAAGGAGGTGTGGGATAGAGGGAAAGTTGGCCGATTGGATAGGTAACTGGCTGTCTGATCGAAGACAGAGGGTGGTGGTGGATGGAAAATTTTCGGACTGGAAGCAGGTTGCTAGCGGAATGCCACAGGGATCAATGCTTGGTCCTCTGTTATTTGTGATTTTTATTAATGACTTAGAGGAGGGGGCTGAAGGGTGGATCAGTAAATTTGCTGATGACACCAAGATTGGTGGAGTAGTGGATGAGGTGGAGGGCTGTTGTAGACTGCAAAGAGACATAGATAGGATGCAAAGCTGGGCTGAAAAATGGCAGATGGAGTTTAACCCTGATCGCTGGTTGGGTCAGCATTTATTGTCCATCCCTGAGGGCATTTAAGAGTCAACTACATTGATTCCCAGTTAGGAATTGGTTAGGTGCATTGACCCGAACAGGCGCCGGACTGTGGCGACTCGGGGGATTTCAGAGTAACTTCATTGTAGTGTTAATGTATGCCTTATTGTGACTAATAATTAAATTTTAACGTTAACATTGCTGTGGGTCTGGAGTCACATGTCGGCCAGACTGGGTAAGGATGGGAAATGTTCTTCCCTAAGGGACATTAGTGAACCAGATGGGTTTTTACAACAATCAACAATGGTTTCATGGTCATCATTAGACTTTTAATTCCATTTTTTTTTTTTGAATTCAAATTTCACCATCTGCCGTGGTGGGATTTGAATCTGGGTCCCCAGAACATCACCTTGGGTCTCTGGATTACTAGTCTAGCAATGATACCACTACGCCACTGCCCACCGCCACCCATGCTCCTCCCATCACTCACATGATGAAGGAGCAGCACTCCAAAAGCTCGTGATTCCAAATAAACCTGTTGGACTTTAAGCTGGTGTTGTGAGACGTCTTACAAAGCATACAAAGCTATGGGCCAAGTGCTGGAAAATCAGATTAGAATAGTTGGGTGGTTGTTTTTGACTGGCGCAGATGCAATGGGCTGAAGGGCTTTTCTGTGCTGTAGACCACTGTGACTCAATGACCTATCTTCCTCTGTTTGCACTGCTAACTCTGGAGTTATGATGTGGAGATGCCGGTGTTGGACTAGGGTAAGCACAGCAAGAGGTCTCACAGCGCCAGGTTAAAGTCCAACAGGTTTATTTGGTAGCACAAGCCACAAACTTTCAGAGCGCTGCTCCTTCATCAGGTGAGTGGGAGTTCTGTTCACAAACAGGGCATATAAAGACACAAACTCAATTTACAAAATAATGGTCTTAAAGGGACAGACAATGTGAGTGGAGAGAGGGTTAAGCACAGGTTAAAGAGATGTGTATTGTCTCCAGCTGGGACAGTTAGTGAGATTTTGCAAGCCCAGGAAAGTCGTGGGGGTTGCAGATAGTGTGACATGAACCCAAGATCCCGGTTGAGGCCATCCTCACGTGTGCGGAACTTGGCTATAGCCTGGGCTCCTCCATCACCTCTGCAGTGTTAGATTGCTTGTTCAACATTCAATCGCAATGAGATAAAATCTCCTCAAGCTAAACTTTGGGAAGACAGAAGCTATCATCTTTGGCCTTGCCACAAACTTTGCACACTGGCCAACATTTCCATCCTCCTTCTTGTCCAGTATGAATCAGGCTGTCTTTAAATTTCTTTACACAGAAGAATCATTTACATTCATAAAGTACCTTTCACAATCTCAGAACCTGCCAAAATGCTTTACAACCAACAAAGTATTCTGAGGTGTAGTCACTGTGGTAATGCAGGAAAATTGGGAGCCAATTCACATACAGCAGGGTTTCACAAATTGCCACTTGATGATCTGATAAGCTCTTCTTGTGAAGTTGATTTATGGATAAACATTGGACGAGTCACTGGGCAGATCTCCACAGTTCTCCTTCAGAATAGTGCTGATTGGGCAAGATTTTCCGCGCAATCTGCTATGTGTTTCGTGACAGTGTGGCCCATTATTGGCCGGCAGTAGGATCTTCCGTTTCCTCCCTTATCAACGAGGTTTCCCATTGAATGCACCCCTCACCGCTGGGGAAGTTCTGACCATGGTAAGCTTTATGTTGATATGGTTCAGGTTAGAAACTCTGAAGTGTTTTATGAAGCCCGCCTGAATCATAAATTTTGCACCTTGAATTTGGCTAGGATAAGCATGAGATGTTTCACTTCGGGTATGATTCAAGTGATTCACTTAGGAGCTTGTACCAAACAAAGTTTTTTTAAGAATATAGTTAACATGCACAGTAAGAAATTTAGCAAGAAATTTTATCAATTACAAAAAAAATCATGATAATGTATAACTCTTAACAGGGATATCTACAATGTTCCAATCAAACCAATCCCATAGAATAAAGACCCTTTTCATAGGTTTAACACAGAAAAGATAATGTTCAAGTGACACTAGGATCAAGACCATCAGTTGAATTCTGCAGTCAAATGTTCTTGAGACTCAGAGCAGTTTGAAGACAAAACTGTTTCCCAAAACAGCAGAGAGACTCTGGTCCAGCCCCCAACAACAGCAGGTTTTCACCCTTCAGGAAAACAAGATCGTGTTTTCAGCTAATCAACAGAATTTTCAAAACAACAGGGAGAGAGGGGCAACACTTATTTTTAGTTTGCTGTCCCTTCTAAAACCAAAACTCAAACCTGCAGCTCCAAACTAAAACTGAAAATGAAATCCCTGTCACCTGACCTATGATGTGGAGATGCCGGCGTTGGACTGGGGTAAACACAGTAAGAAGTTTAACAACACCAGGTTAAAGTCCAACAGGTTTATTTGGTAGCAAAAGCCACACAAGCTTTCGGAGCTCTAAGCCCCTTCTTCAGGTGAGTGGGAATTCTGTTCACAAACAGAGCTTATAAAGACACAAACTCAATTTACATGAATAATGGTTGGAATGCGAATACTTACAACTAATCAAGTCTTTAAGAAACAAAACAATGTGAGTGGAGAGAGCATCAAGATAGGCTAAAAAGATGTGTATTGTCTCCAGACAAGACAGCCAGTGAAACTCTGCAGGTCCAGGCAACTGTGGGAGTTACAAATAGTGTGACATGAACCCAATATCCCGGTTGAGGCCGTCCTCGTGTGTGCGGAACTTGGCTATCAGTTTCTGCTCAGCGACTCTGCGCTGTCGTGTGTCGCGAAGGCCGCCTTGGAGAACGCTTACCCGAATATCAGAGGCCGAATGCCCGTGACCGCTGAAGTGCTCCCCAACAGGAAGAGAACAGTCTTGCCTGGTGATGGTCGAGCGGTGTTCATTCATCCGTTGTCGCAGCGTCTGCATAGTTTCCCCAATGTCCAATGCCTCGGCACTCTACACCAGCATCCCCCACGATGATGGCATTGCTGCAACGGCCTCAGTGCTCAGCGCCAACAACTGCCAGTTTCCAGATGCAATTTTACATCTCATCCGCTTCATCCTGGACCACAATATCTTCACCTTCAACAACCAGTTCTTCATCCAGACACACGGAACAGCCATGGGGACCAAATTCGCACCTCAATATGCCAACATCTTCATGCACAGGTTCGAACAAGACTTCTTCACCGCACGGGACCTTCAACCGATGCTATACACTAGATACATCGATGACATTTTCTTCCTTTGGACTCATGGTGAACAATCACTGAAACAACTCTATGATGACATCAACAAGTTCCATCCCACCATCAGGCTCACCATAGACTACTCTCCGGAATCGGTTGCATTCTTGGACACACGCATCTCCATTAAGGACGGTCACCTCAGCACCTCACTGTACCGCAAGCTCACGATGCTCCACTTCTCCAGCTTCCACCCTAAACACGTTAAAGAAGCCATCCCCTACGGACAAGCCCTCCGTATACACAGGATCTGCTCGGATGAGGAGGATCGCAACAGACACCTCCAGACGCTGAAAGATGCCCTCATAAGAACAGGATATGGCGCTAGACTCATTGATCAACAGTTCCAACGCGCCACAGCGAAAAACCGCACCGACCTCCTCAGAAGACAAACACGGGACACAGTGGACAGAGTACCCTTCGTTGTCCAGTACTTCCCCGGAGCGGAGAAGCTACGGCATCTCCTCCGGAGCCTTCAACATGTCATTGATGAAGACGAACATCTCGCCAAGGCCATCCCCACACCCCCACTTCTTGCCTTCAAACAACCGCACAACCTCAAACAGACCATTGTCCGCAGCAAACTACCCAGCCTTCAGGAGAACAGTGACCATGACACCACACAACCCTGCCGCAGCAACCTCTGCAAGACATGCCGGATCATTGACACAGATGCCATCATCTCACGTGAGAACACCATCCACCAGGTACACGGTACATCCTCTTGCAATTCGGCCAACGTTGTCTACCTGATATGCTGCAAGAAAGGATGTCCCGAGGCATGGTACATTGGGGAAACTATGCAGACGCTGCGACAACGGATGAATGAACACCGCTCGACAATCACCAGGCAAGACTGTTCTCTTCCTGTTGGGGAGCACTTCAGCGATCACGGGCATTCGGCCTCTGATATTCGGGTAAGCGTTCTCCAAGGCGGCCTTCGCGACACACGACAGCGCAGAGTCGCTGAGCAGAAACTGATAGCCAAGCTCTGCACACACGAGGACGGCCTCAACCGGGATATTGGGTTCATGTCACACTATTTGTAACTCCCACAGTTGCGTGGACCTGCAGAGTTTCACTGGCTGTCTTGTCTGGAGACAATACACATCTTTTTAGCCTGTCTTGATGCTCTCTCCACTCACATTGTTTTGTTTCTTAAAGACTTGATTAGTTGTAAGTATTCGCATTCCAACCATTATTCATGTAAATTGAGTCTGTGTCTTTATAAGCTCTGTTTGTGAACAGAATTCCCACTCACCTGAAGAAGGGGCTTAGAGCTCCGAAAGCTTGTGTGGCTTTTGCTACCAAATAAACCTGTTGGACTTTAACCTGGTGTTGTTAAACTTCTTACTGACCTGACCTATGCACAGTTTTTTTCTCCTTCCCAACAATGACATCACCCAAGGCTGTGAGCATGAATTTTTAAAAACTTCTTAAAGCTGCACTAACTTAGAACATAGAACAGTACAGCACAGAACAGGCCCTTCGGCCCACGATGTTGTGCCGAGCTTTATCTGAAACCAAGATCAAGCTATCCCACTCCCTATTATCCTGGTGTGCTCCATGTGCCTATCCAATAACCGCTTAAATGTTCCTAAAGTGGCTGACTCCACTATCACTGCAGGGTCCATTCCACACCCCAACCACTCTCTGAGTAAAGAACCTACCTCGGACATCCTTCCTATATCTCCCACCATGAACCCTATAGTTATGCCCCCTTGTAATAGCTCCATCCACCCGAGGAAATAGTCTTTGAACGTTCACTCTATCAATCCCCTTCATCATTTTATAAACCTCTATTAAGTTTCCCCTCAACCTCCTCTGCTCCAGAGAGAACAGCCCTAGCTCCCTCAACCTTTCCTCATAAGACCTACCCTCCAAACCAGGCAGCATCCTGGTAAATCTCCTTTGCACTCTTTCCAGCGCTTCCACATCCTTCTTGTAGTGAGGTGACCAGAACTGCACACAATATTCCAAATGTGGTCTCACCAAGGTCCTGTACAGTTGCAGCATAACCCCACGGCTCTTAAACTCCAACCCCCTGTTAATAAAAGCTAACAGGGAACCAAGAGGTGAAGGAATCAGTGGGAAGCGTAGCTGCTTAGGATTACAAAAAATCACGAAAAGACAGCACTCAGGAGAGGTTACGATAGTCCCCATCTCACAAAATATGACACAGTGTCTGGAAAGGCTCAGTAAACCAAGGTCCACCACACTACGAAAACAAAAAGGGACGGTCAATAGGGAATTAAAGGTGCTATATTTAAATGCCCGCCGTGTCCGGAACAAGGTAGATGAGCTTGTGGCCCAGATTGTGACTGGCAGGTATGATGTGGTAGGCATCACAGAGACGTGGTTGCAGGGGGTTCAGGACTGGCAGTTAAACATCCAGGGATTCACAACTTATCGAAAAGACAGAGAGGTGGGTAGAGGGGGCGGGGTTGCCTTGTTAATTAGAAATGAAATTAAATCAATAGCACTAAACGACATAGGGTCAGACGATGTGGAGTCTGTGTGGGTAGAGTTGAGGAACCACAAAGGCAAAAAAACCATAATGGGAGTTATGTACAGGCCTCCTGACAGTGGTCAGGACCAGGGGCACAAAATGCACCACGAAATAGAAAGGGCATGTCAGAAAGGCAAGGTCACAGTGATCATGGGGGATTTCAATATGCAGGTGGACTGGGTAAATAATGTTGCCAGTGGACCCAAAGAAAGGGAATTCATTGAATGTTTACAGGATGGCTTTTTGGAACAGCTTGTGATGGAGCCCACGAGGGAACAGGCTATTCTGGACTTAGTGTTATGTAATGAGCCAGACGTGATAAAAGATCTTAAAGTAAGGGAACACTTAGGAAGCAGTGATCATAATATGGTAGAATTCAGTCTGCAATTTGAAAGAAGGAAGGCAGAATCAGATGTGAAGGTTCTACAGTTAAATAAAGGTAATTACAGGCGCATGAGGGAGGAACTGACAAAAATCGACTGGAAGCAGAGCCTAGTGGGAAAGACAGTAGAACAGCAATGGCAGGAGTTTCTGGGAGTAATTGAGGACACAGTGCAGAGGTTCATCCCAAACAAAAGAAAGGTTATCAGAGGGGGGGTTAGGCAGCCATGGCTGACAAAGGAAGTCAGGGAATGCATCAAGGCAAAAGAGAGAGCCTATAATGTGGCAAAGAGTAGTGGGAAGTCAGAAGATTGGGAAGGCTATAAAAACAAACAGAGGATAACAAAGAGAGAAATAAGGAAGGAGAGGATCAAATATGAAGGTAGGCTAGCCAGTAACATTAGGAATGATAGTAAAAGTTTCTTTAAATACATTAAAAACAAACGGGAGGCAAAAGTAGACATTGGGCCGCTCCAAAATGACGCTGGTAATCTAGTGATGGGAGACAAGGAAATAGCTGAGGAACTTAATAAGTACTTTGCGTCAGTCTTCACAGTAGAAGACATGAGTAATATCCCAACAATTCAGGAAAGTCAGGGGGCAGAGTTGAATATGGTTGCCATCACAAAGGAGAAAGTGCTAGAGAAACTAAAAGGTCTGAAAATTGATAAATCTCCGGACCCAGATGGGCTACATCCTAGAGTTCTAAAGGAGATAGCTGAAGAAATAGTGGAGGCGTTAGTTATGATCTTTCAAAAGTCACTGGAGTCAGGGAAAGTCCCAGAGGATTGGAAAATCGCTGTTGTAACCCCACTGTTCAAGAAGGGAACAAGAAAAAAGATGGAAAATTATAGGCCAATTAGCCTAACCTCAGTTGTTGGCAAAATTCTAGAATCCATCGTTAAGGATGAGATTTCTAAATTCTTGGAAGTGCAGGGTCGGATTAGGACAAGTCAGCATGGATTTAGTAAGGGGAGGTCGTGCCTGACAAACCTGTTAGAGTTCTTTGAAGAGATAACAAATAGGTTAGACCAAGGAGAGCCAATGGATGTTATCTATCTTGACTTCCAAAAGGCCTTTGACAAGGTGCCTCACGGGAGACTGCTGAGTAAAATAAGGGCCCATGGTATTCGAGGCAAGGTACTAACATGGATTGACGATTGGCTGTCAGACAGAAGGCAGAGAGTTGGGATAAAAGGTTCTTTCTCAGAATGGCAACCGGTGACAAGTGGTGTCCCGCAGGGTTCAGTGTTGGGGCCACAGCTGTTCTCTTTATATATTAACGATCTAGATGACGGGACTGGGAGCATTCTGGCCAAGTTTGCCGATGATACAAAGATAGGTGGAGGGGCAGGTAGTATTGAGGAGGTGGGGAGGCTGCAGAAAGATTTAGACAGTTTAGGAGAGTGGTCCAAGAAGTGGCTGATGAAATTCAACGTGGGCAAGTGCGAGGTCGTACACTTTGGAAAAAAGAATAGAGGCATGGACTATTTTCTAAACGGTGACAAAATTCATAATGCTAAAGTGCAAAGGGACTTGGGAGTCCTAGTCCAGGATTCTCTAAAGGTAAACTTGCAGGTTGAGTCCGTAATTAAGAAAGCAAATGTAATGTTGTCATTTATCTCAAGAGGCTTGGAATACAAAAGCAGGGATGTACTTCTGAGGCTTTATAAAGCACTGGTTAGGCCCCATTTGGAGTACTGTGAGCAATTTTGGGCCCCACACCTCAGGAAGGACATACTGGCACTGGAGCGGGTCCAGCGGAGATTCACACGGATGATCCCAGGAATGGTAGGCCTGACATACGATGAACGTCTGAGGAACGTGGGATTATATTCATTGGAGTTTAGGAGGTTGAGGGGAGATCTGATAGAAACTTACAAGATAATGAACGGCTTAGATAGGATGGACGTAGGGAAGTTGTTTCCATTAACAGGGGAGACTAGGACGCGGGGGCACAGCCTTAGAATAAAAGGGAGTCACTTTAGAACAGAGATGAGGAGAAATTTCTTCAGCCAGAGAGTGGTGGGTCTGTGGAATTCATTGCCACAGAGGGCTGTGGAGGCCGAGACGTTGAGCGTCTTCAAGACAGAAATTGATAAATTCTTGATTTCTCGAGGAATTAAGGGCTATGGGGAGAGAGCGGGTAAATGGAGTTGAAATCAACCATGATTGAATGGTGGAGTGGACTCGATGGGCCGAATGGCCTTACTTCCGCTCCTATGTCTTATGGTCTTAACACACTATAGGCCTTCTTCACAGCTCTATTCACTTAAGTGGCAACCTTCAGAGATCTGTGGATATGAACCCCAAGATCTCTCTGTTCCTCCACAGATGAAGGTAAGCACTATTACATCAACATGCCTCCCTGCACTGTAGTGATATTACTGCAGTGTGGACCTTCCCAGTGCATGTCAATATTCAGAAAGCAGGTAACAGTTGGAGACCCAGCTGCAGATTTTTGCCTTCATTGCAAAGGCGGAAATCCAATAGGGCAGATTGTGTATTCATTATGGAACCTGCCTGATTTTAATTTCATTGATTTCACATTACGACCCAGGAGGTGAAGATGAACATCTATGGCATTAGCATAAGCTGATATTGTAACAGAATCCGTTCATCAGTAATCTACGTGTTCTAAACATCATGCCCCATCAATTATGAAGGGAGTTTATTCTGCAATAATGCATGTCTCTGTTCCTATTCAACCCTGCGCCAGTGCAACATTTTGTTAAGTAAGGGTATAGGATAAATGAGTTTGAGATGCTACTCAGCCACGATCTGATTAAACAGCCTTTGGCACTTTTCACTCCTGTCACTCTAATGCTCTCCTTCATTGCCTCTCGTCTGCTACCCTGAGAAATCGCTCATCAGACTTAATTGTCAGGCTCAGAAATCCCTCATTTCCACTTGTTTTAGCTGATCCTGACAACAGCTGTGCCTTCCACCTCTCATCCCAGCTCATCCCGACTGCATAGACTCCCGACAGCACAGAAGGAGGCAATTCAGCCCACCGAAAATAATCCCATCCAGGCCCTATTCCCAAAACTCCATATATTTACCCTGCTAATCCCCTTGACACTAAGGGGCAATTTAGCACGGCCAATCAACCTAACCTGCACATCTTTGATTGTGGGAGGAAACCAGAGCACCCGGAGGAAACCCACGCAGACACGGGGAGAACATGCAAACTCCATGCAGACAGTGGCCCGAGGCTGGAATTGAACCTGGGTCCCTGGTGCTGTGAGGCAGCAGTGCTAACCATTGTGTCACCGTATTGACCCAAGCACTGTCAGGGCAAACCCGGGGAATTTGAGATTGCGGTGCCACTGCTACTCATCTTGGTGGGAAGGTTCTTTAAAGTGTCAAAAATAATTTGTGGTGATTGATTTTTAAAGTCAGTGCTGGCTGTCCCTCGATTCGAAGATGACTTCTGTCCAGAGTTGCAAGTTTCTACCAAGAGTCTTGCAGGTGATTTTATCTTTTTTTGAATTCAGAGACAAAGATTTACGATTAACACAATCCCACACTAAATCCAACACCTTAATTGAGAATTGTAAGCAACGCAGTTTCAATTAAATCATACAGATACCCCTCAATAGTCAATTTGTGATGATTGTAGGTCACTTGAGAGTGATCTTTGACCAAGATCTTCCCACTTGGTTCACCAGACTCTCTCTATTGATAGACATATAGTTGCTTGGTGGAACGGAACTTGACTATTGATGAAAAAATGAGACACGCTGTTGAAGTTTTTAATCTTGCACTCATTAGGACAGATGCAAGAATGCTAAATTTCAAAGGAAGCAGCTATTAATACTACATGAGAAAGAGGTGTTGATTGGTCGCCAAGTTGGCCTTGATTGGTCGTGATGTTGTCTTGGAGAATGCAGAGAGGGCTACAAGAGTGGGATTTTCCACTTACACATGCTACTGTCAAGCCTAAAAGTCATTTTGGATGCAGACTCAAAACATTAACTCCATTCTCTCGCCACAGATGCTGTCAGACCTGCTGCGATTTTCCAGCATTTTGTGTTTTTGTTTCAGATTCCAGCATCTGCAATATTCTATTTTTATCTCCTCTCCAAGTGATTTGTTAATTGGGTGCAAGATCAGATGTTGGTTGTTTAGTGCATTCTCAAGTTGTCTTGCATTGGCTGAGCCATATAAGGAATTCTTCCTGTCCCACTGAGATTACCTGCCTGGTTTCACTAGTTTGCTGTGGTTAACTGTTTCATTTCAATGTAAATTGTACTGTTCATTTCAGCAGTATCACTGCCATTAACCAGTATCAATGTAATTAGCACCCTTGCACCCTTCCTGATTTCCACATAACAAACACTGCTCTGAACTCAGAGTCAGCCATTAACCCTTTGCTTTCAATTCCTGAGCAGACTCGAACACTCCCTAAGAGGCACCTTTACATTTACAAAGTGTGCATAAGCAATAGTTTGATCATGATAAAGCTCAAAGTCTTGGTATATCTGGAATGGTAACTTATTTAACTGCTTTGCTTTCCATTTTTCTTCCCCTGGCAAACCACATCAACCAATAGATAAATCATTATTACCAACTGCACCACCACCAAGGTCTCATATATAATTATTTGTCATCTCCTTGGTATGCTGTTGACTTTAGGACTTGCCCAGGCATCTACTGCCACAACAATATCTTGCAAATGCATGACCATGTCCCTGCCAGCTTCAGCCAATTTTGACTCCCCTGTGCTTGTTCCCTGCAGAACCATCTTCACTCATCACTGGATTTGTTTGATCACAGAATCATAGAATTGTTACAGTGCAGAAGAGGCCATTCAGCCTATCGAGTTGGGGCATTGAGTATAGGGGCAGGTCATGCTGCAGCTGTACAGAACCTTAGTTAGACCACATTTGGAATACTGTGTGCAATTTTGTTCGCCACACTACCAGAAGGATATGGATGCTTTGGAGGGAGTACAGAAGAGGTTTACCAGGACGTTGCCTGACCTGGAGGGTATTAGCTATGAGGAGAGGTTGGAGAAATTCAGTTTGTTCTCACTGGAATGACAGAGGTTGAGCGGCGACCTGATAGAGGTTTACAAGATTATGGGGGACACGGACAGAGTGGATAGTCAGATGCTCTTTCCTAGGGTAGAAAAGTCAAGTACGAGGGGACACTGGTTTAAGGTGCATGGGGAAAAGTTTAGAGAAGTGCGAGGCACGTTTTTTACACAGAGGTTGGCGAATGTCTGGAATGCGCTGCCCAGGGAGGTGGTGGGAGCAGGTACAATAGCGGCAATTGAGGGGCATCTACACTAATACATGAATAGGATGGGGATGTAAGGATAAGGACTCCGGAAGTGCATATGGTTTTAGTTCAGTCGGGCAGCATGGTTGGCGCAGGCTTGTTGGGCTGAAGGGCCTGTTCCTGTGCCGTACTGTTCTTTGTTCTTTGAGTCTGCGCCGACTCTCCAACAGAGCATGTTATCCAGGCCCTAACTCCACATGTTTATCCTGCCCATCCCCCTAACCTACACATCTTGACACATAGGGACCAAGTTGGCATGGCCAATCATCCTAATCTCTTTGGAGTGTGGGAAGAAATCAGAATACCCGGAGGAAACCCAGACAGACACGGGGAGAACTTGCAAACTCCACACGGGCAGTCACCCAAGGCCGAAATTGAACCTGGGTCCCTGGTTTTTGTCTGTGTGAATTTCCTCCAAGGTGCTCTCGTTTCTTCCCATGGTCCAAAGATATGAAGGTTAGGTGGATAGCAGGTTAGGCCATGCTAAATTGCCCCTTTTAGTGTCAGGGGGCATGAGGTGATAGGGATAGGGCCTGGGTGAGATTGTTGTCGCTGCAGGCTTGATGGGCCGAGTGGCCTCCTTCTGCACTGTAGGGATTCTATATTTCTATGATACTTCTGTTTCATAATGCTAATTGCTTTATTTGTTGCATTGCAGCTTAATTTTTCCCTTTAATTTTGTTTCTTTATGAGCCACCACTCAAGGGGGTTTCCCTGTGAATGACAACAACTCCTACTGCTCAGGAATGGGAATTCCTGTTGCTTCTTGAAGCTGGAGGGAACTTGAGCAGAAGAAGTGACTCTCCAGTGGTGAGGGGGACGGTTCAATGGGCTTGTCCACATGTCAGTGGAACTGTGGCTTTGCTGCTTACACTTCACCAGGAGGCAGATATATCCTGCTGCTGCACATCCGAACTTCCATTGTGACTGGCACGATTCTGCCTGTGGTGATGAAAATCATTATTTCTTTGAACTTTATTGCCCTTGATTCCTTTCAATTGGCCTTGGACAAAATAGAAATTGCAGCAGTGAAACAAACTTGTTGGCTCAGGCAGTTCCTGTTGCTGTTTATCCTCCATGAGTACTGGGCCTTACATAATGTGTCCACCCTGTTCCCATATCTCCTACACCCCTGTACATATTTTTCATGTATCCTTAAATGTTGATAAGGAATATTTGTCAATAATCTGACTGAATAAACCAGCATGAAGTAAGCTTTGTCTCGTATGTTTCCGATTGCCATGAATTTAATTATGGATTCTACATAATATAGAAAAGTGCAGATTAACCACAGGTAATCTACTTTTTCCTAGCACTGTGTTGTTTCAATGAGTTTCCATGTTAAATTTTTGATTTAGTTTGATTTATTATCACATGTATTGGTGAAAAGTATTGTTTCTTTTGCACTATACAGAAAAAGCATACCGTACATAGAGAAGGAAAGGAGAGGGTACAGATGTAGTGTTACAATCATAGCTAGGGTGTAAAGAAAGATCAGCTTAATACGAGGTAGGTCCATTCAAAGGCCTGATGGGAACAGGGAAGAAGCTGTTCTTGAGTCGGTTGATACGTGATCTCAGACTTTTGTATCTTTTTCCTAATGGAAGAATGTGGAAGAGAGTATGTCCGGGGTGCATGGGGTCCTTGACTTTGTTGATTGCTTTTCCAATGCAGCGGGAAGTGTAGATGGAGTCAATGGACGGGAGGCTGGTTTGCATGATGGACTGGGCTACATTCACAACCTTTGTAGTTTCATGCGTTCTTGGTCAGAGCAGGAGTCATACCAAGCTGTGATATATCCAGAAAGGATGCTTTCTATGGTGCATCTGTAAAAATTGGTGAGATTCGTAGCAGACATGTCGGATTTCTGAAAATGTTGCGATCTATCTCCTATGCCACTATTTCTTCAACATACAACCTGAAACCAGTGTCACAAGGAGATTAGTGACTCATTATCTATCAGAACATGATGGAATTAGGATGGCCTCCTTCTCATAGTAGTATAACCTTTGGAGTGCCCCTCTGCCGGTTGCATCTCTGGATATTTTTTCTAGGCATTTTAGTATCATCTCAATTTGACCAGGCATGGTACTCTGGGGACAAGGCATATGGATAGAAACCTCAAGAAGACTGCCTCCACAGCAATAGTCATTCCACTGGGCTCTGGATGTTGGTGTCCACTGATGGAAAGGGAGTATAAGGGACGCTCTGTCAACAGCTCTTAGCTCCTCTATTTTGCTCATGGGCGAGATACTAAATGAATACTTTGCCTCAGTATTCACCAAAGAGAGGGACTTGATGGATGAGGAGCCTAGGGTAGGGTGTGTAGATATTCTGAGCCATGTTGATATCAGAAAGGAGGAGGTACTGGGCATCTTAAAAAGCATTAAAGTAGATAAGTCCCCAGGGCCTGATGGAATCTACCCAAGAATACTGAGGGAGGCAAGGGCGGATATTGCTGGGGCCTTGACAGAAATGTTTGTATCCTCATTCACTACAGGTGAAGTTCCAGAGGACTGGAGGATAGCCAATGTTGTTCCATTGTTTAAGAAGGGCAGCAGGGATAATCCAGGAAATTATAGGCTGGTGAGCCTTATGTCAATGGTAGGGGACTTACTAGAAAAGATTCTTAGGGACAGGATTTACCCACATTTGGAAACAAATGGACTTATTAGTTATAGCACAGTTTTGTGAAGGAGAGATCGTGCCTCACTAATTTGATCGAGTTTTTCGAGGAACTGGTGAAGATGATAGATGAGGGAAAGGCAGTAGTTGTTGTATACATGGACTTCAGTAAAGCCTTTGACAAGGTACCTCATCATAGACTGGTATGAAAGGTGAAGCTACATGGGATCAGAGGAGAACTGGCAAGATGGATACAGAACTGGCTTGGCCATAGAAGTCATGATGTGGAGATGCCGGCGTTTTACTGGGGTAAACACAGTAAGAAGTCTCACAACACCAGGTTAAAGTCCAACAGGTTTATTTGGTGGCAAAAGCCACTAGCTTTCGGAGCGCTGCTCCTTCGTCAGGTGAGTGGGAGTTCTGTTCACAAACAGGGCAAATAAAGGCACAAACTCAATTTACAAAATAATGGTTGGAATGCGAGTCTTTACAGGTAATCAAGTCTTAAAGGTACAGACAATGTGAGTGGAGAGAGCGTTAAGCACAGGTTTAGGAGATGTGTATTGTCTCCAGCCGGGACAGTTAGTGAGATTTTGCAAGCCCAGGCAAGTCATGAGCATCGTGAGGGTTACAGATAGTGTGACATGAACCCAAGATCCCGGTTGAGGCCGTCCACATGTGTGCGGAACTTGGCTATCAGTCTCTGCTCAGCAAATTGCCTGGACTTGCAAAATCTCACTAACTGTCCTGGCTGGAGACAATACACACCTCTTTAACGTGTGCTTAACTCTCTCTCCACTCACATTGTCTGTACCTTTAAGACTTGATTACCTGTAAAGACTCGCATTCCAACCATTATTTTGTAAATTGAGTTTGTGTCTTTATATGCCCTGTTTGTGAACAGAACTCCCACTTACCTGATGAAGGAGCAGCGCTCTGAAAGCTAGTGGCTTTTGCTACCAAATAAACCTGTTGGACTTTAACCTGGTGTTGTGAGGCTTCTTACAGATGGAATTTAATCCAGACAAATGTGAGATAATGCATTTTGGAAAGTCCAATGTATGTAGAAATTATACAGTAAATAGTAGAACCCTTAGGAGTATTGACAGGCAAAGAGATCTGGGCATACATATCCACCAATCACTGAAAGTGGCAATGCAGGTGGATAAGATAGTCAAGAAAACATATAGAGTCATAGAGTCATCGAGGTTTACAGCATGGAAACAGGCCCTTCGGCCCAACTTGTCCATGCCACCTATTTTTTTTTAAACCCCTAAGCTAATCCCAATTGCCCGCATTTGGCCCATATCCCTCTATACCCATCGTACCCATGTAACTATCTAAATGCTTTTTAAAAAACAAAATTGTACCCACCTCTACTACTACCTCTGGCAGCTTGTTCCAGATACTCACCACCCTCTGTGTGAAAAAATTGCCCCTCTGAACACTTTTGTATCTCTCCCCTCTCACCTTAAACCTATGCCCTCTAGTTTTAGACTCCCCTACCTTTGGGAAAAGATATTGACTATCTAGCTGATCTGTGCCCCTCATTATTTCATAGACCTCTATAAGGTCACCCCTCAGCCTCCTACGCTCCAGAGAAAAAAGTCTTAGTCTATCCAGCCTCTCCTTATAACTCAATCCATCAAGTCCTGATAACATCCTAATAAGTCTTTTCTGTACCCTTTTTAGTTTAATAATATCCTTTCTATAATAGGGTGACCAGAATCGCACACAGTATTCCAAGTGTGGCCTTACCAATGTCTTGTACAACTTCAACAAGACATTCAGACATTCAATGTTCTGACCAATGAAGCCAAGCATGCCGAATGCCTTCTTCACCACTCTATCCACCTGTGACTCCACTTTCAAGGAGCTATGAACATGTACCCCTAGATCTCTTTGTTCTGTAACTCTCCCCAACGCTCTACCATTATCATTATGGCATACTTGCCTTCATCGGTTGGGGCATTGAGTATAAAAATTGGCAGGTCATGCTGCAGCTGTACAGAACCTTAGTTTGGCCTCATTTAGAATATTGTGTACAATTCTAATCGCCACACTACCAGAAGGATGTGGATGCTTGGAGAGGGTACAGAAGAGGTTTACCAGGACGTTGCATGGTCTGGAGGGTATTAGCTATGAGGAGAGGTTGGATAAACTCGGTTTGTTCTCACTGGAATGATGGGGGTTGAGGAGTGACCTGATAGAGGTCTACAAGATTATGAGTGGCATGGACAGAGTGGATAGTCAGATGCTCTTTCCTAAGGTAGAAAAGTCAAGTACTAGGGGACATAGGTTTAAGATGCATGGGGAAAAGTTTAGAGGAGATGTGCGACGCAAGTTTTTTACACAGAACGTGATGAATGTCTGGAACGCGCTGCCTGGGGAGATGGTGGGAGCAGGTACAATAGCGGCATTTAAGGGGCAACTGGATGAATTCATGAATAGGACGGGAATGGAAGGATAAGGACTCCGTAAGTGCATATGGTTTTAGTTTAGGCAGGCTTGGAGGGCCGAAGGCCTGTTCCTGTGCTGTACTTTTCATTGTTCTTTGTTGTTCTTTGTTCCTCGTATTATTGAGTCATAGAGCAATGCAGCATGGAAAAATGCCCTTCTGCCCAACCTGTCCGTGCCGACCATGGTGCCCTACCAGCTAGTCCAAATTGCCTGCGTTTGGCCCATATATCTCTAATCCTTTCCCATCCATGTACTGATCCAAATGCCTTTTAAATGCTATTGTACCTGCCTCAATCACTTTCTCTGGCAGCTCATTCCATATATGCACCACCCTCTGTGTGAAGAAGTTATCCCTTTTAAATCTTTCCCCTCTCATCTTAAAGCTATGCTCTCTGGTTTTCAATTCCCCTATCCTGGGAAAAAGACTATGGACGAGATTTTATGGCCTCATTTGTCCCGAGTCTGTAAAATCCCATCCAAGGTCAACGTACCTTCCCATTGTCCGCCCCTCGCCTGCTCCAATTCTCGTGGTGAGCAGGGCAGTAAAATTCTGGCCTGCGTATTCATTCTATCCTTGCCCCTCATAATTTTATACACCTCAATAAGGTACCTCTCATTCTCTTAGATTCTAAGGAATAAAACTCTAGCCTCGCCAATTGCTCCGTATAACCCAGGCCCACTAGTCCTGGCAACATCCTCGTAAATCTTCTTTGCACTCTTTCCAGTTTATCAATGTCTTTCCTATAACAGGGTGACAAAAACTGTACATAATGCTCCAAGTGCGGCCTCACCAATGACTTATACAACTGTAACATAATGTCCCAAACTCCTACACTCAATGCCCTGATTGATGAATGCCAGTGTGCTAAATGCCTTCTTCACCACTCTGTCTATCTGTGACGCCGCTTTCAACAAACCTTGCACTTGTTGTCCTAGGTCCCCCTGTTCCTCAACAATCCCCAGGGCCCTACCATTCACTGCATAAGTCCTACCCTGTTTTGAATTTGAAAAATACGACACCTCACACTTATCTGTACTGAAATCCATTTGCCAATCCACTTCCCTAACTGATCAAGATCCCTCTGTAATTTTTGATAACCTTCTTCGCTATCAACAATACCTCCTATTTTAGTATCATCCGCGAGCTTACGAACCATACTTGTATTTTCACATCCAAATCATTTATATAAATAACAAATAACAAGGGTCCCAACACCAACCCCTGAGGCACACCACGAGTCACAGTCTGAGCAACAACCTTTGACCATCGCCCTCTGCTTCCTGCCATCGAGCCAATTTTGAACCCAATCAGGATCTCCCTGGATTCCATGTGACCTAACCTTCCAGACTAGCCTGTCATTCTTCCAAGAAGTAAAGTTAGGGGAAATTGCCAATGGGTAGCCAATCCCGCTCTGCTCAAAAATGAATGTAATGGCTGTCCTTTAAACAATCCTTTTTTAAAATTCATCCGTGGGACATGGCCATCGCTGGATGGCCAACGTTTATTGCCCCATCCCGAACTGCTCTTGAACTCAGTTGCTTGCCAGGCTATTTCAGAAGACAGTTAAGAGTCAACCACATTGCTGTGGCTCCAGAGATACACGTAGGCCAGACCAGGTAAGGAAGGCAGATTTCCTTCCCGAATGTTTTCCAGATGTTTTTTTCTGACAATTGACAGTGGTTTCATTGGCATCAGTAGATGCTGAATACCAGGTTGCAGCTTAGGTTGATTGGCCATGCTAAATTGCCCCTTAATGTCCCGGGATGTGTATGTTAGAAGGATTAGCAGTGTAAGTATGTGGTGTTTCGGGGTTAGGGCCTGGGTGGGATTGTTGTCAATGGGCTGAATGGCCTCCTTCTGCACTGTAGGGTTTCTCTATGATTCCTATAATTTTTTTTATTGGATTCAAATTCCACCATCTGCCATGGCGGGAATCAATCCCGTGTCCCCAGAACATTAGCTGAATTTCTGGATTAATAGTCTAGCGATAATACCACTAGGCCATTCCCTCCCCTTAACCCTTATCCCCCGAAAAACATTAGATGGAGTGGCAGAAACAAAATGGCACAGTAACAATTGTTTTACAGTATCTGTATCAACATCTCCCTTTATATTGACTTTTGACTTGAAGGTAGACTTTAGTAGCCCTTCAAAACACCTTCATTTTCACTGCTATGGTTAACAAGGCAGGAATTATGGACAACGAACCATAGATATTATCATGTCATTCTCAGCTAAATTAGCATTTACCTAACTCAAAACAGCTAGACATTCCCACCAACTGCTTGAAGTTACATCTGGAGTACTGCAGATTTGGGAAGGATCTGTTATAATGCACCACTGTCTGTTCCCTGACTGCTCAATTACCACAGAAAACCAGTTGGAAAATGACAGAAAACATACATCATGATATGTCAAAGAGGATTTTTTAAAAAAATCTCTGGATTTGTTTTTAAATTCCAGGAACTGAT
This sequence comes from Mustelus asterias, assembly GCF_964213995.1. NCBI lineage: Eukaryota > Metazoa > Chordata > Chondrichthyes > Carcharhiniformes > Triakidae > Mustelus > Mustelus asterias. Next base: position 31,181,286 of record NC_135802.1, read on the forward strand.
ATGTTTAGGAGTTTTTATTTTTGCAGTTGGCTTTTTCGTAACTCAGCACTCTATCACCAAACAAACAAAAGAAAATATTTTATTAACAAAAATAAAGTCCCATTGATCGCGTGTAGCACAGCAGAGTTTACAACAGTGGTTGTAAATAATGTAAAATGTCAGAACCATAACATGGTATGGAGGACATGTAAAGTTTAAAGTTTATTTATTAGTGTCACAGGTAGGCTTACATTAACACTGCAATGAAGTTACTGTGAAAATCCCCTAGGCGCTTGTTCGGGTACACTGAGGGAGAATTTAGCATGGCCAATGTACCTAACCAGCACATCTTTGGACTGTGGGAGGAAACCGGAGCACCCGGAGGAAACCCACGCAGACACGGGGAGAAAGTGCAAACTCCACACAGACAGTGACCCAAGCCCTGCTCAAAGTCCTTCCGCCAAGCAGCACAACAAAACCACAGAAATTAGAAGCATTTTAGCAATTGATTTTCAAGCATTTCACAAAATTTTAGATGTTACTTCTTTTTCGCTGAAGCATCACTTGCTCTGTCGCAGTTCATGTCGTTGCTTGGTGTAAATGATGTGAAAAGATTAATGTTCCCATTTATGGCCATACACACACATGATGCCAATGACCCATGTAAGATGGCTGATCACTCAGTTGATACTCTGGGATTTGGGAATTTTGAAGTGAAATGGGCAATTATTCTGACGCTTATGTAATTGAACATAACAATTCTGGTTGACAATGACCTGTTCACCAGTTACTGGTTGATGAATTGAATAATTGATGAAACCCAATTGAGATAATGAAAGAATGGGCTTATATCCTCGTCAACATTGAGATTCTTCACCAAATGTTTGACAGGAGCAAGCATTTAAATTCTAGTCAGTGGTTGTTGCTTATTTTTCTTCGACTGGAGAGAATATACAAGACCCGAGATTTTGAAAATAAAAACAAGATGCTAAAATCAATGTGTCTACTGATCAAAATGTGAGCATGAAGCATGTAATTAAAATACTTTAGCTGCAAATATTTATGTTATCACTGTACTGTATGCTAATAAAAGGTAGACTGTCACTTGCAAAATGTCAAGGCTTCATTTTCTGAAGCGAGATCATTATATTGATGTTGATTCTGCACGAATGATTAAAAACCGTGAAACGTTCAATCACAAACAAGATTTATTGTTCGACATTTCTTCTTGTGACCCTGGAAGCTTCCATTTAGTTTTCTATAGAGCCGGACCTATACTGGATTCTGGGATAAATAGCTATTTGTAAACAAAAGTTATATATGTCTGTGATGCTGTCTGTTATGTCTCCATCGATGGAGGTTATGCTGAACCCTTCTCCAGGGAGCTGAGGAGATTACAATCTTGCCACAGCTCTTCTGCGTGTCATTAAATCAAAACTATGAACTCATAAACCACAAAGCGAAATACAAAAAGCTGTGTGGTCTGGTGCCCCAGTTGGTTGTGGACACTGAGACAACTGTAGTGTACATAACTCACATCTGCTCAATTTTAGTCACATCCTCAATCGAAACTGTTTTTCCAGATTGTGTTTGTTTGTCATTTAATCGGTCAACCACTGGTATCTCGCGCAGTTGGTATCGTTGGATTTCCTGCAGAGTTGCAGCGATTTATAGGGCTGCGCCATAAATTAAAAGTTAAGTTCGCCTTCTAGGGGAAGTGCAGACCACAGCTTTTTAAAGCGAAACTCTGATGGAGTCATGTCATGAGAATTGGCAGTTTGCAAATTCGGAAGCAGAACTACCGTTGACGAAAAGGTGCGCCAAAGGATCAGCAGCACCTTTCAACAGTCAAAGGGACTTTTCCCTCATGGGAGAGGAGTAGAGTGCATCTAGAAGGAGGCAGCACAGTGAATACCAATCACACCATGTCGCACCTAAGGCAGGCTGATGCACAGGAGGATATTGCATATCGAAAAACCTGTCAGGGTATTTATCTACCATCTGCGGATAAAAATCATAGAAACCCTACAGCGCAGAAGGAGGCCATTCGGCCCATTAAGTCTGCACCGGCAACAATCCCATCTAGGCCCTACCCCCGTAACTCCACATATTTACCCGCTAATCCTGCTAACCTATGCATCCCAGGACACTAAGAGGCATTTTAGCATGGCCAATCAACCTAACCAGCATATCTTTGAACTGTGAGAGGAAATCGGGCACCCGGAGGAAACCCACGCAGACACGAGGAGAATATGAAAACTCCACTCAGACAGTGGGTCAAGCCAAGAATTGAACCCGAGTCCCTGGAGCTGTGAGGCCGCAGTGCTAACCACTGCGCCACTGTGCCGCCCAAGTGGGTAACATCCACATAGTGCAGATTTCCACTCTACCTGTTTTACAGACACTGTAGATTCATTAAAAGAATTTAATGATTGTATGTGCCTCTTGATTAAAATGCACGCCCATTCTGCAAGAATGCACCTGTAAATGATTCAGGTAATTTCATTATAATTTATTTTAAGGGGTCAGTGGTTAGCACTGCTGCCTCACAGCACCAGGGGTCAGGGTTCAATTCTGGCATCGGGTGACTTGGGTGTGTGGAGTTTACACGTTCTCCCCATTCTGCGTGGGTTTCCTCCGGGTGCTCCGGTTTCCACCCACAGTCCAAAGATATGCAGATTGGATTGATTGGCCATACTATATTAGGGAAGGGGTCATGAAAAGAGAATATAGGGAGTTGGGTAGACAGCTGAGAAAGAGGAATGCAAAGGTAGTAATCTCGGGATTGCTGCCTGTGCCGCGGGAGAGTGAGAACAGGAATCGGTGGAGAATTAATGCGTGGCTGAGGGACTGGAGCAAGGGACAAGGATTTGGGTACTTGGATCATTGGGACCTCTTTAGGGGCAGGTGTGACCTGTTTAAAAAAGACGGGTGGCACTTGAATCCCAGGGGGACCAATATCCTGGCGGGAAGGTTGGCTAAGGCTACTGGTGAGACTTTAAACTAGAAAGGTTGGGGGGAGGGAATCGAAATGAGGGGACTGAGAGCGAGGAGGTTAGCTCGCAAATAGATAAGGAATGTAGACAGGGTAAGAGGGAGGTTAGACGAGTGAGGGAGAAGGGAAGTGCTCAGGCTGAAGGTCTGAGATGTGTCTATTTTAATGCCAGGAGTGTAGTGAATAAAGTGGATGAGCTTGGAGCGTGGATTGCTGCTTCGAATTGTGATGTGGTGGCCATTACGGAGACTTGGATGTCTCAGGGACAGGACTGGGTGCTTCAGGTGCCGGGTTTTAGATGTTTCAGGAAGGACAGGGAGGGAGGCAAGAGAGGGGGGGGAGTGGCACTGTTGATCAGGGATAGTGTCACGGCTGTAGAGAAGGTGGACGCCGTGGAGGGACTGACTACGGAATCTCTGTGGGTGGAGGTTAGGAATAGGAAGGGGTCGGTAACTTTGCTGGGTGTTTTCTATAGGCCGCCCAATAGTAACAGAGATGTTGAGGAGCAGATGGGGAAACAGATCCTGGAGAGATGTAGGAATAACAGAGTTGTCGTGATGGGAGATTTTAATTTCCCAAACATAGATTGGAATATCCCTAGGGCTAGGGGTTTGGATGGAGAGGAGTTTGTTAGGTGTGTCCAGGAGAGTTTCCTGACACAGTATGTGGATAAGCCTACTAGAGGAGAGGCTGTTCTTGATCTGGTGCTGGCTAATGAACCTGGACAGGTGGAGGATCTCTCGGTGGGTGAACATCTTGGGGATAGCGATCATAATTCTATCTCCTTCACGATAGCATTGGAAAGAGATAGGGTCAGGCAGGCTAGGAAAGTGTTTCTCTGGAGTAAAGGGAAATACAGTGTCATCAGGGAGGAAATTAGACGGGTAAATTGGAAGGAGGCATTCTTGGGGAAAAGTACCGAAGGAAAGTGGAGGATTTTCAAGGAATGTTTGTCTGGAGCTCTGCATGACAACGTTCCGATGAGACAGGGGGGTGTTGGTAGGGTACGGGAACCGTGGTGCACGAAGGTTGTGATGAACCTGGTAAATAAGAAAAGAGAGGCGTACAGAAGGTTCAGAGAGCTAGGAGGTGTTAAGGATTTAGAGGAGTATACGCGATGTAGGAAGGAGCTTAAGAAGGAAATTAGGAGAGCGAGAAGGGGTCATGAGAAGACCTTGGCGGGTAAGATTAAGGAGAATCCCAAGGCTTTCTACAAATATGTCAAGAGTAAAAGGATGAGATGTGAAGGCATAGGACCCTTAAAAGGTGAAGGGGGAAAAGTTTGTGCGGAACCGTTAGAAATGGCGGAGGTGCTTAATGAATACTTTACCTCGGTATTCACGGTGGAAAGGGATCTGGGTGGTTGTACTGCTGGATTGCGGAGGACAGAAAGGATCGAGCATGTGGACATAAAGAAAGAGGACGTGTTGGAACTATTGAATGGCATCAAGGTTGGTAAGTCGCCGGGACCGGATGGGATGTACCCCAGGTTACTGTGGGAGGCGAGGGAGGAGATTGCGGAGCCTTTGGCGATGATCTTTGCATCGTCGATGGAGACGGGAGAGGTTCCGGAGGATTGGAGGATTGCGGATGTGGTCCCTATATTCAAGAAAGGGAACAGGGACAGCCCGGGAAATTACCGACCGGTGAGTCTAACCTCAGTGGTTGGTAAGTTGATGGAGAGGATCCTGAGAGACAGGATTTATGATCATCTAGAGAAGTTTAGTATGATCAAAAGTAGTCAGCACGGCTTTGTCAGGGGCAGGTCGTGCCTTACGAGCCTGGTTGAGTTCTTTGAAAATGTGACCAAGCACATTGACGAAGGAAGAGCGGTGGATGTGGTCTATATGGACTTCAGCAAAGCGTTCGATAAGGTCCCCCATGCAAGACTTCTTGAGAAAGTGAGAGGGCATGGGATCCAAGGGGCTGTTGCCTTGTGGATCCAGAACTGGCTTGCCTGCAGAAGGCAGAGAGTGGCTGTGGAGGGGTCTTTCTCTGCATGGAGGTCAGTGACCAGTGGAGTGCCCCAGGGATCTGTTCTGGGACCCTTGCTGTTTGTCATTTTCATAAATGACCTGGATGAGGAAGTGGAGGGATGGGTTGGTAAGTTTGCTGACGACACCAAGGTAGGTGGTGTTGTGGATAGTTTGGAGGGATGTCAGAAGTTGCAGCGAGACATAGATAGAATGCAAGACTGGGCGGAGAAGTGGCAGATGGACTTCAACCCGGATAAGTGTGTGGTGATCCATTTTGGCAGATCCAATGGGATGGAGCAGCAGTATAAAATGAAGGGTACCATTCTTAGCAGTGTAGAGGATCAGAAGGACCTTGGGGTCCGGGTCCATAGGACTCTTAAATCGGCCTCGCAGGTGGAGGATGCGGTCAAGAAGGCGTATGGCGTACTAGCCTTCATTAATCGAGGGATTGAGTTTAGGAGTCGGGAGATAATGCTGCAGCTTTATAGGACCCTGGTTAGACCCCACTTGGAGTACTGCGCGCAGTTCTGGTCACCTCATTACAGGAAAGATGTTGAAGCCATTGAAAGGGTGCAGAGGAGATTTACAAGGATGTTGCCTGGATTGGGGGGCATGCCTTATGAGGATAGGTTGAGGGAGCTTGGTCTCTTCTCCCTGGAGAGACGAAGGATGAGAGGTGACCTGATAGAGGTTTACAAGATGTTGAGGGGTCTGGATAGGGTGGACTCTCAGAGGCTATTTCCAAGGGCTGAAATGGTTGCTACGAGAGGACACAGGTTTAAGGTGCTGGGGGGTAGGTACAGGGGGGATGTCAGGGGTAAGTTTTTCACTCAGAGGGTGGTGGGTGAGTGGAATCGGCTGACGTCAGTGGTGGTGGAGGCAAACTCGTTGGGGTCTTTTAAGAGACTTCTGGATGAGTACATGGGATTTAATGGGATTGAGGGCTATAGATAGGCCTAGAGGTGGGGATGTGATCGGCGCAACTTGTGGGCCGAAGGGCCTGTTTGTGCTGTGACTTTCTATGTTCTATGTTCTATATATTGCCCCTTGGTGACTGAGAGATTAGGAGAGTAAATATGTGGGGTTTTGGGGATAGGGCCTGTGTGGGATAGTTTGTTGGTGCAGGCTCAATGGGCTGAATGGCCTCCTTCTGCACTGTAGGGATTCCCTGATTCTAAAGTATTCCTTCAAAACAAACTTCCAACAAAATGCAGCTACAGGGTTCATGCTCATTTACTCCAATATAAGCTAAGATGCCAAACAAGCTCCAGGATGTGGTTTGTCCGGTGATGAGAAGCCCACCCCACCCCATTAGATTCTTTATGTCCACAGTCTCACCACTTCCACACTCTGCCTTTGAGGTGGTAGCAGTGGAGAAGAAACCATTGCCAGCCTCTGTCTAGAATGCTTCTTTGCCAGGCTGGGAAAAGATGCAGTGTTGAGGCTCTTGTGCTCCATGACTGTTCCCAGGGACACAGACCAGGTTTTTAATTTTTTTTAAATTCATTTAAAGGACATGGGCATCCCTGACCGGTCAGCATTTATTGCCCATCCCTAATTGCCCTTGGTGGACAACTGAGAATCAACCACATTGCTGTGGTTCTGGAATCACATGTAGGCCTGACCAGGTACGGACGGCAGATTTCCTTTCCTAAAGGGCATTAGTGAACCAGATGGATTTCTCTGACGATCGACAATGGTTCCATGGTCATCAGTCGATTCTTAATTCAAATTTCCCCATCTACCATTGGGGGATTCAAACCTGGGTATCTCTCTAATATATCCTTCTTTGGTTTGGCATCCATTTTGGTTAACTACCCTTCTATATTCGGGAAGTTTGTCTGTGTTAAAGCAAGCTGTTGTTGTGAAGTATTGCCTTTCAATGTTTGTTCTTCTCTAAAACTGAAGTCAGACTAAGATCCTAGTGTACAAGGCAGCCATCCTCCCACCTCTTCTCTATGGCTCCGAAACTCTGACTACATACAGACATCAGCTCAAGGCCCTGGAGAGGTACCATCAATGCTATCTGAGATGAATTCTCCACATCTGTTGGGAGGACAGGCATACTATCATCTGCATCCTTGAAGGAGCTAAGAGCACCAGCATCAAGGCCATGATCATCCAAAAACAACCTCACTGGGCAGGCCACATGACTTGGATGCCAGATTCCCACTGCCAAAGCAAATCTTTTTTGACCAGCTCAAGGAAGGTTCTCAAACAAGAGGAGGACAAAGAAAATACTTCAAAAACTCCCACAGGTCTTACCACATGAAATGCAACATAGATGTCAATACCTGGGAGACCCTTGTTCAGAAGAGACCTACGTGAAGGAACCTCCTGACTGAATGGACACAATTCTTCAAGAGCAACCAATGATAAGAGGAGGCCAGGAGAAAGAGCCTAAGGAAGGAATACCAACTATATTGAGCACAAGGACCAATGACACCTCCCGGAAACCCTTGCCAAGTGTGCAGTCAGACATGCAGCTCAAGGATCAGGCTCACCAGCCTTGCAAGGATCCACGGAACCCATGACCAATGACATGGAATTTATTGGGATGACAATCATACTTGTTAGCAAGGGCAGCACGGTAGCACAGTGGTTAGCACTGCTGCTTCACAGCTCCAGGGTCCCGGGTTCGATTCCCGGCTCGGGTCACTGTCTGTGTGGAGTTTGCACATTCTCCTCGTGTCTGCGTGGGTTTCCTCCGGGTGCTCCGGTTTCCTCCCACGGTCCAAAGATGTGCGGATTAGGTTGATTGGCCAGGTTAAAAATTGCCCCTTAGAGTCCTGAGATGCGTAGGTTAGAGGGATTAGCGGGTAAATATGTGGGGGTAGGGCCTGGGTGGGATTGTGGTCGGTGCAGACTCGATGGGCCGAATGGCCTCCTTCTGCACTGTAGGGTTTCTATGATTCTATTTCTATGATCGCAAAGGAAGGAAGGTTGATACCTGATTGTGGGTGCAACATGCACTTTGTACTTCCTGACCAGCCTATTCTCCTCTTCCTGCAAAGCAATACGTGTGTTTTCTCAATTGGAAAGCTATCATCATCACTTCAAAATTGGTATGGTTGGCGAATAAAGACACAAAGGTAGATGATAAAGCACTTGCCAATAGCTAAAGGAACCATAGCCAAAAAAGAAAATAGCTGAGAGAGGAAAGGAACTTTCTTCTACTCTCTTGACTGTATCTGCTCAGCTTTTAATTCAGATTCCACCTTTTCTTCACCACTTGACGACACTGGAAACCCATTTTGGTCATTTAGTGTTAATGAGGTACTAATGGGAGATGTCATTGCCATCCCATTTAAGTGTGATTGATAAGTTCAAGTGCTAACGTTGGGTGTAAGTGACTTCAGAAAATTGGATCGCGTAACTCTGAAAATCTGGGCTGCCTTTCCTAAACATGTTGCTTTCATAAAAGTTGAAAATGAAAAGGAGAATAACATGGTAAGGATTACTTACCTTCAGAATGTTCTTCAATCTGATCGGGTGATAACTGCACAGTTATAAGGAGTTGTTCCATAGCTGATATAGCAATTTCAGACATTCATTCGGAAGAGTGGTTAGAGTCTCGGCGACAGTGACTTAAAAACTACCTAGCGGCTCACTTACATTGCAATTCGTTTTTTCACGGTGCAAAGCCCTTTCTAAAATGCGATTCCACTGTAAATTTTAGGTGGAAACATTTTAGATCAAAATCTTATTAGGTGTAAGCAAGACCAGAAATTGGAGATAACCCTGTTTCCCAGAGAGCAGTGGATAAAACATTTAGTGCTGTGTTGATAAGCATCCTCAGAAAGAACTGGATCAGCTTTGTATCTGATTAAATGCACGTTTGTGGGATAAGTACTGGTAGCTGGAATAGCGTGTGAAATATGTTGCCTCCTGTCATGTCAAGATTGTCAGCTAATCTACAATATATAATGTAGCATGAATGACCAGATCAATAGTTTGGTATTATACTTTGAATCTGGATCCAAAGACTATTCGCATGATACTTTCTTCTTCCCCTAACTTTAAAAAAAAGCAATTTAGTTGCTGAGAAACATCGAAACTAGAAGCAGGAACAGGCCATTCGGCCCTTCGAGCCTGCTGCACCATTAATCTTGAGCATGGCTGATCATTGAATTCAATATCCTGATCCCCCTTTTCCCCCACATCCCTTGATCTCTTTCACCCCAAGAGCTATATCTAATTTCTTCTTGAAATCAGACAACGTTTTGGCCTCAACTACATTCTGTGGTAGTGAATTCCACACATTCACCACCCCCTGGGTGCAGAAATTTCTCCTCACCTCAGTTCGAAAAGGTTTACCCCTTACCCGAATCTATGACCCCCAGTTCTGGACTCCCCCAGAACATTCTTGCTGAATCTACCCTGTCTGACCCTGTTAGAATTTTATAAGTTTCTATGAGATCCTCTCTCACTCTTCTAAACTCCAGTGAATATAATCCGAACTGACTTAGTCTCTCCTCATATGACAGACCTACCATCCCAGGAATCAGCCTAGTAAACCTTTGCTGTACTCCCTCTATAGCAAGGACATCTCTCCTCAGATAAGGACACCAAAACTGCACACAATATTCCAAGTGTGGCCTCACTAATGCCCTATACAATTGCAGCAAAATATCCCTATCCCTATACTCAAATCTTCTTGCTATGAAGGCCAACATACCATTTTCCTTCTTTACTGCCTGCTGTACATGCACGCTTTCTTTCAGCGACTGATGCACGAGGACACCAAGGTCTTATTGAGCACCCACCTCCCTTAATTTACACCCATTGCTAGAACTTCAACTGGTATAAATATAAGAGATTTAGCAGTCCACAAAATAAGTCACTATGGAGTTAGCAGCTTGAGATTGAATACAGCAAGACTGAGTGCCTAACCCTAGGAATTTGGGAAGTGAGGGCATTTGGTGCATGGAGGGAGGGCATGCTGTTCTAGTCCTTTGCAAAGAGGGAGTGCCTGTGAGAGGGAGTCGAAGGAAGCCGGAGACAGTAAGACCTGAGTGTTGAAGCCTGGAGGCAGTTATCAGGTGAACAGGATATGATTGGTGAGTTTTTAAGCTTCTTTTCTCTAAACTGGGGCAGTAGTTTCAACTGATACTACAAAGCTATGGGTACTGAATTAAATTCATAGTTTAACTGATTAAGCTCTGTAATATAATTACAGATAAGCATTGAGTGGTATTTCTAAACTTGAAACCAAATTAGTTAAATAAACACAATAATGGTGGCAGGGCAGATGATGTGTTGTAGCTGCAGCTTGGGGCAGGCGATGGACATCTTTGTGATCCGCGGCAACCACATTTGCAGTGAGTGTCTGCACTCTGAGCAACATTGGCTCTGAGTTAATGAGCTGGAGACCGAGCTTCAGACTACGATGCATCAGGGGTGTTAGCAATGGCTTAACTGCAACCTTCCACTGTTGACCTAATTTGTATGTTAATTGCTTACTAGTACTCACCGAGATATATAGAGGGATTACAGGTGGCACTGGGTGTTGGGTGTGTATACGGAGTTGTAACAGAGAATAAAGTGAGTTTGTGAAGAAGCTGGACTTGCATCATCTTTTATTACTGGACTGCAACTAAGAGGCCAAACAAGGAATGGAATACTTTGTCCACATGGACACTTTGTTCCATGAGATAGAACCAGAGAATCATAGAATCTCAACAATGCACAAGGAGGCTATTTGGCCCATTAACTTTGCACCCACTGTCCAAAACAGCATCCTACATTGGCCCTATCCCCATAACCCCACACATATACCATGGCTAACCCACCTAACCGACACATCTTTAGACACTAAGAGGCAATTTAGCATGGTCAATCCACCTAACCCACACATCTTTCAGACTGTGGGAGGAAACCAGAGCACCGGAGGAAACCCACACAGATACAGGGAGAACGTGCAGACTCCGCAAAAACAGTGACCCAGGGCTGGAATCTAACCTGGGTCCCTGGCGCTGTGAGGCAACAGTGCTAACCACTTTGCTGCTGTGCCAACATTTATCCCATAGTCAGGGAGAAGAAGGTGTGACTGTAAGAGAGGGAGGCATGGGGAACCAGAAGATACCAATGAAAGAGCCTCAGCTCTTACGATTGCCTAACAGGTTTGGTGTTCTTGCAGCTTGTGTGAATGAGAGCAGGGACTGCAAGGAGGATGGGAAAACTGACCACAACACTGTGTTGCAGGGGGCCATTCAAGTGGGGGTAGTAAAAAAGCAATGTAGTTGTAGTAAAGGACAGTTTAGTTGGGGGATAAATACTGTGCTCTGCAGCAAGGAGTGTGAGTACCAAAGGATATGTGGCTTGCACAGTGCTGGGGTTAAGGACATTTCCTCGGGATTGGGGAAGAACTTGGAGTGGGAGAGAAAGGATCCAATTTATATGATCCATATGGGTACCAATAACATTGATAGGAATAAGAAACAGAAACTAGAAGCAGGAGTAACCATTTGGCCCTTCGAGCCTGCTCCGCCATTCATTTTGGTCATGGCTGATCATTGAATTCAATATCCTGATCCTTTCTTCCCCCCGTAGCCCTTGGTCCCTGTAGCCCCAAGAGCTATATCTAATTTCTTCTTGAAATCAGACAATATTTTGGCCTCAATTACATTCTGTGGTAGTGAATTCCACACATTCACCATCCTCTGGGTGCAGAAATTTCTCCTCACCTCAGTTCGAAAAGGTTTACCCCTTATCTTCAATCTATGGGCCCGATTTTACCATTTTGATTCTAAGTGCCGAATCTGGGCATAGTACAGACCCAACCTTGAAATCCACTTTCAGACGCGCCCACACGCTTTCAGCCGGCTCCAGTCCGATCCAGCTTAGCGCTGCCAGAACGATCGGACCTCTGAACTGCTCATGCGCAGTTTGAAAAAAATTTGAAAAAGCGCGCCCGGGTCGGGAAAAAAAAAAGCAGAAAGCAGAGAGAGCAGCTCTCTGACACAGATCATCCTCTGGGGGTGGGGCGCGGAGGGAGGCAGGTCAGAGCATCCTCGGGAGGAGCGGGGAGGAGGGAGGTGGGTCAGGGCATCCTCTGGGGGTGGGGCGCGGAGGGAGGCAGGTAAGAGCATCCTCGGGAGGAGCGGGGAGGAGGGAGGTGGGTCAGAGCATCCTCTGGGGGGGGGGAGGCAGGTCAGAGCATCCTCTGAGGGGGGGAGGAGGAGGAGGTGGGTCAGATGTATCTCTGGGGGGGGGCAGGGGTGTCCGCTGCCACTCTGCGGGCGATCGGTGGGGAGGAGGGATTCGTTCAACCGTAGAACGTTGTGCAATTTAACGTTCAGACTGGTCAATAGGACTGACTTGCAGGAGAAGTAGCAGTTTGCTGCTTTAAGTGTACACTTAAATAAGTTAGGGCTTTGCAAAGACCGAGGGCCCGATTTTACCGCACGGTAAAATATCACCACTCGTCCACTCCAGGAGGAGGGATTCGTTCCTCCGGTGGGGAGCAGGGACCGCCCACAGAGTGGCAGTGGACCCCCTGCCCCCCCCCCCACCAGAGATCCATCCGCCCCCTCCCCACACCAGTGGGCGATCGGGCCTCCCCCCCACCAGTAACAATGATCAGCCCTCTCGCACCCCTCCCCCAAGAGATACATCTGACCCGCCTCCTCTTCCTCCTCCCCCCAGAGATACATCGGACCTGCTTCCTCCTCCTCCCCCCAGAGGATGCTCTGACCCGCCTCCTCCTCCTCCCCCCCACCCAGTGATACATCTGACTCGCCTCCTCCTCCTCCCCCCCACAAAGATACATCTGACCCGCCTCCTCCTCCTCTCCTCCCCCCCCCAGACATATATCTGACCCGCCTCCTCTTCCTCTCCTCCCCCCCCCAGACGTATATCTGACCTGCCTCCTCCTCCTCCCCCACCGAGGATGCTTTGCCCCGCCTCCCTCCTCCACCCCCCAAGGATGCTCTGACCCGTTTCCTCCTCCTCCCCCCCCCCAGAGGATGCGCTGACCTGCCTCCCTCCTCACCCCCCTCCCAGAAGATGATCTGGTCAGAGAGCTGTTGCAGGTTCTGAACCCGCTCCCTGCAAAATAAAAATCGGCTTCGGATTTTTATTTTGCAGGTCGCTAAAAGCATGGATCCGGAACGGAACAGAAGAAGGTAAAATGGGAATTGATGATAGAGTTGGGCGGGCGGTTCATTAAATAGATTTAAATGCATGCTAATGCATTTAAATCGTCGGGCCGCCCGATTCGGGCGCGGGTAAAGTCACAATTTGCTCGGACGCGGGTACAGATCGCGATAAAGGCCTCACACCCGATTTTACCGCGATTCCGCGCCCGAAAAAGGGCGCAAATTGTTGGTAAAATCAGGCCCTATGACCCCTAATTCTGGACTCCCCCATCATTGGAAACATTCTTTCTGAATCTACCCTGTCCAACCCTGTTAGAATTTTATAAGTTTCTATGAGATCCCCACTCACTCTTCTAAACTCCAGTGAATATAATCCTAACAAAGAGTCTGAGGAAATATGAGACTAGGATTTGAAAAAGCAGAACCGCAAAGGTCATAATCCAAAGATTATGACCTTAGCCACAAGCAAATTGGCATGGGGTAAATCAGGTCAGAGTGTTGAATGCGTAGTTCAAAGATTAGTATGGAAGAAATGCATGTTGATTCACAGGACACTGGCATCAGTACTGGGGAAAGAGGGAGCTGTACCATTTGGATGACTTCCATCCAAACTATGCTGGGGCCAATGTCCTTGCAAGTTGCATGACAAGGGCTGTAGCAAAGGCATCAAATTAAATAGTGGTGGGCGAGGGATCACATTAGGGTAGATGCGGTAAATTCAAGAGGAAAGGACAAGGTAAGAGAGCAGGGTGGCGATGCGGGTAATGATAACCAATATGTGACAGGAAGGTCAGAGCTTACAAACTTAAGAATGCACCAGCAAAACAAGAGGAGGAAAAGGCAGTGAGAGAAAATAGTATTATAAGCGCTTCATCTGAATGCACCTAACATTCATAACAAAATTGGCAAATTGATAGCATAAATGGAAGTAAATGAGCATGATGTTGTTGTAGGTAAATAAGACCTCTGAGATAGTTAGTAAGTCAAAGTACAGTGAGCTTTATTCTCAAAAGCTTTTGGGAGAGATCTGGCAACCTTAACACCGGTTCACCAGACTTCTCACTGAACACAATGAAGTGTGGGTATTTATAAATTATGGCTCCCAGCACCAGTCACGACGCAAACACTGGTCTGGTTATGAATTAAAGTCCATTTAACAGTCCTTGATCACGAAGCACGGTGCATCTGGCAGCCTCTGACCATAAACCAGAGTGTATCTGGCATTCTCAGGTCACGAAGCACAAGTCTTCTGGCAGCTGTAGCCACGATGCAGTCTTAGGTTCCCTGCTCTTCCCGCGGCTTTTCCTTTGAAGTGACTGTGTGGCCCGCGGCGGTCCCAGCGGGAGTCCTCTTGTCAAACGGCCGGTATCGCACTCTACCATATGTAGCTGCTTCCTTCATTTACATTTAACACACAAACCTGCAGAACCAGGTAAGACTCGCAAGTCTGCAAACAACATTTACATTTAACTGTCTGTCTTTATAAGAATAAATGTTAAAGAATGAAAGACACGAACAAGTAAAGAAAACATGAATAAATAATTTGTATTGATGCCAGGAGCAGTATAAGTCTGGGGAGATTGGCCATAATGAAGGGTTATGTTTGTGATACATTCTAGGTACAAAATCCATTAACCACTTAGGTAGAAAATACACTAAGTACAAAAAACATTCACCCTTTCCCTTCTTCAATTTGATAGCTATCACAGAGGCATGGTTGCAAAGTGACCATGACAGGATCCTGAATATTCAAGGGAATTTTGGAAAGATAGGATGTTTTGGAGTGTTCAGTAGCCAAATCTGGCGATGATGCAAAGATGGTTGTTGATTGTATTTACAGCCAAACCTCTTCTGCCACTTTAGAGTGCGGTGCAGCAGCTGCCTTTTCAGTAAGTCATTGATATGAAGATTGCCGAATGGTTTCACTATTACATGATTAAGGAAGTGGTAAATGGTGAAAGAACTGTCAATGGCAGACTGTTAAAGCAGGAGGGTGAGCAGCTCACCTGATTCACTGAGCAAGGAAATCTTCCCTTGCTTTCTGGCTGCAAACCATTTACCATCTTTTTCCTCGTCACTGTACAACTGTTCTTTCTCAGATGAAGAGTCTTCTTGCTGAGATAAAAACAAAATACTGCAATTTGAAAGAATAGGATCATACAGTGCAGAAGGAGGCCATTCAGCCCATTGAGTCTGCACCAACCTCAATCCCACCCAGACCCCATCCCCATACATTTACCCTAGCTAGTCCCCCTAACACTAAGGGGCAATTTAGCATGGCCAATCCACCTAACTTGCACATCTTTGGACTGTGGGAGGAAGACAGAGCACCCGGAGGAAACCCACGCAGACACGGGGAAAATGTGCAAACTCCACACAGACAGTGAGCCAAGCCGGGAATTGAACCCGGGTCCCGGGCACTGTGAAGCAGCAGTGCTAACCACTGTGCCACCGTGCCGCCCTCAGGCTGTCATAGAATCCATATAGTGCAGAAGGAGGACATTCAGCCCATTGAGTCTGCAGCAACTCTCTGATAGAGCATCTTACCCAAGCCCTATCCCCATAACCCCACATGTTTACCGGGCTAATCAACACACTTTTGGACACTAAGGGACAATTTAGCATGGCCAATCCACCTAACCTATACATCTTTGGACAGTGGGAGGAAACTGGAGCATCCGGAGGAAACCCACGCAGACATGGGGAGAACGTGCAAACTTCACACAGACAGTGACCCAAGCCGGGAATCGAACCCAGGTCCCTGGCACTGTAAGGGAGCAGTGCTAATCACTGTGTCACCATGCCACCCTATAAAAAAAACAGAAAATGCTGGAAAATCTCAGCAGATCTGACAGCATCTGGGGAGAGAGAATAGAGTCACCGTTTCGAGTCAGGATGACTCTTCATCAGAGCTCTGGTCATCCAGGCTCGAAACGATGTGCTTCCTCCTTGGAATGTAATAATGTGCAGGACAAAGCAAGCCACATGTTAGGCAGATAGTCTCTCCAGGGCAAATGTATTGGCCTTTGCTTCAGGAACCCATTATTATGTTTGATGATCCTGCTTGTGGTGCCATGGTTCTTGTTATATCTGAGGCACTCGGGCAGGGTGGGGCTGTGAAGGGAGTAACACTTGCCCCTAAGTGGTCATCCTTGAACATTCCTGGCAGACTGGATAATCGATGGATGTATTATGGACAGTTATGAAAGAACCTGAGACAGTTTGCCACCTTCTCTCATTGTGATCACCAGCAAGTTGCACTTTAATTGAGTGATAACCCCATGGGTCTTTTTATGAACACTCCTGAAAGAGTTAATAATCACACAAGTTTAAAAATCATATAAGGCGCAAGCTGAACCTCAGTCACACAGGGAAAGCTATGTGCAAATGATAGGTTTTGATTAAAGTAAGGCCAGAGAAGGGTCAAGGACCATCTAATTGAATGATCACAGAATCATAGAATCCTGACAGTACAGAATGAGGCTGTTCGGCCCATCGAGTCTGTACTGACCACAATCCCACCTAGGCCCTATTCCTGTAACCCCACACATTTACCCTGCTAATCCCCCTAACACTCGGGTCAATTTATCATGGTCAATCAACCTAACCCGCACATCTCTGGACTGTGAGGAAAAAATAATGTAAAGTAAAGTTTATTTATTAGTCACAGGTAGGCTTATATTAACACTGCAATGAAGCTACTGTGAAAATCCCCCAGTCGCCACACTCCGGCGCCTGTTCGGGTACACTGAGGGAGAATTTAGCATGACCAATGCACCTAACCAGCAGGTCTTTCAGAAAGTGGGAGGAAACCGGAGCACCCGGAGGAAACCCATGCAGACATGAGGAGAAAGTGCAGACTCCACACAGGTAGTGAGCCGAGGCCGAAATTGAACCTGGCGCTGTGAGGCAGCAGTGTTAACCACTGTGCCACCATGCCACCCAAGTGTATGTGCAGCTGCAGTTCATGTCTGCCCATTAGAACTAGGAACAATGATGTGGAGTTGCCGGCGTTGAACTGGAGTAGGCACAGTAAGTAGTCTCACAACACCAGGTTAAAGTCCAAAAGGTTTATTTGGTAGCACGAGCTTTTGGAGCATTGCCCCTTCATCAGGTGAGTGCCATCAGGTGAGGGGCACACACCTGATGAAGGGGCAATGCTCCAAAAGCTTGTGCTACCCAATAAACCCGTTGGACTTTAACCTGGTGTTGTGAGACTACTTACTGAACCAGGAACAATGGAAAGGAAGGTTGAGATACCACTGGTCAGACATATAACTATCATTTCTTGATGATATAACATGCACAAGTTTGAATTGGACATTACACCCTTATATATGCATGATGTAACCATGTCTATGAATGGATAGGGATAACTCCTATTCGTCTATTGGTCTATGCTAAGTACTTGTACGAAGAACAAAGAAAATTACAGCGCAGGAACAGGCCCTTCGGCCCTCCAAGCCTGCACCAACCATGCTACCTGACTTAACTAAAACCCTCTACCCTTCTGGGGACCATATCCCTCTATTCCCATCCTATTCATGTACTTGTCAAGACGCCCCTTAAAACTCACTACCATATCCGCTTCCACTACCTCCCCTGTCAATGAGTTCCAAGCATCCACTACTCTCTGTGTAAAAAATCTGCCTTGTACATCTCCTTTAAACCTTGCCCCTCGCACCTTAAACCTATGCCCCCTAGTAATTGACTCTTCCACCCTGGGAAAAAGCTTCTGACTATCCACTCTGTCCATGCCTCTCATAATCTTGTAGACTTCTATCAGGTCTCCCCTCAACCTCCGTCGTTCCAGTGTGAACAAACCAAGTTTCTCCAACCTCTCCTCATAGCTAATGCCCTCCATACCAGGACAACATCCTGGTAAATCTTTTCTGTACCCTCTCCAAAGCCTCCACATCCTTCTGGTAGTGTGGCGACCAGAATTGAACACTATATTCCAAGTACAGCCTAACTAAGGTTCTATAAAGCTGCAACATGATTTGCCAACT
This sequence comes from Mustelus asterias, assembly GCF_964213995.1. Taxonomy (NCBI): domain Eukaryota; kingdom Metazoa; phylum Chordata; class Chondrichthyes; order Carcharhiniformes; family Triakidae; genus Mustelus; species Mustelus asterias. The sequence goes on from NC_135802.1 coordinate 31,199,344, forward strand.
TTTAAACTCAATGCCTCGGCCGATGAATGCAAGCATGCCGTATGCCTTCTTGACTACCTTCTCCACCTGCATTGCCACTTTCAGTGACCTGTGTACCTGTATACCCAGATTCCTCTGCCTATCAATACTCTTAAGGGTTCTGCCATTTACTGTATATTTCCTATCTGTATTAGACCCTCCAAAATGCATTACCTCACATTTGTCCGGATTAAACTCCATCTGCCATCTCTCCGCCCAAATCTCCAACTGATCTATATCCTGCTGTATCCTTTGATGGTCTTCATCACTATCTGCAAATCCATCATGCTTTGTATCATCTGCAAACTTACTAATCAAACCAGTTACATTTTCCTCCAAATCATTTATATATATTACAAACAACAAAGGTCCCAGCACTGATCCCTGAGGAATGCCACTTGTCACAGCCATCCATTCAATCGAAGCTGAGACTTTAATTGTCTGTGTATTTCTGAACTTGTAACTCTGAATGATCTGAATGGCTTCATTCAGGGTCCTATAGCTATAGTTTTAATAAATCATCTTGAAACCACTCTGTTACTTTGCCTGGCTACTTGAGGGGAAGGCTAGTTTTTAAATATAACATCGTAAAACCCATCGTAACAGCCCCTGACAACTCTTGTCAGGTCTTGTGGTGTCCTGATGAACTTAAGGGAAGGTGCTAATTGCTGTGAACACCATGGTTCTCTCATTTGGAATATTGGTTTGCCCTGATAATAGTGTATTGGTCAACTCCTTGACGCAATTGTGGATTTCCTTCTGTGAGATGCCGGATAGATGGTTAGAACGATCCTGAGGAACAGAAATACATGGCCTCTGAGAACCTTTTACAGCTACTGGCATGACATGACATAGACCTGTGGCACAGCAGATTTTACTCCAAGAGGTTGGTGAGGTCAGCTCCAATCTACATCCAGAAGTGTAGCATTCTCATGTGTTGCTCAAAATGTCACCCTTAGTCTATAGACCCTGTTGGCTGGGTAAGGCCTTTCACTCAGCTGTTACCTTGTCCGAGGCCCACCAGTTGCTTCTCCTGAGTGTCCAGGCCTCTACTTCTAGTTATGCTTGCTCTTCTTCCTCCTCCTCCTCTTCCTCCATATAGTACAAAGCAGCTGAAGTAATCCTCATCATAAACTTCCATTGCTTATTTAGGGTATGGGAATAGGAAACACATTTGTTTAGGAGGGGATGATGAAGCCAGTTTAGAAAGAGGGATTGAATGTGCCTGAGTACAGGGAACCTTTTACAGCTGGCATAGATGGGCCAGGAAGGGAAGTTGGGTGGCCAGATGTTAGTGGAAATGGGATCAAGGCAGTGAAGGATGGATCGCCAGAGTAAGATGAGCTTGCGTGCAGTGTTGAAACAGCATGGCAGTACATGAGGGAGAAACTATCGAGAGGTAGGGACTCAGGGTTAAGGTAGGGGGAGAGGAGATTTCATTTGGGAAACAAAGGGAACAAGAGAAGTATTAGAGAAAGCTGACAGATGAGTTCAATTTTGTGACAAGGAAGTCATGAGGTCCATTGCGAGTGTTGTGTGAGATGAGCATGAGGAGGACAGGAGAGATGGGTTGAAGTAGGGTGGCACGTTGGCACATTGGTTAGCCCTGCTGCCTCACAGTGTTAGGGACCTGGGTTCGATTCTTGTCTTGGGTCACTGTCTGTCTGTGTGGAGTTTATACGTCCTCTCCATGTCTGCATGGGTTTCCTCTGGGTGCTCCAGTTTCCTCCCACTGTCCAAAGATGTGCGGGTTAGGTAGATTGGCCATGTTAAATTGACCCTAGTGTCAGGGGGACTAGCTAGGGTAAATGCATGGGGTTATGGGAATAGGCCTGGGCGGGACTGCAGTCAGCGCAGACTCGATGGGCCGAATGGCCTCCTTCTGCATTGTAGGATTCTATGATTCTAAGTAGGTGGTCGATTGCAGAAGAGAAAAAAGTTAATCTTTGTTCTTCGGGACAATCCTGGAATAGTAAATCCTTTTGACAGTGGAGCACATGGCCAAGTGGAGCTTGTGATAGCCCAGGTAGCTCTAGTGGTGGATGACCAAGCCAGTTGTGCATTGGTATACTCAAGTCTGTTCCTTCAGGACATGCAGATAGAAAACAATACCATCAGGAACTACCAAGATGGGAGACAGTGAACATCTTGCTGCAGAAAATGTCACCAAATGTGAAGGTGAGGAAGTAATTGAACAAATCAACAGGTGCAAAGGCATCGTGATGAAAAGAGGGCCAAAGCCTAGGAAGTGGGAAGTTTGACAGTGCATTAATAATGTGTTGGGGAACATTTTCCCCAGATGAGGACACAAAAGAAAGTATGTTGGGAGGCAGTGAGGTGATCTAGATGGTGAGGGTGGCATGGTAGCACAGTGGTTAGCGCTGCTGCCTCACCAGGGACCCGGGTTCAATTTCTGGCTTGGCTCACTGTCTATGTGGAGTCTGCACGTTCTCCCCGTGTCTGCATGGGTTTCCTTCGGGTGCTCCGGTTTCCTCCCATGGTCCAAAAGATTTGCTGGTTAGGTGCATTAGCCATGCTAAATTTTCCCTCAGTGTACCCGAACAGGCGCCAGAGTGTGGCGACTAGGGGATTTTCACAATAACTTCATTGCAGTGTTAATGTAAGCCTATTTGTGAAACTAATAAATAAACTTTCAAAACTTTTAGCATATAGCCAACTGGCACAATCACATGTTCAGGATGAATGACCAAACCAAACACAAGGTCCCAGGACTACGTAATGAACTAGTCTACAACTGACCTACATCTTTCTTCTTTACACAAAAAAATTGGGGGAGACATGATAGGCTATGCACTAGCTACAACATTTCCATCCATGTCTCGCCCTACGTAAAGAGTTATGTACTGTTAGCCTGTTTAATCAAATGGTTTTTGCACAATTAATGTTCGAGCGCACTGTGACATTTATTTATTATTGTCACAAGTAGACTAGGGGATTTTCACAGAAACTTCATTGCAGTGTTAATGTAAGCCCACTTGTGACACTAATAAATAAAATTTTAAAAATAAAAATTAAAAGGTTGGAAATGGCCAAATCATTGATAAAAGCCATGTTCATAAAGAGATCATGGAAGAAGCTGAGGTCGAGCAGGTGGTGATGAATGTGAATAGGGGAGTTTACATAAGGTTCGGGAGGTTTAAGATGGTGGATAATTCGGAAAGGAATAGGAAAGGGGAGTTAGATGGAGATGAATTTACTGCGAATTATATTTTATTCCTTCATGGGATGCAAGCATCATTGGTAAGTGCACTATTTACTGCCCATCTGTTCAGCAGAGTGGCTGAGAGAGGAAAGGAGACAGGACATCTTGGTGAGAAATTGAGGACAGACCTGAGAAAGGGATAGTCAGCAGACAATGAGGATTTTAAACATGAGGCAAAAGGGGGGGAACAAGATGAAGTGATTGAAGGAAGAAAAGGTGCCAGGTAATTAGGGGGATAGATTAAGTTGTGACGTGGTGAATAAGGCCACTTCACCACAAGTGGGCTCACATTAACACTGCAATGAAGTTACTGTGAAAATCCCAAAAAGGCGTTTGATAAGGTGCCCCATAAAAGGTTGCTGAAGAAGATTAGGGCACACGGAGTTGGGGGTAGTGTGTTAAAGTGGATTGGGGACTGGCTATCCGACAGGAAGCAAAGAGTCGGAATAAATGGGTGTTTTTCCGGTTGGAGGAAGGTAACTAGTGGCGTGCCGCAGGGATCGGTACTCGGGCCGCAACTATTTACCATTTATATAGATGATCTGGAGGAGGGGACGGAGTGTAGGGTAACGAAGTTTGCAGACGACACAAAGATAAGTGGAAAAGTGAATCGTGTGGAGGACGGAGAAGATCTGCAGAGAGATTTGGACAGGCTGAGTGAGTGGGCGAGGATATGGCAAATGGAGTATAACGTTGATAAATGCGAGGTTATACACTTTGGAGGAAATAATAACAAATGGGATTACTATCTCAATGGAAACAAATTAAAACATGCTACCGTGCAAAGGGACCTGGGGGTCCTTGTGCATGAGACGCAAAAGCCCAGTCTGCAGGTACAACAGGTGATCAAGAAGGCAAATGGGATGTTGGCCTATATCGCGAGGGGGATAGAATATAAAAGCAGGGATGTCTTGATGCACCTGTACAGGGCATTGGTGAGGCCGCAGCTGGAATACTGTGTGCAGTATTGGTCCCCTTATATGAGGAAGGATATATTGGCATTGGAGGGAGTGCAGAGAAGGTTCACCAGGTTGATACCGGAGATGAGGGGTTTGGATTATGAGGAGAGGCTGAGGAGATTGGGTTTGTACTCGTTGGAGTTTAGAAGGATGAGGGGGGATCTTATGGAGACTTATAAGATAATGCGGGGGCTGGATAGGGTGGAGGCGGAGAGATTCTTTCCACTTAGTAAGGAAGTTAAAACTAGAGGACACAGCCTCAAAATAAAGGGGGGTCGGTTTAAGACAGAGTTGAGGAGGAACTTCTTCTCCCAGAGGGTGGTGAATCTCTGGAATTCTCTGCCCACTGAGGTGGTGGAGGCTACCTCGCTGAATATGTTTAAAGCACGGATGGATGGATTCCTGATCGGTAAGGGAATTAAGGGTTATGGGGATCAGGCGGGTAAGTGGTACTGATCCACGTCAGATCAGCCATGATCTTATTGAATGGCGGGGCAGGCTCAAGGGGCTAGATGGCCTACTCCTGCTCCTATTTCTTATGTACTTGTGACAATAATAAATAAATGTCACAGTGCGCTCGAAAAGGCCACTTCACCACTACTACAGTTTAGATGGTGTTAAATGCATGGCAAAACTTGACTTCTCCAATCTCACCCACAGCTCGGGTTCTCCAGTCCTGCTGCTGTGAATGGAGTTTTGGCTGAGTGCCAAATTCTCCATTCTCGCCAGCAGCGGTGGTGAGGAGTACGGCATCGGAGAATTCCAGCCCTTGATAAGGAGCAAAGTGTCCTGGCTTTATAGAATTCCTACAGTGCAGAAGGGGGCTATTCAGCCCATCGAGCCTGCACTGACAACAATCCCTTCCAGGCCCTCGCAATCCCTGCAATCCCCATGTTTTTACCCTGCTCATCCCCCTGACACGAAGGTCAATTTAGTATGGCCAACACATTTTATATTTTTTACCTCATTACTGTCACAAATAGGCTTACATTAACACTGCAATGAAGTTAATGCGAAAATCCCCTTTGGACTGTGGGAGGAAACCAGAGCACCCGGAGGAAACCCACGCAGACACGGGGAGAATGTGCAAACTCCACACAGACAGTGACCCAAGGTCAGAATTGGCTGTGAGGCAGTAGTGCTAACTGCTGTGCCACTGTGCCACCCACTATAGCATTGCATCCTTCAACAATCCAGTTACCTTTTTGATTGGGAAACTAGGATTGTTTGGATTGTTTGCATGTTCGATATATTTTAATGCAAATTTCACTGCATTTTATGACAGATAGCTTAACATTAGTAAAAGAAAATTTAAAATATTAAAACCTTTGGTTCTCCATAGTAATATGCAAGTCATCTGGGCATCATAGAGGAAACTATTCTTGGCGTGATTGAAGCAGCAAAATGTGCCCTTTAAAAGGAAGTCTATAATTTCACCACAATTCATGCTTAGAGCAGATCTTTGCCATTCCTCCTAACCAGTCATTGTCAAGCCTATAATTGTTTTGTGGAATGAAGTATTTTCCACACTTTGAGCAATGAGGAAATGTTGGCTGGAATTCCCCTCTGTTGCATCATTTCCCATTCCCAGAGAGGGAACACAGTCGATAAGTATTTTATGCAGTGGTGAAAGAGTAGTGAGGCTACACAGGACTTTAGAACTGTCTAACCCTGTGTACTGCACACTTTATGAATGAAAAGATTTATTAGCTTCCTCCTGATATTGCAACATGTATGAGAGAGTCAGAGCATGGTCAAAATGGCATAAGATGACAAGAGGATGTTAGAAATGATTGAATTTAATAAGTGAGAGTCAATCTTCAGTGTGCTTATGAATTTGTTGCAAAAAAAAACATCTGAATGTACATGTTAAAGCTAATTGAAGGTTGTTGGATGGCTGGTTTGAACTGGTTTAGGATGAGTGCAAACATCGTTCCGCGAGAAAGCTCTCCAGGGATGGTGGCACAGTGGTTAGCACTGCTGTTTCACAGAGCTGGGGACCTGGGTTCGATTCACCACCTTGGGTCACTGTCTGTGCAGAGTCTGCACATTCTCCCCGTGTCTGCATGGATTTCCTCCGGGTGCTCCGGTTTCCTCCCACAGTCTGAAAGACGTGCTGGTTAGGTGCATTGGCCATGCTAAATTCTCCCTCAGTGTATCTGAACAGGCGCCAGAGTGTGGCGACTAGGGGATTTTCACAGTAACTTCACTGCAGTGTTAATGTAAGCCTACTTGTGACACTAATAAATAAACTTTAAAACTTAAAGTTGAAATGGGCTTCAGTGGATTCGAAAGTGATTTTCTTATTTCATGGAGTACATGGACTTTTTTTTTAGCACTCAGCTTTCACCAGATTATTTATCAAATGCCTCTTTTCTTTTCTAAACATAGTGAACCATTCAATTCAAGTTGTTATTTCTGTATGCAATCCTATCAATCAGAAAAAGGAACTGCACTTAAACTGATGAGTAGTAAATATTGTCGCATGTTTTATGTTGAAATGGCGGACTTACGAGTTTCACTGCACATTTTAAGCTGCACTCATTGTCTGAAATAAAACATGCGCGGACATTCGTGATCGATAGATGGTTCTGACCAAGTAAATGAGGGGAAAGAAAGAAAACAGTTTACGCAAAATGCAGGCTGTACATTTTTTCCTTGTTAATGGCCCCAAACCAAGCTATTTCAGAATTGGCGATGTAAGCACTTTGTCCTGGATTGCCTTTGGCCATGTATTTAATGAATGCTAGTGGAATCTCTCCGCATCAATTAACGCTTGCTTTCTAGGGGTGAATCTGCTTACTGCAGGTTTCCGGTTTAATTGTAGTATTGTACAGGGTAGTTTTCAACCACGTTTATGGTGGTAAATTTAAGAAGCTATAAAGGTCTTTCAGTCTATATAGCCTGCATTCATCACAGGTAATGTTCCCTCCCAGATAACAGAAAACTTAAAAGGGCTCTGCAAATTGCTTGTGCAAGCCAAAAAAACAAATTACTCGGTGCATTAACCACAGGTCAGCAAAGTTCTACCTAAATACTGTCTGATCCCTCAAAGACACACAAATGAAATGTTTAGATTACACATCCGTGCAGTACATTTTTTAAAAAACTCATTTATTAATGTCACAAGTAGGCTTACAGTAACACTGCAATGAAGTTACTGTGAAAATCCCCAAGTAGCCACACTCCGGCGCCTGTTCGAGTACACTGAGAGAGAATTTAGCATGACCAATGCACCTAGCCAGCAGGTCTTTCGGATTGTGGGAAGAAACCCACGCAGACCACAGGGAGAACGTGTAGACTCCGCACAGACAGTGATCCAAGCCAGGAATCAAACCCGGGTCCCTGGCACTGTAAGACAGCAGTGCCACCATGCCGCCCCATAAAGGCTTGTTTGTTCTTCTGATTGCCCTCAGTGTCACAGGGACAATATTGGAGAATTTGACCACTTCAGTCTTTTAACAGCTTTTTCATTTTCCACTGCATATTTACCACTTTAAATGAGTGAATCATCTCAAACTCCGCTGCTTTTACTCGGTGTTTAATTCAAGGTGAATTGGTGAGAACAAAATCAAGTGGTTTGGATCCAATGATGGCAATAAAAATTGCAAGCAGAATTCATTCAAATAAAACTCAATTTTTTGTGGATGCAGTCCGTTCTGAATGGACAAATTCTGAAATCAGTATCATCACCAATTTTCCTCGTTCCAAATACTGACTACCCAATAGTTACAAAAAGAATGTGGCCACTCTTTCGATCCCTGCTAAGATGGTCCTGCACACTTACTTACTGTCCCACTTCAGATTATTCTCTTCTGGCTTAAAGGGAGAAACATGTGGATCATATTGTAACATGGACCAGAATAGAAGACCATGATAAGTGTCTAGGCTGGAGCAAAAGCCTGTTATAAGCAGCAGTGAGCTCAGCAGTAATTTGGGGCAGCACGGTGGCACAGTGGCTAGCACTGTTGCTTCACAGCGCTAGGGACCCGGGTGCGATTCCTGGCTTGGGTCGCTGTCTGTGTGGAGTCTGCACGTTCTCCCCGTGTCTGTGTGGGTTTCCTCCGAGTGCTCCGGTTTCCTCCCACAGTCTGAAAGACGTGCTGGTTAGGTGCATTGGCCGTGCTAAATTTTCCCTCAGTGTACCCAAACAGGCGCCGGAGTCTGGCTACCACGGGATTTTAACAGTATCCTCATTGCAGTGTTAATGTAAACCTACTTGTGACACTAATAAATAAACTTAACTTTGTTGTCAGATATTTTACGATCAAGTATGCGTATTGTAGATGACTATTGGTCAGGAAAGTGTCTGCAATACAAATGAAGACTAGACATTTTTAAACTTTAAACTTTAATTTTCTTCTGTGCTATTGAAAGCACATTTCTTTTATTGTATTAATTTCCCTAATATAAGCAGAAAAATGCTGGAAAAACTAAGAAGACCGGGCAGCATTTGTGGAGGATAGAAATGGAGCTAATGGGTGGAATTTTTCCTTCTTGCCCGCTGTGGGAATTGTAGCGGGAGGGACAGAAAATGTGGCGGACCGCTTAGACATCCATTGAGCTCGGACAAGAATTTCTGGTCTTGGGGTGTGCTAGGCCGAATAATCCCATCCAATATTTCAGGCTGGTGATTACTTTAAAATTCTGACATACTGGGACAGGAGTAGGCCATTCAGCCCCTCAAGTCTGCTCTGCCATTTAATAAGATCACGGCTGATCGGATAGTGATCCCAAATCTGCAATCCACCTACCCCTAATAACCTCTCGCCCCATTGCTTACCAAGAATCTAGTCACCTCTGCCTTAAAGATATTCAGTGACTCTGCTTCCATCATCTGGTCAGGAAGAGAGTTCCAAAGACTCATGACACACTAAGTGAAGAAATTTTGTGAATGTCATCACAATAAACTACCATCTGCTCACAGGCCCTGAATATCCTTTGTATTCAATTAGTGTTAACCTCATTAATGCCTAGTGAGAGATGTTAGGAACATCAAACTTTATCACTAAGGCTGTGCTACTGCAATGGGCTAAAGGAATGCCACCATGCCGCCCATAGAGACCCATAGAGACTTGGACGTAAGGCAGGCAATGTCAACGTAGCTGAAAAAACATTGAACTGAGGCCTTCCTGGTGTTTCTGCCTACCTGAATGTTCCGAATTTCAGCCTGGCCATCCTCACCAACACTGCCCAGGCTCTGGATCTGTGTTTTAATCGGTTTCCTCATCTGAGGCAGGTGCACCCGTTTCAGTGCCATCCTGCTCCAGTACCTCCCCCCATAGGCAGAGTGGGATTGTGATGAGCATAGCAGACAACAACAACTAGTGACACTCACTCTGGTGGATATTACAGGCTGTCTCCATCGTGGTCCAGGCATCGGAACCTTATCTTCAGCAGGCCAATTGTCCTCTCCACCTCTGCCCTTGTGGAGACATGGCAGCGATTGTATCTCTACTCTGCCGCTGTCCTTGGGTGGCTGAGAGATGCCTTCAGCCACCTTTTCAAGGGTTACCCCTTGTCACCAATCAACAATCCATTGAGACAAGGTGGAAAATCCCGGCCATTGAGTATGTACAAGGCAGAATCATAGAATCCCTACAGTGCGAAAGGATGCCATTCGGCCCATCGAGCCTGCACAATCCCACCCAGGCCCTATTCCCATAACCCCACATATTTACCCTGCTAATCCCCCAACATTACAGGGCAATTTAGCATGGCCAATCCACCTAACCTACACATCAGTGGTGTGCCCCAGGGATCTGTTCTGGGACCCTTGCTGTTTGTCATTTTCATAAATGACCTGGATGAGGAAGTGGAGGGATGGGTTGGTAAGTTTGCCGACGACACGAAGGTTGGTGGGGTTGTGGATAGTCTGGAGGGATGTCAGAAGTTACAGAGGGACATAGATAGGATGCAAGACTGGGCAGAGAAGTGGCAGATGGACTTCAACCCAGATAAATGCGTAGTGGTCCATTTTGGCAGGTCAAATGGGATGAAGGAGTACAATATAAAGGGAAAGACTCTTAGTACTGTAGAGGATCAGAAGGAACTTGGGGTCCAGCTCCATAGGACTCTAAAATCGGCCCCGCAGGTGGAGGAGGTGGTTAAGAAGGCGTATGGTGTGCTGGCCTTTATCAATCGAGGGATTGAGTTTAGGAGTCTGGGGATAATGATGCAGCTATCTAAGACCCTCGTCAGACCCCACTTGGAGTACTGTGCTCAGTTCTGGTCGCTTCATTACAGGAAGGATGTGGAAAAGATTGAAAGGGTGCAGAGGAGATTTATAAGGATGTTGCCTGGATTGAGTGGCATGCCTTATGAGGATAGGCTGAGGGAGCTCGGTCTTTTCTCCTTGGAGAGACGTAGGATGAGAGGAGACCTAATAGAGGTATATAAGATGTTGAGAGGCATAGATCGGGTGGACTCTCAGAGGTTTTTTCCCAGAGTGGAAATGGCTGCTACGAGAGGACACAGGTTTAAGGTGCTGGGGTGTAGGTACAGGGGAAATGTTAGGGGGAAGTTTTTCACACAGAGGGTGGTGGGCGAGTGGAATCGGCTGCCATCAGTGGTGGTGGAGGCAAACTCAATAGGGTCTTTTAAGAGACTCCTGGATGAGTACATGGGACTTAATAGGATGGAGGCCTAGGTAGGCCTAAATAGGTAGGGATATGTTCGGCACAGCTTGTGGGGCTGAAGGGCCTGTTTTGTGCTGTAGTTTTTCTATGTTTCTATGTTTCTATCTTTGGACTGTGGGAGGAAACCGGAGCATCCGTAAGAAACCCCACAGACACGGGCAGAACGTGCAAACACAGCACAGCCACTGGAGGCCGGAATTGAACCCGGGTGCCTTGTACTGTGAGGCAGCAATGCTAACCACTGTGCCACCATGCCGCCCATAGAGACCCATAGATTTCTAGATACTAATGAGAGCAAGGGATATGGGAAAGTGGCGTTGAGGTCGATGATCGGACATGATTTAGTTGAATGGTGGAGCAGGCTCAAGGGGCCAAATGGCCTTCTCCTGCACCCCCTATAGGCTACATTCCTGCTTTCCAATAGGATTCAATTGACTGAAGAAAGAAGAATGAATGAATGATGCTACATGTAGAATATTACAGATTGGTGCATTGGAAACATTTTGAACTGAGATGCAGGAAGAACTCGAAGCAGTGTGATTTTCTTTGTGTTCTATATTTCCTTAGATCGGCATTGCATTACTGCTACAAACCCAGCAAGACAACTGTACTGTCCTTTTACAGACTGTGCAGTTTATATCTCAAGTTCAGAACGAAAAGAGGAAGGAAGTGGAGATACCAGAGTGGGAAAGAAGAAGAGAAATGCATGTTATATCTTTATTCTACTGTTGGGATATAATTTTATCAGCAGGGATTACTATTCCAGAATGGGGGTAATTGAGATGTGTGTTCAACTATTGACAAAACACTAAAGTAATCAAGGGCATGATATTTTGTGAAAAATTGATAGCTGCGACAGTCACCACAGAATGCAGATTCTGAGACAGAGAGCTTAACACAGCATTCTATGTTAAAACTGGATGTATCGCTGCTTGGCATGGCTCCTGTTCTGACCAAGACCACAAGAAACTACAAAGGGTTGTGAAGGAAGCCCAGTTTATCATGCAAACCAACCTCCCATCCATTGGCTCTGTCTACAATTCCCACTGCCTCGGAAAAGCAGCCAGCATAATCAAGTACCCCATGAACCCCGGACATTCTCTCTTCTACCTCTTCTGTCGGGAAAAAGATACAAAAGTCTGAGATCACATACCAACCGACTCAAGAACAGCTTCTTCCCTGCTGCCATCAGACTTTTGAATGGACCTGTTATATATTAAGCTGATCTTTCTCTCCACCCTATCTGTAACTGTAACACTATATTCTGCACCCTCTCCTTTCCTTCTCCCCTATGTACTCTATGAACGGTATTTTTTTGTCTGTACAGTATGCAAGAAACACACTTTTCACTGTTTTTTTATATTCATTTGTAGGACATGGAGTCACATGTAGGCCAGACGAGGTAAAGATGGCAGATTTCTTCCCCTAAAGGACATTAGTGAACCAGATGGGTTTTTCCAACAATCAACAATGGTTCCATGGTCATCAGTAGATTCTTAATTCCAGATATTCCAAAAGTCAAATTCCACTACCTGCCGTGGTGGGATTCGAACCTGGGTCTCCAGAACATCAGTTGAGTTTCTGGATTAATAGTCTAGAGATAATACCACCAGGCCATCGCCTGCCCCTATGTATACCAATACATGTGACAACAATAAATCAAATCAAATCAAACCAGATTGCCTGTAGGTTCGCAGTAAAAGAGACAACAGGCCTTAGTTTTAACCTAACTATACTTTCAACCCAAGTGTTCGAAAAGCAACACAGGAGGGTGATATGTGACATGAATGCTTTCAAATTCATTTAATTATAATTTCACATTTCTGGCACAAATCGCTTTTAAATTATTTTACGGGTTCCTGCTTTATTTTGTGATGTGGAGTTGCCGGTGTTGGACTGGGGTAGGCACAGTAAGTAGTCTCACAACACCAGGTTAAAGTCCAACAGGTTTATTTGGTGGCACAAGCTTTCGGAGCATTGCCCCCTCATCAGGTGAGTGAAGAGTTCGGTTCACAAACAGGGCATATATAGACACAAACTCAATTACAAGATAATGGTTGGAATGCGGGTCTTCACAGGTAATCAAGTCTTTACAGGTGCAGACAATGTGAGTGGAGAGAGGGTTAAGCACAGGTTAAAGAGGTGTGAATTGTCCCCAGCCAGGACAGTTAGTGAGATTTTGCAATCCCAGGCAAGTCGTGGGGGTTACAGAGAGTGTGACATGAACCCAAGATCCCAGTTGAGGCCGTCCTCATGTGTGCGGAACTTGGCTATCAGTTTCTGCTCAGTGATTCTGCATTGTCGTGTGGCGTGAAGGCCATCCCACCATCAGACTCACCATGGACTACTCTCCAGAATCGGTTGCATTCTTGGGACACACGCATCTCCATCAAGGATGGTCACCTCAGTACTTCACTGTACCGCAAGCCCAAGGATAATCTCACTATGCTCCACTTCTCCAGCTTCCACCCTAAACACGTTAAAGAAGCCATCCCCTATGGACAAGCCCTCCGTATACACAGGATCTGCTCAGATGAGGAGGATCGCAACAGACACCTCCAGACGCTGAAAGATGCCCTTGTAAAAACAAGATATGGCGCTCAACTCATCGATCGACAGTTCCGACGCACCACAGTGAAAAACCGCACTGACCTCCTCAGAAGACAAACACGGGGCACGGTGGACAGAGTACCCTTCGTCGTCCAGTATTTTCCCAGAGCAGAGAAGTAACGACATCTTCTCCGGAGCCTTCAACATGTCATCGATGAAGACGAACATCTTGCCAAGGCCATACTCACACCTCCACCACTTGCCTTCAATCAACTGCGCAACCTCAAACAGAGCATTGTACGCAGCAAACTACCCAGCCTTCAGGAAAACAGTGATCACGACACCACACAACCCTGCCACAGCAACCTCTGCAAGACATGCCGAATCATCGACACGGATGCCATCATCTCACGTGAGAACACCATCCACCAGGTACACGGTACATACTCTTGTAACTCAGCCAACGTTGTCTACCTGATACGCTGCAGGAAAGGATGTCCCGAGGCATGGTACATTGGCGAGACCATGCAGACGCTACGACAAAGAATGAATGGGCACCGCTCGACAATCACCAGACAGGAGTGTTCCCTGCCTGTCGGGGAAAACTTCAGCAGTCACGGGCATTCAGCCTCTGATCTTCGAGTAAGCGTTCTCCAAGGCGGCCTTCACGACACACGACAGCGCAGAATCGCTGAGCAGAAACTGATAGCCAAGTTCCGCACACATGAGGACGGCCTCAATTGGGATCTTGGGTTCATGTCACACTATCTGTAACCCCCATGGCTTGCCTGGCCTTGCAAAATCTCACCAACTGTCCTGGCAGGAGACAATTCACACCTCTTTAACCTGTGCTTAACCCTCTCTCCACTCACATTGTCTGCACCTGAAAAGACTTGATTACCTGTTAAGACTCACATTCCAACTATTATCTTGTAATTGAGTCTGTGTCTATATATGCCCTGTTTGTGAACCGAACTCTTTACTCACCTGATGAAGGGGCAACGCTCCGAAAGCTCGTGCTACCAAGTAAACCTGTTGGACTTTAACCTAGTGTTGTGAGACTACTTACCGTTCTTTATTTTACACCATGAGGGCTAAATGGGAGAGTGGCCAAAAACCACTGCGGGGATTATAATGTACACTTAATCCATGCTCATTGATGGAATTCAGGCACATGAGCTTTGTGCTGCCTGTTCCTATCAATGATCTCTGTATTCAGCCAAGGCTAACAGTGCTGTTTATTAGCTGGACACATCAACTAAATCAGTACTTGCTGGTAAAAGCAAAATACTGCGGATGATGGAATCTGAAACAAAAACAGAAAATGCTGGAAAATCTCAGGATAGCTGAACTCTGATGAAGGGTCATCTAGACTCGAAACGTTGGCTCATTTTCTCCCCACAGATGTTGTCAGACTTGCTGAGATTTTCCTGTATTTTCTGCTTTTGTTTCATAACTTGCTGTTATCACTTAAAGTTAGCTCGCACCAGACTGAGTCAGAAATCTGAGGTGGATACTCAAAGAACAAAGAAAATTACAGCACAGGAACAGGCCTTTCGGCCCTCCAAGCCTGCACTGACCATGCTGCCCGACTGAACTAAAACCCCCTACCTTTCCGGAAACCAATTCCCTCTATTCCCATCCTATTCATGTGTTTGTCAAAATCACTATCGCATCTGCTTCCACTACCTCCCCCGGCAGCGAGTTCCAGGCACCCACCACCCTCTGTGTAAAAAAACTTGCCTCGCACACCTACTCAATGGTGAAGTCCTTCAATCAGCTAAGCTTCAAGTTCTCTGGGAAGGACGGACATTTTCTTCATATTTTTTGCCCAGTTGTTTGCCCACGTAGAGTCATAGAGTCATAGAGGTTTACAACATGGAAACAGGCCCTCCGGCCCAACTTGTCCATGCCGCCCTTATTTTTTTTTTGTAAATGTGATAGCTACATTTTGCTCAGCTATATTTTGTAAATGTGACATTTTTGTAAATGTGGTAGCAGTTAAGTCATTCTCCGAAAGGAAGATGCATTGTAGCTGCGACATGTGCTGGCAGTCGTGCAGGATGTGATTTCGGGCTGGCCAATGGTGAAGAATGTTGCAACCTTGGAGAGCGCAGGCTTGAAGTTTTCAAACACTGCACTGAGGGTCTTGGGGGAGGCAGTGGAAAGGATAGATGGCCTGCACCTGCAGAGAGCAAGGAGGCCTTCCAGACACACAATGAAAATGTAGTGGGCGAATATAGCCACAGACCAAGAGAAACTTGGGAGCCGTGCTCTTCCAATTTGCGACATTACTCACAGTTTATCTTAGCTTGGATTCTCTTCCTGCACAATGGCCAGCACCTGTTGCAGCCACAATGCACATCCCCTTTAACAGGTGCAGCCAAGATTTACACAGAAATCATTCTAAAAAGCATACAACAGGAAGTTGGCTCACATTGAATTTAATTATATTGACTAATCAAGCACATCCCATGTCTAATTTAACCCACTATGGGTTTATTGTACAGTCACCTATGAGGAGCAAAAATACAACTTTCCGACCGGGTATTTAAAAGTTCAGATGATGTTAGCTTCATTCAATAATAGGGTCTAAACTGGCATGGGTTTTTTTTGCAAGGAAACAGTAGAAGTGAATTGTGGCCATCATTTACTATCTGAGTGTTAGCTCATTGGTTGCGGGGTGTGGGTGGCGGGGTTGCACAGCAGGATTGCACCAAGAAGACCATTGGATGGATATTGTGGGGAGATGATGCCTAGCAGCAGCCTTGCTGTTTAATGTGGAGCTGGGAGAATGATCTCTCCTCCTCTTCACTCTCCAATAAGGTCAATGTTAAATTAAGAATTTCCCTTTCCAGTGGCTGTCCCTTTAAAAATCGTTAATTCGCTCCTGTATGCCTGATAAAACTGATCATAGCGCACATGGCACATTCTAGAATCATATCCAATTCAATTGCTCAGAGGGGCTTGGTGATACACACAGCTGCCACTGTTTGTCAGTGGTGGAGGGAGAGAATGTTTGTGGATGTGGTGCCAATCAAGTGGGCTGCTTTGTTCTGGATGGTGTCAAGCTTCTTGAGTGTTGTTGGAGTTGCACTCATCTCGGCAAGTGGAGAGTGTTAATGTAAGCCTATCTGTGACACCAATAAAGCTTTAGTCTTGCCTGATGACTTGAAGTGCAGCTGAGTCAAGGAGCAGAATAACTCACCGAGGAAAAGCCAATGGAAGCCAGAATCCTTCCTTCACTGAATGGATGTCACTGCCAAGCAACTCCAAAATATGCACAATTGTTACCATTCCCGACTGTTCACACCGGGTTTTTCCCATCCTGCGGCAGTGAACAGAGATTTCCATGGTCACCAAGATCTCCGTCTTCGCTGCAGCGGAATATGGCAGTAAGATGATGCCCAGTACGTCCAATCCCCTCCCCTCTAGCCTTCTGGCAAATCCTCTTCTTCCAACTGGCCTGAATGACAGATGGCTCCTCCCTCTCCACCACTCCCAGGGTATGTTTTCCAGTGGCAGAGGCAGCTGTGGAGTGGAGATGGGTGGTCACCTTCAGCGAGATCGGAAGATCCCACTGGCGGGAAGGGCCAGAAAATTCTGCCCAGTTTTTACTTGCCTCGACTCTGTCGAGTGCCCTCTCTATACTCCCACAGTTCTGTATTTGTTGCCAGCCTTTAAGAGCATCTTTAAAATTTCCATCACACTCCTGACTTGTGTCTTGATGGACAGGTTTTGGGGAGTCAGGAGTTGAGTTCCTTACCACAGTTCCCGTAACACAGAAACCCAAACATCAGCTATAAGCATGCATGGTGTGGAACCCCAACAACAATTTGCTTTTAACGTATAACAACATTGGAAGGTGTTTCACAAAAGAGTGGGTCAGTGGCTGAGAGCGCTTGTGGGGAGTAAGAGAGGTGGCAGCAAGAAACCTGGTCAAAGAGGGATATTTTAAAGATGCTGTTAAAGGCTGGCAACAAATACAGAACTGTGGGAGTATAGAGAGGGAACTCCGCAGAGTCGAGGCAAATAAAAACTGGATGGAATTTTCCGGCCCTTCCCGCCAGTGGGATCTTCTGATCTCGCTGAAGGCGATCACCCATCTCCACTCCACAGCTGCCTCTGCCATTGGAAAACATACCATGGGGGCGGTGGAGAGGGAGGAGCCGTCTGTCATTTAGGCCAATTGGAAGAAGAGGATTTGCCAGAACATAGAACATAGAACATAACAGCGCAGTACAGGCCCTTCGGCCCTCGATGTTGCGCCGACCTGTGAAACCAATCTAAAGCCCCTCTAATCTACACTATTCCAATATCATCCATATGTTTATCCAATAACCATTTGAATGCTCTTAATGTTGACAAAGGCTGGAGGGGAGGGGATTGAACGTACTGGGCATCATCTTACTGCCATATTCCGCTGCAGCGAAGACGGAGATCTTGGTGACCATGGAAATCTCTGTTCACTGCCGCAGGATGGGAAAAACCCGGCGTGAACAATCGGGAATGGTAACAATTGTGCATATTTTGGAGTTGCTTGGTGGTGACATCCGTTCAGTGAAGGAGGGATTCTGGCTTCCATAGAAACCCTACAGTGCAGAAGGAGGCCATTCGGCCCATCGAGTCTGCACCAACCACAATCCCACCCAGGCCCCATCCCCACATATTTACCCGCTAATCCCTCTAACCTACGCATCTCAGGACTCTAAGGGACATTTTTTTTTAACCTGGCCAAACAACCTAACCCGCACATCTTTGGGCTGTGGGAGGAAACCGGAGCACCTGGAGGAAACCCACGCAGACACGAGGAGAATGTGCAAAACTCCACACAGACAGTGACCCAAGCTGGGAATCAAACCCAGGTCCCTGGAGCTGTGAAGCAGCAGTGCTAACCACTGTGCTACCGTGCCGCCCAATTGGCTTTTCCTCGGTGAGTTATTCTGCTCCTTGACTCAGCAGCACTTCAAGTCATCAGGCAAGACTAAAGCTTTATTGGTGTCACAGATAGGCTTACGTTAACACTGCAATACAATTACTGTGAAAATCCGCTAGTCGCCACACTCCAGCACCTGTTCAGGTACATTGAGGAGAATTTAGCATGGCCAATGCACCTAACCAGCACGTCTTTCAGACTGTGGGAGGAAATCAGAACACCCAGAGGAAACCCACACAGACACGGGGAGAAAGTGCAGACTCCACACAGACAGTGACCCTAGTGGGAATCGAACCCAGGTCCCTGGCACGAGGCAGCAGTGCAAACCATTGTGCCACTGCAAGACTCATTCAATGAGAGCACGAGTTGTTTTGATGACCAAGTTGTGGTTTTGACAGCTGCTCTGGAGAGGTATGATGGGGAGAATGAGCTGACCCAAGTGCACAAACAGCATTTATATGTAAAGCCTGTTTGAATAAAATGATCTGAACATGCCAGAAAAGCATTCAGAATGATTGTTTTCTTACTGCCTCCAGCTTCCTCTTCCTCTGCCCTGACACATGCTGGGATGTTGATTAGGTATTGGCTTTGGTTTGATCGCTGGCATTCTTCCTCCTGAGTCATAAGTTTCTGGGTTCAAGTCCCACTCCAGGGCTTGAGTTAAAATAAAAATCAGCGCAGTACTGAGGGAGAGCTGTACTATCAGACATGCTATCTTTCGGGTGAGATGTTAAACCAGTGTCACATCTTATCTGCTTGGGTGGGCGCTTCAATTTTGAAGAGAAGGAGACTTATTCCTGGTGTCTGGGCCAAAATTTATCTCTCAAACACCATCACAAAGGAAAAAGACGGTCTGATCATTATCACATTGTTGTTTGTCAGAGTTTGCTCTGTCTGTTTCTTGCATGACCACAGTAACCACACATTAGAAGTTTTTTATTGGTTGTAAGATGCTTTGAGACGCCCTGTGGTCATTAAAAGTGCGATCTCTTGAAAGATTTTCTTGGTTTTTCAGTTTCAAGGGCACTGGTTACTTCTCGTTCTTCATGTGCAAAGTCAGGTGGTGGACATCTTGCAGGCAATTCAGCTGTCAGGAGCATCAAAGCTGAATTCAATCCTGTCCTTATTTGAAGTTCACGCACAGGCGTGGAAGGTGATGGGGCTCTTGTGAGCGACAGGAGATCCGTGTCATCTCCTTTAGGGATGCTGTGTTAATTGCCCCACATTAAGCCCCAGGAGCTGCAAGCCAATTAGAGGCTGGCACCTGTGCGTTACCTGGTGGCGCCATCGGGGGAGCGGTGGCTGCTGCAGGTAATGCACCCACCCGGAACCTGGGATCCGTGAGAATCGTGGGCTGTTGGGGGAGTCAGCAGCAAGGCCAAGTGGATGGTGACTCTCAGCGGGCACCCATTCCCTTCCCAATGCCTTCGAATGGTTGACCATTCCCACCACTACAATCGCCCCACTCCACCCCCACCACCCCCCCACCAGAAACCCAAAAACAACCCCAATAGTTTGCTTTTCGAGGCTCCTACATGGTGATTCTCCCACCCAGCACTTGATGGCATTAATTTCTCACTTAAAGGCCTCAATTGGCAATGGGGGCAAGGGGGTGGGGGGCAGCCCATCCACGTGGCTTCCCACCTTGACCGAATTGCAGCAGAGGTGGGAAGGTGGCAAAGTCCCCACTCTCTAAATTCCACCTAATTAATTCCCCGTCCCCTCCAAACTCACTGCAGGGAAAGTGGTTAAATTCTGCACACTGGTACCTTCCAGGAGAAAATCAACAAAATGGGACCTGGACCAGGAACACGGGACAGCTTTATTTTTCCATCTGATCCCTGGCCCAGGCGCATCTGCATTCATTTCAATGCTGAACTGAGGTCGCCTATGTCTGAACGTAACACTGACCGGACAGGGCGAATCTCGGTCAGGTCTGGCTCCTCAATAAGCGGGTACCTACACCAGCTAATCCATGGAGAGAACTCTACATTCACTGTAACTCATTCACATCACAATAAAATATCTGACCAAGGCAGAGGACACTACAGACAGCAGCATCACAGCCATGAGTACAGATCTTTTTACATTTTGAGCATGCAGTGTTTGGATTAATGTTGCTGTCAGCGTTGGCTGATTACTTCAATGGCTTGAATTCAAATGTTTCCAGTCAGCGGTACATTTACCCTCTCCACTATTTAGCAAGTGCAATGAATTCCTAACTGTTTGAAGCAATCCCGTGAACAGGGACACCTCGGGACAATTGAGCAAACATAGCCAGCGCTTCTTTATTTCTAACCCGTCGTTTCTGTCTAAACAATAGAATCCTGGATTTACCGATCAGACGCATTCTCTAAAAAGCGATAATGTGGGCAACATCGGAGCTGGACCCTTGGGCAGCTTGTCATCTTTGTGGGGTGTGGGGAAAGTTTGATTCATGTTTCGTCATGTACTCATTTATTGCAGCCTTGCCTTCCAACCAATCTCCTTGACAAGTGTCCATGAATTTTAAATCATCCAGTAGTCGCCTCTTTGTACTTGGCCTGACTTTGGAGTGGGAAACATACTGCTAAGTAGACAGCTGTAATATAGTAAATGTTGAATTATAGTCTGAAGCGAGAGCCCACAATGCTTGACTGTATCTTCAGAACGGTGAAATTGCACGTTCATTGCTGTGCAGGTTAACTGCAAGACGTTATTTAAGAAAGGAATCTTAAGTGAAATAGTATTTTTGGAGGGCTGGTGCAATTTGATAATAAGGGATCTGTGCGTCTACCTCACTAAGCTGCTAGCTTCAGGCATGACGCTATGAGAAACGCAGAGGGCACAATTTAAATGCTCTTATTTCCCTGGGCGTGGCATGGTGGCACAATGGGTTAGCACTGCTGCCACACAGCGCTAGGGACCTGGGTTCAATTCCTGGCTCGGGTCACTGTCTGTGCGGAGTCCGCACGTTCTCCTCGTGTCTGCATGGGTTTCCTCGGGTGCCCCGGTTTCCTCCCACAATCCAAAAGACATGCGGGTTAGGTGCATTGGCCGTGCTAAATTCTCCCTCAGTGTGCCCGAACAGGTGCCGGAGTGTGGCGACTTGGGGATTTTCACAATAACTTCATTGCAGTGTTAATGTAAGCCTACTTGTGACACTAATAAATAAACTTAAAACTTCAGAGAAGAAGGAAAACAAGATTGATGATTATTTCCAGATCACCCGTGTTGTCTGGAGCACAGAAAACACCCTCAAGAGAAAGATAGAAGGGCCCCAAAAACATGCAGGACATGATCTGCCTGCTTAAGGTTGCCCTCTCTCGTTGTGCCCATTGGAGTTGGTGGGGTCAATGGAAGTGGTGCAGTGGGGAGGGGTGGTTGCCTATGTTGAATTGGGCAAATGGGGCATCTTTAGTGTGGGTAGCTAGAAAATCTGGTGGTAGGAGACCTTCCCAAGGCGGTGTTTTCCCACTACTCCCCCACACCTCTTGCAGACATCCAATTAACACTTCCACCCAGCCACATGCAAGTCAGTCGATATTGATTTAAAAATATCCCGATCATTCATCAGTTTTTTCCTTAGCTTGCACTCTCCCCTCCAGGATAATTCAATGGGCAAAAGAGTCAGAGGGAAGAGGAGAAACCATTTTTATACAGCAGATGTCCCCTTTCTGTGCTGTATGATTCAGAGGGGTGGCACACTGGCCACAGTTAAAAGTTAACTATCTACACAATATTCATGGGGCAAATGCAAGGAACTATAACTTTGATGGAGAATTTGTTAAAGCTGTCGTTAGACAACTCAAGGAAACTTTGTAAAAGGGGTGGCATGGTTAGCACGGGTTAGCACTGCTGCCTCACAATGCCAGTGTCCCGGGTTTGATTCCAGCCTCAGGTCACTGTCTGTGTGGAGTTTGCATGTTTTCCCCATGTTTGCATGGGTTTCCTCCAATTTCCTCCCACAGCCCAGATATGTGCAGGTTAGGTGGTTTGGTCATGCCAAATTGCCCCTTCGTGTGCAAAGGTGTGTAGGTTAGGTGGATTGGCCATGCTAAATTGCCCCGTACTGTCCAAAGATGTTAGGTTAGGCGGGTTGGCCATGACAAATGTGCAGGGTTATGGGGATAGGGCAGGACGGGGAGGTGGGCCTGGGTGAAGATGCTGAGTCGCTGCAGGCTCACTCATTGGGCTGAATGGCCTCATTATGCACAGGAGGGATTCTGTGATTTGATACTTCAATGATTTCCCCCTCAGAAGGGCCTACTATCACTCAAATGGAGGCCGGACTCTCTTATTGAAGTCAACATTCTTGCCTGCAAGAGTATGGTTCTGAATGAGCCAAGGAGGTGAGAACTTTCAGCGTAAGGAGTTACTAAACTTGACTCTGCACTCCTGCCACTTATGTTGTAAGGACTGGGTAAGTAGGTTCCACCTCTGACAAGCCATGCTGGGAATTTCAGAAGCGATAGAAATCTGGCACCTCACCACTATCTCATTCTGCCAGGTTCTCACTGGTTTTATAACAGAACAAGCCAAAAACACGACTGTTGTATCAGCCCAGGAGATTATTTTGAGCAAAGGGTTAAAATTAGACTATATTGGATAACTTCA
Source organism: Mustelus asterias (assembly GCF_964213995.1). Taxonomy (NCBI): domain Eukaryota; kingdom Metazoa; phylum Chordata; class Chondrichthyes; order Carcharhiniformes; family Triakidae; genus Mustelus; species Mustelus asterias. Next base: position 31,222,264 of record NC_135802.1, read on the forward strand.
ACTGCGCCAATATTGAACCAGACTCAAAAAAGAACCATGTCAATTATTTAAAAAATGAATTCATTGCAGACATTTCATAATTGCAGACTCTTTTACAATATACCTCTAACCACTCATTATTCAGTATGACTTGCCTCAACACAATGCAATCGTTCCACCGAGATTAAGTAATTATAGAATTCCACAGTTAATGTCTATAGATTTAATTTAGGCTTTGGTCGAGGCCTAGGAAAAGGTTTGCAGCAATTTCAAATGAAAACCTCATTCTTTAAGGGCTCAGGCCATATCCAAAAGAGAGAATGATCTGGCTGAATGAAATATTGTTAAGTATATATTTAATCAGTGTTATTTGTAGAGTGAGCCCTGGCAGGGTTTTCCACTGCAACCAGGAGCCTATTTAATACCCTATTTCCTATATCCTACCAACCTCCCACAAACTATGAAGAATTTAAAACACAGAGGTCAGGGATAGGTGTGCGAATGCTCTAGAGAATGTCAATATATCAAAGAAGAAAGTGTCGGGTATCCTAAATTGCATTAAGGTAGACAAGTCCCCGGGCTGGATGGGATCTCTCCCAGGTTACTGTAGCAGGCAAAGGAAGAAATAGCTGGGGCCTTAACAGATATCTTCACAAACTCTTTGACAACAGGCAAGATTCCAAAAAACTGGAGAACAGCCAATGTTGTTCTCTTGTTTAAAAAATAAATCTGGGATACTCCAGGAAATTATAGGCAGGTGAGCCTGATGCCAGGGTGGGAAAACATTTGGAGAAGATACGAAGGAACAGAATATATGCACATTTGAAAGAAAATTGATTAGTTAGTGACAGGCAGCATGGATTTGTACAGGGAAGATTATGTCTCACCAACTTGATTGAGTTTTTTGAAGAGGTGCCAAAGATAATTGATGAGGGAAGGACTGTGGACATAGTTTATATGGACTTTAGTAAGGTACTTGACAAGGTCCCACATGGCAGACTGGTACAAAAACAAAATCACATGGGATTTGGGGTGGGCTGGCTAGATTGATACAGAACTGGCTTGGTTATAGAAGTGGAGATGCCGGCGTTGGACTGGGGTGAACACAGTAAGAAGTTACACAGTAAGAACTTCTTACTTGGTTATAGAAGACAGAGAGTAGAGGCGGAAGGGTGTTTTTCAGAATGGAGATCTGTAGCTAGTGATGTATCGCAGGGATCAGTTCTGGGACCTCTGTTGTTTGTAGCATATATAAATGATCTGGAAGAAAATGTGAGGGGTCCGATTAGTAAGTTTGCGGATGACATGAAGATTGGTGGAGTTGCTGATAGTGCCGGGGATTGTCAGAGAATACAATAGGATATGGATAGATTGGAGAGTTGGGCATAGAAATGACAGATGGAGTTTAATCTCGACAAATGCAAGGTGATGCATTTTGGAAGAACAAATTTAGGTGTGAATTATACTGTAAATGGCAGAACCCTTAGGAACATTAACGTACAGGAGGCGATGGCCTAGTGGTATTATCACTAGACTATTAATCCAGAAACTCAGCTAATGTTCTGGGGACTCGGGTTGGAATCCCACCACGGCAGATGGTGGAATTTGAATTCACTAAAAAATCTGGAATTAAGAATCTACTGATGACCATGAAACCATTGTTGATTGTCAGAAAAACTCATCTGATTCACTAATGTCCTTTAGGGAAGGAAATCTGCTGTCCTTACCTGGTCTGGCCTACATGTGACTCCAGAGCCACATCAATGTGGTTGACTCTCAACTCCCTTGGGAACTAGGGATTAGCAATAAATGCTGGACAGCCAATGATTTCCATGTCCCATGAATTAATAAAACAAAATACAGAGGAATCTGGGCGTGCGGGTCCACAGTTCTCTAAAAGTGGCAACACAGGTGGCCAAGGTGATGAAGAAAACATATGGCATGCTTGCCTTCATCTGCCAGGGCACTGAGTACAAGAGCTGGGAAATTATGTTGCAGCTGTATAAAATCTTAGCTCGGCCGCATTTGGAGTATTGCATGCAGTTCTGGTCACCACACTACCAGAAGGATGTGGAAGCTTTGGAGACAGTTCACTCCAAAGGTTCACCAGGACGTAGACTGGTCTCAAAGGTGTTGACTATGAGGAGAGGTTAAAAAAACTAGGTTTGCTTTCACTGGAAAGAAGGAGGCTGAGGGGAGACCTGATAGAGGTCTACAAAATTGAGAGGCAGAGGCATTTTACAAGGGTGGATGTGTCAATTACAAGGGGACACAGGTTCAAGATAAGAGGAGGAAAGTTTAAGGGAGATGTGCAGGGCAAGTTTTCATGCAGAGAGTGATGGGTGCCTGGAACACGCTGCCAGAAGAGATGGTGGAAGCAGGTACATGAACAACATTTAAGAGACATCTGGATGGGTCCATGAATAGGGAGGGAATAGGGGTTTACGGACCAAGTAAGGGCAGAAGGTTTCTTTTTAGTTTAGTTAGGGCATCATAATTGGCACAGGCTTGAGGGGCCGAAGGGCTTGTTCCTGTGCTGCACTTTTCTTTGCTCTTTGTTCTTTGTTCTTAATTAAGAGGCACAATTCTTTCTTATCAAGGAAATTCGACTGCTTCTTCAATTTGTGCCACGGGATGCTTTACATCTTCCTGGCGACATCCCAGTTTAACATTTAATCCAAAAGGTACCATCTCCAATAATGTATTTCCTAACACTCCATTCCCTAACTACCAACTCCATCCCTCTCCCTGACTGCGATTAAACTATTCTATTGGCAACCCTGGTATAACACTTGATTATTAGGTGAGCTTCCAACCTCATATCTGTCCCATCATCAGGAATGCCTATTTCCACCATAGCATCACCCGACTGAGTCCTGTCTCCACTCATCTGCTGCTGAAACCTTCATTCATTGTTACCGCTGGACTTGACGATTCCAAATCCTGGCTGATCTCCCACATTCTCCCCTCCATAAACCTGAGCTCATTTAAAACTCTGTCACCTTTGTCTAAACTCGCAGAAAATCCTGTTCCCCTCTCATGTCTCTGCTCCCTGACCTACAATTGGCTCCTGTTCAAACAACATCTAAATTTTAAACGTCTCGTCCTTATTTTTAAATCCCTCTATGTCCTCACCCTTCCTTATCTCAGTAATCTCCTCCAGCCCCACAAACCTCTGAAACATCATGCTCCTCTAACTCTGGCCTCTTGGACTCCCCAATTTTAATTGCTCCACCATTGGAGGTAGTGGGCGCGATCTTACTGCCCATTTGCCCCAGGCTCCCACTGCATCGAGGTCGGAGAATTTGGCGGCCAGCCAAATCTCCGTTCACTGCTGCAGGATGGGAAAATCCTGCTGGCATGAACAGTGGTAAGATTTTGGCCCTCATTTTCAGTTGCCTGGACCCCAAATTCTGGAATTTCCTCCCTACAGCTCTCCGTCTCTCTGCCTCACTTTTTTCCTGTACGAGACTCCTTGAAGCATATCACTTTGGTCATCTGGCCTCATGTCAACTTACGTGGAACGGTATCGTATTTCGTTTTATCAGGTTGATGTGAAGTGCCTTGAGACGTTCCATTGTGTTGAAGGCGCTATGTAAATCTAAGCTGCTGTATTACTCCCTCAGCGTTATACTAGTTTATTTGTTCAAGCCTCTGATGTGGGCCCTGAACACACAACCTCTTGATTCCAAGGTAAAGCTGCTACCATCACACCATACGAGGTGCAGAGGAGATTCACTAGGTTGATTCCGGAGTTGAGAGGGTTGGCTTATGAGGAGAGACTGAGTAGACGGGGACTATATTCATTGGAATTCAGAAAAATGAAGGCAGATCTTATAGAAAGTTAGAAGATTATGAAAGGAATATAGAAGATAGAAGCAGGGAGGTTGTTTCCACTGGCAGGTGAAACTAGAACTAGGGGGCATGGCCTCAGAAAAGGAGCAGATTTAGGACTCAACAATTTGAGTTGAGGAGGAATTTCTTCACCCAAAAGGTTGTGAATCTGTAGAATTCCCTGCCCAGTGAAGCAGTTGAGGCTACCTCATTGAATGTTTTTAAGGCACGGACAGATAAATTTTTGAACAGTAAAAGAATTAAGGCTTATGGTGAGCAGATGGGTAAGTGGAGCTGAATCCATGAAAAGATCAGCCATGATCATATTGAATGGCGGAGCAGGCTCGAGGGGCCAGATGGCCTACTCCTGTTCTTATGTTCATGGCTGGTACCTAGGCTGAGGAAGGTGCACTAATGTGAGACACATGAGGTGCGATCTTACTGGCTGTTCACGCTACACTCCCACTCCAGCGAGGTTGAAGAATTTGGCGGCCAGCCAAATCTCCGTGCACTGAGTGAGATGGTAAAATTTGGTGGCGTGAATGGTGTTAACATTCCAGTCATGGCTTTTGATGCATGACTTAAGCATATCTTCACACATTTTTTTTTCCTTTTGGGCAATAGTGGAGGGATTTCCACCCATTGAAGTGCATCACAAGCGCTCCTCCCGTAGCCAACAAATCTGGGCTTGGTCTTGAATCCAATCTTCTAGCCCAGATGTAGGTACTGCATCACAAAGCATCTTAAGAACATAAGAACATAATAAGAACATAAGAACTAGGAGCAGGAGTAGGCCATCTGGCCCCTCGAGCCTGCTCCGCCATTCAATAAGATCATGGCTGATCTTTTTGTGGACTCAGCTCCATTTACCCGCCCGCTCACCATAACCCTTAATTCCTTTACTGTTCAAAAATGTATCTATCCTTGCCTTAAAAACATTCAATGAGGTAGCCTCAACTGCTTCACTGGGCAGGGAATTCCACAGATTCACAATCCTTTGTGTGAAGAAGTTCCTCCTCAACTCAGTCCTAAATCTGCTTCCCCTTATTTTGAGGCTATGCCCCCTAGTTCTAGTTTGACCCGCCAATGGAAACAACTTCCCTGCTTCTATCTTATCTATTCCCTTCATAATCTTTTATGTTTCCATAAGATCTCCCCTCATTCTTCTGAATTCCAATGAGTATAGCCCCAGTCTACTCAGTCTCTCCTCATAAGCCAACCCTCTCAACTCCGGAATCAACCTAGTGAATCTCCTCTGCACCCCCTCCAGTGCTAGTATATCCTTTCTCAAGTAAGGATACCAAAACTGTACACAGTACTCCAGATGTGGCCTTACCAGCACCTTATACAGCTGCAACATAATCTCGCTGTTTTTAAACTCCATCCGTCTAACAATGAAGGACAAAATTCCATTTGCCTTCTTAATTACCTGCTGCACCTGCAAACCAACTCCTTGAGATTCCTACACAAGGACACCCAGGTCCCTCTGCACAGCAGCATGCTGCAATTTTTTACCATTTAAATAATAGTCCATTTTGCTGTTATTCCTACCAAAATGGATGACCTCACATTTACCAACATTGTACTCCATCTGCCAGACCCTCGCCCACTCACTTAGATTATCTATATCCCTTTGCAGACTTTTAGCGTCCTCTGCATACTTTGCTCTTCCACCCATCTTAGTGTCATCTGCGAATTTTGACACAGTACACTTGGTCCCCAACTCCAAATCATCTATGTAAATCGTAAACAATTGCGGTCCCAACACTGATCCCTGAGGCACACCACTAGTCACTGATCACCAACCAGAAAAATGCCCATTTACCTCCACTCTTTGCTTTCTGTTAGTTAACCAATCCTCTATCCATGCTAATCCATTACCCGTAACACTGCACCTTTATCTTATGTAGCAGTCTTTGGTGCGGCACCTTGTCAAATGCCTTCTGGAAATCCAGATACACCACATCCACAGGTTCCCCATTGTCCACTGCACATATAATGTTCTCAAAGAATTCCACCAAATTAGTCAAACATGACCTGCCCTTCATGAACCCATGCTGCGTCTTACCAATGGGACAATTTATATCCAGATGTCTCGCTATTTCTTCCTTGATGATAGATTCGAGCATTTTCCCTACTACAGAAGTTAAGCTAACCGGCCTATAGTTACCAGCCTTTTGTCTACCTCCTTTTTTAAACAGTGGCGTCACATTTGCTGTTTTCCAATATGCGGGAATCACCCCACAGTCCAGTGAATTTTGGCAAATTACCACTAGTGCATTTGCTATTTCTCCCGCCATCTCTTTTAGTATCCTGGGATGCATTCCATCAGGACCAGGAGACTTGTCTACCTTCAGCCCCATTAACTTGCCCAACACTACCTCTTTTGTGATAATGATAGTTTCTAGGTCCTCACCTGCCAGAGCCTTCCTGTCATCAATTTTTGGCATGTTATTTGTGTCTTCCACTGTGAAGACGACACAAAATACCTGTTCAATGCCTCAGCCATTTTCTCATTTCCAGTTATTACGTCTCCCTTCTCATCCTCTAAAGGACCAATGTTTACATTCGCCACTCTTTTTCATTTTATATATTTATAGAAACTTTTGCTTTCTGTTTTTATATTCTGAGCTAGTTTACTCTCATAATCCATCTTACCTTTCTTTATAGCTTTTCTCGTGGCTTTCTACTGATCTTTAAAGATTTCCCAATCCTCTAGGTTCCCACTAATCTTTGCCACTTTGTATGCATTTTCTTTCAATTTGATACCCTCCTTTATTTCTTTAGATATCCATGGCTGATTATCTCTTTTCCTACAGTCCTTCCTTATCACTGGTATATACTTTTGCTGAGCACTGTGAAAAATCGCTTTGAAAGTCCTCCACTGTTCCTCAATTGTCTCACCATAAAGTTTTGCTCCCAGTCTACCTTAGCCATCTCCTCCCTCATCCCATTGTAGTCTCCTTTGTTTAAGCACAAGACACTGGTATTGGATTTTACCTTCTCAATGTGGACCAATGGTAGGTAATACATTTGGGAAGGGAAATAAATAATGAGAAGAAAAATTAAATGGCTCTAGGCTACAAGGTGCAACCTCATGTATGGAGGTAGGGGGGTGGGTGTTGTCATCTGAGCATATTGAAAGCACAGTTATAAAGGCCAATCAAATCTTGGGGATAAATACAGAGTACAGAGCTGACCAGAGTACTGCAGTCTGTATATTCAAACATCTGAGGCTGTATAGCAAAATGATACCTACCTTGAGGCATCTTAGCTGCAAGGAAAGATTGGATTGTTTGCTCTGGAAAATAAAAAGCTCAGGGGAGATATTATTCACGCATTTAATATTCTTATAGGATTAATCAGACCCTGGTTTGTTTGATCACCAAAAACTCTCAAACTGGGGATTGTCAAAGTTCAAGTTTCGAAGAGGTTTCGGAATGTTTTGATGCAATTATTTGCCAGTGCCAAAATTTGTCGATCAATTTTGACCAAATAGCATTCTGAAGTCTGCTGGGACTTCTAATATTGCTTCCAAGAATCATTTCATCGTTTCCGGCATGTTTCCAGCAAGTCCGAAGATGTGCGGGTTAGGTGGATTGGCCATGCCAAATTGACCCTAGCGTCAGGTGGATTAGCAGGGTAAATGCGTGGGGCTGCGGGAATAGGACCTGGGTGGGATTGTGGTCGGTACAGACTCGATGGGCCAAATGGCCTCCTTCTGTACTGTAGGGATTCTATGATTCTATGATGTTGTTGGAAAGCTGACTCATACATCTGTTCAGATGGCAGACTAGTGGACCTCTTCAGCTACTTACTATATTATAAAGTGGAGTCTTATATAACAAACTGAACATTTCAATCAGGGTTCACAAGAGCACTACTGTTACTGTTTCTTACAAGTGTCCAACCAAACCCATTCTAGTTTGGGGTCAAGTCCAAGGTGACTTACTGGTACATTCAGATCAGAGCCAAATGAACTGAGCCTGATTTAGTAGAAGCTCTACAATACTGGTAGTGAACTCCAAGAACTGGAGAACTTAATGAAGGGCATTGTTCCGAAGAGAAAAAATGCCTATTCCACATTTTCTGAGGGGAGACAATTTTCCTGACAGTCGATGTTACATTGATATGCTATTCACAAAGAGCAAGAAACAAATTGTTATATGAATATATATTCCACAGTGCCACATTCACTGTTGCACAGCAGTCATCAACTGAGTATCTTGACAATGGATAATAGTTCCAAATTACTTATGGGCATATTGAACTTTTAAGTAAGATACGTGTTTTTAAAATGGGAAACATAGGCAAAAACTGGGTGAGACTGCAAAGTAACCATTTGCTGGAAAATTCTAACTGTGGATTACAATTGACCAACTAGTATAGAGAGAGCAGAATGCTGCACCTATTTTTTCAGGCAAAGACACTTCAAAGGAGGAAATTCAATGCTAAAACTGAACTGTAATCTCCAGTGGAGATAATAGAAACAGATTATTATCTCAACAGAAGCCAGTTCTTGTGAGTTATAGCCCAGATGTGGATATGATATCAGTTGAAAGAAAGCAGCTTCTGGATAAAAAACATATTTGTGCTTTTTTTCCCTTGCAGGAGTACACAAGGGGTTAAAATGGGCATCTTTCCCAGGCTCGCCATCCTATCCCCGTAACTCCATACATTTACCACGGCTTATCCACCTGACCTACACATCTTTGGACACTAAGGGGCAATTTAGCATGGCCAAGCCACCTAATCTGCACATCTAGGGGCATCTAAGGGGCAACTAGACGAATACATGAATAGGATGGGAATGGAAGGATATGGACTCCGTAAGTGCATACAGTTTTAGTTTAGGCAGGCATCATATTGGCGCAGACTTAGAGGGCAGAAGGGCTTGTTCCTGTGCTGTATATATCTTTGTCTCTTTGGACTGTGGGAGGAAACCGGAGCACCCAGCAAAAATCCACGCAGACACGAGGAGAGCATAAAAACTCCACAATGTCACCCAAGGATGGAATCGAACAAGGATCTCTGATGCTGTGAGGCAGCAGTACTAACCACTTTGCCACCATTCCACAACATTTCACTATCTACCCCTCATGGACGAGCCAAAGATTGATTCATAAATTCTTTATCATTATATTTTGGAACTCGCTTCTCTACACTAATCAAATGTGTATTGTGTTGCTGTTTATTATTTTTTCTTGTGTTTTACTAATAAGCTCACTCCTCCTACAACTCAAGAAAGCCTGGCACCTTTTAAAACTTGACTACATTTGAACAGGGAAGATATGTCCAACAATGAATGGATCCTTTTTAAATTAACCTTGTTGCAACTAACCAGGCAGTTTGAATAAAGAAGGGAAGCCAGTTCTTCCCTCCGTGCCCAGGAGCATAACAGCTTGGGGGCATTTTGTCCGGAATCTTGGCAAATTGGGGGGGACTCACCCAGGGACTGGCCGCAACATGTATAATAACAGCCTGGATTTTCAGCAAATTGGCCATCATTGTTGAATTGCCACTCCAGCCGTACTTTTCTGGGCTCCAGCTCTGCTCCATGTCTCTGGCCAAATTTTCCAATGCCAGCTTCTTCAGAATTATGGAATGTGCAGTCCCATGAATAACTTAATTGCAGCACTGTCACATTGGAGAGGGGCAAAGCATCCCCCTTTTCCAGCAGTAGCTGCTGTAAGGTAAGTGAAAGTTAGTGGATGGAAGGATGAATGAGTGAATGGGTAGAGTGGTACAAAGAACAGTACAGTGCAGGAACAGGCCATTCGATCCACCAAGCCTGCGCCGATCATGTTTACCTATCTAAACCAATCACTTATACCTCTCTATTCCTCGTTTGTTCATATGCCTGTCAAGATAAGTCTTAAACGTGGCTAACGTATCTGCCTCAACTACCTCACTTGACAGTGCATTCCAGGCCGCCACCACCCTCTGTGTAAAAAGCTTTCCCTGCACATCTCCACTGAACCTTTCCTCCTTATCTTGAACTTGTGCCCACTTATAATTTTCATTTCTGCCCTGGGAAAAAGCTTCCAACAGTTCTCCCTATCTATACCTCTCATAACTTTATAACCTTCTATCAGTCTGCAGCCGCCGTCTTTCCAGGGAGAACAATCCCAGTTTATTCAATTTCTCCTCATGATAGGATGGGTAGATGGTGGGATGGTAGGTGGGTGTTATAGCAGGTGGATAGGGAATGGTAGTTGAGTAGGACGCCTAGTGGATGAGGTGGATAGGTCACGGGGTAGTTAGGTTAGGTTGGGAGGATTTGCTGGGTGGTAGGGATAGTCAGCTTTGGTCAGGGTGAGGGGATATAGTGGATTGGATCTGGATATTGATTGGGGGCCGGGGGATAGTCAGATAATTCTAGTTTAAGGGTAGCAGAAGACATATCATTCTAAATAATTGAAGGTTTAATCCAGAAAGAAAGCATGGCTTTGTTGATGCATGATTTCCGCTAATGCACAGACTGAGAAAAGATTGTAACCATTTGGATAAATTCACAGATGAAATTCTGAAGAAAGGATTTAAGGATATGTTTCATCAATGGGCTTGTTGGGCCCAGTGGTGCCTGACTTTCTAAGTACATGGGATGGCACAGTGGTTCGCACTGCGGACTCATAGTGCCAGGGAACTGGGTTTGATTCAACTTTGGGTGATGCATGTTCTCCTTGTGTCTGCGTGGGTTTCCTCCGGGTGCCCCGATTTCCTTCCACACTCCAAAGATGTGCAGGTTAAATAGATTCGCCATGCTAAATTGCCCCTTAGTGTCCAAAGATGTGCAGGTTCAGTGGATTAGCCATGGGAAATGTGTGTGGTTAGGGCAATAGGGCAGAGAAGAGAGCTTGGGTGAGTTGGAGAGAATTGGTGCAGATTTGATGGGATGAATAGCCTCTTTGTGCACTGTAGCTATTCTATAGTTCTTTGGTTTGTCCTTGCAATTTTTAAATAAATCTAGCTGTAACAATGTATATATGAATTACATCTCATCAGATATCTCTCATTTACTCATATGGTAGAATTTTACAGTCCCCAACAGTGGGTTCGCAGGTGGGATGTGGGGGAGGGGGGGGGGGGGGCGAGGGGCACATAAAATTCCCCGTGTGGCCTTCCCACCACTCTCCCAACTACCGCCAAACTGTCTGCAATTTTACATGGGTAAGGCCTAGGAGGGCCTGCACAACCTCGTGTTAGTTGAGGCCCTGAGGGCCACTTCACGGCCAGCCTCTACTTTGATGTTAGCGCGAAGAGTTCAGGGGTAGTGTGAAGCCCGACAGGTCACCCTGCTCAGACCTCTGGCAGGCAGGTGGGGTACCTCCCTCATTGGCTGCCTTCCCATATCAGGCACACCACAAGATCCAGCACCCATAGTTGCTCTCTCCCCCCCAGCTCTGCCTGCCCCTCCCTCTCTCACTTCTTCATCAAGCCACCCAGCCCCTCTCTCCATCCCCACCCCGGGCCTCAGCCCCCCGCCTTTCTATTGTGAGGAAACCTCACCATCTCAATAACCCTGCCCACGGAGTCTGCAGCTAGAAACTGGTCCATTTTGTAACTACATTAAATCCTGAAATCCAAAGTATTCACAAACCCCAATATAAAATCCAAATATCTCCAGCTAGAGGTAAGATACATAGAATCAAAGAAGATAGGAGCAGGAGGAAGCCATTTGGCCCTTTGAGCCTGCTCTGCCATTCATTACGATCATCCAACTCTATAGCCTAATCCTGCTCTCTCACCATAACCTTTAATCCCATTCGCTCCAAGTGTTATATCCAGCTGCCTCTTGAATACATTCAATGTTTTGTCATCAACTACAACCTGTGATAATGAATTCCACAGGCTCATCACTCTTTGGGTGAAGAAATGTCTCCTCACCTCCGTCCTAAATGGTCTGCCCTGAATCCTCAGACTGTGACCCCCGGTTCTGGACTCCATCGGGAACATCCTCCCTGCATCTATCCTGTTTTGACCTGTTAGAATTTTATAAGTCTCAATTCCCCCCCCATTTGTCTGAACTCCATACCTTCCACCTTGAAGGGAAGAATGAGAAATATCCCAAAGAACATCAACATCCTCACCATTCTCAATCTTCATTTTTTATTTCTTTCTTACTCCATCCAACGTTTCATGGGCCACTGAGGCTCTTTCCTAACCCAAGATTGTAGATGTTGACTTCTCACCACAGAGAGGAAACCATTTGCTTCCTGCCTCTGTGCCAAATGACAGAAGATCGCGGTACTTCATTTAACTGCCCTTCCCTCTGCCTTTCGCATATGTTATCGAAGCCTTTCACCTTTCACTCATCAGGACAGGCGCGAGCATGTTAAACTGTGAAGGGGAGAATTCATACTACGTGAGAAAGGGACCAGTGTTAACTAGTTGGCAAGTGGATTTTCAGTGGTTGAGACGTTGCCATGGAGAGTGCACCAGAGAACAGCATTGCAACTCATGGCCTGTTTGCAGCAGGTGACTTAGGGTGGCAACATCAGAGTTGCTCACACCCCTGTTCTTGTTCTCCAGAAATGGAAGTCAGGAGTTTAGCCCAGCTTCCATTCAACCAGTGAAGCAGCCACGGTAAAATGGAATTTTTTAAAAATGCCCGATACTTGTTCTTCCATTCCCTGTTAAAATCAGTCCCTAACCTCCACTAGGGGAAACTAGTAATAGCTGCGGTAACATGATGGAAATCGGGCATTCACTACGTGAAGAATCACAGACACAAGTCCACATCCCAGTGCTCCATTGTGCTGATTGCTGTAGCATTCCACCAGCGTTCTACAAGTTAGACATTGATTTGGAGTGTGGCCCTCTCTGCACTGCATTATCATGCAGCAAACTCTTGGGAAGGCGATGGTCTAGTGGTATTATCACTCTTGTTTCAATTCAAAAAAGAAGTCAATTCTAATTCCTTGTCATAATTGTAGAATCATACAAAATAAGCCATTGGCTGCATTGTGCCGAGAGTCATTGGGCGGGATTTTCCAGCTGGGCTCGCTCCAAGACTGGAAAATCCCGCCCAAGGTCAACGGACCGTTGCATGGTCCACCCCCACCCACAGAGTCATACAGAGCAGAAAAGGCCCTTCGGCCCATTGAGTCTACACCGACAATATCTACTATGCTAATCCCATTTTCCTGCACTTGAATATTATATTTCAAGTGCTCATCCAAATACTTTTAAAGCACTTTGTAGGCACTCTGCAATTAGCCCTATTCTTCAAGCATATATCCAATTCCCTTTTTAATGTTGCAGTTGAATCTGTTTTCACTATCCTTTCATGCATGTTGTGATTAACAGCCACTTGTCTTTTGTGCTTCTAATACTAACCTTCCAGTTTCTGCCCCCTTGTTGCTGACCATTGGAAATATCTTTTCACCATTTAATCTCTCAAGCCCTGATATAGTTTTAAACCTTTCCGCTAGATTTCCCTTTAATCTTCTCTGAATACAATCCCATTTCTTTTTAAGTTTCTCCTCACATTTTTCCTCCTCTTTTACTAAATTTTCAGATTTTTTTTTAGGAACGGGAAAAAAAGTGTCATAATTTCTGGGAGGCAATCATTTTTCCGTTATAGGTTTTATTGTATAAGAACAGGAGATCTGTGAATAGTTAGGGAGAGGGTTCAAAACTTGACTTACTGGTTTCAGCATTATCCCATGGATTTTCCATGTCCATCTTTTATTCCATTTTATTGTGCAAATCTATCACAATCACATTACACAGGCTCTTGATACCAACTTGCTGAAATGGCTAAAATATCTGGGCAATAAGCACTGGAAAATATAGCCAAATGCATCCTGACTGATTACTACAGATAGCGTTGCACTGGTGAGTGAAAACTCTTGCCAGCATTAAAACATCATGTACAATTAGGCTCCAAAAAGTGGTGATTCATCCTGGCTAGATCTGCTTTTTCATTAAGTGAATTCCTTATATGATGGTGGAATTCACAGATTCAAATGTGTCAGCATAAAGCGGTGATGTGCGTCTTCTGGCTCGTGAGCCATTTAAAATCCAGCTACTGTCACCCTCAGCAGATTTACTGTTCCACGCATTGCAACTCGCGGCCTGTTTGCAGCAGGTGACTTAGGGTGGCAACATCAGAGTTGCTCACACCCCTGTTCTTGTTCTCCAGAAATGGAAGTCAGGAGCTTAGCTCAGCTTCCATTCAACCAGTGAAGCAGCCACGGTAAAATGGAATTTTAAAAAAATGTCCGATATTTGTTCTTCCATTCCCTGTTAAAATCAGTCCCTAACCTCCACTAGGGGAAACTAGTAATAGCTGCGGTAACATGATGGAAATCGGGCATTCACTATGTGAAGAATCACAGACACAGATCCACATCCCAGTGCTCCATTGTGCTGATTGCTGTAGCATTCCACCAGCGTTCTACGAGTTAGACATTGATTTGGAGTGTGGCCCTCTCTGCACTGCATTATCATGCAGCAAACTCTTGGGAAGGCGATGGTCTAGTGGTATTATCGCTAGATTATTAATCCCAAAACTCAGCTAATGTCCTGGAGACCTGTGTTCGAATCCCACCATGGCAGATGGTGGAATTTGAATTCAATGAAAAATATCTGGAATTAAGAGTCTACTGATGACCATGAAACCATTGTCGATTGTCAGAAAAACCCATCTGGTTCACTAATGTCCCGTTAGGGAAGGAAATCTGCTGCCCTTACCTGGTCTGGCCTACATGTGACTCCAGAGCCACAGCAATGTGGTTAACTCTCAACAGCCCACTGAACAAGGGGCAACCCAGGGATGGGCAATAAATGCTGGCCAGCCAGCGACGGCCAGGTCTCACGAATGAATAAAAATCTGTAAACAGACATGGCGTCGGTCACGAATAAAGGACTCATGTGAAAATAAATATGGAAAAGAAAAAAAAGCTTAAAGCACTTGAGTAACTTCAAGGAGACCGGGGAGAAATGAAACAAAAGAGACAGGTTCTGATAAGAATTTTCCATTGTTTTACAATAAAAAATACATTCATACAGAAATATAACAATCTTGCAAAAAACGATTTCAAATAAAACCTTGTAAAAAGATTTCAAATAACAAAATTTTACAAAGAGGTTTGGAGATAAACAGGGCTTTTAAAAAGAAATGTGAAACATCAATAATAAGAACAATTTTAATTGCAAGCCAAAGGTCATACGGTTTCATTAAGGCTCCATTATCCACAGAACAGTACGTGTACTGCTCATTGGTAAGGTAATAGAAAAATAGTACATGGCCTAACCTTTTCTTCCAGTGAATTCAACCTTTTTTTTTATATATTGCATTAAAAAGCACAAGCTGATTCAAGTTTTTAAACTTTCTGTTATTGGTATCTTTACTTAGTGGCTTGTTACGGCTAGGTAGAGCGTAGCATACACGTGCAGAGTTTACAAAATGCCATAAATTGTCTTCAGAAAAAAAAAAGCAGCTGCCTCTTATGGTTTTGGCAAATAAAAAAATGCATAGAAGGGAAGGTGTGTATGTCTTTGCCCTCAAAACCATGCGTTTTTGTGTAAACATTGTACCATCCAACTGCATTCCTCTCCACCACTAACTAACCCAGCCCGCATTGGGGAGGGAGCGGGGGCGGGAGGGGGGGGCTTGTCTGACAACTTAATCAGCAACAGTTCCTGATGTTCAAGGATATTTGTGTTTTTATTTTGTGCGTTTTTAAAAAAAAATACCCAGTTGATTAAAATTCAGTAAGCGACTCCCGTCGGCCTTTTGGGACTGTGAAATACAGCTGGCTATCTGACCGTATTCGCAACCCTGGCCATCGCGTTTTCACTGGTCTGCTAGAAAATGCTTCTCAGGCCCATCCATTGATGGGTCAAATTAAGATATTGTACTCTAGACAGCTCAATATCTATTGTGCCGAATCAGCAGGCTACAAAAGGAAATTAGTGCTAGCAAAGGCCCCAGCGAGCCACTTTATCTGATTCCTCCCGTCCTAGAGTCTCTCTAATGTCACTGTTAACCATTATAAATCTTCCGTTTTACTGCATTAGGGTTATAAGCAAAAATGCTTTTTCCGAATTAACAGTGCTTTACAGCCGAGTAATTTGTCATGGCCATCTTTAATCCTTAGAGTACTAGGAATGTGTTACCGTTAACAGCACGTCAATATATTTTTTCATAATATAAAAAAAAACACCTTTAATAGATCATTTTAATACATTATATTCAGTCAAAATAAAAAAATAAAATAACTAATATTTAATACTTGGGTAGACAAAAATTGGCATTTAGTACTCGAGAAGATTTCAAGAAAAGCTTTTTTTTTATTGTTTCAAAGACAGAAAGAGGCATAGAGTACAAGATCATGTGATAGGGAGCCTTAATGGAGCCCAATTCCCCTATACCCCTGTCTGGTGACCCACATGAGATTGCTACAGTAAGTGGTGTAGCAAGGTCACTTTCATAAGGCACCATTATTTCATGTCAACAGTGCATTTACATTTAGAAACCAGAAATTAGTCCTTAGGCATAAATAAAAAGACCAAAATTAGCTGCTTAAGTAAATCAGTTGCTAAGCTATAGTGGTATCCAACCAAAAAAAGTCCAGGCTTCCTTTACGTTATGTAACATTTGCCCAACTAGATTTTTTTTTAAACTGCACATAATTGGAATCAAATTGCAGTCCCCAATTACAAAGAATGAAAAGTGTACAATCCCCAGAATCATGCAACACCTTTCCTATTTATTATGAAAGTTATAGTTGTGTTATATCCTTAATACACAGCTTATACAATGGATTACAAATTAGCTTTTTTTGTAGCAAGTGAACAAGGCTACTCGACACATTGCACATTTATCAGCTGCACCAGACACCAAAAGCTCCTCTCGCATGGGAAAGGGGTCAGTCTCCTGTCCAGGTTCAGCGCCTTCCTTAAGGCATGGAACATCGAAGACATTTGGCGGTTATCCCATCTCCAGGTACGTCCCTCTCTCTTATTTTCTCTTTCGTTCGCGCTCACACACACTCATCCAGCCCATTTTTAAACGCAATCTTACCTCACCACAAGAAAAAAATCATTGGTTCCTCATCATACAGTCAACCCAGTCAACAATGCTCTCAGTACACATGCTCACAGCAGGGAGGGGGCTTGGCAGCCACTCATACAGTCAGGTACACCAGCATGTGCATCAGGAAATGACCCAACACACCATGTACCATGGTTGCTATGCTGCGATTCACACTTGACAGTCTCTGAGAACACCCTGACAAAAAGGCCCTGGAGGCTACTGGGTAGGGTGCAAAATGGCATGCTTTGGCTGGAGCATACGTTCCTCCTCGTCTGGCAGTTCAATTGTGAATCTGAATCGCCAACCGACTTTTACTCTGGACACTTTCAGATGTGTCTCTTCATGTGAAGGGCCAAGTGGTCAGACCTGGAGAAACACCTGAGGCGGGGAGGGAGGGCAGGGGGGAACAAGAAGCAAATGAAAAAGGAATTACATTGGGTAAACACCATTTGATTTGATTTGTTATTGTCACATGTATTGGGATACAGTGAAAAGTATTGTTTCTTGCACACTATTTGGACAAAGCATACCGTTCATAGAGTACACAGGGTAGAAGGAAAGGTTAGCGGTGCAGAATGTAGCGTTACAGTTATAGCAATGTGTAGACAAAGATCAGCTTCATATGTGATAGGTCTATCCATGGATTTAACTGGTACACAATTTATAGCCCCTGTACTAGATTTTACACTGGTTCGGATTCAAAACCTACTCAGCTTTTTGAGGCTCCAATCGCTTAAACCAGTTTTGTTTGAAAAGGAGCATTCAAGGTTTTAAAGTTTACTTATTAGTGTTGCAAGTAGGCTTACATTAACACTGCAACGAAGTTACTGTGAAAATCCCCTAGACGACACACTCTGGTGCCTGTTCGGGTACACTAAGGGAGAATTTAAGCATGGCCAATGCATCTAACCAGGGGAGAACGTGCAGACTCCACACAGACAGTGACCCAAGCCAGGAATCGAACCCAGGTCCCTGGTGCTGTGAGGCAGCAGTGCTAACCACCGTGCCACCCATGGTTTGCAGGTTTCAATCTCAGATTGCTTGTCACTCAGGTCAACCAAGTCCCACCACGTGACGTGCAGAAATCGGCCTCAGTGGCAACAGATAAGACAGACAGATGCTGCATTTTAAGCTCTCCCCTCGGTCAAATAGAAGGTTGTGGCTTCAACAACAAGTGTCATCCCAGCTGAAAGAGGCTCGCTGGGCAGGGAAAGAAAGTAGTGGAGACATATTGCTTACTGCATTTAATGCTAGTCCGAACCATTCAACGCTGCTTGGTTAAAGAATAAACGAAGAACTGTCTGCAGGGTATTAAATCATCCACCTGTCTCACATTTCTCTCCATTCATCACTGCGGTATTCTGTCCTTCCTGATTTAGTAATTAGATTACTCCAAACTCACAGATATAGGCCGACAGAGTTGCCAGGACATGCTTTTCCTTTTAAGGAATTATGGGTAAATACAGTCAAGGATTATGACGCCTGGGGACATCATTTACCCACAATCCTTTAGCATAACAATGGACGAGGTCAAAGCAAGTGAGCAAAGAATGCTCTGATCACAAGAGTATCGAATAGGCAAACACATGAACCACTTGGCTTAGATTCACTCATATCATGATTTCTAACTGGTTTTAAATAATGAACAGTATTTGCCGATGGGAAATTATTTTGTCATTAAAAATACCTGCCTGTCACATCCAGTATTGTCGCTTAGAATCATAGTGCAGAAGGAGGCCATTTGGCCCATCGAGTCAGCACTGACAACAATCCCACCCAAACCCCATCTCCGTAACCCCACATATTTACTGCGCTAATCTCGCTAACCTACGCATCCCGGGACACTAAGGGGCAATTTAGCCCTATCAACCTAACTCACACATCTTTGGACTATGGGAGGAAACCGGAGCACCCGGAGGAAACCCACCCAGACATGGGGAGAACGTGCAGACTCCACACAGACAGTGGTCCCAAGCCGGGAATCGAACCCAGGTCCCTGGCGCTATGAGGCAGCAGTGCTAACCACTGTGCCACCATGCCGCCCCTTACACTTAGGCATAGCAGCGCGATGTACAATGTGGCTGAAATTGCTGCAACAATGTTACCTCAGACATTTGCAATCTGTAATTTGTAAGGGTGCTGGGAAGACGTTCTGAGTGAAGGAGAATGGGCATTGCTTGAGAGAATGCGCGTCGTACAATGGTTCTTCTGTGCACTTGCGTCAGTTCCTTTTTTTAAAAAATGTGTTGATTGGCAAGAAAACTAGCAATTTGGTTCCAAGTTCTTTCATATTTTCTATTCTCCGCTTCCACCCCCTCCCCCCTCCTGGCCCCCCCACCCCCACACTTCTTTAGGACCCCTTGCTCAGTGTCACATGTCCTCTTTACCTTCCTCTCCCAGCCTCCTTATCAGGACATTTCCTGAGGCGCTGAGAAAAGAGAATGGGCAGTGGCCTGATGAATCACTGCGGAGCTCGGAAATGCAGTGAAATTAATGAAGGGGAGTGGAAAGTCCGAGCAATTTACCTGTCACAATGAGAGCATTTAAAGGGTTTTGCCCCAGTGTGTTTCCTGAAATGCCTGGTCAGCTCGTCACTCCGTGCAAACCGCCATTCGCAACCTTCCCATGAACACCTGTAAGGTTTTTCCCCTGTGGAGAGAAAATAAAGGCACCTTATAAGCAGCAGAATAAAACTCGCATCCGCCACAGTGAGAAACTGAGCCACTTACAGCATCAAACAAAATAAGTCTGATCAAAACAGATTTCCAGCCGTCAAATTGATACATACCTGCCCGGTTTTAATTACACCTATTTGATTCACGTGGTACCTTGCCATGTGACGAAGCACAGGAGATGCTAACTCTAACATACCATCAGCTGAAGTCCAATACGTTTTGAAATTTTACTTCACTTTCGCCTATCGTCGCAACAGGTCCACACCAAACGCCATCTCCCTCGCCCCACATTCAACCCTGGAACAGTAAGAAGTCTCACAACACCAGGTTAAATCCAACAGGTTTATTTGGAATCATGAGCTTTCGGAGCGCTGCTCCTTCATCAGGTGAGTCACCTATTACCGTAACCCTGTACATTTAGCCTGCTAATCCCTTAATCTACACATTTTTGGACACTAAGGGACAATTTACCCTCGCCAATCACCTGATGAAGGAGCAGCGCTCTGAAAGCTCGTGATTCCAAATAAACCTGTTGGACTTTAACCTGGTGTTGTGAGACTTCTTACTGTACCCACCCCAGTCCAACAGCTGCATCTCCACATCATGTTAACCCTGGAACACCTGGATAACAAGAAAACCTAAGTCAGACTCCTATTTATTGACTACAGCTCAGCCTTCAACACCATTATTCCTACGAAACTCATCTCCAAACTCCATGGCCTGGGGCTCTGCTCCTCCCTCTGCGACTGAATCCTGAACTTCCTAACCCACAGACTGCAAGTATAGGCAACAACACCTCCTCCACGATCATCCTCAGTACCGGTGCCCCACAAGGCTGTGTTCTCCGCCCCCTACTATACTCCTTATACACTAATGACTGTGTGGCCAAATTCCCCTCCAAATCGATTTTCAAGTTTGCTGATGACACCACCCGAGTGGGTCGGATCTCAAACAATGATGAGATGGAGAGAGAGAATCTGATGAAATAGTGCAACAACAATAATCTCTCCCTCAATCTCAGTAAAATGAAGGAGATACTCATCAACCTCAGGAAGCGTAGTGGAGAACATGCCCCTGTCCACATGAATGAGGGCGAAGTAGAAAGGGTTGAGAGCTTCAAGTTTTTAGATGTCCAGATCACCAACAATCTGTCCTGGTCCCTCCATGCTGACACTATAGTTAAGAAAGACCACCATCGCCTCTACTTTTTAAGGAGGCTGAGGAAATTCAGCATTTCCGCTACGACTCTTTACAGATGCACCATTGAAAGCATTCTTTCTGGTTGTATCACAGCTTGGTATGGCTCCTGCTCTGCCCAAGACCGCAAGGAACTACAAAGGGTTGTGAACAAAGCCCAGTCCAACACGCAAACCAGCCTCCCACCCATTGTCTACATTTTGCGCTGCCTCGGAAAAGCCCCTTACGATACTCCTTATACACTTATGACTGTGTGTCCAAATTCCCCTCCAACTCGATATCCATGTTTGCTGATGACACCACCGTAGTGGGTTGGATCAAAAACCCCATGCATCCCGGGCATACTCTCTTCCACCTTCTTCTGTCGGGAAATAGTTACAAACATCTGAGAACATGTACCAACTGACTGAAGAACAGCTTCCTCCCTGCTGCCAGAATTTTGAACGGACTACATATATAAGTTGATCTTTCTCTACACCCTAGCTATGACTGTAACACTACATTCTGCACTCTCTCCTTTCCTTCTCCCCTATATACTCTATGAACAGTATGTTTCTGTCTGTATGGCGCGCAAGAAACAATACTTTTTACTTTATACCAATATATGTGACAATAATAAATCGAATCACAATAAGTACCCAGTCTCTAGGATGCTTTCCAGGAATCACTCGGCAATAAGATGACCTGCTTCCACTCACTACCTTTTCTCTTTTCAAGCTATAGACTGAGAAATTGAGGGGGGGGCGGGGGGGGGGGGGGGGGGGGGGGGAGTCTTGGCTGTGGGAGAGTTGAAATCGGGAGACAGCATGGGGGAGAGAAGGAGGGAGGGAGGCAGAGAGGGAGAGAGCAAGAGACAGAAGGAGGGAGAGAGAGAGAGCAAGAGATAGAGGGAGGGAGAGAGGAAGAAAGGGAGAGAGACAGGGAGAGACAGAGGGAGACAGCAAGAGAGAGGGGGAGGGAAGGAGAGAGACAGTGAGAGATGTCGGGAGGGAGAGAGGAAGGGTGAGAGACGGCGGGAAGGAGAGAGGGAGGGTGAGAGACGGCGGGAAGGAGAGAGGGAGGGTGAGAGACGGCGGGAAGGAGAGAGGGAGGGTGAGAGACGGCGGGAAGGAGAGAGGGAGGGTGAGAGACGGCGGGAAGGAGAGTGGGAGGGCGGGAGACGGCTGGAGGGAGAGAGGGAGGGTGAGAGACGGCGGGAGGGAGAAAGGGAGGGCGAGAGACAGCGGGAGGGAGATAGGGAAGGTGAGAGACGGCGGGAGGGAGAAAGAGAGGGCGAGAGACGGCGGGAGGGAGAAAGGGAAGGTGAGAGACGGCGGGAGGGAGATAGGGAAGGTGAGAGACGGCGGGAGGGAGATAGGGAAGGCGAGAGACGGCGGGAGGGAGATAGGGAAGGTGAGAGACGGCGGGAGGGAGAAAGGGAAGGCGTGAGACGGCGGGAGGGAGATAGGGAAGGCGAGAGATGGCGGGAGGGAGAAAGGGAGGGCGAGACACGGCGGGAGGGAGTTAGGGAAGGTGAGAGACGGCGGGAGGGAGAAAGGGAAGGTGAGAGACGGCGGGAGGGAGTTAGGGAAGGTGAGAGACGGCGGGAGGGAGAAAGGGAAGGTGAGAGACGGCGGGAGGGCGAGAGATGGCGGGAGGGAGAAAGGGAAGGTGAGAGACGGCGGGAGGGAGAAAGGGAAGGCGAGAGACGGCGGGAGGGCGAGAGACGGCGGGAGGGAGAAAGGGAAGGTGAGAGACGGCGGGAGGGAGAAAGGGAAGGCGTGAGACGGCGGGGGAAAGATGGAAGGCGAGAGACGGCGGGAGGGAGAAAGGGAGGGAAAGAGGGAGGGCGAGAGACGGCGGGAGGGAGATAGGGAAGGTGAGAGACGGCGGGAGGGAGATAGGGAAGGCGAGAGACAGCGGGAGGGGGGGGGTGGAGAGAGAGGGAGTGAGAGAGGGAGAGCAAGTGGAATGGCGAATGGGAGTGCAGTGCACAATGGTTAGCACTGCGGCCCCACAGTGCAAGACACTAGGGTTCAATTCCAGCCTCGGGTCACTGTCTATGTGGAGTTTGTACATTCCCCCCATGTGGGTTTCCTCCAGGTGCTCCGGTTTCCTCCCACAGTGCAAAGATGTGTGCGCTAGGTTGACTGGCCATGCTAAATTGCCCCTGAGTGTCAGGGGATTACGAGTGAAATGAAGGTTATGGAAAGAGGACCTGGTTAGGATTGTGGTCGGTGCAGACACGATGGGCCAAATGGCCTCACTCAGCACTGTAGGGATGCTATAATTCTATGAGAGAGAGTGGGAGGGTGAGAGAGAGGGAGAGAGACGGAACGTGTGCGAGAGGAAGAGAGAGAGAGATGGAGCGCGCGCGAGTGACGGAGCGTGAGCGCGAGAGAGACTGAACGTGGGAGCGAGAGTGAGATGGAGCGTGCGTGAGAGAGTGAGAGAGACCGAGCGTGCGCGAGGGAGGGGGGGTGGGACGGAGAGTGCGCGAGAGAGAAAGAGAGACGGAGCTTGCGTGAGAGACAGATGGAGCTCGTGTGAGAGAGAGAGAGGCAGATGACGAAAGGGAGATAGAGAGTGAGAGCGTGAGAGGGAGATAGAGTGTGAGAGCGTGAGAGAGATAGAGAGTGAGAGTGCAAGAGAGACAGACAGTGAGAGCGCGAGAGGGAGATAAAGAGTGAGAGCGTCAGAGGGAGATAGAGAATGAGAGCGTGAGAGGGAGATAGCGAGCGAGAGCGTGAGGGAGAGAGAGAGTGAGAGCGCGAGAGGGAGATAGAGAGTGAGAGCATGAGGGAGAGAGTGAGAGCGTGAGAGATAGAGAGTGAGAGAGCGAGAGAGAGATAGAGAGTGAGAGCATGAGAGGAAGACAGAGAGCGAGAGCGTGAGAGGGAGATAGAGAGTGAGAGCGTGAGAGAGAGATAGAGAGTGAGAGCGCGAGAGGGAGATAGAGAGGGAGAGAGCGAGAGAGAGAGATAGAGAGTGAGAGAGCGCGAGAGAGATAGAGAGTGAGAGCGTGAGAGGGAGACGGAGAGTGAGAGCTTGAGAGGGAGATAGAGAGTGACAGCGTGAGGAGAGATAGAGTGTGAGAGGGAGATAGCGAGCGAGAGCGTGAGGGAGAGAGAGAGTGAGAGCGCGAGAGGGGGATAGAGAGTGTCAGCGTGAGATAGAGAGTGAGAGCGTGAGAGAGAGATAGAGAGTGAGAGCGCGAGAGGGAGATAGAGAGGGAGAGAGCGAGAGAGAGATAGAGAGTGAGAGCGCGATAGGTAGATAGAGAGTGAGAGAGCGCGAGAGAGATAGAGAGTGAGAGCGTGAGAGGAAGATAGAGAGTGAGAGCGTGAGAGGGGGATAGAGAGCGTGAGAGGGAGAGATAGAGAGTGAGAGCGTGAGGGAGAGATAGAGAGTGAGAGCGCGAGAGAGGAGATAGAGAGTGTGAGAGTGAGGGAGAGATAGAGAGTGAGAGCGTGAGAGGGAGATAGAGAGTGAGAGCATGAGGGAGAGATACAGAGTGAAAGGGCGAGAGGGAGATAGAGAGTGAGAGCGCAAGAGAGAAAGAGAGGGAGAGATAGAGAGTGAGAGCGTGAGAGAGAGATAGAGAATGAGAGCGTGAGAGAGACATAGTGAGAGGGAGATAGGGAGTGAGAGCGTGAGGGAGAGATAGAGAGTGGGTGCGTGAGAGAGAAATAGAGAGTGAGAGTGCGAGAGAGTGATAAGAGAGTGCGAGCGTGAGAGGGAGACAGGGAGATAGAGAGTGAGAGGGAGAGATAGAGAGTGAGAGCGCGAGAGGGAGATAGAGAGTGAGAGCGTGAGAGGGAGATAGAGAGTGAGTGCGTGAGAGGGAGATAAAGAGTGAGCGCGTGAGAGGGAGATAGAGAGTGAGTGCGTGAGAGGGAGATAAAGAGTGAGAGCGTGAGAGGGAGATAGAGAGTGAGAGCGCGAGAGGGAGATAGAGAGTGAGAGCGTGAGGGAGGGATACACAGTGAGAGCGCGAGAGGGAGATAGAGAGTGAGAGCGTGACAGGGAGATAGAGAGTGAGAGCGTGAGAGGGAGATAGAGAGTGAGAGCGCGAGAGGGAGATAGAGAGTGAGAGTGTGAGAGGGTGATAGAGAGTGAGAGCGTGAGAGGGGGATAGAGAGCGAGAGCATGAGAGGGAGAGATAGAGAGTGAGAGCGTGAGGGAGAGATAGAGAGTGAGAGCGCGAGAGGGAGATAGAGAGTGTGAGCGTGAGGGAGAGATAGAGAGTGAGAGCGTGAGAGGGAGATAGAGAGTGCGAGCGTGAGAGGGATATAGAGAGTGAGAGCGTGAGAGGGAGATAGAGAGTGAGAGCGTGAGAGAGGGATACAGAGTGAGAGCGCGAGAGGGAGATAGAGAGTGTGAGCGTGAGAGGGAGATAGAGAGTGAGAGCGTGAGAGGGAGATAGAGAGTGAGAGCGTGAGAGGGAAATAGAGAGTGAGAGCATGAGGGAGAGATACAGAGTGAGAGGGCGAGAGGGAGATAGAGAGTGAGAGCGCAAGAGAGAGAGAGGGAGAGATAGAGAGTGAGAGCGTGAGAGGGAGATAGAGAGTGAGAGTGCGAGAGAGAGATAGAGAGTGAGAGCGCGAGAGGGAGATAGAGAGTGAGACAGCGACAGAGAGAGAGAGAGAGAGTGAGAGTGCGAGGGAGAGATAAAGAGTGAGAGCGCGAGAGGGAGATAGAGAGTCAGAGCGCGAGAGGGAGATAGAGAACGAGAGCGTGAGGGAGAAATAGAGAGTGAGAGTGCGAGAGAGGGATAAAGAGTGAGAGTGCGAGAGAGAGATAGAGAGGGAGAGTGCGAGAGGGAGATAAAGAGTGACAGCGCGAGAGAGAGAGAGTGAGAGCGTGAGAGGGAGAGATAGAGAGTGAGGGGGAGATTGAGTGTGAGAGTGCGGGAGAGAGATAGAGAGTGAGAGCGTGAGAGGGAGATAGAGAGTGAGAGCATGAGAGGGAGATAGACAGTGAGAGTGCGAGAGAGAGATAGAGAGTGAGAGGGAGATAGAGAGTGAGAGCATGAGAGAAACATAGAGAGTGAGAGGGAGATAGGGAGTGAGAGCGTGAGGGAGAGATAGAGAGTGGGAGCGTGAGAGAGATAGAGAGTGAGAGTGCGAGAGAGAGATAAGAGAGTGAGAGCGTGAGAGGGAGTTAGAGAGTGGGAGCGTGACAGGGAGATAGAGAGTGAGAGGGAGAGATAGAGAGTGAGAGTGTGAGGGAGAGATAGAGAGTGAGAGCGCGAGAGGGAGATAGAGAGTGAAAGCGTGAGAGGGAGATAGAGAGTGAGAGCGCGAGAGAGAGATTGAGAGTGAGAGCGGGAGAGAGATAGAGAGTGAAAGCGTGAGACGGAGAGAGTGAGAGCGCGAGAGAGAGATAGAGAGTGAGAGCGCGAGAGAGATAGAGAGTGAGAGCGTGAGAGGGAGATAGAGAGTGTGAGCATGAGGGAGAGATAGAGAGTGAGAGCGTGAGAGGGAGATCGAGAGTGAGAGCGCGAGAGGGCGATAGAGAGTGAGACTGCGACAGAGAGAGAGAGTGAGAGTGCGAGGGAGAGATAAAGAGTGCGAGCGCGAGAGGGAGATAGAGAGTCAGAGCGCGAGAGGGAGATAGAGAGTGAGAGCGCGAGAGGGAGATAGAGAGTCAGAGCGCGAGAGGGAGATAGAGAGTCAGAGCGCGAAAGGGAGATAGAGAGTCAGAGCGCGAGAGGGAGATAGAGAGTCAGAGCGCGAGAGGGAGATGGAGAATGAGAGCGTGAGGGAGAAATAGAGAGTGAGAGTGCGAGAGAGGGATAAAGAGTGAGAGTGCGAGAGATAGAGCGTGAGAGCGTGAGGGAGAGATAGAGGGTGAGAGCATGAGAGGGAGATAGAGAGTGAGAGTGCGAGAGAGAGATAGAGAGTGAGAGCGTGAGAGTGAGATAGAGAGTGAGAGCGTGAGAGGGAGATAGAGAGTGGGAGCGTGAGAGGGACATAGAGAGTGAGAGCGCGACAGAGAGATTGAGAGTGAGAGCACGAGAGAGAGATAGAGAGTGAAAGCGTGAGAGGGAGATAGAGAGTGAGAGCGCGAGAGAGAGATAGAGAGTGAGAGCGCGAGAGAGAGATAGAGAGTGAGAGCGTGAGGGAGAGAAAGAGTGTGACAGCGTATGAGGCAGATCGAGAGTGAGAGCTCGAGAGGGAGATAGAGCGTGAGAGGGAGATAGAGAGTGAGAGCGCGAGACAGAGATAGAGAGTGAGATCGCCAGAGGGAGATAGAGAGTGAGAGCGTGAGAGGGAGATAGAGTGAGAGTGCGAGAGAGAGATAGAGAGTGAAAGCGCGAGAGGGAGATAGGGAGTGAGAGTGAGAGGGAGATAGAGAGTTAGAGTGAGAGGGAGATAGAGAGTGAGAGTGCGAGAGATAGATAGAGAGAGCATGAGAGGGAGATAGAGAGTTAGAGCGCGACAGGGAGATAGAGAGTGTGAGCGCGAGAGAGAGAGAGATAGAGTGAGAGCGCAAGAGAGAGATGGAGAGTAAGAGCGTGAGAGGGAGAGATAGAGAGTGAGAGCGTGAGAGGGAGATAGAGAGTGAGAGTACGAGAGAGAGATAGAGAGTGAGAGGGAGACAGAGAGTGGGTGCGTGAGAGAGAAATAGAGAGTGAGAGTGTGAGAGAGAGATAGAGAGTGAGAGTGTGAGAGAGAGATAAGAGAGTGAGAGCGTGAGAGGGAGATAGAGAGTGGGAGAGTGACAGGGAGATAGAGAGTGAGAGGGAGAGATAGAGAGTGACAGCGCGAGTTGGAGATAGAGAGTGAGAGCGCGAGAGGGAGATAGAGAGTGAGTGCGTCAGAGGGAGATAGAGAGTGAGACTGCGACAGAGAGAGAGAGAGTGAGAGTGCGAGGGAGAGATAAAGAGTGAGAGCGTGAGAGGGAGATAGAGAGTGTGAGCGTGAGAGGGAGATAGAGAGTGAGAGCGTGAGAGGGATATAGAGAGTGAGAGCATGAGAGGGAGATAGAGAGTGAGAGCGTGAGGGAGGGATACAGAGTGAGAGCGCGAGAGGGAGATAGAGAGTGAGAGCGTGAGAGGGAAATGGAGAGTGAGAGCATGAGGGAGAGATACAGAGTGAGAGGGAGATAGAGAGTGAGAGCGCGAGAGAGAGAGAGAGGGAGAGATAGAGAGTGAGAGCGTGAGAGGGAGATAGAGAGTGAGAGTGCGAGAGAGAGATAGAGTGTGAGAGCGCGAGAGGGAGATAGAGAGTGAGACTGCGACAGCGAGAGAGAGTGAGAGTGCGAGGGAGAGATAAAGAGTGAGAGCGCGAGAGGGAGATAGAGAGTCAGAGCGCGAGAGGGAGATAGAGAACGAGAGCGTGAGGGAGAAATAGAGAGTGAGAGTGCGAGAGAGGGATAAAGAGTGAGAGCGTGAGAGGGAGATAGAGAGTGAGAGCATGAGAGGGAGATAGAGAGTGAGAGTGCGAGAGAGAGATAGAGAGTGAGAGGGAGATAGAGAGTGAGAGTGTGAGAGAGACATAGAGAGTGAGAGGGAGATAGGGAGTGAGAGCGTGAGGGAGAGATAGAGAGTGGGAGCGTGAGAGAGAGATAGAGAGTGAGAGTGCGAGAGAGAGATAAGAGAGTGAGAGCGTGAGAGAGACATAGAGAGTGAGAGGGAGATAGGGAGTGAGAGCGTGAGGGAGAGATAGAGAGTGGGAGCGTGAGAGAGAGATAGAGAGTGAGAGTGCGAGAGAGAGATAAGAGAGTGAGAGCGTGAGAGGGAGATAGAGAGTGAGAGCGTGAGAGGGAGATAGAGAGCGAGAGAGCGAGAGCGTGAGAGGGAGAGATAGAGAGTGAGAGCGTGAGGGAGAGATAGAGAGTGAGAGCGCGAGAGGGAGATAGAGAGTGAGAGCGTGAGAGGGAGATAGAGAGTGAGAGCGTGAGAGGGAGATAAGAGAGTGAGAGCGTGAGAGGGAGATAGAGAGCGAGAGAGCGTGAGAGGGAGAGATAGAGAGTGAGAGCGTGAAGGAGAGATAGAGAGTGGGAGCGCGAGAGGGAGATAGAGAGTGTGAGCGTGAGGGAGAGATAGAGAGTGAGAGCGCGAGAGGGAGATAGAGAGTGTGAGCGTGAGGGAGAGATGGACAGTGAGAGCGTGAGACGGAGATTGAGAGTGAGAGCGTGAGGGAGAGATACAGAGTGTGAGCATGAGAGGGAGATAGAGAGTGAGAGCGTGAGAGGGAAATAGAGAGTGAGAGCATGAGAGAGGGATAGAGAGTGAGAGTGCGAGAGGGAGATAGAGAGTGAGACTGCGACAGAGAGAGAGAGTGAGAGTGTGAGGGAGAGAAAAAGAGTGAGAGTGCGAGAGAGAGATAAGAGAGTGAGAGCGTGAGAGGGAGATAGAGAGTGGGAGCGGGACAGGGAGATAGAGAGTGAGAGGGAGAGATAGAGAGTGAGAGAGTGAGTGGGAGATAGAGAGTGAGAGCATGAGGGAGAGATACAGAGTGAGAGCGCGAGAGAGAGATAGAGAGGGTGAGCGTGAGCGAGAGATAGAGAGTGAGAGTGCGAGAGAGAGATAAGAGAGTGAGAGCGTGAGAGGGAGATAGAGAGTGGGAGCGGGACAGGGAGATAGAGAGTGAGAGGGAGAGATAGAGAGTGAGAGAGTGAGTGGGAGATAGAGAGTGAGAGCATGAGGGAGAGATACAGAGTGAGAGCGCGAGAGAGAGATAGAGAGGGTGAGCGTGAGCGAGAGATAGAGAGTGAGAGCGTGAGATAGAGATAGAGAGTGAGAGCGTGAGATGGAGATAGAGAGTGAGAGCGTGAGAGGGAGAGATAGAGAGTTAGAGTGAGGGGGAGATAGAGAGTGAGAGTGCGAGAGAGAGATAGAGAGTGAGAATGAGAGGGAGATAGAGAGTGAGAGTGCGACAGAGAGATAGAGAGTGAGAGGGAGATAGAGAGTGAGAGCGCGTGAGGGAGAGATAGAGAGTGAGAGGGAGATAGAGAGTGAAAGTGCGGGAGAGAGATAGATAGTGAGAGCGTGAGAGGGAGATAGAGAGTGAGAGCATGAGAGGGAGATAGAGAGTGAGAGCGCGAGAGAGAGATAGAGAGCGAGACCGCGTGAGGGAGGGATAGACAGTGAGAGCGTGAGAGAGAGATAGAGAGTGGGAGCATGAGAGGGAGATAGAGAGTGAGAGTGCGAGAAAGAGAGAGAGATAGAGAGGGAGAGCGCGAGAGAGAGAGATAGAGAGTGGGAGCATGAGAGGGAGATAGAGAGTGAGAGGGAGATAGAGAGTGAGAGCGTGAGAGGGAGATAGAGAGTGAGAGTGCGAAAGGGAGAGATAGAGAGTGAGAGCGTGAGGGAGAGATAGAGGGTGAGAGCGTGAGAGGGAGATAGAGAGTGAGAGCGTGAGGGAAAGGTAGAGAGTGAGAGCCTGAGAGGGAGATAGAGAGAGAGAGTGCGAGAGAGAGAGATAGAGAGTGAGAGCGTGAGAGGGAGATAGAGAGTGGGAGCATGAGAGGGAGATAGAGAGTGAGAGTGCGAGAAAGAGAGAGAGATAGAGAGGGAGAGCGCGAGAGAGAGAGATAGAGAGTGAGAGCATGAGAGGGAGATAGAGAGTGAGAGCGCGAGAGGGAGATAGAGAGTGAGAGCGTGAGAGGGAGATAGAGAGTGAGAGTGCGAAAGGGAGAGATAGAGAGTGAGAGCGTGAGGGAGAGATAGAGGGTGAGAGCGTGAGAGGGAGATAGAGAGTGAGAGCGTGAGGGAAAGGTAGAGAGTGAGAGCCTGAGAGGGAGATAGAGAGAGAGAGTGCGAGAGAGAGAGATAGAGAGTGAGAGCGTGAGAGGGAGATAGAGAGTGAGAGCGTGAGGGGGAGATAGAGATTGAGGGCGCGAGAGAGAGAGATAGAGAGTGAGAGCGCGAGAGCGAGATGGAGAGTGAGAGCGTGGTAGGGAGAGATAGAGAGTGAGAGCGTGAGAGGGAGATAGAGAGTGAGAGCGCGAGAGAGAGATTTAGAGTGAGAGCGCGAGAGAGAGATAGAGAGTGAAAGCGTGAGATGGAGAGAGTGAGAGCGCGAGAGAGAGAGAGTGAGAGCGCGAGAGAGAGATAGAGAGTGAGAGGGAGATAGGGAGTGAGAGCGCGAGAGGGAGATAGAGAGTGAGAGCGCGAGAGAGAGAGTGATAGACAGTGAGAGCGTGAGAGGGAGATAGAGAGTGAGAGCGTGAGAGGGGGATAGAGAGCGAGAGCATGAGAGGGAGAGACAGAGAGTGAGAGCGCGAGAGGGAGATAGAGAGTGTGAGCGTGAGGGAGAGATAGAGAGTGAGAGCGTGAGAGGGATATAGAGGGTGAGAGCGTGAGAGGGAGATAGAGAGTGAGAGCGTGAGGGAGGGATACAGAGTGAGAGTGCGAGAGGGAGATAGAGAGTGTGAGCGTGAGAGGGAGATAGAGAGTGAGAGCGTGAGAGGGAAATAGAGAGTGAGAGCGTGAGGGAGAGATACAGAGTGAGAGGGCGAGAGGGAGATAGAGAGCGAGAGCGCGAGAGAGAGAGAGAGGGAGAGATAGAGAGTGAGAGCGTGAGAGGGAGATAGAGAGTGCGAGTGCGAGAGAGAGATAGAGAGTGAGAGCGCGAGAGGGAGATAGAGAGTGAGACTGCGACAGAGAGAGAGAGAGAGAGTGAGAGTGCGAGGGAGAGATAAAGAGTGAGAGCGCGAGAGGGAGGTAGAGAGTCAGAGCGCGAGAGGGAGATAGAGAACGAGAGCGTGAGGGAGAAATAGAGAGTGAGAGTGCGAGAGAGGGATAAAGAGTGAGAGTGCGAGAGCGAGATAGAGAGGGAGAGTGCGAGAGCGAGATAAAAAGTGACAGCGCGAGAGAGAGATAGAGAGTGAGAGCGAGGGAGAGATAGAGTGTGAGAGTGCGGGAGAGAGATAGAGAGTGAGAGCGTGAGAGGGAGATAGAGAGTGAGAGCATGAGAGAGAGATAGTGAGTGAGAGGGAGATAGAGAGTTAGAGCGTGAGAGAGACATAGAGAGTGAGAGGGAGATAGGGAGTGAGAGCGTGAGGGAGAGATAGAGAGTGGGAGCGTGAGAGAGAGATAGAGAGTGAGTGTGCGAGAGAGAGATAAGAGAGTGAGAGCGTGAGAGGGAGATAGAGAGTGGGAGCGTGACAGGGAGATAGAGAGTGAGAGGGAGATATAGAGAGTGAGACCGTGAGGGAGAGATAGAGAGTGAGAGCGTGAGAGGGAGATAGAGAGCGAGAGCGTGAGAGGGAGATAGAGAGTGAGAGCGTGAGAGGGAGATAGAGAGTGAGAGCGTGAGAGGGAGATAGAGAGCGAGAGCGTGAGAGGGAGAGATAGAGAGTGAGAGCATGAGGGAGAGATAGAGAGTGAGAGCGCGAGAGGGAGATAGAGAGTGTGAGCGTGAGGGAGAGATAGAGAGTGAGAGCGTGAGAGGGAGATAGAGAGTGAGAGCGTGAGAGAGAGATAGAGAGTGTGAGCGTGAGAGGGAGATAGAGAGTGAGAGCGTGAGGGAGAGATAGAGTGAGAGTGCGAGAGAGGGATAAAGAGTGAGAGTGTGAGAGAGAGATAAAGAGTGACAGCGCGAGAGGGAGATAGAGAGTGAGAGCGTGAGAGGGAGGTAGAGAGTGAGAGCGTGAGGGAGAGATAGAGAGTGAGAGCGTGAGGGAGAGATAGAGAGTGAGAGCGTGAGGGAGAGATAGAGAGTGAGAGCGTGAGGGACAGATAGAGAGTGAGAGCGTGAGGGAGAGATAGAGAGTGAGAGCGTGAGAGGGAGATAGAGAGTGAGAGCGTGAGAGGGAGATAGAGAGTGAGAGCGTGAGAGAGAGATAGAGAGTGTGAGCGTGAGAGGGAGATAGAGAGTGACTGCGCGAGAGAGAGATCGAAAGTGAGAGCGCGAGAGAGAGATAGAGAGTGAGAGCGCGAGAGAGAGATAGAGAGTGAGAGCGCGAGAGGGAGATAGAGAGTGTGAGAGTGAGGGGGAGAGACAGAGAGTGAGAGCGTGTGAGCGCGAGAGGGAGATGGAGAGTGAGAGCGTGAGGGAGAGATAGAGAGTGAGAGCGTGACAGAGAGATAGAGAGTGAGAGCGTGAGAGGGAGGTAGAGAGTGAGAGCGTGAGAGGGAGGTAGAGAGTGAGAGCGTGAGAGGGAGATAGAGCGTGAGAGGGTGATAGAGAGTGAGAGCGTGAGAGGGGGATAGAGAGCGAGAGCATGAGAGGGAGAGATAGAGAGTGAGAGCGTGAGAGGGAGATAGAGAGTGTGAGCGTGAGGGAGAGATAGAGAGTGAGAGCGTGAGAGGGATATAGAGAGTGAGAGCGTGAGAGGGAGACAGAGAGTGAGAGCGTGAGGGAGGGATACAGAGTGAGAGTGCGAGAGGGAGATAGAGAGTGTGGGCGTGAGAGGGACATAGTGAGTGAGAGCGCGAGAGGGAAATAGAGAGTGAGAGCGTGAGGGAGAGATACAGAGTGGGTGGGCGAGAGGGAGATAGAGAGTGAGAGCACGAGAGAGAGGGAGAGATAGAGAGTGAGAGCGTGAGAGGGAGATAGAGAGTGAGAGTGCGAGAGAGAGAGAGAGAGTGAGAGCACGAGAGGGAGATAGAGAGTGAGACTGCGACAGAGAGAGAGTGAGAGTGCGAGGGAGAGATAAAGAGTGAGAGCGCGAGAGGGAGGTAGAGAGTCAGAGCGCGAGAGGGAGATAGAGAACGAGAGCGTGAGGGAGAAATAGAGAGTGAGAGTGCGAGAGAGGGATAAGGAGTGAGAGTGCGAGAGAGAGATAGAGAGGGAGATTGCGAGAGCGAGATAAAAAGTGACAGCGCGAGAGAGAGATAGAGAGTGAGAGCGTGAGAGGGAGATAGAGAGTGAGAGCGTGAGGGAGAGATAGAGAGTGAGAGCGTGAGGGAGAGATAGAGAGTGAGAGTGCGAGAGAGATATAGAGAGTGAGAGCGCGAGAGAGAGATAGAGAGCGAGACCGCGTGAGGGAGGGATAGACAGTGAGAGCGTGAGAGAGAGATAGAGAGTGGGAGCATGAGAGGGAGATAGAGAGTGAGAGTGCGAGAAAGAGAGAGAGATAGAGAGGGAGAGCGCGAGAGAGAGAGATAGAGAGTGGGAGCATGAGAGGGAGATAGAGAGTGAGAGCGCGAGAGGGAGATAGAGAGTGAGAGCGTGAGAGGGAGATAGAGAGTGAGAGTGCGAAAGGGAGAGATAGAGAGTGAGAGCGTGAGGGAGAGATAGAGGGTGAGAGCGTGAGAGGGAGATAGAGAGTGAGAGCGTGAGGGAAAGGTAGAGAGTGAGAGCCTGAGAGGGAGATAGAGAGAGAGAGTGCGAGAGAGAGAGATAGAGAGTGAGAGCGTGAGAGGGAGATAGAGAGTGGGAGCATGAGAGGGAGATAGAGAGTGAGAGTGCGAGAAAGAGAGAGAGGTAGAGAGGGAGAGCGCGAGAGAGAGAGATAGAGAGTGAGAGCATGAGAGGGAGATAGAGAGTGAGAGCGCGAGAGGGAGATAGAGAGTGAGAGCGTGAGAGGGAGATAGAGAGTGAGAGTGCGAAAGGGAGAGATAGAGAGTGAGAGCGTGAGGGAGAGATAGAGGGTGAGAGCGTGAGAGGGAGATAGAGAGTGAGAGCGTGAGGGAAAGGTAGAGAGTGAGAGCCTGAGAGGGAGATAGAGAGAGAGAGTGCGAGAGAGAGAGATAGAGAGTGAGAGCGTGAGAGGGAGATAGAGAGTGAGAGCGTGAGGGGGAGATAGAGATTGAGGGCGCGAGAGAGAGAGATAGAGAGTGAGAGCGCGAGAGCGAGATGGAGAGTGAGAGCGTGGTAGGGAGAGATAGAGAGTGAGAGCGTGAGAGGGAGATAGAGAGTGAGAGCGCGAGAGAGAGATTTAGAGTGAGAGCGCGAGAGAGAGATAGAGAGTGAAAGCGTGAGATGGAGAGAGTGAGAGCGCGAGAGAGAGAGAGTGAGAGCGCGAGAGAGAGATAGAGAGTGAGAGGGAGATAGGGAGTGAGAGCGTGAGGGAGAGATAGAGAGTGGGAGCGTGAGAGAGAGATAAGAGAGTGAGAGCGTGAGAGGGAGATAGAGAGTGGGAGCGTGACAGGGAGATAGAGAGTGAGTGCGTGAGAGGGAGATAAAGAGTGAGAGCGTGAGAGGGAGATAGAGAGTGAGAGCGTCAGAGGGAGATAGAGAGTCAGACTGCGACAGAGAGAGAGAGAGTGAGAGTGCGAGGGAGAGATAAAGCGTGAGAGCGCGAGAGGGAGCTAGAGAGTGAGAGCGCGAGAGAGAGAGTGATAGACAGTGAGAGCGTGAGAGGGAGATAGAGAGTGAGAGCGTGAGAGGGGGATAGAGAGCGAGAGCATGAGAGGGAGAGACAGAGAGTGAGAGCGCGAGAGGGAGATAGAGAGTGTGAGCGTGAGGGAGAGATAGAGAGTGAGAGCGTGAGAGGGATATAGAGGGTGAGAGCGTGAGAGGGAGATAGAGAGTGAGAGCGTGAGGGAGGGATACAGAGTGAGAGTGCGAGAGGGAGATAGAGAGTGTGAGCGTGAGAGGGAGATAGAGAGTGAGAGCGTGAGAGGGAAATAGAGAGTGAGAGCGTGAGGGAGAGATACAGAGTGAGAGGGCGAGGGGGAGATAGAGAGCGAGAGCGCGAGAGAGAGAGAGAGGGAGAGATAGAGAGTGAGAGCGTGAGAGGGAGATAGAGAGTGCGAGTGCGAGAGAGAGATAGAGAGTGAGAGCGCGAGAGGGAGATAGAGAGTGAGACTGCGACAGAGAGAGAGAGAGAGAGTGAGAGTGCGAGGGAGAGATAAAGAGTGAGAGCGCGAGAGGGAGGTAGAGAGTCAGAGCGCGAGAGGGAGATAGAGAACGAGAGCGTGAGGGAGAAATAGAGAGTGAGAGTGCGAGAGAGGGATAAAGAGTGAGAGTGCGAGAGAGAGATAGAGAGGGAGATTGCGAGAGCGAGATAAAAAGTGACAGCGCGAGAGAGAGATAGAGAGTGAGAGCGAGGGAGAGATAGAGTGTGAGAGTGCGGGAGAGAGATAGAGAGTGAGAGCGTGAGAGGGAGATAGAGAGTGAGAGCATGAGAGAGAGATAGTGAGTGAGAGGGAGATAGAGAGTTAGAGCGTGAGAGAGACATAGAGAGTGAGAGGGAGATAGGGAGTGAGAGCGTGAGGGAGAGATAGAGAGTGGGAGCGTGAGAGAGAGATAGAGAGTGAGTGTGCGAGAGAGAGATAAGAGAGTGAGAGCGTGAGAGGGAGATAGAGAGTGGGAGCGTGACAGGGAGATAGAGAGTGAGAGGGAGATATAGAGAGTGAGACCGTGAGGGAGAGATAGAGAGTGAGAGCGTGAGAGGGAGATAGAGAGCGAGAGCGTGAGAGGGAGATAGAGAGTGAGAGCGTGAGAGGGAGATAGAGAGTGAGAGCGTGAGAGGGAGATAGAGAGCGAGAGCGTGAGAGGGAGAGATAGAGAGTGAGAGCATGAGGGAGAGATAGAGAGTGAGAGCGCGAGAGGGAGATAGAGAGTGTGAGCGTGAGGGAGAGATAGAGAGTGAGAGCGTGAGAGGGAGATAGAGAGTGAGAGCGTGAGAGAGAGATAGAGAGTGTGAGCGTGAGAGGGAGATAGAGAGTGAGAGCGTGAGAGAGAGATAGAGAGTGTGAGCGTGAGAGGGAGATAGAGAGTGACTGCGCGAGAGAGAGATCGAAAGTGAGAGCGCGAGAGAGAGATAGAGAGTGAGAGCGCGAGAGAGAGATAGAGAGTGAGAGCGCGAGAGGGAGATAGAGAGTGTGAGAGTGAGGGGGAGAGACAGAGAGTGAGAGCGTGTGAGCGCGAGAGGGAGATGGAGAGTGAGAGCGTGAGGGAGAGATAGAGAGTGAGAGCGTGACAGAGAGATAGAGAGTGAGAGCGTGAGAGGGAGGTAGAGAGTGAGAGCGTGAGAGGGAGGTAGAGAGTGAGAGCGTGAGAGGGAGATAGAGCGTGAGAGGGTGATAGAGAGTGAGAGCGTGAGAGGGGGATAGAGAGCGAGAGCATGAGAGGGAGAGATAGAGAGTGAGAGCGTGAGAGGGAGATAGAGAGTGTGAGCGTGAGGGAGAGATAGAGAGTGAGAGCGTGAGAGGGATATAGAGAGTGAGAGCGTGAGAGGGAGACAGAGAGTGAGAGCGTGAGGGAGGGATACAGAGTGAGAGTGCGAGAGGGAGATAGAGAGTGTGGGCGTGAGAGGGACATAGTGAGTGAGAGCGTGAGGGAGAGATACAGAGTGGGTGGGCGAGAGGGAGATAGAGAGTGAGAGCACGAGAGAGAGAGAGGGAGAGATAGAGAGTGAGAGCGTGAGAGGGAGATAGAGAGTGAGAGTGCGAGAGAGAGAGAGAGAGTGAGAGCACGAGAGGGAGATAGAGAGTGAGACTGCGACAGAGAGAGAGTGAGAGTGCGAGGGAGAGATAAAGAGTGAGAGCGCGAGAGGGAGGTAGAGAGTCAGAGCGCGAGAGGGAGATAGAGAACGAGAGCGTGAGGGAGAAATAGAGAGTGAGAGTGCGAGAGAGGGATAAGGAGTGAGAGTGCGAGAGAGAGATAGAGAGGGAGATTGCGAGAGCGAGATAAAAAGTGACAGCGCGAGAGAGAGATAGAGAGTGAGAGCGTGAGAGGGAGATAGAGAGTGAGAGCGTGAGGGAGAGATAGAGAGTGAGAGCGTGAGGGAGAGATAGAGAGTGAGAGTGCGAGAGAGATATAGAGAGTGAGAGTGTGAGAGAGAGATAAAGAGTGACAGCGCGAGAGGGAGATAGAGAGTGAGAGCGTGAGAGGGAGATAGAGAGTGAGAGCGTGAGGGAGAGATAGAGAGTGAGAGCGTGAGGGACAGATAGAGAGTGAGAGCGTGTGGGAGAGATAGAGAGTGAGAGCGTGAGAGGGAGATAGAGAGTGAGAGCGTGAGAGGGAGATAGAGAGTGAGAGTGTGAGAGAGAGATAGAGAGTGACTGCGCGAGAGAGAGATCGAGAGTGAGAGTGCGAGGGAGAGATAAAGAGTGAGAGCGCGAGAGGGAGGTAGAGAGTCAGAGCGCGAGAGGGAGGTAGAGAACGAGAGCGTGAGGGAGAAATAGAGAGTGAGAGTGCGAGAGAGGGATAAGGAGTGAAAGTGCGAGAGAGAGATAGAGAGGGGGATTGCGAGAGAGGGATAAAGAGTGAGAGTGTGAGAGAGAGATAAAGAGTGACAGCGCGAGAGGGAGATAGAGAGTGAGAGCATGAGAGGGAGGTAGAGAGTGAGAGCGTGAGGGAGAGATAGAGAGTGAGAGCGTGAGGGAGAGATAGAGAGTGAGAGCGTGAGGGAGAGATAGAGAGTGAGAGCGTGAGGGACAGATAGAGAGTGAGAGCGTGAGGGAGAGATAGAGAGTGAGAGCGTGAGGGAGAGATAGAGAGTGAGAGCGTGAGAGGGAGATAGAGAGTGAGAGCGTGAGAGAGAGATAGAGAGTGTGAGCGTGAGAGGGAGATAGAGAGTGACTGCGCGAGAGAGAGATCGAGAGTGAGAGCGCGAGAGAGAGATAGAGAGTGAGAGCGCGAGAGAGAGATAGAGAGTGAGAGCGCGAGAGGGAGATAGAGAGTGTGAGAGTGAGGGGGAGAGACAGAGAGTGAGAGCGTGTGAGCGCGAGAGGGAGATGGAGAGTGAGAGCGTGAGGGAGAGATAGCGAGTGAGAGCGTGACAGAGAGATAGAGAGTGAGAGCGTGAGAGGGAGGTAGAGAGTGAGAGCGTGAGAGGGAGGTAGAGAGTGAGAGCGTGAGAGGGAGATAGAGCGTGAGAGGGTGATAGAGAGTGAGAGCGTGAGAGGGGGATAGAGAGCGAGAGCATGAGAGGGAGAGATAGAGAGTGAGAGCGTGAGAGGGAGATAGAGAGTGTGAGCGTGAGGGAGAGATAGAGAGTGAGAGCGTGAGAGGGAGATAGAGAGTGTGAGCGTGAGGGAGAGATAGAGAGTGAGAGGGATATAGAGAGTGAGAGCGTGAGAGGGAGATAGAGAGTGAGAGCGTGAGGGAGGGATACAGAGTGAGAGTGCGAGAGGGAGATAGAGAGTGTGGGCGTGAGAGGGACATAGTGAGTGAGAGCGCGAGAGGGAAATAGAGAGTGAGAGCGTGAGGGAGAGATACAGAGTGGGTGGGCGAGAGGGAGATAGAGAGTGAGAGCACGAGAGAGAGAGAGAGGGAGAGATAGAGAGTGAGAGCGTGAGAGGGAGATAGAGAGTGAGAGTGCGAGAGAGAGATAGAGAGTGAGAGCGCGAGAGGGAGATAGAGAGTGAGACTGCGACAGAGAGAGAGAGAGAGTGAGAGTGCGAGGGAGAGATAAAGAGTGAGAGCGCGAGAGGGAGGTAGAGAGTCAGAGCGCGAGAGGGAGATAGAGAACGAGAGCGTGAGGGAGAAATAGAGAGTGAGAGTGCGAGAGAGGGATAAGGAGTGAGAGTGCGAGAGAGAGATAGAGAGAGAGATTGCGAGAGCGAGATAAAAAGTGACAGCGCGAGAGAGAGATAGAGAGTGA
Organism: Mustelus asterias; assembly: GCF_964213995.1. NCBI lineage: Eukaryota > Metazoa > Chordata > Chondrichthyes > Carcharhiniformes > Triakidae > Mustelus > Mustelus asterias. Next base: position 31,261,426 of record NC_135802.1, read on the forward strand.
GAGCGTGAGAGGGAGAGATAGAGAGTGAGAGTGAGGGGGAGATAGAGTGTGAGAGTGCGGGAGAGAGATAGAGAGTGAGAGCGTGAGAGGGAGATAGAGAGTGAGAGCATGAGAGACAGATAGTGAGTGAGAGGGAGATAGAGAGTGAGAGCGTGAGAGAGACATAGAGAGTGAGAGGGAGATAGGGAGTGAGAGCGTGAGGGAGAGATAGAGAGTGGGAGCGTGAGAGAGAGATAGAGAGTGAGAGTGCGAGAGAGAGATAAGAGAGTGAGAGCGTGAGAGGGAGATAGAGAGTGGGAGCGTGACAGGGAGATAGAGAGTGAGAGGGAGAGATAGAGAGTGAGACCGTGAGGGAGAGATAGAGAGTGAGAGCGCGAGAGGGAGATAGAGAGTGAGAGCGTGAGAGGGAGATAGAGAGTGAGAGCGTGAGAGGGAGAAAGAGAGTGAGAGCGCGAGAGGGAGATAGAGAGCGAGAGCGTGAGAGGGAGAGATAGAGAGTGAGAGCGTGAGGGAGAGATAGAGAGTGAGAGCGCGAGAGGGAGATAGAGAGTGTGAGCGTGAGGGAGAGATAGAGAGTGAGAGCGTGAGAGGGAGATAGAGAGTGAGAGCGTGAGAGAGAGATAGAGAGTGTGAGCGTGAGAGGGAGATAGTGAGAGCGTGAGGGAGAGATAGAGTGAGAGTGCGAGAGAGGGATAAAGAGTGAGAGTGTGAGAGAGAGATAAAGAGTGACAGCGCGAGAGGGAGATAGAGAGTGAGAGCGTGAGAGGGAGATAGAGAGTGAGAGCGTGAGGGAGAGATAGAGAGTGAGAGCGTGAGGGACAGATAGAGAGTGAGAGCATGTGGGAGAGATAGAGAGTGAGAGCGTGAGAGGGAGATAGAGAGTGAGAGCGTGAGAGGGAGATAGAGGGTGAGAGTGTGAGAGAGAGATAGAGTGACTGCGCGAGAGAGAGATCGAGAGTGAGAGCGCGAGAGAGAGATAGAGCGCGAGAGAGAGATAGAGTGAGAGCGCGAGAGGGAGATAGAGAGTGTGAGAGTGAGGGGGAGAGACAGAGAGTGAGAGCGTGTGAGTGCGAGAGGGAGATGGAGAGTGAGAGCGTGAGGGAGAGATAGAGAGTGAGAGCGTGAGAGAGAGATAGAGAGTGAGAGCGTGAGAGGGAGGTAGAGAGTGAGAGCGTGAGAGTGAGGTAGAGAGTGAGAGCGTGAGGGAGAGATATAGAGTGAGTGCTTGAGAGGGAGATAGAGAGTGAGAGCGTGAGAGAGAGATAGAGAGTGGAAGCGCAAGAGGGAGATAGAGAGTGAGAGCGTGAGAGGGAGATAGAGAGTGAGAGCGTGAGAGGGTGATAGAGAGTGAGAGCGTGAGAGGGAGATAGAGAGTGAGAGCGCGAGGGAGAGATAGAGAGTGAGAGCGCAAGGGAGATAGAGAGTGAGAGCGTGAGAGGGAGATAGAGAGTGAGAGCGCGAGAGGGTGGGATTGAGAGTGGGAGCGTGAGTGTGAGATAGAGAGTGAGAGCGTGAGAGGGAGATAGAGAGTGAGAGTGCGAGAGAGAGATAAAGAGTGAGAGCGTGAGGGAGAGATAGAGAGTGAGAGCGTGAGGGAGAGATAGAGAGTGAGAGAGCGAGAGAGAGATAAAGAGTGAGAGCGCAAGAGGGAGATAGAGAGTGAGTGCGTTAGAGAGAGATAGATAGTGAGGGCATGAGAGGGAGAAAGAGAGTGTGAGCGTGAGAGAGAGATAGAGAGTGAGTGCGTTATACAGAGATAGAGATTGAGAGCGCGAGAGGGAGATAGAGAGTGGGAGCGTGAGAGATAGAACATAGAACATAGAGCAGTACAGCACAGAACAGGCCCGTCGGCCCACGATGTTGTGCCGAGCTTTATCTGAAACCAAGATCAAGCTATCCCACTCCCTATCATCCTGGTGTGCTCCATGTGCCTATCCAATAACCGCTTAAATGTTCCTAAAGTGTCTGACTCCACTATCACTGCAGGCAGTCCATTCCACACCCCAACCACTCTCTGCGTAAAGAACCTACCTCTGATATCCTTCCTATATCTCCCACCACGAACCCTATAGTTATGCCCCCTTGTAATAGCTCCATCCACCCGAGGAAATAGTCTTTGAACGTTCACTCTATCTATCCCCTTCATCATTTTATAAACCTCTATTAAGTCTCCCCTCAGCCTCCTCCGCTCCAGAGAGAACAGCCCTAGCTCCCTCAACCTTTCCTCATAAGACCTACCCTCCAAACCAGGCAGCATCCTGGTAAATCTCCTCTGCACTCTTTCCAGCGCTTCCACATCCTTCTTATAGTGAGGTGACCAGAACTGCACACAATATTCCAAATGTGGTCTCACCAAGGTCCTGTACAGTTGCAGCATAACCCCACGGCTCTTAGACTCCAACCCCCTGTTAATAGAAGCTAACACACTGTAGGCCTTCTTCACAGCTCTATCCACTTGAGTGGCAACCTTTAGAGATCTGTGGATATGGACCCCAAGATCTCTCTGTTCCTCCAGGGAGAATAGAGAATGAGAGGGAGATAGAGCGTGAGCGGCGCACACGGGAGAGACAGAGACGGAGCGGTGCACGCGGAAGAGACAGAGACGGAGCGGCGCGCGCAGGAGACACAGAGACGGAGCGGCAAACACGGGAGAGACAGAGACGGAGCGGTGCACGCGGAAGAGACAGAGACGGAGCGGCGCGCGCAGGAGACACAGAGACGGAGCGGCAAACACGGGAGAGACAGAGACGGAGCGGTGCACGCGGAAGAGACGGCGACGGAGCGGTGCACGTGGGAGTGACGGAGACAGAGCAGCGCGCGCGGGAGAGAGAGAGGGAGAGGCGCGCACGGGAGGAACAGAAACGGAGCGGCGCGCGCGGGAGAGAGAGAGACGGAGCGGTGCACGCAGGAGAGCGAGAGACAGAGAGACGGAGTGGCGCGCGCGGGAGAGAGACGGAGACTGAGCCGCACGCGCGGGAGAGTGAGAGACGGAGCGGTGCGCGTGGGAGAGAGAGGAGACGGAGCGGTGCGCGTGGGAGAGAGAGGAGACGGAGCGGTGCACGCGGGAGAGAGAGGCGACAGAGCGGTGCAGGCGAGAGAGCTTGACGGGGCACGCGCAGGAGAGAGCAACGGGGAAGGCGCAAGAGAGCAAAGGGGTGCGTGCACTCGAGAGCGGCGGGTCACGCGCACAAGGGAGCGGCAGGGCATGCGCGCGTGAGAGCGACGGGACACGGGCACACGAGAGCATGGCGGGGCCGCACGGGTGAGAGCGACGGGATGCGCGCGCGTGAGTGAGGGGCAGGGCGCGGGCGAGAGAGAGCGACGGGGCGCGGGCGAGAGAGAGCGACGGGGCGCGGGCGAGAGAGAGCGACGGGGCGCGGGCGAGAGAGAGCGACGGGGCGCGGGCGAGAGAGAGCGACGGGGCGCGGGCGAGAGAGAGCGACGGGGCGCGGGCGAGAGAGAGCGACGGGGCGCGGGCGAGAGAGAGCGACGGGGCGCGGGCGAGAGAGAGCGACGGGGCGCGCGCGAGAGAGAGCGACGGGGCGCGCGCGAGAGAGAGCGACGGGGCGCGCGCGAGAGAGAGCGACGGGGCGCGCGCGAGAGAGAGCGACGGGGCGCGCGCGAGAGAGAGCGACGGGGCGCGCGCGAGAGAGAGCGACGGGGCGCGCGCGAGAGAGAGCGACGGGGCGCGCGCGAGAGAGAGCGACGGGGCGCGCGCGAGAGAGAGCGACGGGGCGCGCGCGAGAGAGAGCGACGGGGCGCGCGCGAGAGAGAGCGACGGGGCGCGCGCGAGAGAGAGCGACGGGGCGCGCGCGAGAGAGAGCGACGGGGCGCGCGCGAGAGAGAGCGACGGGGCGCGCGCGAGAGAGAGCGACGGGGCGCGCGCGAGAGAGAGCGACGGGGCGCGCGCACGACAGCGAGCGACGGGGCGCGCGCACGACAGCGAGCGACGGGGCGCGCGCGAGAGAGAGCGACGGGGCGCGCGCGAGAGAGAGCGACGGGGCGCGCGCGAGAGAGAGCGACGGGGCGCGCGCGAGAGAGAGCGACGGGGCGCGCGCGAGAGAGAGCGACGGGGCGCGCGCGAGAGAGAGCGACGGGGCGCGCGCGAGAGAGAGCGACGGGGCGCGCGCGAGAGAGAGCGACGGGGCGCGCGCGAGAGAGAGCGACGGGGCGCGCGCGAGAGAGAGCGACGGGGCGCGCGCGAGAGAGAGCGACGGGGCGCGCGCGAGAGAGAGCGACGGGGCGCGCGCGAGAGAGAGCGACGGGGCGCGCGCGAGAGAGAGCGACGGGGCGCGCGCGAGAGAGAGCGACGGGGCGCGCTAGAGAGAGAGCGACGGGGCGCGCGCGAGAGAGCGCGACGGGGCGCGCGCGAGAGAGAGCGACGGGGCGCGCGCGAGAGAGAGCGACGGGGCGCGCGCGAGAGAGAGCGACGGGGCGCGCGCGAGAGAGAGCGACGGGGCGCGCGCGAGAGAGAGCGACGGGGCGCGCGCGAGAGAGAGCGACGGGGCGCGCGCGAGAGAGAGCGACGGGGCGCGCGCGAGAGAGAGCGACGGGGCGCGCGCGACAGAGAGCGACGGGGCGCGCGCGACAGAGAGCGACGGGGCGCGCGCGACAGAGAGCGACGGGGCGCGCGCGACAGAGAGCGACGGGGCGCGTGCGGGAGAGAGCAACGGAGCGCGCACGAGAGCGAGAGCGATGGGAAGCGCGAGAGTGAGAGCGACGGGGCATGCGAGAGAGCGACGGGGCGCGCGCGAGAGAGCGCGACGGGGCATGCGAGAGAGCGACGGGGCGCGCGCGAGAGAGCGCGACGGGGCATGCGAGAGAGCGACGGGGCGCGTGTGAGAGAGAGCAACGGAGCACGCGCGCGGGAGGGATGGAGAACGCGCGCGAGAGAGACGGACTGCATGCGTGAGAGAGATGGAGCATGAGGAAGACTGAGCACGCACGCGCACGAGAGAGGAAGATGTAGGGCGCGCCGGAGAAAGGAAGGCGTAGCGCGCCGGGGAGAGGGAGGCAAAGCGCGCACGGGAGAGGGGGGGCATGGCCGGCGCGGGAGGGCCAGGGCGGGCGCGAGGGGGGCAGGGCGGGCGCGAGGGGGGCAGGGCGGGCGCGAGGGGGGCAGGGCGGGCGCCAGATGGGCGGACCGTGCGCCAGATGGGCGGAGCGCGCGCCAGTGGGGCGGAACGCGCGCCAGTGGGGCGGAGCGCGCGCCAGAGGGGCGGAGTGCGCGCCAGAGGGGCGGAGCGCGCGCCAGAGGGGCGGAGCGCGCGCCAGAGGGGCGGAGCGCGCGCCAGAGGGGCAGAGCGCGCGCCAGGGGGGCAGAGCGCGCGCCAGGGGGGCAGAGCGCGCGCCAGAGGGGCAGAGCGCGCGCCAGAGGGGCAGAGCGCGCGAGAGAGAGAGAGCGCGAGAGAGAGAGAGCGCGAGAGAGAGAGAGTGCGAGAGAGAGAGAGTGCGAGAGAGAGAGAGTGCGAGAGAGAGAGCGCGAGAGAGAGAGAGAGAGCGCGAGAGAGAGAGAGCGCGAGAGAGAGAGTGCGCGAGAGAGCGCGAGAGAGAGAGCGCGAGAGAGAGAGAGCGCGAGAGAGAGAGCACGCGCGAGAGAGAGAGCACGCGCGAGAGAGAGAGCACGCGCGAGAGAGAGAGCACGCGCGAGAGAGAGAGCACGCGCGAGAGAGAGAGCACGCGCGAGAGAGAGAGCACGCGCGAGAGAGAGAGCACGCGCGAGAGAGAGAGCACGAGAGAGCGCGAGAGAGAGAGAGCGCGAGAGAGAGAGAGCGCGAGAGAGAGAGCGCGAGAGAGAGAGCGCGAGAGAGAGAGCGCGAGAGAGAGAGAGCGCGAGAGAGAGAGAGAGAGCGCGCGAGAGAGAGAGAGAGAGCGCGCGAGAGAGAGAGAGAGAGCGCGCGAGAGAGAGAGAGAGCGCGCGAGAGAGAGAGAGCGCGAGAGAGAGAGAGCGCGAGAGAGAGAGAGCGCGAGAGAGAGAGAGCGCGAGAGAGAGAGAGCGCGAGAGAGAGAGCGCGAGAGAGAGAGAGCGCGAGAGAGAGAGAGCGCGAGAGAGAGAGAGCGCGAGAGAGAGAGAGCGCGAGAGAGAGAGAGCGCGAGAGAGAGAGAGCGCGAGAGAGAGAGAGCGCGAGAGAGAGAGGGCGCGAGAGAGAGAGGGCGCGAGAGAGAGAGCGCGAGAGAGAGAGAGCGCGAGAGAGAGAGAGCGCGCGAGAGAGAGAGAGAGCGCGCGAGAGAGAGAGAGCGCGAGAGAGAGAGAGCGCGAGAGAGAGAGAGTGCGAGAGAGAGAGAGCGCGAGAGAGAGAGCGCGAGAGAGAGAGAGCGCGAGAGAGAGAGAGCGCGAGAGAGAGAGAGCGCGAGAGAGAGAGAGCGCGAGAGAGAGAGAGCGCGAGAGAGAGAGATCGCGAGAGAGAGAGGGCGCGAGAGAGAGAGAGCGCGAGAGAGAGAGCGCGAGAGAGAGAGAGCGCGAGAGAGAGAGAGCGCGAGAGAGAGAGAACGCGAGAGAGAGAGAACGCGAGAGAGAGAGAGCGCGAGAGAGAGAGAGCGCGAGAGAGAGAGAGCGCGAGAGAGAGAGAGCGCGAGAGAGAGAGAGCGCGAGAGAGAGAGAGCGCGAGAGAGAGAGAGCGCGAGAGAGAGAGAGCGCGAGAGAGAGAGACCGCGAGAGAGAGAGACCGCGAGAGAGAGAGACCGCGAGAGAGAGAGACCGCGAGAGAGAGAGACCGAGAGAGCGCGAGAGAGAGAGAGAGCGCGAGAGAGAGAGAGCACGAGAGAGAGAGAGCGCGAGAGAGAGAGCGCGAGAGAGAGAGCGCGAGAGAGAGAGAGAGCGCGTGAGAGAGAGCGCGTGAGAGAGAGAGCGCGTGAGAGAGAGAGCGCGTGAGAGAGAGAGCGCGTGAGAGAGAGCGCGGGAGAGAGAGAGAGAGCGCGGGAGAGAGAGAGAGAGCACAGGAGAGAGAGTGAGAGCGCAGAGAGAGAGAGAGAGAGCGCGGGAGAGAGAGAGAGAGAGCGCGCGGGAGAGAGAGAGAGAGCGCGCGGGAGAGAGAGAGAGCGCGCGGGAGAGAGAGAGCGCGCGAGAGAGAGAGAGCGCGCGAGAGAGAGCGCGAGAGTGAGAGAGCACGCGCGAGAGAGAGCACGCGAGAGAGAGAGCACGCGAGAGAGAGAGCACGCGAGAGTGAGAGAGCGCGAGAGTGAGAGAGCGCAAGAGTGAGAGAGCGCGAGAGTGAGAGAGCGCGAGAGTGAGAGAATGCGAGAGTGAGAGAGCGTGAGAGTGAGAGAGTGCGAGAGTGAGAGAACGCGAGAGTGAGAGAGCGCGAGAGTGAGAGAGCGCAAGAGTGAGAGAGCGCGAGAGTGAGAGAGCGCGAGAGTGAGAGAGCGCGAGAGTGAGAGAATGCGAGAGTGAGAGAGCGCGAGAGTGAGAGAGCGCGATCGCAAGAGCGAGCGCAAGAGCGCGAGAGCGAGAGAGCGCGAGTGCGAGAGAGCGCGAGTGCGAGAGAGCGGGAAAGCACGAGAGCGCGATAGCGAGTGAGCGCGAGAGTGAGAAAGCGCGCGAGAGTGAGAGAGCGCGCGAGAGTGAGAGAGCGCGCGAGAGTGAGAGAGCGCGCGAGAGTGAGAGAGCGCGCGAGAGTGAGAGAGCGCGCGAGAGTGAGAGAGCGCGCGAGAGTGAGAGAGCGCGCGAGAGTGAGAGAGCGCGCGAGAGTGAGAGAGCGCGCGAGAGTGAGAGAGCGCGCGAGAGTGAGAGAGCGCGCGAGTGAGAGAGCGCGCGAGAGTGAGAGAGCGCGCGAGAGTGAGAGAGCGCGCGAGAGTGAGAGAGCGCGCGAGAGTGAGAGAGCGCGCGAGAGTGAGAGAGCGCGCGAGAGTGAGAGAGCGCGCGAGAGTGAGAGAGCGCGCGAGAGTGAGAGAGCGCGCGAGAGTGAGAGAGCGCGCGAGAGTGAGAGAGCGCGCGGGAGTGAGAGAGCGCGCGGGAGTGAGAGAGCGCGCGAGAGTGAGAGAGCGCGCGAGAGTGAGAGAGCGCGCGAGAGTGAGAGAGCGCGCGTGAGTGAGAGAGCGCAAGAGTGAGAGAGCGCAAGAGTGAGAGAGCGCAAGAGTGAGAGAGCGCAAGAGTGAGAGAGCGCAAGAGTGAGAGAGCGCAAGAGTGAGAGAGCGCAAGAGTGAGAGAGCGCAAGAGTGAGAGAGCGCGAGCGAGAGAGAGGGACCGCGAAACGGAGGGCGTGTCCACAACGAGAGATGGGGGAGACAGAGCGAGAGACGGGGAGACAGAGCGAGAGACGGGGAGACAGAGCGAGAGACGGGGAGACAGAGCGAGAGACGGGGAGACAGAGCGAGAGACGGGGAGACAGAGCGAGAGACGGGGAGACAGAGCGAGAGACGGGGAGACAGAGCGAGAGACGGGGAGACAGAGCGAGAGACGGGGAGACAGAGCGAGAGACGGGGAGACAGAGCGAGAGACGGGGAGACAGAGCGAGAGACGGGGAGACAGAGCGAGAGACGGGGAGACAGAGCGAGAGAAGGAGAGAGCAAGAAGTGAAAGGTTTTTACTGATTCTGACCTTTGTCATGCAAATAATCTGCTTGAATACTCGTTTTTAAAATGATACTCAGTAATTCACAGAAACAACTGAGTGACACAATATTTCACCTTTTTCTTCAAGAGTGCCTGAACAAGGAACCACATTCCAATACTATTCATATTTAAGGCCTTATGCACACGCTATTCGCAGAATGTTAATGAGCACGCCCGGGTTATGATTGCTAGAACATAGAAAACCATTGGCAGCAACAAAACCACCGACAGCTCTGCTTTCTCAGAATGTTAAACAGGGGGCAGTTCTCCAACGGCACAATGTGACTGCAAGGGAGCCACACAGATGCAATCAGATGTTCTGTATTTTATTTAATAAGCTACGCAATAACATTGTTACAAAAGCTTGACAACTGCATTATGTATTAAGAATGAAAAATTAATTAAACCTATTTACAAGGAAAGGAATTATGTTCGGGGGCAGGGAGAGAGGGCAATCAGCCTCGAGCCATTGGGACTGCGTGCTGTAACGCTGTAATTGGCTTGGCATCGCAATCTTAAACAATCATCATCTCAAACTTCCTACCACCATGCTTCCTCAGAAACTGGATTGCAGCATTCAAGATCTGTCACAATATTTACAACTGCTCAGACTTTTTAGTCCACTTCTGGACAGAGACCACAAACTAGAACGCAGCTCTTTCACATATTTCGAAGCTTTGGACATTATCCATAGAATCCTACAGTGCAGGAGGCGGCCATTCGGCCCATCAAGTCTGCACCGACCACAATCCCACCCAGGCCCTATCCCCATAACCCCCGGCATTTGCCCTAGCTCGTCCCCTGACACCAAGAGGCAATTTAGCATGGCTAATCCACCTAAAAACTGTACATCTTTAGACTGTGGGAGGAAACCCACACAGACACGGGGAGAATGTGCAAACTCCACACAGACAGTGACCCAAGCCGGGAATCGAACCCGGGTCCCTCGTGCTGTGAGACAGCAGTGCTAACCACTGTGCCACCGTGCCACCCATTCAATATTATTGCATCCAACCATGTGGATGGTCTAAGTTTAGGATAACATTAACTTCAAAGGCTGAGCGCAAACTTTCAGGCAGTTGTATCTGCCTGATTCATTCTTATATTTATGATGTGAATAACATTTCATTTTTAAGTAAAGCCCTCATCCCTGTGCCTACTGGAATAATGGCCACTTGAGTGGATGGGTAGGCAAAATTTACAATTCATGCTCTTAAGTCAGCCTTAAAAATTCTGCCCATTCTGACACTGGATAAGGAGCAGAGTTTGAGAAAGGATGTAATGTACTTGACTAGGAGTATGAAACAAACCAAAACTGAACAGAGGCGAATTTGGATTTCTGCTTGCCAGGAGAGGGGATACGGTGGCACAATGGTTAGCACTGCTGCTTCACAGCACCAAGGACTCGGGTTCAATTCCAGCCTTGGGTCTGTGTGGAGTTTTCACGTTCTCTCCGTGTCTGCGTGGGTTTCCTCTGGGTGCACCGGTTTCCTCCCACAGTCCAAAGATGTGCAGGTCAGATGGATTGGCCATGCTAAATTGCCCCTTCGTGTCCAAAGACGTGCATGTTAGCGGGATTAGTCGGGTAAATTTCTGGGGTTAAGGGAATAGGTCCTGGGATGCTCTTTCAGAGAGTCAGTGCAGACTCGATGGGCTGAATGGCCTCCTTTTGCACTGTAGGAATTCAATGATTCCATGAGATCTTAAGAATGTGCATCACTAATCTGGATCATTTAGGAGAGCAGCAGAAACATGGTCTGCTTGTTCATGTACATGGGGGAAAACATTAAAGAAGCAATAGATTTCTCATGGCTGAAATTGACAACACAAATTGATTCAAGCTTTATTCACGCCACACACCTTATTCCCCAAAAATTGAATTCCTACCTAACTGAAAGGTAGACTTTTGCAGTCAATTTATTTATTTTTTAATGGGTCAGTTCTGTATCAGATGGATGGCAACTCTAGTCTACCTACTAATGACAGGGAGCTTCTGGGGATATGGATTGCCAAATCAGATCAGCAATATATTTGACAGTAAAGTGATTGCTTCATCAGCAAATTTTTAAAAAATTACACTCGGTTGATTTGCAACACATGCTGTCAGCAACGCTTAGAAAGTTGGCCTGAAAGTTGGGTCGAAGCTTAGCACTGACATGCTATTTGGCGGCGTGGCAAATATGTTTCAGATGCTTATCTGTATTCCCCTCCCCTTCTCCGATCCCATGCCGCCACGCTTTCTCATCCTGCAGGGAGGCAGGTGACCGACAGTTTTCTCTCAGCTCACAGTCTATGGTGTTCCATGACTGCGGCAAAGAATTTGGCAAGGCAATCTACGCTTTCATTGCATGCGGTGCTGTTGCCGCCAGCGAACGGTGCTTTGTAACACAAGTCTCAGATACAATGGGATCGCTGATTGTGAGCAGATCCGGGGAATATCAAATCGTTTGCCCTGTCGATGAATGGCTAGAAGGAGGTGTGGTCTCAGCCACCAACCAAGTGAGAGACTCTGCGACGGAAGAGTGCTCACACACACACACACACACACACACACAAACACACACACTGCACGACATTCTTCCTAGACAGAAGATTGCCAAGTCTGAATGTCAACGGAGGCTGGAATTCAGACGTGGGTCCTTTAGGTGACGGCCCAACGCTTCAACAATACGCCTACTGAACTATTTAAATGCACAGACAAAACAAGATTTAATCCACTTTAGGAAGCTGTACATATATTGCTCTGAATTGGGCAGCATCTAACGAGCTGAGATTTAACTTACTGTTTACAGCAAAACTGCCCAATGGATGCAATGAAATCCCTCAACACAAAATAATAATTTCTCCCTCTAACCAAAAAAGAAATTGCTACTCAGCTGAAGCACTCATTCACCTTGACATTGTAAAGCATTATTTTTTGAATCATAGAATAGCAGAATCGTACAGCACAGAAGGGGACTATTTGATGTGTTATCCCTCTGCTTTTTGAAAGAGGTAATTAATTAGTCTCAACCCCCTGCTCATTCCACATAATTCATACACAGGACATGCTATACAACATTGTGAACAGCTTGTGCATTAGGCCATACATATGAACAACATTTCAATGCAATCCACGACTTTCACGCATTAAATAAAAGGTGAAAAGGCAAATTTAAAATTAGAAAAGCTACATCAGTTGTTCATTCTTCTGCATCCTTAGGCACAGTGTTAGCACTGCTGCCTTACAGTGCCAGGGACCCGGGTTTGATTCCCAGCTTGGATCACTGATTGTGCGGAGTCTGCAGGTTCTCCCAGTGTCTGCGTGGGTTTCTTCCGGGTGATCCGGTTTCCTCCGTCCGAAAGACGTGCTGGTTAGGTGGGTTGGCCATGTTAAATTCGCCCTCAGTGTACCCAAATAGGTGCCGGAGTGTGGCGACTAGGGGATTTTCACAGTAACTTCATTGCAGTGTGAATGTAAACCTACTTGTGACACTAATAAATAAATAAATCACGCAATAGTCTACTAACCTGTGTGAGTGCGCTGATGTGCTTTTAGATGTGAACTTTTGGTGTAAACTTTCCTACATCCATTGAAATCACACCGATGAACCCTTCTCCTCCCATCAGGCGATCCTTCTCCGTTTACAAGACTAGACTTTTCCAATGGTTTTGTAGAATTCCCACCACGACTTTTAACTGGTGTGTTCAGCTCGGGAATGCTTGCTTGCAGGTTGCTCCACAGCTGCGGAGAAGACTCCTTGGTCAGCTCTGGAGACGATGGTGGAGTGGAAAGAACCGGAGAGTGTACATTTCCAGAGTTTGACAGGACAGTACTTAAGGGGTTTGAGGTATAATTTGCTGTAGGCGATAGCTCCTCTGAACTGTCCAGCGACTCGCTGCTCACATCGGAGCTCATGCTGTTGGTCTCCAGGGTCTGGCTTTCCTGGGTCTCGTCTTCCAGTAAGCCTGCATTCTTCTTGTCAGCCTCATCCTTGTCCCCACAGACCATAATGATTTTGCTCAAGAGGTCATCCTGTCCGTCAAATCTAAACTCAGACGCCGAGACATAGGGCTCACTTTGAAGGTACCGTTCCAACTCCAGGCAAGTCTGCATGGAAAAAATATATGAAGGTTACTAAAGGGGGTCAAGATTTCTTGAAGGACATTCCCCAGGTCCCTGCTCTCTCCAGTCAACAGATTCCCTTTGACTTTTCCAATTCCAGCTCTGCGTGTATATTCATTCTAACAACTTGTATTTGCATGGCACCTTCATTGTAATAACATGCCCAAGGTGTATGGAAGTATTGAAGATATAAAAGGCATTCTGAAAATTATATTATTTATTTAGATGATACATTAACAAATATATACATGTAATAACATCCATTGAAAAGCCAGGGAACCCATTTGACACCAATACACAATTTAAATTCCTTCACTTACTGAGGTTTCCAACTACCAATTTAAATTATTGCGCCAAAAGGGGAGGTCCTTTTTTTAAATAGTATCTAACTTGTCACTGAGGAGAATCCCCCCCGTTTTTTTCAACGTATGCGTGTCTTTAAAACAAAAGAGATTTTTTTTTCACTTGTTTTTTCCTGATACAATGCGAGTGGCTGAAATAAAGAGGCAGATCAGACATTCTTTTTCTTTATTTGAAAAAGTCTGAACCAGCTTCTTGATGCTTGGCATAACTGACAGCAGCAAGCCATATTTAGTAAGGCTGACTCACAGGCTGCGCTGGATTCAAAGTACGGGCCTGCTAGCTACCAGAGGACCGCAGCTTCCTGTATGTGTGGAAACATGACCTATCAGCTATTTTCAAAGAATTTGAACGGTGCACACAGTGCAAGGATTGAGTCTCGCCGACTTAATAGTCAACCCGAGAACTCTTGCACCTTCATTGTATGTCGACTAACATGTCAATTAGAGAGAGAAAAAAAATAAGGAAAGTGCTCCTTAACAGGATGCAGAAGAGGAAATGACTCTGGAATGCTCCAGGGAAGTCCCATAGTGCAGAGTGCAAAATATTTTTTTTCCCTCTTGCTCCCTTGGTATCTTTGGCCAACAACACTGAGGGAGTGCTGTGTGAGTCACTGTACTATGATTCCAGTCCAGAGGATACTTCCTATATGCTTCTACCATCTGCACAGGAGTTCCTCTCCTATTCAAAAAAATGCAATGCCAGGATGGTGTGAGCAACAATATCCTCTCTCCCCACCACCCCCCTCCCCCACAACTCGCCTTGACCACAACTTGCTTGGCTCAGCATTTAGCAACCATGCACACGAGTGAAAATGAATCAAAAAAGGAAGTTCTTGGGGGGGGGGGGGGGGGGAGATCGGCTAAACATAATGAATAAAGGGATGATTTGCATGTGTAATTCTGGCTTCCAGTAGCAAAACCATAGATGGGAGCTATCGCCAAACGTACTCTTAATTAATGAAGAGTTCAAATGATTTGATCATTCAACTGTTCACACAATATTCCCACTTTACAGTTTCCGTGGCTTAATTCAAATCACTAGTTTTTCCTCTTCGGTGTCCAGAACGAACTTTAAATTACTGGTTGCAGTTTGTAATCTAAGTGTGGACCTCCAATTGATTTGAACTGGCTTTATTTGGCCACTATGACCTCATTTAGGTTCTCATTTCACAATCCCCATATTGTACAGGGCACAAATTGACAATACATCTGCAGTTTATTGCAGTCGAATTGCTTTTTTAAAAAAACATTAAAAAGGCATCTCATGAATCTGTTGGTATTAATTATTTTGTTTTCCAGACAGCGCAATTCCACCCATTGAAGCATTGGAAAAAGTCATGTCCAACGCTCACTGCTCCTGCAAACCTTCCAGTAAACACATCAGCAACAGCACTGAACTGTGGGCTGTTGTAGTAAAAATGCCTCTCAAGGCTCAGCGAGGACGGATTTGGCTCTCCGCCCACTTCTAAATGCCAGAAGGAAACTACTTGGATCAATTTCAATCACATACTGAATGTTTCAGCTTCTTTTGAAGAGGGGGGGGCATGCAATTATACAACGCAGGAGCTTTAAACAAACCGTCTGCGTGCATTTCAACACTGTTCAAATCATTCCTGTTCCTCGGCAAATAACGATGAGTGTTTGAACTGGGGGTTATCTCTTGCTATTCTGATGGTAATTTGTGTTATCTTGGGAGAAACATTACAGCAAAGCTACTTCAACAACATTCCTTTCAATTAGGTTTGCGAGTGAGAATGAAGCCACCACCAAGTCTGGCAAGTCGACTGATTAGGATTTTATATACATAATCCAACCAATTGCTTTTTTTAAAAAAAAGCCGCACAACTCTTTTATGGGATGGAGCCAATACAGTTCTAAAGTTTTTTTTTAAACGCTTGGCAATTTGACAGTCACTGCAACTGGCAGATTTGAGTCAGAGGGACTTGGGGGTTTGTGCTCCTCTCAATGCAAGAAGAGTGCAGCCAAATTCCACAACCCTTCCCATTTCAACAGTACGTCTCGGATACATGCAATGAAACAACATGAGTGTCTAAAGTGAGAGAGAGGTTGGAAATCACTTCAATTCTCACCACAAATGTATGTGATGGTTGCAGTTCACACACAAAAGCCAAGTCCATCATTTGTTTCCCACCATCCCAACAAAAAAAACCATAATATTCACCTGCTGCCAGTATTCTTCAAGTGATGCCAGTCCTGAAAAGTAGCCAGTGTCGTGCACAATCTGAAGCTCTTGAAAAATGCTGCATCTGGGTAGAACATCCATACTGTCTTGCCTCTTGACTTGGAGCTTGTGTTGGTATGTCTTTCACAAAATGATTCAAATAAGCAGAGAAGGGGGGGGGGTGGTAAAAAAAAAGGTTTGCCTCTCCTCTCCTTCCTCCTCTGTCTGCTGTGCCAAGGTATCTCAGCAGAAAATACAACACACACAAGGTCAACACAGTCTTGCACCTCTAGAAAGGATAGGTATCCCGGCAGCAGCCCGTCACTCAAGCAGCCCTGTGGCAGAATGAGCAGGAAGAGATGAAGTGAGAGCCTCCCCTTCTCTCACACTCACTCATATAACATGTACACAGCGCAGCGCCGCTTCACTTCCCTATTGAGAGAGCCAGAGCCCAGCGGAGCAGAGACAGAGAGACACAGCCCCGCCCCCCCTTCCCCAATCACCCCTTGTCAATCATCCCGTCCGCCCCTCCCACCTCCAGGCCGGCCACGCCTCCTACCTCCCTCAACCTCCACGTGATCACCTCACGCCGCAAGCCCCGCCCCGGTCCCGCTCCGTCACAATGCCATTCGCCCTCCCCCCCCATGATGTCATGGGGGTCCAATCGGAAAGCGCGGCGCTCCCCTCCCCCTCCCCTCCCCCTCCTCCCGGCGAGAGCGCGGCCGGATGTCACGGCGCCTCTGATTGGCCCGCCGCGCCGCTGCCTCCCTCCACCTCCGCCTCCTCTCCCCGCGCCTGATTGGTGCTGAGTCGGGCAGGCTATTTTTAGCAGCGTATATAAGGCGAGAGTCGGCGCAGCGGCCGCGCTGTTGAGCTCAGTTGCGAGGCGCTGCAGAGTGGTAGCGCTGTAAGCTGCTGGACACACAAGGCAGGACATACTGCACAGTCAATTCTTTCCCCCTCCTGCCCAAAATCTTCTCCACTTTTTGAGAAGGGGGGTAAAAATAAGTCCGGCTGTCTTATTTTGGCCACTGTTCTGGCTGTTAAAACAAATCTAAATAACTTGAATTTTGTTTTTTTTCCTCAAAAAAACTTTCCCCCCAGACATTAATATCATCATAGAATCCCGACAGTGCAGAATAAGACCATTCAGCCCATTGAATCCGCACTGACTGACAGAACATCTTCCCCAAGCCCATTCCCCTCACCCTATCCTCAAAATCGCTCATATTTACCCCACCAACTAAACTACACATCTTGAGACACTAAGGGGCAATTTAACATGGCCAATCCACCTAATCTACACAGTTGGCGCCATGGTGGCACTATAGTTAGCACTGCCGCCTCACAGCGCCAGGGACCTGAGTTCAATTCCAGCCTCGGGTGGCTGTGTGGAGTTTGCACACATTCTCCCTGTGTCTGCGTGGGTTTCCTCTGGGTCGTCCAATTTCCTCCCACAGTCCAAAGATGTGGTGCGGGTTAGGTGGATTGGCCATGCTAAATTGCCCCTCAGAGGGGCAGAGGGATTAGCAGGGTAAATATGTGGGGTTATGGGGAGAGGGCCCGAGTGGCAAGAGTAGCCGGAAGGATACTTTTCTAACTGGAAGTCTGTGACAAGAGGTATTCCACAAGGATCAGTACTGGGGCCTCTGCTGTTCGTAATATATAAATGATTTGAGGGAAAATGTAGGTGGTTTGGTTAGTACATTTACAGATGATACAAAAATTGGGGGAGTAGTGGATAATGAGGAGAATTGTCAGAGGATACAGCAGGATATAAATTGGCTGGAGACCTGGACTGAAAGATGGCAGATGGAATTTAACCCAGACAAATGTGAGGTGGTGCCATTTGGAAGGTCTACTGCAGAAGGAAAGTATACAGTAAATGTTAGAGCCCTTAGAAATATTAGCATACAGAGGGATCTAGGCGTGCAGAACCACAGATCCCTTAAGATGGCAACTCAGGTGGACAAGGTGGTTAAGAAGGCATGGTCATGGGATTGAGTATAGGAATTGGAAAATCATGTTCCAGCTGTTTCAGACTTTGCTTAGACAGCATTTGGAGTATTGTGTACAATTCTGGTCGCCACACTACTGGAAGGATGTTGATGCATTGAAAAGGGTGCAGGGGAGATTTACCAGGATGTTGCCTGGTTTGGAAGATATGGAGGATATGGACTATGAACAAAGGTTGAACAAATTTGGATTGTTTTCATTGGAGTGTCGGAGGATGAGGGGGGACCTGACAGAGGTTTACAAGATTATGACAGGCTTGGATAGAGTGGATAGTCAGTGTCTTTTTTCCAGGGTCGAAGGGTCAATTACTCGGGGGCATAGGTTGAAAGTGAGAAGAGGAAAGTTTAAAAGAGATGTAAGGGGCAGGTTTTTCACACAGAGGGTGGTGAATGCCTGGAACACGCTGCCGGAGGAGGAGGTGGAAGCAGATTCTATAACAACATTCAAGAGGAATCTGGATAGATACATGAATGAGCAGGACATAGAAGGATATGGAACACGTAGAGGCAAGAAAATATTAGATTAGAGAGGCATCTGTGTTGGCACAGACTTGGTGGGCCAAAGGGCCTGGTCCTGCGCTGTACTGTTCCTTGTTCTTTGGTATGACATTCTCTGGGCTGTGGGTCAATATATTTTTTTAACACAGCTGGAGTAGTAATCACTGTTTGTATCAGTACAAAACAAAGCAAAAAAAAAGATCAATTTAGTTTTTTCTTCTTTGTGTTCAAAAGTGTGAAGTTTTGATGCAGGGATAGAAATAAATCCATTGGACGGTGATTTGGAAGCATTCGTGAAACGAAATTGATCTTTTATTTTTAGTTCTGCTTTTGGAAAACCTGCAAAACATTAAGCAAATTCTGTTGCAAAACCCATTATTGTGACTAACGTAATGTGCATCTGTTTCTCTACTTCCTCCACAAGTGGCCAAGGCATTTTGGCTAGCTTTGCTGTTGACTTGTGATGTGGACAGTGTAAATTTAGGCCATAGGGGGACCCATTCCACCAGACTGCCGATGGTCTGAGCCGGCTTCCAAGATTTTCTACTGGAAGTGATGGTAATACTCATCCAAATATGGGATGTGTATAATAAAGAGGCACTGAGGATGGGATGATGTCATTTGATGTATCTCTTAATATTTGCATTCCTGCTGTTAGTGCTGTCATGCATATAGGGAGAGTTGAAATCTAATTGGCTTGTTTGGTCAGTGTTATTGAACTTGTTTCTCTCATCTTTTATGGCAGGCACAGCCAACCTGTGATCTGGCCAAGCACTCAGCAAACTCATCCCTCTCCCTCACTGACATTACCCCCACCCTCCCTCACCCCTTGTATTCATACAGCACCTTTCACACAGGATGTCCCAAAATGCTTTACAGTAAGAGAAGTACCTGTGCAATGTTGGCATGGTTTTAATCATAGAATACCTATAGTGAATAAGGAGGCTATTCAGCCCATCGAGCCTGCACTGACTCTCTGATAGAGCATCTTATCCAGGCCCTTTCCCCCACCCTATCCACGCAACCACAAATATTTACCATGGCTAATACTTCTAACCTACACATCTCGGGATATAAGGGACAATTCAGCATGGCCAATCCACCTGACTTGCACATCTTTGGACTGTGGGAGAAAACCGAAACACACGCAGATACGGGGAGAATGTGCAAACTCCTTACAGGCAGTCACTCAAGACCGGAATTGAACCCGGCGCTGTGTCACCACGGTGTCCCCATGTCAGTGTAGGAATGTTGGAAGTGCCACAGCTAATGTATCTATGCAGCTATATGCTACAAACAGCAATGTGATAATCTGCTTTTTAAAAAATGTTGATTGAGCAATAGGGAATGGCCAGAGCACTCGGGATAAACTCCCCTGCTCTTTTTCAAAACAGTGTCATGGGATCCTTTATGTCTAAGTGAGAGGGTTAACCCAAAATGGGACTAAAAACTATGAAAGGAAAGATCATGCTGAATTTGCAAAATTAGGATGAGATTTTAAATGCGAGGCATCGTATGACAAGATGTCAAAGCATCATATTGTTGGTGATTTTTGATTTGATTTATTATTGTCACATGTATTAACATACAGTGAAAAGTATTGTTTCTTGTGCGCTATTCAGACAGACCATAAAGAAGGAAACAAGAGAGTGCAGAATGTAGTGTTACAGTCATAGCTAGGGTGTAGAGAAAGATCAACTTAATGCAAGGTAAGTCCATTCAAATGTCTGACAGCAGCAGGGAAGAAGCTGTTCTTGAGTTGGTTGGTACGTGACCTCAGACTTTTTCCTCATTCGGCCTCTGATATTCGGGTAAGTGTTCTCCAAAGCGGCCTTCACGACACACGACAGCACAGAGTCACTGAGCAGAAACTGATAGCCAAGTTCCGCACACATGAGGACGGCCTCAACCGGGATATTGGGTTCATGTCACACTATTTGTAATCCCCACAGCTTGCCTGGACCTGCAGAGTCTCACTGGCTGTTCTGTCTGGAGACAATACACATCTCTTTAGCCTGTCTTGATGCTCTCTCCACTCACATTGTTTGTATCTTAAAGACTTGATTAGTTGTAAGTATTCGCATTCCAACCATTATTCATGTAAATTGAGTTTGTGTCTTTATATGCCCTGTTTGTGAACAGAATTCCCACTCACCTGAAGAAGGGGCTTAAGGCTCTGAAAGCTTGTGTGGCTTTTGCTACCAAATAAGCCTGTTGGACTTTAACCTGGTGTTGTTAAACTTCTTACTGTGTTAACCCCAGTCCAACGCCGGCATCTCCACACCAAGGAGAAGACACAGGGAGGGGGGCCAAAAGAGGTCGCAGAAGATAGTCCCAAGCAAGGGACAAGGACAGAGATCAGAAACAGGTCTTGTTAAGTAAGGTTGAGAGATAGGAATAGAGATAGTGGGGATGATTTTGAGCCCATACTCTCCACCTATAGAAATGGTGGCGCATGCCCAAAATCTGGGAAGTGCAATTCATGTCGGCGAGCTTCCGAGTTCTGATCTTACCAGTCCCTCGCCAGTGGAGTGGCGTGAAACATACCGTGGGACCACTGAAAGCCCATTTTGCTACATTAGCATGTCATTAGCGAGCACTCTCAACAGGGCATCCCCCTCACCAGATATTCAGTGGGAGCTAGAGTGCCATCACACCAGCGCCATTTATAACAGCTCCATCACAACATGAGCCTGTCATGGGGGTCTCACTGGCGTTATAAAGATAAGTTTAACACTTGGGAGAGAGGGACATGGCCAGGCAGTACCCTGGTAATGCCCCCTGGCCATCATGCCAACCTGGCAGTGCTAACCTGGCAGTGCCAACCTGTTCCAAGGGGAAGGCCCCAGTGGGAGCTCATGGGGTGGGGGATTCATTTAGACATGGTGGTGGCTGTGAGTGAACAGAGGAGCCGGTGGTGGCCGCTGTGGGGAAGGATGGGGGGTGGGAGAAAGGGGTGCAGTGGTGATGGAGATGGGTATTGGCTGTGGTGGTGGGGGAGAGAAGGTGAGAGGGTGACAATGGGGTGGCACAGTGGTTAGCACTGCTGCCTCACAGTGCCAGGGACCCGGTTTGATTCCTGGCTTCGGTCACTGTCTGTGTGAAGTTTGCACATTCTCCCCGTGTCTGCGTGGGTTTCCTCCAGGTGCTCCAGTTTCCTCCCACAGTCCAAAAGACGTATTGGTTAGGTGCATTGGCCATGCTAAATTCTCCCTCGGTGTACCCGAACAGGCGCCGGAGTGTGGCGACTAGGGAATTTTCATAGTAACTTCATTGCAGTGTTAATGTAAGACTACTTGTGATGCTAATAAATAAACTTTAAACTTGATGATCGGGGGCTGGGGGACAGTGGGGGGAGGGTGTGCGGGGAGGGAGGGAGAAGTGTCCCTGAGACCTCCATGGTGGGCTGGGAGGGAGGTTTGCTTCGGTTCTAATCAGGGTGCCCTTTAAAGATGGCATCCCGATCTCTGAACAATGGGGTTTTGCTGGTGTGTTGAGGCCCCATCCCCCCCCTGTTTAACGGCATGAAACACACCCCCTTGATTTTTTTTGGCAGAGTGTTGTAAGATCTGGAAAGAAAACTGGCCGGTTTCTCTGGACAGAAATATGCCAGTACACCTGGTAAAATCTATTCGATAGACTCCAAATTAATTTGTACGTGTCTGTAAAGGTATAACTGGGCTGAAGGAATCGTGAATACTTGAATCATTTTCTTGTGTTTGCATTGAAATCTTTCCAGCCTTTTTGTCTGGTTTTTCTTGTTTAATAAATGTTTTACTCTTGTGTTAAAAGTTAATTAGCAGACTCCTGTGAATTTGTTCAGTCATTTTCCTCTTATGATTTCTAAATAAAAAACAAAGTTAGGATCTATCCATCTACCTATCATTCTGGGAACTAACTTGTCCAGTATTAACATCAGCTGGGATCGTAACAGCGAGAGAGATTGAATTTACAACAAAGGTATGAACTTAAAGTTTAAAGTTTATTTATTAGTTGCAAGCAGGCTTACATTAACACTGCAGTGAAGTTACTATGAAAATCCCCTGGTGGTGAGGCTGAAGATAGTGGCCCTCCTTCACTCTCTAATCCGTAACTACAGCCCTCCAAGGAGACTGCATTCCTACAACTTTGGTCTCTTGTACATTATCAATCTCTTTCCCTACCGCCAACTGTGGCCATGCCATTAACTTTCTGGACTCTAAAATCTGGATGTTCTTCCCGACCGCTCTGCCTGTTTCCCATTTCCTCCTTTTAAGGGCTTTATTTAAATCTTTTATTGAAGGTATTAATCAACCCTTCTGATATTTCCTTCTGTAGCTCAGTGATGGTTTTGGTTTGATCATGCTTCAGTGAAGCAGTGATATCTTTCTGTGTTTAAAGACACTACATAGATGCACGTTGCTCCTGAAAGGTTTTAATGGTGAAAGATTAGTTACGGTGATTGGGAAATTGTAATCAGGAGAGCATAGACTCAGGACTGACGCAGGATAAACAAAGCCATGAGTTAGAAAATGTAATTTGTCAAAGTTATGAGAGCGTGCAAATTGGCTATTGAGGCAGATATTGTGATATCTTTTAAAAGGAGATGGGATAATTATTTAAAAAGAAAGAATTCATTGAAAGATAAATTAGAAATGAAGAGAAATGAGATGAGGGTAGATAGCTGCCACTAACAAAGATCCAACAGGCCAAAGACACTATAATTTCTTTAGCATGCGATTGTCAGTTGCTTCTGTTCAAAGGTCTAGTAGTGTTATGCTGGCACTGAGATTACATTGTTTAGGATGTACGTGGCAATACAATACAATCCAACAAAATGTGAATCAATTAAGAAACCTATGAATTTCAGCAGAATCCCAAGATTTAAAAGGTTCGAAGCAGCCTTCTCAAATACAATCATATTTGGCTAAATTTATGGTTTAGTAATCAGAATCCTTATTTATAGCGGTTGAATAAGTCAAACTCTATTTTTATTACATATGATCCCATCCATTTATTATTAGCACCATGGGTTTATAGTACCTGAATTATTATTAGATTTTTGTGAATTATTTTGAGAATGAAAGTCTGTGCCTCTTTTTTTTCTCCAAAAATCATTAGTTAATGGCTTGTTTTCAGTGCATTTTTTCAAAGACTGTTTTAAAATGAATGTTTCCTTCATTACTACGTGGTGCGAGTTATGATGAAATATCTTCTCTTCTGCAATATCTTCTCTTCCAATTTCTGCACCTCCTGAGTCCCCCAAGGATCTATTCTTGGAAACGCCAATTTCCTATTATATGCTGCCCTGCCGGGATCATCCAAAACCACAATGTCAAATTCCACATGTACACAGGTAACACCCAGTTTTACTTCGCCACCATGTCTCTGGACCCCTCCACAGCCTTTGATTTGTCATGCTGCTTGTATTGCGTGAGCAGAAATTTGCCCCAATTAGCAAGTCATTGTCTTCTGTTTTCACTGCAAACTGTAGTCCTGAGCCATTAACTCCAGCCTTTTCTCAAAACCATGATCTGAGACTGAACCCGACTGGCTGAAACTTCAATGTCCTGAAGCTGAGCTTCCAAACACGTGTTTTCCATTGCCTACTTTCACCCTTCTGTCCCTGCCTCAGCTTATTTTCTGCTGAAACCCGTTGTTAACTCTAAACTTGACTATCCCAGTCTTTTAGCTGGTGTCCCATCTTGCACCTTTTGTAAACTGAAGCTCATCCAAAACCCTTATCCTAACTTGCACAAAGTCCCATTCACCCACCTCCCCAGTTTTCATTGACCTGCATTGGCTCCTGGTCCAGCAATGCCTCACATTTTAAGTTCTCATCCTTGTGTTCAAATCCCTTCACAGCATTGCCCTTCCCGATCTAGAATCTTCTCCAACCTTCTATCTTCTCCATCCCTCCAACCCTTCAAAATCTTTGCACCCCTCCAAATCTAGCCTCTTGTGCATCCCTGATTTTCATCACCACCTCCCCCCCCCCCCCCCCCACCCCCTCCCACCCCCACCTGCCCCATTGACAGCTGCCTACAGAGTCATAGAGCCATAGAGGATAACAGCATGGAAACAGGCCCTTCAGCCC
The DNA here is from genome assembly GCF_964213995.1 of Mustelus asterias. Lineage (NCBI taxonomy): Eukaryota > Metazoa > Chordata > Chondrichthyes > Carcharhiniformes > Triakidae > Mustelus > Mustelus asterias. The sequence goes on from NC_135802.1 coordinate 31,285,214, forward strand.
AACTTATCCATGCCGCAGTTTTTGCCACTAAGCTAGTCCCAATTGCCCGCATTTGGCCCATATCCCTCTATACCCATCTTACCCATGTAACCGTCTAAATGCTTTGTAAAAGACAAAATTGTACCTGCCTCTACTACTGCCTTTGGCAGCTCGTTCCAGATACTCACCATCCTCTGTGTGAAAAAATTGCCATTCTGGTCCCTTTTGTATCTCTCCCCTCTCACTTTAAATGAATGCCCTCTAGTTTTAGACACCCCTACCTTTGGAAAAAGATATTGACTATCTAGCTGATCTATGCCCTCATTATTTTATAGACCTCTATAAGATCACCCCTCAGCCTTCTATGCTCCAGATAAAAAAGTCCCAGTCTATCCAGCCTGTCCTTATAACTCAAACCATCAAGTCCCGGTAGCATCCTAGCAAATCTCTTCTGCACCCTTTCTAGTTTAATAATATCCTTTCTATAACAGGGTGACCAGAACTGTACACAGTATTCCAAGCGTGGCCTTACCAATGTCTTGTACAACTTCAACAAGACGTCCCAACTCCTGTATTCAATGTTCTGACCAAGGAAACCAAGCATGCCGAATGCTTTCTTCACCACTCTGTCCACCTGTGACTCCACTTTCAAGGAGCTATGAACCTAAATTCTGGAATTCCCTTCCTAATCCTCTTCCACCCCTACCTTTGACTCCTCTTTTAAGATGGTCCATAGAACCTGTCTCTCTGACCAAACGTTTGGTCATCCATCCTAATACCTCTTCATGCGACTTTTTTTGTCTGACAGTGCTCATGTGAAGCACTTTGGGATGTTTTACAATGTTGTAGGTGCTATACCAAAGCAAGTTGCTGTTACACACTTCAAATAGTTCTCAAAATAATGTCCCAATTAGATATTGTCATTTAAAACTGAGAGCAAAGTGAAGTTGGGATTCTGTCCAATAAGTAATTGTAATTCAAATAAATCCAGCTCTTGCAAACTAAAAATTGAATGTTAAGCTTTTATAAACACACTCAGTGGATAAAAAATTCTGTAGTTGCAATTACATGTGGTGACTGATGGAAAGGAAGGGGATAAGAGTACAAGACAGATTCCAGTTTCCAACACACATTGAATAGTCACTCCAGTTTCTGTCAATAATACATAAACAAAAAATATCCAATTTGAAAAAAATGAACCCCTTTTAATCTGTGATTTAAAAAAGTTGCAAGTTTTGTTGAATTATCCTCGGTCACTGAATTAGAGTCTGTTTAATGTTCTATTCAATGGTTAGTGCAATATGAGCATAGAAATAACAGGATAAGACATGGCAGTTAATATACCACCATTTCCTTAAGAAATTAACTTTTGCAAAGACTTGAAGGAATATTACCATCTGACCTGTAACACATTTTGTTTTAATGTTGACCCATTTTTAAGTGAGGTACAGATTGAATTTCAATGTTATCTTCATAATAAAAATCAATGAGTGTTGGTCCTATCTATACGCGTCTTTACAATTTTGCTAGTTGTGCTTGAAACTAAGGTCATTTGGATCAACTGCAGTAGAACCTGCCGACAGAGGATGATTACAGTGCAGAAGCCGTTCATTACATTTTTATCTTTATTGATAAGAAGATGTATTTTAAGAGGTATTTCTCTTCTGGATACTCTCAATGACTGATGAAGAAATTTTAACCTATCAAGGTTCACTTGTTTGATATGGTTGTGATGAGTTTGTTGTAGTCACTTCAGGTACAATAGATAAAGTCACTCACAATGGCCCAGTTTACATCTCCTCACAATGGGTAGCACCACTGGTGACACCGTGTAACAAGAGGCTCCAACTGAGGCTGACTGACAGATGTCAGTAGGATATCAGGTAGTCTAACTGTATGGCAGGCTCCAGATTATTGACCTCCAGCTGCCTGAATGTCTACATTGCAATGTCTTAATCAATTTGACACAGATAAGTTGCTGAAGCCTCCAAGATGACCCAAATTCCGAATGCATTTTAAACATGTTTTAGCTCTATAACAACAGGGACATTGCACCTGCATGAATAAAATTCATTGGAGTGGCCAGAATGTGTTTCATGTTGTAAATGAAACCCTTCGGTTTAAAAGCTGGGAATTCTTGAAAAATTCTGATACAATGACGAATGGACAGGTTATGAGACAACACAATGCAGACATTAGGAATAAAGAAAATCGACATAATTACAGTAGCAAGAAAAGCATCAACTTACTGTTAGGAGCTTTAAAAATGTTTTTCTTTGCGACTGATTGTATATCTAGCATGTATTATCATATAGAGGAACAAGTCTGATCTTGCAGACCTTTGGCAATAGATTTTGATGTCAGATGTGTCTGCAGGGGGTAATCATTAGCAAAGATCGTTGAATGTAAAGCAGTTTGGGAAGTTATTGGTAGAATGCTATATAAATGAAAGACGGTCTCTCTCCTTCTTTGGGCAGGATTTTCCAGCCTCATTTGCCCTGAAATCGGAATATCCCCCCTGAGATCAATGGACCTTTCCATGGTCCACCCCTCACTTGCTACGATTCCCATGGCAGTTGGAATGGGAAAATTTGCCCTGTTGTTTCCTTTCTCATAGAGAAACCAAGAAAAATGTTAAGGGGACAAAACATATACAGTAGATTTATTTCCTGGGGGCGGCATGGTGGCACAGTGGTTAACACTGCGGCCTCACAGGGAGCTGGGTTCGATTCCAGCCGTAGGTCACTGTCTGTGCGGATGCTGCATGTTCTCCCAATGTTTGTGTGTGTTTCCTCCGGGTGCTCCGGTTTCCTCCCACACTCCGAAGATGTGCAGGTTAGGTTGGTTGGCCATGCTAAATTGCCCCTGAGTGTTAGAGGGATTAACAATTAACATGGAATTATGGGGATAGTCTGAAAGACGTGCTGGTTAGGTGCATTGGCCATGCTAAATTCTCCCTCAGTGTATCCGAACAGATGCTGGCGTGTGGCGACCAGGGGATTTTCACAGTAACTTCATTGTAGTGTTAATGTAAGCCTACTTGTGAGACTAATAAATAAACTCTTCCCTCATAACCCCCAGTCCCCACTCCTCCTTAGTGAGTTAAAAAAATGATTTTTTGCTTTCATTTTTTTTGGTAGTACAGTTAGATTCTAAGGAGGACAAAGTCATTAAGGATTATCAATCATCGATCATTGTCCAGTGACACATCTCGAAGGTATGCACATTCAGATGGCAGGCGAGGAAGATAGGAAAAGGCTGCTGTATTTCTCACAGTGCAATAGTGTTCCAACAAGCATTGTCTAGATTCATAAGCAAAGATTGTTTTTAAAAGAAGGTACAATTTAATAGAGACTTTCATTCCTGTGTCTGTACAGTTTATTGGATTTTCCCTCAGAACCTTGGCACCAGCTGTGCTCATGCTATAAATTGCTTTCCAAATTACCTGAGGCAATATTTCAGTTTTACCTTAGGATGTCAGTGGTTTTTGTGTAATGTGAAAGGGCCTTATAGTAATAGCCTAAATAAAATTCAACCACTTGCAGTGGTTTCCTGCATCTTGAGTGCAGCAGCAAAGAAGTTTCCCCCTCCTCCCCCCACTTTGTGGCATGTGGGTGTTACTTTTTGAATCATAGAATAGAATCCCTACAGAGCAGAAGGAGGCCATTCAGCCCATCAAGTCTGCACTGACCACAATCCCACCCAGGCCCTATCCCTGTAACCCCACATATTTAACCTCTGACACCAGGGTCAATTTAGCATGGTCAATCAACCTAACTCGCACATCTCTGGACTGTGGGAGGAAACTGGAACACCTGGAGGAAACCCACGCAGACACGGGGAGAACATACAAACTCCACACAGACAGTGACTCAAGTCGGGGATTGAACCCGGGTTTCTGGCACTGTGAGGCAGCAGTGCTAACCACCATATAAATCACGTCAATGGCATTATTTTGACTTGATAACTGCCAGCAGATATCACCTGCATCCCTAAAATTGGCTGTACTGAAACAAGAAAAAAATATACACATGTCTTACAAGATGCAGTAACTGCATGTCCCCCATCCCCGCCCCACCGCCACCAACCCCCGCATAAAAACTCAATTACAACTAATCTGTTAAACATTTTTCTTATTACAAGCAAAAGGTACACAAAGCTTTGACAGAGGGTCGTCTGGACTCAAAACGCCAGCTCTTTTCTCTCCTTACAGATGCTGCCAGACCTGCTGAGATTTTCCAGCGTTTTCTCTTTTGGTTTCAGATTCCGGCACCCGCAGTAATTTGCTCTTATTTAGCTTTGCACTTGAGGTGTTAGCTACCAGGTGACAGTCACATAGGGAAGGCACAGAAAGGGTTAATCATTGGAGCAACGGAGCACACTGAAGGTGATAATGTGGACACAGAGAAGAACTCATTGGAGGCAATGATTAGGGCAAATGAGAAAAGGATAAAGATGGGGTGGAGACACTGAGAGGGGAGGAATTAGAAGAGAATGAGATGAATTATGATAAGATGGCACGGTGGCACAGTGGTTAGCACTGCCTCATAGCGCCAGGACCTGGGTTCAATTTCGACCTCGGGTCACTGTGTGGAGTTTGCACTTTATCCCCGTGTCTGCATGGGTTTCCTCTGGGTGTTCCGGTTTCCTCCCACAGTCCAAAGATGTGTGGGTTTGGTTGATTGGCCATGCTAAATTGACCCTGGCGTCAGGGGGATTTTGCTACCAAAGTGGCTTTTGCTACCAAATAAACCTGTTGGACTTTAACCTGGTGTTGTTCGACTTCTTACTGTGTCAGGGGGATTAGCAGGGTAAATGTATGGGGATACGGGAATAGGGCCTGGGTGGGATTGTGGTCAATACAGACTCGATGGGCCAAATGGCCTCCTTCTGTACTGTAGGGATTCTAAGATCACAGAGAAATAATGCTACAGTGAAGCATACCACTTCCACAGTTGTCTATGGTGTTTTTGACTAGGATAGTTTCCGTGCTGTGGGTGTTGGGTGATGAACAAAGTGGAGAAACTTGAGCAGGAAGTGGTGAGAGAGGTTGGTGCAGCATTAAATGTTAATATAATTGCAGAGCAAATTTGCACAAAAGGTGTTGCATTTGCATTGAGTAGTCTCTCAGAAAAATCATTCATGATACTACAATTTTACAATCTGAGATCACCTTGCTTCCTCTGAAGTTATGGGGCAGACACTGGTTCCTCCTTTTGCAATATAATTCCAAATCTCCTGGGGTGGACGAGAACCCTGCATATCCGATGTCCAACTTAACTGGCAGTCCTTCCACCAGAAAGATTGGGTCATAAGAGCCAAGGTATGCCAATCATGACATGTCCATGTTAAAAATGTGTAAAGGGTATTGTAAATCCCCACTTGGCCCAATGTTTTTCACCTCTAAGCAGCTGAGCCATATTGATCATGAGGATATGGGGCTTTAATTCCTGAGGTAGAATTCTCCAGTCTGGGATGAAGTCCTGTGACAAGAGTGGAAACATGGAGTGTTTCCAGCTGCGGAGGCCATCGTATTTCATGGTGGGTTGCGACTGATGCCATGTAGTCTTCCATCCTATTCGGGTGCCATGTTGAAAAGATGCCAAACGTCACTGACCCTCTATGGAAGAAAAGAGGTGGACATCCCAAAAATGAAGATGTTCGATTCCCAACTTGGGTGAAGGTCCGATTCCCGGCTTGGTTCGCCGTTTGTGTGGAGTTTGCACATTCTCCCCATGTTTGCGTGGGCTTCCTCCGGGTTCTCCGGTTTCCTCCCACAGTCCAAAGATGTGCGGGTTAGGCTGGATGGGATTGTTGTTGGTGCAGACTTGATGGGCCAAATGGCCTCCACTGTAGTGATTCTATCATTCTACGGATCTCCAGGAACATTCTGAGGCTGGAAGATGGACTTCCTTCAGGACAGTGAATCTGGAAGATCCACCTGTCAGACGGTTCCCCCCACCCACTGCTGTGAAATTCTGGGGTACAGGCTTGGCGGCAGCGTCCATTCCGAACTGCGGAGGCAACCCCAGGCGTTTTTCAGGTGAATTCCGACATCTGCACACCACGTTTATTCCGGACATCTTTTGCACTGATGTGTTTTCCCGCAAAGGCATGGATGGTCGGCCTTCATCTGCATCTCATTATCAGGATGCAAATCAATTTCACTCTAGCCTCCAGCGGGTTTCCTGATCCGCCACGGCGGATTCCACGGGAAAATTCATGCCAGCACAAAACTGATTGTTGAGCATACCGCTGAATTCTCCATCCCCCACCTGCTGTTGAACCTGCCGTCGGGGGCAGGGGAGAACGCCCCTGCTCTGTGCTGCATTGACTGATCTCAGCAGGGACAGTAGTAGATATTCCACAATGGGCCACAGTATGTCTGTGTTTAGGAGAGGGAAGTTGGCCAGATTTCCTGCTAATGAACCTGCAACTCCTGGTGGAGGTGGAGATCTGTGGACATCGGGCTGGAATTTGGCAGGCCAGTGGTGATCCTTGACGACAGCTCTGAAGGCTGGGAGCAGCCTGCTTCGACTGTCTGGTGGAGCCTCAGCCAAATTCAAAGGCAATCTAGCCCGTGATGAGTTCCAAGAGTTGCTGGCCAATTGGAGGGCGAGGGCCTCTTCATTGCCAACAGCGCTACCGGGAACAGTAGTTGCTGCAGGGACTGCATCCACTTGAAAGGATACAGTGATAGACGGGGTTGGGACTCTCCAGGACTCATCAGGGCAACAAGGAATGGGGGTGCAGTTGGTGAGGGCGGGGAGGGGTTTGTTGCTGCAAGAGTGGCCATTGACATTGGTGCGGTGGTGGGGGGGCTGGGGGGGGTCCTCGATTAAGAAGTCATGCCAGAGTCCGAGCAAGGCTACAGGGCTCGCTAGGCAACTTTGCCCTGTGGCAGAAACGCTACTGGGAGGACATATTTATTGGCCACCTTCGATGGCAAAATGCCATGGCAGAAAGAAGACAACAGCTACTCCACCTGCCCTCCTTCCCAATTTCATTCAGCTCCTTCGCCCTTCCCCGCCACCTATCCCCCTGCTGAAGGTGCCACAAAATTCAGCCGTCAAGTTAGAATATTGAGTTTGGCGGTGATGCCCCTCACACTTGCCCTGCTTATCATTCAGACTTCACAGACTAGGCTATCAAAGTGGGGTGGCGGACCCCCCATCTGGATGAACTGCAACCCTGCGAGCATTTGAAAACCCGTCAAAGTAGCCACTTGGGTGAGGTACCCCAAAGTGACTGGTGCTTGTGAAATAGCTCTGCGGAGAAAGGGGGAAATTTGGGAGGGTGAAAATGCTGCTCAAATTCGAGTGAATACAAAATAAAATCACGGAAAGCACTGATGTCTGAAAATGAAACTTCTGCTGAATGGCTGATCTAATCTGCTCCTGGCACAAGTAGCTATCTGAAGTACTCATTGGCCTTTTGTTTCTAATTCAGTGCTTCCTGACTCTCTAACCCTTCTCTCTCTCTGTCTGCTGTCCAGACCATACATGAATGCCAAGCAGCACTACACTTACATAACGGATTCAGTGAATCAAACCTCTGGAGATCTGTACTAAGGATATGCTTTGGTACACAAGTGACAGGCCCCATGAAATCCATTTCACAAGAATCCAATCTGCATTAAACTGGCATATTTTACTGTCTAATTTTGCCCACTGCTCTCACATTGTAAAGTTGAACTCACCCAACCCACCAAGTTAGAGCAGTTTGAATTCCTAAAGCCCGAGGAGAAAGTTAGTCATATTAATATTTTCCAGCCTCTACTTTTATTTCATAATTTCCAAACAACGTGGCCAACTCCTTGCAGTCCAAAGATGCGTGGGTTAGGTGAATTGGCCAAGCTATATTGACCCTAGTGTCAGGGGGATTAGCAGGTTAAATGTGCAGGGTTATGGAGATAGGGCCTGGGTGGGATTGTGGTCGGTACAGACTCGATGGGCCGAATGGCCTCCTTCTGTACTGTAGGGATTCAATGATTCTTCTACGATTCTAAACACAATGATAATATCTTCCCTGCAGTAATACTTCCAATGTGGAGAAGTAGCAAGGGTTCAATTCCGGCCTCGGGTAACTGCCTGTGTGGAGTTTGTACATTCTACCCGTGTCTGCGTAGGTTTCCACCGGATGCTCCCACAGTCCAAAGATGTGCGGGTTAGGTTGATTGGCCATGCTAAATTGCCTCCTTATTGTCAGGGGGATTAGCAGGCTAAATACATGGGGTTACGGGGATAGGGCCTGGGTGGGATTGTTGTCGGCGCAGGCTTGATGGGCCAAATGGCCTCTTTCTGCACTGTAGGGTTTCTATGATTCTATGATTTGTGTGTATTCAATATTGCTTCTAGATCATCTTGTGGTGCACTGGGTGGTTTCCCTACCTCTGAGCCAGAAGGTCTGGTTTCAAATCCCATTTAGAAGAATCAGAGCACCAGGTTAAAGTCCAACCGGTTTGTTTGGTAGCAAAAGCCACTAGCTTTCGGAGCACTGCTCCTTCATCAGGTGAGTGGGATTTCAGTTCACAAACAGGGCATATAAAGACACAAACTCAATTTACAAAATAATGGTTGGAATGACTCGCATTCCAACCATTATTTTGTAAATTGAGTTTGTGTCTTTATATGCCCTGTTTGTGAACAGAACTCCCACTCCACCTGACGAAGGAGCAGTGCTCCGAAACCTAGTGGCTTTTGCTACCAAATAAACCGGTTGGACTTTAACCTGGTGTTGTGAGACTTCTTACTGTGTCTATCCCAGTCCAATGCCGGCACCTCCACTTCAAATCCCATTCCAGGGCTTGATGGCCAAGGAAGATGCGTCAGCAACATGGACAAACAGGTTGGGTATCCGGTCATAAATCCTTCCAACATGTGCCAATGACAGGCAGTAAGAGCGGAAGAGATTCCTGGTCAGCCATGAGATGGAAAGAAAATTGGAGCCTCTACCACTACCATTCATACCTCTAGGCTACAACATGCTGATGGCCCAGTGGTATTATTACTAGACTAATAGTCCAGAAACTCAGCTAATGTTCTGGGGACCAGGTTTCGAATCCCACCACGCAGAGGGTGGAATTTGAATTCAATATAAATATCTAGAATTAAGAATCTACTAATGATCATGAAAGCATTGTTGATTGTTGGAAAAACTCATCTGATTCACTACTGTCCTTTAGGGAAGGAAATATGCCATCCTTACCTGGTCTGGTCTACATGTGACTCCAGAACCACAGCAATGTGATTGACTCTCGACTGCCCTCCAAGGGCAACTGGGGTTGGGCAATAAAGGCTGGCCAGCCAGCGGTGCCCATGTCTCATGAATGAATAAAACAAATTCACAAAAAGTGCATATTGCCACAAAAACCCGGACTCCTGGGATTGCTGGTTGGCTAGATGGCTGATGTGGATCAGATTGGTGCCAACAGTATGGAGTTCAACCCTCATCCTGGCTGAGGTGTATTCAGTACCTTCCTTCCTGCCCTACCCGTGCTGTAGGTAATGGCGCCGTGCGTCAGACCTACTTTTGGGCAGGGAACCGAAGAAGAATATTTATGTTTATCTTTTTCCACATTCTATCACATCCCAGTGAAGAATTGGGCACAGCTTTGCGAGCAATTGAAACCAGGCCTTCCAGCAGATTGGTTGAAGATCTGCGAAAATATTTGCAAACAATGAACAATAGGGCAGCTACTGATAAAGTGGTTCCATTTGACGTGCCGAGAATAATGCACGAACTCGGCAGATATTAAAAAAATATCGTTACAAAACGAACGTTACTCAATATTGCATGTTATCATGCTCTGCAGACAGGGTTCTCCCTGTACATGGAGCAAGAATTGCATGAGCCATGCACGACAAGACATCTTAAAACAAATATTCTGTGGGAAACTATACACTCCCATTGCTACAAACAAAAGAAAAGTGAGAAGCACTGGGAGGTGATGTTGCAAATTGATCTTGATTCTGCTCAATGTATTAAGGCCAAAAAAGGACATTGCTGTTTCGGTATTTAGCATGAAAATGACCCATGATGTGGTTGTGCCTGCTGATTCACCTCTTTCAGCTTTATTTGCATTTATTAAATTCTGTCCTCTTGCACAACTTTCGCTTTCATTGCTCCATCACTGTTGGCCATGCCTTTAGTTACTTCACCCTTAAACCGGACCTGGGAAGATTGCGGTAAAGGCAAAATACTGCGATGAATCATAGAACCCCTACAGAAGGAGGCCATTCAACCCATCGAGTCTGTACCGACTATAATCCCACCCAGCTCTATTCCCTAACCCCACACATTTACCCTGCTAATCCTCCTGACACTAGCGTCAATTTAGCATAGCCAATCAACCTAATCCGCACATCTTTGGAATGTGGGAGGAAACCGGTGAACCCGGAGGTAACCCACATAGACATGGGAAGAACATGCAAACTCCACACAGGTAGTGACCCGAGGCTGGAATCGAACCTGGGTCCCTGGCATTATATGGCAGCAGAGCTAACCACTGTGCTAACATGGCGCCCTGATGCTGGGATCTGGAACAAAAGAGAAAATGCTGGAAAATCTCAGCAGGTCTGACAGCATCAGTGGAGAGAGAATAGAGCCAACGTTTCGAGTCAGGATGACCCTTCGTGAAAGCTCTGGGAGGGTTGTGGCCTGTGGGAACTTCTGATTGAATCCATGGCTGCCGCGCACATGAACGAAGCGTGTGGCACAATTCCTGCTGCCTGATTTGTGTCATAAGCTGTGAGGGTAAAATGCAGATCTGACCTACGGAGAGCTTCAAAGGAATTACTTCTGGACCAAAGGAAGTACTTCCAGGTAAGTTAGCATTGGTCACTAATCAGAGGCTTAAGGTGGACGTTTCTCGGGGATTCATGTTAAAGAGATGAAAGTAGCAAGATGTAAAGATACATTCAAGATTATTCATCATGAGTGCTGCGAGGTTATGATTTGAACCTGGGTGCTTTAGGTTTGCATTGACATATTAATACATGGAAGTGTGCCTTCACCCACTAGAATAGTTATAAACATACCTATAATCTATTAAAAAATATCAACTTTTAACATGATAAATTCCCATAGCCACATTTATAATGGTACTATGATAATGAACTTTAGGTAAGTGGGAAGGTGAGAAAAGCTGGGGCTGTTTTCCAAAGATGTGGAGATGCCGGCATTGGACTGGGGTGAACACAGTAGGAGTTTTAACAACACCAGGTTAAAGTCCAACAGGTTTATTTGGTAGCAAATACCATTAGCTTTCGGAGTGCTGCTCCTTCGTCAGATGGAGTGGAAATGTGCTCTCAAACAGGGCACAGACACAAAATTAAGTTACAGAATACTGATTAGAATGTAAATCCCTACAGCCAACCAGATCTTAAAGATACAGACAATGTGGTAGAGGGAGCATTAAGCACAGGTTAAAGAGATTTGTATTGTCTCCAGACAGGATAGCCCGCAAGTCCAGGAGGCAAGCTGTGGGGGTTACTGATAATGTGACATAAATCCAACATCCCGGTTTAGGCCGTCCTCATGTGTGCGGAACTTGGCTATCAGTTTCTGCTCAGCGACTCTGTGCTGTCGTGTGTCGTGAAGGCTGCCTTGGAGAACGCTTACCTGAAGATCAGAGGCTGAATGCCCGTGACTGCTGAAGTGCTCCCCCACAGGAAGAAAACAGTCTTGCCTGGTGATTGTCAAGTGGTGTTCATTCATCTGTTGTCATAGCGTCTGCATGGTTTCCCCAATGTACCATGCCTCGGGACATCCTTTCCTGCAGCGTATCAGGTAGACAACGTTGGCCGAGTTGCAAGAGTAGGTACCGTGTACCTGGTAGATGGTGTTCTCACGTGAGATGATGGCATCCGTGTCGATGATCCGGCACGTCTTGCAGAGGTTGCTGTGGCAGGGTTTTGTGGTGTCGTGGTCACTGTTCTCCTGAAGGCTGGGTAGTTTGCTGCGGACAAACAGACCATTGTCCGCAGCAAACTACCCAGCCTTCAGGAGAACAGTAACCACGACACCACACAACCCTGCCACAGCAACCTCTGCAAGACGTGCCGGATCATCGACATGGATGCCATCATCTCACGTGAGAACACCATCTACCAGGTACATGGTACCTACTCTTGCAACTCGGCCAATGTTGTCTACCTGATACGCTGCAGGAAAGGATGTCCCGAGGCATGGTACATTGGGGAAACCATGCAGATGCTACGACAACGGATGAATGAACACCACTCGACAATCACCAGGCAAGACTGTTCTCTTCCTATGGGGGAGCACTTCAGCAGTCACGGGCATTCAGCCTCTGATCTTCAGGTAAGCGTTCTCCAAGGCAGCCTTCACGACACACGACAGCGCAGAGTCGCTGAGAAGAAACTGATAGCCAAGTTCCGCACACGTGAGGACGGCCTAAACCGGGATGTTGGATTTATGTCACATTATCAGTAACCCCCACAGCTTGCCTCCTGGACTTATGGGCTATCCTGTCTGGAGACAATACACATCTCTTTAACCTGTGCTTAATGCTCCCTCTACCACATTGTCTGTATCTTTAAGATCTGGTTGGCTGTAGGGATTTGCATTCTAATCAGTATTCTGTAACTTGATTTTGTGTCTGTGCCCTGTTTGAGAGCACATTTCCACTCCATCTGATGAAGGAGCAGCGCTCCGAAAGCTAATGGTATTTGCTACCAAATAAACCTGTTGGACTTTAACCTGGTGTTGTTAAAACTCTTACTGTGTTGTCCAAAGCGCAGAGAAGGTTACGAGTATATTTGATAGAGCTGTAAGAATATTAGATAAATAAGGGGAAACTATTACTTATATAGCAGAAGGCTTGGCAACCAGGGGACAATCTCACGACCTTGATCACCCAGTAGGACAAGGGCAGCAGATGCATGGGAAACCACCTGCAGGTTCCCCTCCATAACCACACACCGTCCTGACTTGGAAATATATCGCTATTCCTTCACTGTCAAAATCCTGGTACTCCCTTCGTAACAATATTATGGGTATGCCTACAACACAGCGACTGCAGTGGTTCAAGAATGCAGTTCACCACAATCTTCTCAAGAGCAACTAGGGATGGGCAATAAATGCTGGCCTAGTCCGCGATAGCCACATTCCATGAATGAATGAATCATCAGATTTAAGGAAATTGGTAAAAGAACCAAAATGAAGCAGCTTTGTGGGCTAGGTAAAACCTTGGCCTACAGGCCAGAAATTTGGGGAACAGGTTGTGGTTGACTTTCAACAGCCCTCCACGAGCAATTAGGGATGGACAATAATTGCTGACCAGTCAGCGACGCCCATGTCCTATGAATGAATAAATGAAAAGGTGGAAACTTGAGTCAGGCAATTTTCTGACCTGGCAGACCAATCTCCTTCAAACAGTCCTACACCCATCATGTTTTCATTGCGGGAAGGTGGGGTGGAATCTGGCACACTGCCTCCTGATGCAGGAATGAGGTAGCAAAAGAAGTGGGCAGTTAGTGGAGTTGGCAGGTTAGAACACCCGCCTTTGTTACTTGGCCACCTTTGTGTATTGACTAAATCCCTCAAGCCCTCACTCCTCACCCTCCCATCATTCTCCATCCACCTCACATGCCTATAATCCCCTTATAATCCCTTCATGCCCCATGCCCCTCCATGCCTCCTCATATACTTCATGCTCTCTCCAGGCCCCCTAATGCCCATGTTCCCTCACACCCTCCATGATCCCCATATGTCCTCCATGGCCACTCACCCACTATCCACCATGGGCAGATCTCAGGATGTCTTTGAAATGGACATGAAAAGAAAGCTTCTTACAATCTAATAGAGTTCTCACCCAAAAATAGTTTGTACTGAAAAAAGCTTGTTTAAATGAGGCCTTCAAAAAAGTAAAATCCCCCAAAGGTCAATCAGCTGTAAAAACAAACATCTATTCAGTAACCACATCAAAGATAGATAATCTTTTAATAAACTCAAAACTTTCAGTAAAATACATCTCCCTGCTGAGATAAGTGTTTCTGTAGCTCTTGAAGATCAGCTGGACTTTGATGTAATTGTAAAGAGGGGTGACTGACTGCATTGTTCACATCAAGTCACGAGGGTATGAAAGAAGGCATGTTTGGTATTATTATTGTATGTGATGCATTGTTACTATCTAGTTCTTATTAATCAAGGTTTTATGTCCATTGTACCAAAATTGATCTTTATTAATTGTTTATTTCTTGAGCACACAACTTCCATACCTGAGTATAACTTTGCTCACCAAGTTAGTCATCCCTGCACCCCTAAACACTGGAATACCCTCCCTCAAACTTTTCTGTCTCTTGAATTTCATTCTTCCTTTAAAAACACTTCTTAAAATTTACCTTTCATCAATTTGCTCGAAAATCTCTTTAAAGGTCTTTTTTCAAATTTTGTTTAATAACACCTCTGTCAAATGTTCTGGGATGCTTTACTGTGTTTGGGGTGGCATAGTGGCACAGTGGGTAGCACTGCTGCCTCATAGCACCAAGGACCCAGATTCGATTCCCAGCTTGGAGTCACTGTCTAGCGTGGAGTCTGCATATTCTCCCCGTGTCTGCGTGGGTTTCCTCTGGGTGCTCCGGTTTCCTCCCACAATCTGAAAGACGTGCTGGTTAGGTGCATTGGCCATGATAAATTCTCCCTCAGCGTACCCGAATAGGAGACTGGGGGATTTTTACAGTAACTTCTTGCAGTGTTAATGTAAGCCTACTTGTGACACCAATAAATAAACTTTTAAAACTTTAAACTTTAAAGTTTCAGAACAATGACTGTTAGTTAACCAGAGATGAGTTACAGATAAGTGGACTGTATGGTCATTTATTGGTACAGCACTGGACTCTTCAAGTTGCTATTTGTTCTGCTTGCTAGCATTGTCATGCTAATATGTTTATCCTAGCTTCTGAAATTAGCATTT